>NC_089647.1:87397836-88047003 GCF_037042795.1 Molothrus aeneus | reverse complement strand
TATGGTATTTACTGCATTGTCTTCGCGTTTGAGGCTGTGGTATTAAAATCATACACTTTATCTAAGCTGTGGGACACAGGAGTGATTCTGAGCTCTCAAGTTCTTTGAAAGTGTCTGTCTCCCTGTCACACTGGGACACAAGCATTGTACCTGCCACTCTTCCTTCCCTCCCCACTTGTCTATGCCCTGATGCCTGTGACATCCACAAGCTCAGTGAAACTTGACCATGCAACAGTGAACTTCATAAAGGTCCCAGACAAGATCACTGAGTGAAGACACACCACCATAACCAGTACCCACAGATTTTTGTGTACACAGGCTGTAAAGAACAGCATAAGAAATGAAGGAGAAAAAACTCAACAGAAAACTTGTAACCTTCCAAGCCTTCTGGTGCAAAAGATTGCTCAACTTCTGTAATTCGTACCCTGAGTTTCCATTTTCCACAGACACTCAGCTGAGCTATTTTATTCTTGACTAAAATTCAAATTAATTGGCAAAAATACAGATTTTTAGGTGTCAGTCCATATTTTTCACCTGTTAAAAATCTGGCATAAAACACTATTTTAATAGAGGCAAATAATAGTGAACCAAACAATGTTCTGGCTTCAATAGGCAGAAGAACAGCAATCAAATCAGCTGGTAATTCTCAGGCAGAAATGAATTTTTCTGTAAAAACAAGTATATCCAAGACACCATTCAACCTTTGGAAATGGTATAAAATATGTCAAGTTTCTGTGGTTCATTCATACATATGAGAATTCTTCCAGTCTCCACAAGGAAAACAGTCCAATTTAATTTAATTCTAAGATATTTCCTCTTGATTTCATCATCTGTTGATTGAGACAGTGGACTAAGATTCAGGAGACAGGTGGATAATTCTAGTCTCTGCCACAAATATTTTCCACCATCTTAAAAGACATTTACAGAAAGTTCAACAAACCATTTTAGGTGCTGTCCATACACCAACTGCTACAAAGTGTTCTATGAAATGACCTTCCTCTCCTTGCCACAGTCATTGAGAGATCTCAATACTCCTCAGTTCATCTTTCTAGTCTCCTGGATGTGCTCTTGACTAAAGTGAATTATCAGTACCCTGATTAGCCTGCAGCTGTTATATGGGCAGAGGAAGATGGGGAGGAACCACCAGAAGTTGAGCAAGAAGTGGAGTTAGGGAGAAAGGGGGGCAGAACTAAGTGGATTGGTGGCACCTGGCTAAGAAGCACTTGGTGTTTTGCAGTTCCAGAAAGAATTCCTTTGACCTCCTGCTGGGAGTGAATAAATGCAATCATATCCTGGAACGAGTATTCAAAGCACATCTTTACCCACTGGACTCCCTAAGCACAGTCCTGATTTTGGTTTTTTCTTCCCCCAAACTTCTCTCGTTGCACAGAGACCCAAAATATAGACAGACTTTGGATGCCAGCACAGGGAATAGGCAATTGAAAGGATATGTCTGAAATATGGCTTGGACTGCATCTTGTCAAACACAAACTTTAGACTAGGGGAACTAATCATCCCAGGATGAGTCCTCAAAGTGAGAGAGAAAGAAACTCCAGGGGTTGATTCAAAGCCCATCTTTAAGTACTGTAAATCATACTCTGGAAATGTCTGACTACAGCTGCCTTTTGTAAATAGTCCTCTGGTACCTTTCTAAATTTAATTCTTAATCTCTTTTCTTCATCTTTGTAAAACAGATCTAATTGTATTTCATTCCCTCAGAGGAATATTAAAAAGATACCCTTATTCATGGCCAGAAGTCAAGTTTTCAAAGTAAGTATCCATATATCAGTAGATAAATATAATATATGGATTTATCCAAACACCATTTTTATTCTTGCAGATGTCTAAATGCATAGCGCTTGTAAGAAGTACTATCACTAAAAAAAATCCAAAAAACAAATCATGGCCTCTCAGTATATGAAATCTCTAACTGCTCAGTAGATCAAACAGATAGTGACTCTATGGAGAGAATATTTCTGTCTTATTAGTAATTATTTTGTCATTGAATAACTACTACAAGATTATTAACATACAGAATTCTTTCTTTCTCTGAACAATAACAGTTCTCTGAACTGAACAATAAAAATTATATGATTAAAAAGCAGAGGATAAGACCACTATCCACCCAAAAATCTTTTGGATAAGTGTCCACTAATATGAAGCCAGGACTAAAAAACCAGGTTGAAATATGAGCTGGTGATATAAGATTTATCCTCTGTACACAGAAACAATCACAAATATCTGGCTGCCTCTAGTCTTTCAGGACTCTGAACACTTTGCACACATTTTCTTCAAGTACCCTTAGTACCAATAGTACTGATATTTTCTTTGGTAACTTTATTATTGATCTGGATGAGGGGATTGAGTGCACCGTGTGGTGGTTTGCAGATGACACCCAGTTGGGTGGGAGTGTTGATCTGCTGGAGGGTAGGAAAGCTTTGCAGAGGGATCTGGACAGTCTGGATAAATGTGACAAGGTCAACTGTAGGAGTTTCAACAAGCTGAAGTGCTGGGTCCTGTACTTGGGTCTCAACAGCCCCCTGCATTGCTACAATTTGACAGAGTGGCTGGAAAACTGCCCAGTGGAAAAGGACCTGGGGGTGCTGGTACACAGAGGCTGAACATTGTCCAGAGTGTGATCAGGTCACCAAGAAGCCAATGGCAACCTGGTTGCATCAGCAATAGTGTGTGCAGCAGGACCAGGACAATGATTGTCTCCCTGTACTCAGCACTGGTGAGGCCACACCTCAAGTCCTGTGCTCAGTTTTGGACCCCTCACTACAAGAAAAACACTGAGGTGCTGAAGCATGTTCAGAGAAGGGCAATGGTGCTGGTGAAGGGTCTAGAGCATGAGTCACATGAGGAGAGGCTGAGGGAGATGGGATTGCTCAGTCTGGAGAGAGGGAGACCTCATCACTCTCTACAGGTATGTGAATGGACGTGATAGCCAGGTGAGGGCTGGTCTCTTCTCCCAGTTAACTGGGGAGAGGACACGAGGAATTGATCTCAAGTTGCAGCAGGAAAGCTTTGGATTGAAAAATAGGAAATATTTCTTCATGGAAAATGTTGTTAAGCACTGCAATAGGCTGCCCAGGGAAATGGCTGAGTCACCATCCCTGAAGGTATTTAACACAGGTAGATGTGGCACTTAGGAAAGTGGTTTAGTGGTGAACTTGGCAATGCCAGGGCACCAGCTATACTTATTGATCTAAGAGATCTTTTCCAGTTTAAAATATTCTATGATTATATGAGTCTGTATTAGAAGATGAAGGCTTATGCATTGAAAGGGTAGTCTGTGCCCTGGGGAGTTTTTGAGTATAGAATAAAACTGAGAACTCTTTTCTCCTTCTTTAAAGAGAAAAACTGCAATCCTTGTTGAAAGCATAGAACTGGGTACAGATATTACTGACAGAGCTGAACCAATAGCCAAGAAATCAAAAACTGCGGCATCTCTAGTGATGTTCCCTGATTATTATTCCATTTTGAAAAACAGCCACAGAAAGAGTAATCCAAGAATTAGAATTTTCTGTACATTCTTTGAAGTGAGTTGCCACTGTTTCACAGCAGTTCTTGTATGTCAAACAGGCTTGCATTATCTTACACTCAAGAAGAAAAGCTCTGGTTTTAAAGCAGTACGCTGCCCATATATCTGATATTCTAGACTATTCTAATTTTTAACCATTCCAACAGACATAAAATTGCTCAATTAAGTTGCAAAGGAAAATAACCTTTTTTTGCCCCTTATTTTATTATTCTTAAAATGCTTAGATATAAGAAATTTCCTATTCTTTCTGGCTTTCTTCCCAATCACTACCTGCACTCATTGTAATTGCATAAAAACCAAAAAAACCAAACAGAAAAAAACCCAAAAAGAACAAAAAAAAACCCCAAACCAAACCAACAACAACAAAAAACTTCCCCAAAGAGAAAACAAGCAAACAAACAAACAAACAAACAAACAAAAAAAACCAACAAAAAACCCCAACCAAACAAAAAAAAAACCCTAAAAACCCAAAAAACTAATGGTAAAAGCAAAAAAATTGCTATATCTTGAAATCTAAGCCCTGTCACTTTAGCCAGTCAGTTAAGAGTACGGTCTATAATCTATAATCTCGGATGTGATTTTGTATATATTTTTTGATCATTGTACTGAGATTTACTTAACCATAAAATGGAAACATAACAAAAAAAAAGTAAAATGGAGATCACTGAGACATAGATAAGCTGATAAATTGTTATCTTCAGGTTAGCCCGAAGGTTAGGTAATAAAAGTTCTTTTTACCATTCTATTACATTTTTCTTTTTGTACCATTCTACTATAGGATAATCTTTATTATTTCACAAATTTTGTTTATTCCTATGGATGGATGACCTTCTTAAATGGTAATGTAAGCAATTCACTTTCAGATCTCTTACTGTACTGCTCAGCTGCAACAGTCAAAAATTGGCAGTCTTTCACAAAGCTAGGCAAGGGTAGAGCTGATTTTCTGTTCTGATTTCTTTCATTTTCTCAAAACTTATTTCAGTTTTATTCTGATCTTGTAATTTTCTTTCAGAAGTCTCTGGATGATTAGCATCTTTTTCTGCAGAACTGAGATGCTGAACACATTCAAATCCCCCACTGAACAGCAGCACATGCTGAGAAAGATTAAATAATACAGCTAATTGCACAGCTAGGATACATACCTCTTAAGTGACTATCACAGCCTTTGGTCATTTAACAGTTAAAGTGTATAATCTGAACTCTTTTCTGTCCCTCTGGGCAATGTTTTCAGAAGTCAATCAATTTCCAGACCTGGGGAAATTTGCATCCCTATAGAGTTTCTTCAGACACTGAAGGCATTCACATAATATAAGCAAATACGCACAAAAATGACTATTGCACTTCCACTTATTACTGTTAGCAATATTAATCATGACTTTACAGCCTCTCCATTCCATGTTCCATAAAATGAAATGTCGGTGGTATTATAAAAGGTCTAAGCCTATTTAAAAACATTAATACCATCAATAAATATCACTATTTGCTCATAAGGCTAGACACTGTAAGTGCTAAGTTCAACTCGTCACTTGATTATGATAAGCTTCTTCAGTTTCAGTTTGCAGTTGAGGAAAGAGAAGAACCTGCTTCTCAGTTTGTTTTCTCAGCCTAATCTTCAGTTAAATACTCCTTTCAATATTAAGCCTGATTAGCTTTATTGATGTTTAGAATATTTGGGCCCAAGTGATCCATTTGTCTGAAAGAAAGGTGTTTCTCTTTAACATGAATGCAATTAAAAAAAAAAAACAATCAGATCCTACGATGTTATTTCTAAATATATCAAATATATGTATTAATTTACTATTATTTGTAAAATAAAAAGTGGTTTGCATAATCATAATAAAAGAAGCAGGTTGGCTGCTGAAAGCCAACAGCACAGAGTCTGTTACCTCTGATTTCAAAATCAGGTGTTTCAAATCTTTTAGTGTCTTGAGGAAATGTCATGTGTGTAGTTCTTGCAAGACTTCTGTTACCAAAAATCACAATACCTGTAGCTGCTGGCCACATTCATTAAGGTTATGAAGTTGAATGACCAGCCCGGTAGCAATTCCTTTACACATTTATAAACAAACAAATATGTAAATCAATATATTGATTTACAGTTAACTAATGGACTTGTCTGAAGGCTCAAGTGATCAAAGCACATTCCTTTACCTCAACCAAATGCAGATAAGCAGCAGTGTTATACTGAACCATGTTTCTAGAATATTATACAGTAAGCAGTGAGCAACCATGATCTGATAGAAATTGTCCTCTGGTATTGCTGTATGCCATGCACCACATGCTCCTTTCCTTTGTGTAATAGAGAATATTGCATGTTTCATATTAAAAAATAATGATAATATTATTGAGAAAAAGATTCATAAATGTTTTGGTGAATTTGGTTCCCTGTGACATGTTAGTCTCCCTCTGATGCAATTTAGGCATTTGGATGACTGCCATAGAGTAATGGAAACAGCTGTGGATTCTGGAAGTTTCACATGCATGGATGACCACTGGCACTGTCAAAAACAGGCTGTGAACTAAGCATGCCCCACTTGACTGAAATGATTAACAGCAACAGAGGTTACAAGGAAACAACTCACAAGGAAATCACCATACTATCATAATCTAGCAGAATTCAACCATCTAATGTGGTTACCTTCATCCAAAGTGGCCTTTTCATGCTCAGAAAGAAAATGAAAAAAAAAAATTATAATATTTTAGGTGAGGTACATCCAGCTGGACATAGACACATCCCAAATCCCCTAAAATCATGCACTAAATTCATGTAAGTAATGTGAGCTATGTCTTTGTAGTTATGCTTGCAAACAGAGACTTGTCTGTTTGCCACTCACAAAGTCCCATGCTTGGATTTTAGGTAAGTTGTCACTCCCAAAAGACTCTTGACACAGGGAACACATAGGAGAAAGCAGTAGATATTGTTCACCTTGACTTTAGCAAGGCTTTTGATGCCATCCTCACTGATAAACTAATGAAATACAGATTAGATAATCAGATGTATTTAAAAGTGACTGAACTGCAAAGCTCCAAGGGTTGTGATCACCTTCACAATATCCAGTTGAACATTGCCAGTAGCAAGGCACCCAAGAGGTTGATAGTGAGACCAATACTGGGTAACCCCTTCATTACTGATCAGGATTAGGACAGAGTAGACCCTCAGCAAAGCTGCAGATGATATGGAGTTGGGAAGAGTGGTTCCTACACCACATTCCATGTTGTCATTCAGCAGGTTGGAGAAATGAGCTGACAAGAACTTTATGAAGTACAGAAAAGACAAATTATAAATCCTGAATTTGACTCTATGGCCAGTACAGGCTTAGGACTGACTGACTGGAAAGAAATCTTACAAAATAATAAAGACCCATGGTGTCATGTAGGACATTAGGTAGAATATGAGCCCATGGTGTCCCCTGCAGCAAAGGTAATTGCTCTCCAGCTCCTTCCTGGGCTGCATAGGGAAAGGCATTGGCAGCCAGTAAAGGGAAATGACCCTTGCCCTCTGCTCAGGCACAGTGAGATCTGGGTCCATCTCTGCACTCACAGGTACAAAAGAGACACAGACATACTGAAGATAGTCCAGAAAAGTACCACAAAGAAAATTTAGGTAGAGCAGCATTTTTCATATGAGGGGAGGTTGAGAGAGTTGAGATTGTCCAACCTGAAGAAAAGAAGGCTCAGGGGGATCTTATCCATGTGAATTGGTACCTGATGGGGAAGTAAAGACTATAGTCAGGTTTTTCTTGTCTGTGCTGAGTGACAATACAAGATGTGGCAAGCATAAACTGGAATTTGGGAAATTCTACAAAAAAGTGTTTTTAACTGCTAGGAGAGTTGAACACCGGGACAGGCTGCCCAGAGAGTTTTTGAAGTTTGTATCCTTGGTGATAATCAAAACCCAACTGGAGACAGCCCTGAACAACCTGCTCTCGTTAATGCTGGTCTGAGAAGGGAAGGTGGATCAGATCATCTCAAGAGGTCTTATTCAACCTCAACCATTTGTGATCTGTGATTCTGTAAACAGATTAAGATGGAAGAGCACCTCACCATTTCATAAATTTAAGTGAACCTGTACTAAACTGAATCACTTTCTTTCAGATGCAACACTTGCTTTACAAATACTGTTTGCTCATTATTTATGTTTTATAGCTTGCATAACCTTGACCGCATCTAGTTTTCACTGCTCTTTGCACTCCTGAGTTCTATTGATCTTGGAAATAATAATTTAGAGTGTTTATTCTCCAAAAGGTGAGTACATCCTCTAGCAAATCAGACTGGAGTCTCATATTCATAATCTTCAAACCTTCTGGTTGTACCTTTTTCTTATCACTCATTTTCCTTTTATATTATCCATTGTTGCAATTGCCTTATGGTCTCTCTATCTTTCCACAAAAAAATTTCAGTAACAATTAATTGTAACTCTTTATTACATTTAGCTCTGTCTTTGTAAGATTTGTTTTTCCTCTTTTTAAACCAAATAGACTGCTGAAAAATGATGGTTGTTGTGTTTCCTTGTATTTTTAATTCCCATTGCTTTGCCTAGAGGTTTGTGCTAGCTTTTGTTAAATTATTAGGTTGATTCCATTCTTGTGGACTTGAAAAAGTTACTTAAATTTAAACTCTTTCAGAAAGAAATCCACTCAGGCAAGAATGTCATAAAAATAGATTTAGGAACAGTGGACTATTTTCAGTTCCTTTTGATTCCTAATCCTATTTTGATTAGAATATTGTGATGCCTCACCCCACAAAATAAAAGGAAAAACCACAATAACCCACCAATGGCAGCCTGAACAACCAAACACTAAACAATTTAACAAGTTATTTGAGTGAAAGATTTACTAGCTACAGATAGAATTTCCATTATTTTAGTCTTAGTAAAGTCACTGAAGTAAAAACATTCAGAGTGTTACTATTTCCCTTCTCTGCTGTATATTCTGCTTATTGTATCTTCCCCAATCCAGGACTTGAACTCTTGACCATTAGACAACAGTAAAAAGGTTTGTTTTTTTTTTCTCAGTGGGCTTTGTTTCAGCCTTTTGGTTTGGCATCAGAGATATCAATATGTAACTTTCTATTATGGTCATTGACTCAAAATAATTTACAGTGTTCAAGGCTGGATGGAGCTTGTCCGAGGAATATCTTGATGCTGATGATTGTCTTTACATCTACCTGTCAGGAAAGGTTATTCTTGATACTCCTTACAAACCAACAAATGCTCCAGCCTACAGAAAACAGACTGTCTTCACTAAGAAAATTAATCTCCATAAGCAGAGAATATCCTACCTGCAGTTGAAGCCTTGTGCAAGTGTAAAATCTGGTCTCACTAATGATGGTGATAATGGACTGGATCAAGATCTATACATATTAGGATTAAAATGTTGCAACCAGAAGTTTCATTTTTTACTTTCAAGAGCTACAAAAATCAAATCAAAGAGAACCATCTTTCTATTGTCATCCACTGGATGCAAGTTAATATTTTCTGAAGTTCTGAAGTACTTTTATTAAGTATTTAGTTTCTTAATAAGAGGCAGAAAAGGAGAAATGACTATTAGTGTACGTGTAATAGAAGAGCTGTTAGCAAAAACAGAACTCTGTTCACAAGTACAGAGAAAGGAGAGAGAGAGATGGATAGTTCTGTGTGCTCATAAAGATTCTCACAATGTTTTTATGTAGCATACACAGTTGTCTCTTCTTCTGGATCTCAGAAGTGTTGGCTGTAACTTGAGTGTCCTCTGTAACTAATATTTGTGATTCAGTTCTTCATCTATGAAACAGGGATACCACAAGTCACTTGGGGATAACATAGGCTACTTTGTAAGGCATTCTGAGATCACTGTTGGGAAGTGCTACAGAAGAGCAATTCACTGCTCATTAATAAAGTTTTTCTTGCATAATTTTTTAAAGGGGTTCCCCTTTTTCTTGCCAATTTTTGCAGCATGAGCATGTATGCAATTATTAAATATACATAAATGGAGTGAATTTCAAGTGCCAGGAGTGGGCACACAGTCTCCTTACTCAGAATTTCATAAAGAGTGTTAATATGCAGAGTTGGTGTGTGCACTTGGCAGCTGCACTGACATGATAGAGTGTCAGCTCCTTTGTTAATGATCCGCATAGGAAAGTATCCCACACAGGCCTTGACAATTGACATACCATTACAGTCTATTGCGCCAATAATCCATGCATTCAAGTGCTCCCCACTCTTCCAGGCAAGCCTGACACAATAGTGCTTAATAGCTCAGTGCAGCATGTGAACACGAGGCCTTGATATGAGACTGTGATGACTGAAAGAGAAGATATGGCCTAGTGTATAAATGATCCATGTATTACTATAAGTACACTGATCCTCAAGGATCTCTGGATCTGATACAGTTTCAAGGAGAGCCATACTTCTAAAAAAAAAAAAATTAAACAGAATATTTGGATTTTAAAACAAAAGCTTTTCTTCTTGAAAAATTACAGCAGAAATGTAGGCTGGCATCTCTAACATCTGTGCAGGGAACTGGAGCTGGAAAATGGTAGAAAGTCCTGTTCCATCTTGATGACATTAAAATAGCACGTTCTTCCTCTATGACAGCTCTCTGTGGATTGAATCACACATGCTGGCTGCTGTGCAAAAATAACCTGTGACTCTTTTAGCACTCCACAGTCAACAAGCCAAATCTGTCTCTACACCACCATCACTGCTGTGACCACAGCAGAGGAGGCACAACGGGATTAGTTTTTATTGCTACCAAGAGCAGTTTAGAAACTCCACACAGCATGGAGCCTTTACTGCCAGAGTGGTGGGTGAATATTAACTCAGGAAGTTCTTACTGAGCTCCCTGTTGCTCCAGCTAGGTTCGTGGCAACTGAATTAGCTAATTTATAAGCTAACTTTCATATGTTGACAGCACATTCCAGTGCATGCAGCGTGGTCATACACTAAGCGTCAGTGATGTGACAAGGCTTTATTATCTGTGCCAGCTCTAAATCAACAGGTTCCTTCATTCTGGATGTTACTTTGCTAGCAACAAAAAAAAAAAAAAAAAAAAACCAAAACAAAAAAAAAAAAAACCAAAAAAAAAACCTCAAAGGAGTGAAAAAAGAACTCATATGCTGATACTGTCTTTGTTAGACTGTCCACAGAGAAATATACAAACTAATACCTTGTGGTAGCTGTAGGTGAAACTAAAAGTTCCTCATTTGCTTTCTATTATTATAACAAGATGCCAGTTTACTGGTTTTGCTGGAATTTCTACATAACTGTCAGTCTAGTTTAACTATAGTGCTTCTTAAGCATCTATTAGAGGCACATGGCACCTTAAGAACTTTAGTGGGGCATCAGTCCTTGATTTTGTTTAGACTTTGTGTGTATGTTCATGTATGTTTTGCAGTGATGTGATCCTTTAACACAAAAAACCCAGTATCTAAACATGGTTCATTGAACAAATATCAGCATTGATACCAAGTAAGAGCAAGCCTTTAGAACGTTGTGCAGTATGCACCCTTTAGTGACTTTCTGTCATTCAGTCCAATTGGATTGCAGTCATTTTACTTGCTTACCTACTGGTTTCATAAAGTTGAAGCTTCCTGACAGGTTGGATTTTTGTGAGGTTTTTTAGTTACATTTTTCAGAAGAAATATCTTGGATGGTCATTCAGGCATACCTTCTGTGATCTGAATGTCTAGGAAGTGGAGAAAAGCCAATTTTAAAAAGCATTTTGTTTTTTCCCTTTCCCTGTTTTATTTGTGAAAGGTTCTTTGCCTCCATATTCTCTGAAAAAGGACATTTCTGTGACCCAGAGTATAGAGGAAGGGAGTCAGGAGGTTTCTTTCTCCATTAATCATTCAAAAATTTCCCTTGGTCCTTTATTTGTCAGTTACTGTCGGCAGCTTTCCTGGAATGGGAAGAAACGGTACTACAGGATCTACACCTTACCTTGGATGTTCAGCATGTATGTCTCTCTGTTCTTAAAAAGAAAGCTGAGAGAAACTGGTTTTGGTGTAATTTAATTTTATGCAAAGTGGATGTTATATGGTACAACTCTGACTTATTCAAGAAAATGGCAATACCTATTGTGTACTCAAACTGACTACCTCATTATTGTAACATTCATATGATCATTTTTCAGCAGTCCTTGGAAACAAAGGCTATTTTTAGTTAGTGACTTTTGGCATTACTTTAATATGCATCAGGGCCAGTCAGTACATTCTTCGGGCGTTTGTTGTAAAAAACCTGTAATCCTAATCATGATGGGCAGGATTTAACTCACCAGACTACAACACCCTGAAAGTTGGTTATCTACTCCAAGCTAATCTTCTAGTCTCCATTTAGAGTCAGCAGAGAAATAGGCACTTCCAAAGGACATTTAATACTATTTTTAAACAGATATATAGGACAGAAATAACTGGAAATGCTGATCTTTTGTGTAGTTATATTTAGAGGAAAGGGATTCTCTGCATTTTATTATGATCCATACACATCATGCTAGAACCTCAAGGTCCCAGCTGGGACTGAGTTGTACTGAGCACTGCACAGACTTAAATAGATGTATGAGTCATGCCAATATGGATATCAATAGACTTGGGGGGAGGGGGGGTTCACACTGTCTAAATTTAGGCACATAACTAGAGCACTTAAGTGCTTTAGGTCACTGCCTAAGAGAAGATCAGACTCATTGGAGACACTTATCCCGCTCTGTTTATGGTGGAGGGAGTCTCTTGCTCTCTTGAAAACTCTATGTGTCTATGATTAAGCACTGTGCATGCACTTTTACCCCGCCTTTAGTAGCTACTCTGTAGGACAGGTCTTGAAGATTTTTTGCAGGATCAGGGTTACTAAATATCCCAGGTTTGCATCCCAATACTATCCCAAGGAGGATCAGCAGGTCCACAGCCACTGTTTGAAGGAGGAGAGCTCGTTTAGAGCTCAGAAAATTGGCATATAAAAGATGACAAAATAGGTGAGAAATAAATACTCTCTGTCTTGGTTTGATTTTTCCCTCTTTACATATATTATTTCATGCAAATAATGATATTAATGCTACGCTTAAGGTTGAGTTTATAATTGCAGAAAGTCAAAAATTTCAAATTTAATCTTCTTATCATAACACAATGGAATATTGAACACAAAGTGACAAAACTCCCTACAATTATTGATCCTGCAATAAGGCATTATTAGCTATTTTTGTTTTTTCTATTAGGACCACTAAGCTGACTATTCAATACTAGTAGACCTGCTTGTTATCTGTACAAAATTGTTTAGGGTGCTTCTGAGGTCTGCTTTTTCTTACAAGACCCTGCAGTTGGACCAGAATCCAACCAGTAGAATTTAAACAGAGTGAGGGGGTCTGTGGGGTGAAGAAAGAAGTAGAAGAAATGGCCATTGTGAAAGTTCGGTCAAATGGAACGGAACTGAAGATTTTTGGTGCATCCTTTTTGTTGTTTTTACTAATTTATTCTTCAATTAAAGTGAAAACATTAGTGACATGATATTATTCTAAGCTTATTGAATTAAGCATAACCATGAACTGACATTTTTGGAATGCACAACTCCTTGGCATGGTCCTTGAGAAATTAAAATATAATACAACACATATTGATGCTACAATGAGCTTTACTCAGCTTTGAGCACAACACATTTGATTTATTTTTCATTTGAATGACATGGTGGCAGATTGGTAGGAATGGAGGAGATATCAAAATTCAATTGCAGTTAATATCATGGAGTTCCTGTACCTAAATGCATAATAGTAAAAGGTAACCACCACAGATAAATATATAGTAACCTGTCCAGCCTGTTTGCAGTTTTTTTATATTGTTATGTAACAAAGCTTCTACTATCTATGGCCTGCACTGTTTTGCTGAAAGCTTTACAGTGTCATGATAGGTTCAATGCACAGTATGAGTCAAAATAAAGTTCAAGGAAGTTATGTGATAGTATTGTTCATGACTGTCCCCATAACTTCTCACTAGGTGTGCATGATATTAGGCATGACTATTTCTAAACAAGTAAGCCCTAGAAAATGGTGGAAGTTGTAATTATTTACAAGTAGGCCTTGGCTCTGTTACAAGTTATTCAGATGATGTTACGATGAACTTCTCTAGATAAAAAAGAAAACCAAAAATTATCTGATAGCTGATAAGCAAGTATAATTTATTGTCATGAGTTACAGTTGTAGCCTACTATTATACACAGAGCAGTATTCCAATTAATAGTCCTCCTCAGAAAGAGGTGTTGCCTTCATGAATTGTGGTCTGGATTCTACAGGAATAAATTAAAGATATAAACACAGCTCTCCCTGTTTTCTCTATCTGGTCTTTCCAGAGTAATCCTGAAAGTATGAAAGATATGAATGACTCTAATTCCATGGGTGTCTTTCACAATGAGCTTTCATACTTAGTTGGGCACTAAAGCTGAGTAGTTAGAATGCAGAACTGAAGCTTATACTAGTTCATATGTATCTGCATACAAGGATTTTGTTGTGTTCTGATCTCTACAGATAGTCTTAAGAACCTGTTATTTTTCTGAAGCTGCTGCCATATGTTCAGTGGTATCATATAAAGCAAGCTGAAAATTATTAAAACTAATCTGGAATAGCAGATGACTATATGGAACACGCACACTGATTTTCATCACCCTCCTGGTTTTTGAAATGCTGTCAGGCTAAAAGGCTCCTAGGTAGTCATTCAAAAGGGTAAGACATAACAGGATTTCAGTATTCAGTAAGAATTATTCCAACAGCATACATGGGAATTACAGCTGAGATTTGCTTTGAACCCATAGTACAAAATGCTTGTATTTGTACTTAAAATGTACTTATTTGCTTATATTATATTGTGGACTTTGACAGAGTCCATGCCAGAAGACAATTACCTGTAAAAGATGTATTTAATCCTCTAACATATAGGAAATGTCAAGTAAATACTGATGAAAAGAGCAGCCCTTCCTCACCACCACTACACACCAATCTCAACTCATCCAATATAATTTGAAATGACAATGGTGTTTTTTACAGCATCAATCCTAGATTTCTCACCCTTGTGCAGCAACCTGTATTGAGATATAATGCACTAAGGATGCTGCTTTGTATAAAACATAGCATTCACTTGTTCATTTTATTCCGAAAATGTCATCATTTTTCTTGCTCTTTACTTGATATTTATTTACTAACTGCCCAGTAATTAGTTATAATAGCAAAATATGTAGGTACACCTGCACAAATATGCATACATGCACCTATCCCTTATAAATATTAAGTAAGACCACATATACATTACTTTTTTTCTTAAAAAAAACCCCAAACACTGCAAAAAAACCCCACCAAACAGTAGAATTAAATGGACCACATATCCAAAATAATTTGGCCTATCTGCAAATGTGCTAAGGATCATATAGCATTAACTTTGAGGAAAGTTAAGTGTAGTGTAACACAAGCTGTGGAATGAATCTGGGCTAGAACATAAAGACATCCAAATGGTGGCTCACTCAGAACACACTTTCCTTAGGCGTACGCGAGGTTGGTTCCTTGACAATTGTTTACTAGCAGCTTTTAAGACACAAACAGCTGTGAGTGACAACAGTCTGTCACAAAATTTGTCTAAGTTCATGGCAGAGAGCTGCAAACTCTGACACCTACTGAAAGAGGTATCGTATTTGCAAGCAGTCAAAAGTGATTGAAAACCAGATGAATCTGTTAGGATACCTCATGCCATTGAACACTGTTGCCTATGCCAAATATGCATTCGTAATCTACAATCTGTTATCTACTAGCACTGATGCTATAAGGTAGCATTGTTAAGTTTTTAATACATAGCCATCTACTCTGAAATAAAAACTCATATTTAATCAAAAAGAAATAAACATGATTCATAAGATTCAACCAACATATACCACAGATGGAATATTTAGACTTCTCTCTCCTCTGAGTTGCAACACTTTTATGTGATTTCTAACAGAATATAGAAAAAAAATCAACAGGAGGATTATACATCAGGGGAATATGCTGGAAAATCTATTGCCTTTAGTTGTACGGAATTATGCTTGGGATAACCACAGTTGTAATTACTTTACATGCATAGGCACTCTGATTGCATACCATGATGGGCAACAGATTTGGTGGTACTGTTTCTGTTATTTAATTATTAGAGTTGGCCTGGAAATGTTCCTCCTTGATTGTAGTTAGCTTAATCAAATATGACTTGAGCATCTGAGTTGGCACAAACCCTGCAGGAACCCACTGAAATGACAAGGAACTTAAAAGCTATTCTTTTATTCCTTGACATCTTAATTTGGCAATTTCTGGAAGGACCAAGGAAGCAGGACAAGTGCCAGGAAGAGGCGAGCTCTGTGAGCTCCTTTAATGGGAGTGTAAGTGATACAGCAGCGCCTGCTTGAGGGCTTCTCTTTGTGTCAGAAGGCAGTGTCAGTGCAAGAAGCCATGCAGATCCCAAGGCTTGCTGTTGCTTTTGCAGTCAAGGGCATTTGCAATTAAGGCCATGGATACCCCTACTGTGGACAGTGGAAACACCCTATAGCAGGACCCCATGCCACAGGGCTGCTCCTGGTCACTCTGTGGATACTGTGCCCCTGTCAAGCTTTCTTTGCATGGTACTTTGCATGATATACTGTGGCAACTTTGTTCCCTCTGCTTGTCAAATCAGCTGTATTTTCTTTACAGTCTTAGGTTCACTGTGCCAAACACAACCATTACTTGTGGATTTGGGTGTTTATGGCAAGGTACAAAAATTATACATGGATTTAACTAAAAATTAAAATATGTTCTTTTTCGATGTTTAATCCCAGGAAAACAAACAAAAACCTTTATTATTACCTCTCTCTTTTTTTCCCCTTCATTTTTTAGTTCATTGTCAAAAGCAATTTAGTATTTTCCCACTCTTACCTATCCACTAATATACCTGTGCAGTATTGCAATCAAGATCATTGTTATGGTCATGGACCACTCTGGCAGATGCAAAGGATGTTATTAAATAGAGAAAATCAGATATAGCAAGAGAAAACATGTTTGGTCAGACAAACAAAGTGATCAGAATAATAAATTCTTCACAGATTAGTTTCACATTTTCATTTAAAGTATGATATTTTACTTCACACAATAAGGAAACAACAGAAGAGGGTAAAAAAGGGCATCACCTCTAAAAATTGTTCATTTACTGAATGCATCTGTATTCTGTATGTTACTTGAAAAATGTTTACTGTTTATTATTGTTGGTGACTGGATCAGCTGGACTAATTTTGTTTGTGGCTTTTTTTTTCCCATTATATTTCCTGAAGCTTTTTAAATGGAAAATCATGAATAATCTATAATAATAGTGTGAAGGTTCCAGGATTATTGATATGTTTTAAAAAAGATGAAATATAAATATTTTTACAATAAGTCATTAGAGAGTTGCCAAGAAATGTCTTTTGGGGCACTTATAATACCCTGATTTTTCATGTCACATTTTGTTTATTAATAGCTCTCAACTGTTTGCTCAAGAGGCATTTTGAGACTGTATACAATTTGCTCCATGTTTAGCAGGAATAAAAATTTTGTGAGAATAAATGCTCAGTCAGGAACAATTTTTGTGATGATGAGAAAAGTCTGATGAGTGTAGTCAGCAATGTTTTGGGGATGAGTGTTGATGTAATAGTAGTTTTCTTAGTATTTAATGATAGTGATATAAATTAGTTTAAGGTACTAAAAATTCAAGCTTTTATTTTTGATGAGTCACAAGTTGGAAGCATCATATATATTTTTAGCAACATTTTAATTAATATGAGTGTTATTAAAACTTAGAAAGTTAAAATATGACCATATTTTAGTGGCTTTTTGACTCAGGTTAACTCAGCCAACTTCTGGCATAATTTTCCTCTATCTACAGTCACAGGACAAAGATAAATCAGGTATTACAAAAATTGGTCTCTTAGTTTCATGTGTCTCCTTGAGTTCTTGTGCTTTCTAGATCACTACAAATATGAAATTATCTTAGTGCTTGGAAGGAACTTTATTTACCTAAGCCACTATTTGCAGCTTTGTTTCTGCCTGTGACTCCAGAATATTTATTAAACAGCTCAGAACTCCTTGATAAAATTGTTGTCAAGACAGAAACGAGTATTCAAAAGAGATTAATATTTTGTTGGAAAAAATATTAATATTTTATAATTTTTATATATTTTATAAAAATATTTTTTAATATATTTTATAAAATATAAAAATTTGGTGTCCATCATCTCATTGTTAGACGTTTGTTAGAGCATGGTTTCCAGGTCATTAATTTTTGGGAGTACTGACTGGGCTTCTTCATTGCCTTTATGCAGTTACCAGTTTCTGTCTTGCTTGTAAAAATACCTACTTGCACCTCCTGCAGATCACACTCCATTTCACTGTAGCATGAATGTCTCAAAGCTAAATTATTAACTCTGTAGCCCAGCCTCCCATTAATTTCTCCCTCCATCTTCCACAAAACCATTTTTACTCAAAAGTATTTTACTTGCACAAGAGTACCTACCATGATCAGTGAGGGCTTTGCACTGCTGGGCAAATTTTACCAATATCAATACAGTATCTGTATCAATACAGGGTGCACTCAATGCTCTTGGGCAGTATTTCCATTGTGGAAACTCTGACAGAAGATAATCCCATCAGAATTCTTCAATAAAACACTGAGATAAAATACTTTTAGTCTAAAAGAAATTATGCACATTACTAAGCACCACAGAAATCAGGGGGTTTAATTCTTTTATGGCTAGCTACAAATATATGATCTTGAAGGTTTATCTAGTTAGAAAAAGAAATACGTAATAAACATTCTCAAGCATACTTTTAAAATGTCTTTGCAAATTCAGTTGTGTTTCTGTTTTTGTCACTGACATATGCTGAGAGACACCAATTATTTCCAGATCCTTCACAGAGTTTAATGTATTTTTTACAACTATCTTAAATGCAGAACTGCACTTTCAACCCTCAGTTTCAATGAACTATTTTAGATAATACACTAAGGAAGCAAGACTAGGAATAAGGAATAGGCCTGTCAGGTAAAAAATTTAATTCAGAGTAGTGATTTCTGCTACTTGTTTTTAAATCACTGCATTTCATTTTAAACATATGGGGAAAATTAATTTGCTTGTATTTCTCTGTGTTCTCATTAGAGGATTTACTGCTCACATTACTATCAGTTATTATATGCTAAGGTAGTTTCCATACTACCCAATCTAAATGATCTTATGGCTCTACTGCACTCAGAATATACCTACATGAAAGTGACTGTAGGGTAATTTGTGGTGAAAAGCCTCATACAGATAAGTTTAAAATATATCATACACTTTGTCAGATGTCTTTGAACAACTTGAACATCCCTTTTTATATCCCTGATGTTAGTATGCAGGCTCTCTACATGAGGAGGGTATGTCTTGTGTGTTAAAAGATATTCCAGTTTAAATTATCAAAGCTAATATTCAAACAGATCAGAACATTAACCTTAATTGACTAGTTCTGTGATTGGAGGTGGAGACAGAGTGTAGCCTTCCCTTCTTCCTTAGTACAAGCCTAGAAAGGTCTGGACACCTAATGAATTTCTAAGCATAGGATTGTGGGTCAAGGCTGAATGTAAATCTCATGTTGTATCATCTGTATTTGGATGGTTTAAAGTGTCTTTTTGAATTGTTTACATTTGTGACTTTAGCAATGGAAAAGTACAGTCCCTTCTTGTCACATGACAAATAGGATAAATACAATAGAGTTCTGTGAAATTTGTGGTGTAACGCTATTTCTGTACAACGATTATCTTTCCTGGTTTATTAAACTTGTCATCTGCACAGCAGTTTATAAAATGTTTAAGCTAATGTTACAGAATAAAAAACTCAAACAATGGTACTGCAGATACATAAAGGTAAGTGTACTTCAGTATGAATAAATTACAGGAGTCTCAGGGAGCACCAAATTAAGCCATTGTTAGAAGAAAAGGGTCTAAATATTTCCAAGCAAGAATATTTTCATCTAGGTTCTCCACGGTGAAGTAAGCAGGTAAGGATGCTCTGTTACATCCATAACACTACAGGCCTTTACAGACTCATATTTCTCAACTCTTCCTTTGGTTGAAAATTGCAAGCAGAAAGAAAAAAGGTGCTGAGCAGGATTCAGGGTTCAGAGCTGTGCCTTCATTCAAGTATTTCCCTGCCCCAAGGACATGATACACACCACCCCTGCTTTAAAGACAGAGCTGTAGAGACAGACTGTAGGGCTTGGAGCATCTGGGTTAGGATTTTGGACTACATTAAAACACACATTTTAAACTGATAAAGTGATTTTCCTTCATTCCACTTAACCCAGATTCTGGCCAAGGGAAATCTCACTGTCAGTTTCTTGCCAGGATGAACACCTTGGAAATATAAATAACTTGCTGTGGCTTAAACTTCTGAGCTTACTTTGCTTTTTTTCCTTTGTTCTCTTGCCCGCTTGAGTACTGTGCATTATACCTTGAACTGCCATCTGTTTGATATATGTCTCACATTATATCAAATTTATTGTCAAGCCTTTACTAAAAAGGGCAACACAGGGCTGCTCTGACCCAGGAGCAGAAGTAGTTCTGTGTCCTGACTCTTTCCCTTAATTCATTGTAGCTGTTGAAGCAAAATAAGGTAATGACTTCGTGCCCAATGGGTAGCACAATTAAGGTGCTGAAGAAAAAACTCTTTTGGTGTTTTTTTTAATTTATTTTTCATGACTATTTGTTCTCTCATCTCTTGGGAAATATTAAGTCAAAGTACCCTGACAGGGTATTTCTTTTCTCCTGAGTTATTTGAATAAACAGATCAAATAGATAATGCTGGCATGAAAATGAATTTATCAATTGGCTGACACTGAGACGGCATTATCAGTCTAAACTTGCCATATCATTTTTTGAAAGATCAGTGTCAGACTTTACCTGAGACAGGACAAAAAATTTACATAGACTCTTGGTTTTACCTGCTATGACCATTCAAAATTGTAACAAGGTTGTTTCAGTCTCTTCTCCCAAGTAACAAGCGACAGAACAAGAAGAAATGGCCTTAAGTTGTGCCAGGGTAGGTTTAGATTGGATATTAGGAAAGAATTTTCAGCAAAGTCATTGTTAAACATCACAACAGACTGCCCAGGGAAGTAGCTAAGTCACCATCCCTGAAAATATTTAAAAGATATGTGGCACTTGGGGACATGGGTTAATGGTGGACTTGGCAGTGCTGGGAGTGTGGTTGGACTTGATAATCTTAGAGGAGTTTTTCAAAATAAATTATTCTACAATTCTATGCTTGCAGTGTTATACTGTAACAAGCCATAGAAATAATTACAGATAAGCCCAGTATCTCAAGGGTTCTTTGTGCCGGGACATCACTGGTTCTTCATCACTTTTCATTTGCTTTGTTTTGTTTTATTTTCATTTGCACCACTTTCAAGACCTCCTTGAAAACTTATTTTATTTTATATTTTGCCTGGCATATTGATATTCCAGTCCAAGTGCCTGTTCCTCCCCAAAATGAATTTCAAGTGTGTAAACAAACTCTGTAAACTCTTTCATGGCTAAACACCACTGAACTGAGAAGTAGTAAATGAAAGAGACGTGAGGAAAATTGCTCAGCTCCTTGGGATGAAAAGGGTCCAGCACTAATCATTGTCCAGTTAGTTTACACACGTTCCTTGCTACGTTGTTATTACTTCTGTCCTTTTTTAAATGAAGCAAACATTAAAGTAATATTATTTCAGTTGAGGGTTGGTATCTATAGCTTATACCTTGTGATGTTAATTAAAAACATAATTTTTATGTACTTATCACAAAGGAAATATCATTTCATTAAAATCCAATTAGATTCAGACAATATCTGTAAAGACTACTGAATAACTGCTGTTTGAACATAGTCTGCTTTGTTCTATTTTCATCATCTGAATAAAAGCAACCACAACAAACAAACCAAAGGATTTCTTTTATTAATCTCTGAGGTTACAGATCCACTTGCATTTAGAACAGTGTTTTATGTGAAAAACATACCAAAGATTTTGTTTCACAGGCTGCAGCATGAATGACATTATTTTAGAAAATTCTTATTTTCTTTCCCGTATTTATATAATAAAATGTATTTATTTTGTAGAATTGATGTCTTTATATAAACAATTTGTCCATGATAAAGTAAATCAACATTTTCAGTGTTACCAGAATGCTGCATAGATTAATGAATTACTGCCTGCAAGGTAGTGGGGACTCAGGATAACACATGGGGAGTGAAAAAACAGAAGAATTGTTCCTCCATTTTGTCTCACTGTAATTAGCCTCTTGCTGCATAGGCCATTACCTTGCCTATTGATTTACTCACTGAATTTCCTTGAATATCCTACTCTAGGAACTGAATGAGAAAAATGTTTTAGTGCTGGATGCTTTTTCTGCATGAGTAAAATTTTGTGGGATATTTTTGGCTTTTAATCATGGGAGAGTTAACAATCAGTGGAGTCAGATTGTAACACCTCTTTCCAATGGATGAAGAAAACAGAAGGAAAGAGCAGAATGACCCAATGAAATTGGGATTTGACTAAATGGAGTTTTGTGTGTTGACTCTAGTATAAAACATTTTGATCCCAGCTGTAGCTTCTGTATTGGATTTTGTTTCTCTGCTTTCTTGCTTGTTTGTTTGTTCAGAAGTTTCTTTTCTTTCTGCTACCAAAAAAAAAAAAACAAACCCAAACCAAAACATCCTAAGGGGAGGAAGTCAGCTAGTGAAGAAGTCTAAAGTGTCAGTGTCAGAAGGCTGTTTCTTCTGATTCAGCAGTTCAGAATGAGGGTCACAAAAACTAAGGTGCCCACAGAGGAATAGCAGTTGCAGCATTTTCTATCTGGAGTATCTGTAATCACTGACACAGGAATGCTGATTCAAGAAGTTTGCAAAGAAAGACACTGATGTCGATAAAAGCTAGAACAAAATGGTTTTGTTTGTGCTAAATAACTGAAATTTCAACCAAATAAAGATTTGAAGAAAACCTACAGAAAGATCAATGTTTGTATCTTAGTATTTTGCAGACAACAAATACAGTATTTGTTGAAGTTTGCCTTATCTTACTAAAAATAATCAGTAATTTTATTTGTGAGTAGATTGTACTTTGATGATCTAGATCATTGGGGAACAAGGGAAAAACTGCTTTTTATCATAGCAGGACTATGCAACAAAATGGGATTTTCTAGTTTTGGAGGCACTAGTCACCTGGTGGGAATGAGGTAACAATGTCAAGACAAGAAAAGATTAAAACAGAAGTTTGTGTATGCTGAGATTGAAGAGAGGTGCAAGACTGAATTAAATAGGCTTTTAGTTAAATAAAGTGTTAATGAAACCAAATGAGAAGTTATGAGACCAAACTTCCTCATGGCTAATATAGAAAATAAGGTGATAAAAAAAATATGTTTTAATGGAAAAGCAAACCAACATAAAATTCTATCAGAAGATATTTTAATTGTGCATGCATTGATTTTGGTCTTGACTGAGCAAGGGCATTTGATGGCAAGAAAAGAACCCTCCTCTTCACTCCAGTACTGTGCCTTACAATTTCTGAAGTTAGAATCCTTTTTTTCTTTCTTGCAGTATTCCCCACATTTTATAAAGCAGCAGATATTTCGATTTTGGTCTCAGTTCCTAACTCCTAATAAAACTTTGAAATAACTCAGCTCTAGACCTCAGTTTGAAATCTGATGTTTAATTCAGACTCAGCAAGGAAGCTTGTAATAGCTAAAGGTTTGAGGACCATTATGGGATGGAGCTCTGGCAGAGTCTGCTTGGCTTTTCTTTGACATCATCTGCAGAGAAACCTTCAGTGAATGAGCATGACATGTTTTGTTGAAAAGAAGAGTAACAGAGAAATATCTTCAAGGGTCAGCCCAATGCCTGATCCTGCCATCATGCAAAATGGCTCTTTAGAGAAAAAAAACTCCACACTGAGCTGCATATTGTTATTGTAACTCTTCATTTCTGGAAGTCAGCATGCAATTGGAAAGCTACTGCACTATTACTATATAAATAAAATCTAATAGATGGGCTTCACCAATCATTTCTGGCAAGAAAAGCTACACGAAGCCAAATGTATCTTCTGCCTTCATTTAGAGAATTGTAGCTTTTGTTTCCCTTGTAAAACTACATATTTTGCCAAAAGTCAAGTTGCAATGGATATTTAATAGGAGCCTGACCTGCTAGAAATGGTTGTTATGTATTGTCAAGGCAGAAATAAACCCTGGCAATACCAGCATAGAGCCTGATTCAGTTCTCCTGACAGTCCAACTCGTCTTTTTCATTTTTACATCAGTGGTATTTTTTCTGCACAAAACCCCTCATAATATAATCAAATATTATAATGCGGACCCCATTACAAAACAGTAGTATTCACACTGACTTCTCTGAGCTGTAGGCAATTTTTCCATTAGCAAATTAAACTTGGAGCTGTGTTAAACTTGTATTGTTCACGTATTTGTGTGAGAGAAGTGATAATTTCATTACTACTGTATTCAAAATTCGATTCAAGGTGGAATGACATTTTCCTTTCTTCAGAACTGTCATATTTTATAGGGTATGACTCAAAGCAGAAATGATTGTGTTCTTTCTGTCATCTTGTTAAATCTTAGGGTTTCCAGAGTATTTGAAAATTTTGTAAAAAGAAGGTATTTTTCTCATAGGTCATACTGTGAATATAAAAACTTAATGAGAGAAAATAACATATTTTAGAAGGATCCCTTTGAATAGTACAGGTGATTGTGTTAGTTCAGTGGAGCTACAAACGTAACCTTTTTAAGAAGGACAAATTTTCTGTTGCTGTGTTTTTCTTCCACCAGCCCAAAACAATTTGTCTATTAAGTTTACTTTCTCTGTTTGTAAAAGGAAGAGGACATGGCTTGAAGGTCACAGCCACAAGAACCCAAAATCATAAGAATGGTACACTTCAGGAATCAGCTACCCAGAGATGAATCAGCAGATCTAGCCAGTTTATCTTTACCTCCTCTCTTCAACACTGACAGCTGATCTGCATTTTACTGTTGAGTTGAAATATAATCTGACCAGAATATTTAAGAGAAAGTGAAATAAATTCAGTTCAGGTCCTCTTGAGAAAGAAAAACTTAATAAGCTATTCTAGTAAATGCATTTCTGCTTTTTAAACTTTTGATTACATGGTCAGCTGGCTGGTTTTACCTCACTCTACCTAATGACATCTTTGATATTGAAGCAGAACATGCTGTAGAAAAATCTCTGAGCAGATGTAGAAATTACTGGAAATACTTCTTGAACCCTATTCCTGTGAGTTTTTATCAATTATAAATGGCCATTGATGTAAAACCTCCAGAATTTTGATAATTATCTTGATCTTTTGAGGTGTATTCCTCACTAGAGGGAAGCTTAGAAATCATACTTCATGAAGAAAAATATGAAAGAAAGTTTAAATAATATCTTAACAATAACAAAAACAACAAGAACAATTTTTTTTTCTTGCATTCCAGAGCAGTTACATAACCATTTTTTGGGATGTATTTTTTGTGGTACTGGTGGTGGTGGTGATGGGGGTGATAGTTGATGCTTCTGGGTGTTGTTTTGTTTTTTTTTTTCAGGTGCCTTATATAGGAAACATTCTTCAGTTAAAATTATCATGGCAAAACTATCACCACCGATGTCAGAACATACAGGTTAGTCTAATACTGTGCAGTATTAAAGCCTGTTATTTAAAATTTTTATTAATTTTCTTTCTTTCTTTCTTTCTTTCTTTCTTTCTTTCTTTCTTTCTTTCTTTCTTTCTTTCTTTCTTTCTTTCTTTCTTTCTTTCTTTTTTCTTTCTTTCTTTTTCTTTCTCTTTCTTTTTCTTTCTCTCTTTTTTTTCTTTCTCTCTTTCCTTCTTTCTTTCTCTCTTTCTTTACCTCTCTTTTCCTCTCTTTTCTTTTCTTTTCTTTTCTTTTCTTTTCTTTTCTTTTCTTTTCTTTTCTTTTCTTTTCTTTTCTTTTCTTTTCTTTTCTTTTCTTTTCTTTTCTTTTCTTTTCTTTTCTTTTTTCTGAAATAAAAAATAGGCAGCCTAGAAAGAAAGAAGAGGCAATTTGAAAAGTTGACAGATGGTAAAACATTGTGTCAGCAAATTTGAAGAATTGCTGATGTGGAGAAAGTTGAAAATGCTCTAACTAAACTTGGGGCATTGCATCATAGACAATCAAACAGTTTAACAATATTTATGGCCAAGAAAGCTGAAAACATAGAGTTATATCTGAGGAAAAATTATATTCCAGATGGTAGGAGACAGATTTTGGAAATACATTCTCCTTTAAGGTATGTTTGTCAGGATGTATTCCCTGTAATTGTATTAAAGATCTCACAAATGCAAGAAATTGTAATTTCTCAAGGTTAGAAGTAAATTCAAGTGTCTATTTGGAGTATTCCTCCAGCTCTTCCATGGCCATGAGTTGAAAGATGAACTACATTGCACAGTGATTAGAGTCAGGACATTTATAATTTTCTCAACAGTTTCCTGGGACTCCAAACACAGCCACACACTGTATCTTGATCTGTCTTTCTCTTGCCCCAGTGACCAAGGAACAGCAAAGTCCTACAGACCTCTAAGGGCCTCCTGCACCCTTGTCTGTGCTTATGTTCAGAAGCCAGGAACTATGTAAGTAGCATGATTAGGACTATGAAATTATTTTTAGGTCAAACTCTTCCCTTCACATGATTCTGGTGGCACTTCCTTACCATGACTAGTGATTGCAGCATTTCCAGCCCCAGCTGTTTCAGAACCATGAGAACCCTTACATCCTGTAAGTTACACTACAAATTGCAAGATTTTTCTGTTAGTAGGGATTTTTGTTATTGTTTTTGTTGATTTTTATGGGTTTTTGTTTGGTTTTTTTGTTTTTTTAGAGCTTGAATAAAGGACCTTATAGATTGCACAATATTTCTATTTAGTAGGATTCTGTTTTCATTTCCTATCTGGTTTTCTTTGAGCCTTATATATTCTGTGGGGTTTTGTTTTGTTGTTGCAAGGGGCTTTTCTTGTTCTTTTGTCACACTTCTCAAGACTTAAAGCTTTGATTTTATGTATTTATTTATTTTTAATGAAAACAGAGATTCTAATGTTACTAAATGAGCATTGGAGCTAGGGTTTTAAATATCCTGAGACTCATGATAAAATCACCATAGTTGGCAACACTGCTTGAATTTGGCACAAGATCCTAAAGCTTTAAAGGAAAAAGTGTGACTCATCAAACTTGCCTGGAGAGTTAAGGGAGCTGGGGGCAAGGGCTAATGGGGGTATCTTTCCATTTCAGTACTTCAGAAAAAAATCTACAAGATACAGTCCAGTAATTGTGCCAAGGAAAAAATCTGCTTGCTATACACAGAATAACAATTTCTAATTATGTAACAAAATGAGGGGGAATGTAGAATGGCAGAGGGTTTTAAAAAAAGTACAGGGATAAACATTTCCAATTTTACAGAAATATTTTAGTCAAGAGTTAGTAGTTCCTAGGCCGGAAAAGTACCTCACCTTTATGTGATACAAAACATAAAATTCTAAATACTCTTTACACATTTGAAATGTTCTTCTTTAATGATCATTCCTTTCCAGATGAAGTGAAATTTGATCTTGTGTTTTTCTCAGGGGAATTGTATATATATTTGTCATAGTTTTGATCTGCCACCAGAATCTAGCATTAATTTACTGAATTATACATGACTAAGCATTAGATTAAATACATTTACATGTGTTAAGTCATAAAAATCACATTGGTTGCTTGCTGCTTTACCTTTCTGCCGGTGCTGTGGTCTTTTGTTAATATGCAAGGCTATCTTCCTAAGACAAACAAGCAAAGCTACACAAGATAAAAATGGACAGAGACCTTTCATTAAAGTGCTTTTCTTCATTCTTTCATTAAAGTGGTTTTCTTCATTCTCAGTTCTTGAATTCTTGCAATGAAGTTTTTTTCTCTAGAGGATTGATTTTTTTGTCAAAATTTCCACTGAGAAATCTTTTCCCATGCCCAGAATATACCTTTTAGTGATAAAAAATCATCATAGTCAGGTCTTTGTAAGAGCCTTCTGGCTAAGCCATGCAAAAAGAAATCATCTCATGTTCTTCTACTCTGTTCAAGATGGATCGAGTTATCTCATTTCTGATTTTCCATCATCATTAGACATAGATGGAGACTCTAGCTACAGTGGTCTCAAGGTTGGTTGGCTGTTAGTTTGCTATTTTTGTTGGGTTAGCTGGTGGTTTTTAGGGTTTTGGTATTTGTGGTTTTGTTGTGTTTTTTTCCTACTGGACTTTTTATTTCTTTTGCAAAGTACTTCAAAATATTTAAATTTGACACCATATTGAGTGTAAAATCAGCAATCCAAGAGGAACCGTAACTTGTGGTTTCCTAACTTTTGTAGTTTTCAGAGTGCTCTGTATTTAAAATGTCTCCCCTTTTTCAAAGCACTTGAAGCACACACAGGAGCTTGTATATATATTCCACTTTTTTTTTTAAGTATGTGTTTTAAAACAAGTATGTATTGGGGTTTGTAGTTTAGTTTGCTAATGAGCACCAAGTGTTACAGTTATAGAAGTGTTACTGTGGATCTGAAAGGGAAGATATCGACCCCTGTTCCTAGCTCAGAGGACTCCCCAAAGAGTTTTAAGGATCCCCCTCTCCAGGACAGTTACCTGGCACAGGTCAGTAGTCTGGAGGTTGTAATTTAGTGCCTGTCTAGCTGTAGGCAGCCTCTTTGCTGGGTTTTTACCATCCCACCCTCTGTAGGAGCATAGCATAGCTCCTGCGTGGACAGCAAGCAGCTTTTATTACAGTATAGGGGAAGAGAAGCTCTTTTTCTGGAAGGGTAAATACTGAGAGCTCTCGGTAAAGAAGTACTTGCCCTTAACATCCTGGGTTTTTTGTGTGCCATGTGTTTACTCCGTGCTGTGGGCTAATGACCTGCAAAATGTCAAGCTAAATAACTGCATTTTTCAGTTGGCATTGCACAGAGCAACATTTGAACATGGAGGAAACAAACTGGTTTTTTGTAGTTAATTAAAAAATGCTCAATCAATTTAATATGCATAAAGTTTATGGGGCATTTTCTAACAGGCTAGGAAGTTGTATGTACCCAAATTTCAGTCCATTGTGAATTTTATGACTTCAGTTTTCAAGCCTAGAAAAGTCTCAGCCAGTGGAAGTGCTGATAGTCCTCTTATCATAGACACTGTAGAAGGTGCCACTGTAATAATCCCTGCTTCTATAGTCATAGTCAACTTTTTTATACCCTATAGAAGTGGTAAATAATATTGGGACAAAATGAGTTAGGATACTTAGGATTCACTGTAGCAAAGAGAATCAGAACAACAAAAGCACTCTCACTGATGAAATTGGAAATGTTTTTTTTTAATTAACACTTCTAATTAGAATTTAACATCTCACTAGCTTCGTATGGGATTTTTCGCTTCCTTAACCTCACGGAAACCTATCTATTGGCTCTAAATAGGCAGTCACTTACCATGCACCACTTGAGGATTTCAATTAATCCCAAATCCTCTAACTTTGGTATGTGAACTTGCATTTTTCTCTGCATGCTATTCCCTCCTGTTTCAATTTTCTTACTAAGACAGTATTTTTCTTCTCCAATTCTTTGCGTCTCTGTTTACCTGTCTACTTAAAAACTGTAGTATTTTGATTTGAAAATGATGGGACAATGCCATATATATGTAGGCACTGGTCAGGACTGATTAATATAGCTCTGGAAACACAAGTAGCTAGAGAAACTTCGCAGAAGCAGAAGAAACTAGCCTCCATCAACTTTAAAGTAGAAAAATTTAGGTGTCTTGAAGTTGTTTGGCCAAATTAATAAAAGGACACATTTTAAAATAGACAAATGTATATTTTTAATTGCATTTCTCCTTATCTGACTATTTTTCTACAGCCATCTTTGGTTCTGATGAAACTTACCCTTCAACCACTAGCTGGGTTTTGGATTTGCCATGTATAATCTTAGTTTATCTGAAGTCTTACTGTGAAAGAATCTAATTTCTGTCATTTGAAATAGAATTTATTTTACAAAAGGAAAAAAAATTAATAAACCAATAGAAAATAAAGGAAATGCAAAATATTTTTTTTAGAATGGAATTAATTGATTTCCTGTTGCCCAACTATGACCATTTTAAAGAAATTACAAATTTCTCATTCTGGAGATGAGATAAATTATAAATTTCCCTGAAGCAGTGGGGAAGGAAAAAAAACCCAAAAAACAACCAAAGCTCATGGTTTCCTTGTATTACTAATTTACCTTCCTAAAATGTTGTGTACTCAAGTGCCTCACAGACTGATCACTGGTTAGTCCTCTTTCTGTATTAGCTACTTCTGAAGTGAGTTTACTTTGATGGCAAACAAAGAAAAACGCTGCGTACCAAGGGTTTTTTATGACTCATTATTCACAAATATCCTGGAATTTGTCTTAGAATTTGTTCTTTTGTTAAAAATGCGACCAAAGTGGCACTTAACAGCACCATTGTAGACTAACACCTAAGGTCCTTTTTGAAGTAACATATTTTAGAAAATATACTCTGTGCTATGGATTTTCTGTTTTGTTGTCACTTGAAAAACTCAATCACCCCTCCAAGTAAACCAGAAGTCCTCTAATTATAAGCATATGAACTGCCAGCTTCAAAATTCTCCATAAAAATAGTTACAGGATGTCATAGAAATCTTTTTGCCAGGTATCTTACAATTCATCCTGAAAATTCAAGAGGGAAAATTAACTACAAGTAACTGTCCATAAAACACTGATGTAAATAGATCATGAGAATGTGATTACAAGTGAAATTTCATCCTGTGATAAATAGTAACCTCAGTCTCCCTGCATCTATTATAGCCAGAAAAAAACACACAGAAATACATCTCAAATGCTTATTCTTAGATAATGAAGAAAATCAAAAGGTGAGGTTTTATTCTTCTCCTGTTAAATTGCTTACAAGTGTCACATTAGCGTGGAGATTGTGGGCATCCCAGTCTATAGCCATACAAAAAGATCTTCATCTGGAGTTACTTATCTACTTAAATATATCTAGAAATACATCTTCATCTTTCCACAGAAAGTGGAAAGCCACTTCCCTGAGTCTAGATCACCATTGGTCACTACACCTAGAGACATACAAGAGATACACAAGCTTTCCCCAAAATGCCATATTAGCCTTCCATTGTCTTGTGTCACTTATGTTTTTTCATGTACAAAATACTCCCCAAGTAGGGCAACATCCATGTTCTTGTCACAAGAAAGGAAAATCATAGGATGATGTAACTTACTTGTAGCTTCCAATGCATTGTTTTGCCTTGCACTGGAGGTTGAGTTTAAAAAGTGAATTATTTTTCTATGTAGGCACATTTAGGCAGGCTGATCACAAGAAATGTTGCACTAAATTGTCTTCCATGTTCAAAAGGACCACACAGAAGTACATGGAAGGGTGCTAACACAGTGATGTGACAGATGTTATACAGCCCTTTCCCTCTGAGAGAGATGGATGACAGCTAGAGTATCATTTATTTGAATCTCCATGCGGTGCTAATTAGGCAACAAGGACAGACAACTGAGACACAAAGTGAATGCTAGAAGACACTCATCAACAGTGCCACAAAGATTTCTCATTTGTCTTTGCTATGCAAAGGTATCCATTGCACTGTGGAGTGTGGATACTCCATGTTTGCACAGAATCATACCAAAGCCAAAACCAAAGAATCCAATGGTCCAGATAAACACAATGTGGTGAAGGGAGAGACAACACTGTGTCTAGAACAACATGACTGATCTCTCATTGTACCTTCTTAATGCATATGAAGGATGTCTCATTCTATCTTTAACTTAAAGGACATTTCCCACAGGCTGGCAGAAAGCAGCTATGGATCCAGCCATTTTCAAAAGGGGTCATAGAAAGGCACAGGTTAAAGCTAGACTGGTCTTTACTGAATATTGACAAACTAGCATAACCATGAACAGAATATGATGTATTGATAAAGGATTAAGTCTGCTTCCTATTTTCCATCCAGAGGAAGCAACAGAATCATTGTGAGGATGATACAGACCACAATAAACTCTGGTTATGGAGTGAGACAACTTTGTCAGGATTGTATGGGGTTTTCAACCAACCTTCCCTCATTATAAGCTTGGCATCTTCAAGATTGGACAGATCTGTAAATATACAGAAAAGGTGAGACATGAGGATGTTGTACAGTTCTAGTACAATGTAGAAGACATTTTTCTATCTAGAGTTTGTGAATATCTGGGTCATGGGTACAGATGCTGACTATTCAAAATAGATGGTTGGGATGCTCCCTTATGAATTTTCAAAAAGTGGTGTTCAAACTACATCAGCAAGCACACACTGATGCAGTTTGATCTGATGTAATACAACTGTCTCTATTTCAGCTTTTTTCTATAGCATTTACAGTGCCTGAGGTCAGAGAAGAACTCTTCAGTGAGCTTGGTTTCAACAGCATGCCTGTTCCTCTTGCTGTCTTCTAATAAAATTATTTTGGTGGGAGATAATCCAAAGAGGTAGGTGCACCACATTTAACACCTTTTCTGTTCACCTTGGATTCTCACAACTGAAATTAAATATTAAAAGTCTCTTTCTGACAAGTCATAGGCATCCTAGCACAAACTCTTCTCTCATCAGAGAGATGATACTGGAAGTGCTGGCTTTGTTCCCCCCCCCCCCCAAAAGCATATGTTTCACACAATGAAACTCCTGTTTAATGCATGTTAATTGTATTTTCACAATCCTAGGTATTTTCCAGCTAGCTATCACCAGGGTGGGTGTACCACTTAGAGATAAATAGTCAGAGATTAATAGGTAGAGTCTATTAAAGAAAGAAAGCCTTTAGCAAAAGCATGCTTAGAATGAACATATTAGGTCGGGAAAGCCAACCTGCAAGAACATAAGAAAGCACCTCCTTCTTTTCTCACCTTTTTCCATCTACATTCAAAAATCATTAACCTATTTCCTACAATGCTAAAAAAGAAAAGAGTAAAGAAAATAGGTCCAGTAATACTTTCATATTGATCAAATTCTACACAACACATTCTCTCATTCTTCCTCTTTCTTATTAGTTCTAGTCAATATCCCTGTTTGCTTCCTGCTCCTCTCATGGATACACAGGCCCTCTTATTGTCCCATTCTTTCATTCCATTTTGCTTACTTGCAAGGAAGAATAATTTGCAGCTTCTTGTTGAGAACCTGTTCTAACTTATACTCAAGCACTTCTAGATGTTGCAAGTGTCCCTGAGAAAGCCATCAGCAAAGTAATAAATTCATTTGGCTTATAAAAATCATCTGCATGTAAGCCTGTGTTGTCTACAGCTCTTTTGCCAGAACATATTTGTGCTCCATGGGAAGACTGGGCCCAACTCTGTGCACCTGAAGAGCAATATTTGCACATTCATAAAAATAGCTATGTGAGGAATGAGAGGTGAGGGATGGGCACTGCAAGCCTGACTTGTCTCATATTTAGAGAGTAGCCATACCACCACTTTTCCTGATTCATAGGAGGATGCCTGTGCTGTTTACTAGGGCAGCATTTCAGGCCAAATTCAGCCCTGCTGTGAATGGGCACAACTCCACTGGCTTTGTACAAAGGCTGCCTTCCTGAGAGCAGAACAGGGAAAGCTCTTTGAACAGTGCCAATAATTGCTCCTCTTTTTTTTTTTTTTTTTCTGTATTCATTTTTAAAAGACAGTGGAAGATCAGAGGCAGCAGCTACAATCCACTGTCTACAAATAGCATTAGTAAGAACACAAATGAAAGGCTTTGTGCCACAGTTATATAGCACATCTAACACAAATAGCTAGGCAGTGAGTGGTTGTTGATTAGCTATGAAAGAGTGTAGAGAGCACAGGCAAAAGCTCTTCTATATAAGTCTCCAGTGCTGGGGAAGTAGATGCCATTCCTGTTGAGGGGCCACTGGAGGGATGGGATGCAACTATAAACAATGTTTTGAAAGAAACAGCAGAGGTTTTAAGTAAAAAATTTTCCATTGCTATTTTTGGAAGAGCTTCAGGTTGTGTCTTATTCAGGACCTGTGTGTGAAAGGCATGCTCTAGTTTAGTGGGAAGAAAGCTAGGGAAGCTACTAGTGGGAAGGAGGTGGAAATTCTTATCATGTGTCGTCCATATTCAGCTACTTTGACCCAACATATAAATTGTGTAATGCAAATAGAGCAAATCCAACCACACTGCTAGTGTAGCCCACCAATCTATTGAGGGCAGTTGCACTGAACTTTTCAAAAATGCTTTAATATTTGACCTTAAAATGGCCAATCATTCTTCTTTTGCAAAAAAAAGGCAATAAACCTAAAATGTTTTCCCTAAACATTGCAAATGTGATTATTTTGAGAAATAAACAAACGCTTCACAAAAATCTTTCATGTATAGATCTGGATCTCAAAAAAAAATTGGCATTATCATGAAAAATTAACCCTGGTTTTATACTTTTTTAATGTCAGCCAGTGTGTTATTTTGTGTAGACCTTACTCATTAAAACTAACCTTACAATGAACTTTATATGGGAGTGTGCTTTTATCAAATATTATAGCCTCTAAAGGTTTAATTAAGTCAGTGAATACATGCAACACTTTTTCATCTTTATCTGTTAATTTTTTTTTTCATCTTTATCTGTTCTGCATGCTGCTATTCCTCAATCTGTCCCAGAAAAGCAGACCTTGAATCTGGAATCTCTCATGATCTTTGATACTCTAGTTTGCTGGAGTTTGGAACTCTGGGGGAAACAGCCCTTGTTAGCAGGTGATTTACTGTCCTACAGTTTTCTCAAAGGCTTTGCTAAAACATACAAGGTAAAGCATTGTTTATCACAAATGGTGATGCATAATAGCAGGAGCTGACCAAGTTGTAATTATGCTACCAAAAAATCTGTCAAATTTATCAGACCATTAGTGAAGGGACACATTTGTCTGCTGTGTGTATTCATCTGCCACTGAAGTCATACTTATAGGATTGCTTTTTAAAGGGAACATAACGTCCAGGAAACCTGCACTCAGATGAAAAACTGCATGATTGCTTTCTTTGTTGCCAGCTTCCAAACAGTGGACATCACAGATTTTCATTCAAAAGCAGCCAGGAGCTCTTTACAACTTTGCTCACAGCTAAGTCAGGGTTTAAAGGAAGATTTGATGGTGGGATAAGTCATGACAAAGTCTTCCTTTCGGGAATGAATGACCCAGTCTCTTAAGTAGTACAGCTATGCAATCACACTTTTTATGTGTGAACCTGATCACTTACAAAAATTTCTTTGCTCCAGTCTCTCCCAAAGGATTATTTCTTTGTGTACTTGAAAAGCAGTAAGTGCATGTTTATGTTGCATATAAGGTGTAAGAAGCCTCAACCCCAGGTCTAGCTTAAGTTAATGGGGCAAAATAAACAATTAGCTGGAATAGCATTAAGCAGTAACTGATACATGAGAAAGGAAAAGACCCACCACATGCTGCTTCTGCAGGAAAAAAGATAAGCACCATCTTAAAAAGCTATAAATTCTTCCAATTTAGTTATGCTGAGCCACGGAGAACACAGAGACATCAGAACTCAAGTTTTTCTGTCCTGGAACATTTTTTATAATAATTATATATAATGCAATGCATTGGAGATATAATGATACATTTTGATGCCAGACCATGCTGAGCCTCTCTCTTCCTTGCTCTTTTTGTCTGCTGCTACTTCCTAACTTGTTCATCACATGCTCACAGTCCTTTTTCTTGCAGGTTTCGACATCCAGCAGTAACTGGGCATATTGACTCTGCTCTATGCCTCCTGCTTGCCTTGAAACACCTCGTGCTAGCTTGCCCTTGCCATAGGTCAGCTCCACAGCTGTAGCAAGGTATCCTGTGTTCATGTAACACTTGCATTTTTTATCTCCTTACCACTGCAGATAGCTGTATTATAAATACACAAATACCAATAAAGTTAGGGGTTTTTTTTCATCAGGGCAGAAGATTGGTTGGCTTGTGCTTCTTTTGTTATATATTATGTCATGCTGAGCTACATGGTCCTGTGGGAAAATTAAATTATGTATATACTATTGGTAGGTGTGCTAAACTTCTTCAAAATGCTTTGGGTGTGCTCTTCTTCATTCTCTCTCCCCCTGGATGTTATTATTTTGCATTCAACAAGGGCCTTTGCAGGTTGCCTTTACTTCTGAAATTCTCTCCAGCTGAAGGTGCTGGAATGTCAGACACTCACTTCCAGCAGGACTTTCCATTTCTCACTATTTTTAGGCTACAGAAAAATATAACAACTTTTTACAGCAGTGAACTTGTAGATAATCAGAAAATATATTACAGAATATTCTTGCTCTCAGGAAAGAAATAAATAAACAGTGACAAAAGTGACCTTGAGCTCCTATGAGGAACTGAGCATACTATAAGTAAGAAAAATATGTATAAAGGAATTTGACTGTATTAGGAGATGCTACACTTAAGAGCTTGAATGAACACATGCATCAATATCTTCAGTGCTGTTTGAAAGTGTTGTAAGTGATAATAGCAATATTCTATTTTCTTCTTTAATATAAATGATGTAGGACTTTTGTGAACACTATTAAGAAAAATTCTATATCAAACCCTTAGCAGCTCAGTCTTGGAAGCAACAGATCTAAATTCCTGTGAAACAAGCAAGTCTAGGAAACACATGAAAGTATTAAGAAAAAAGAATATGTATTCTTGAACACTTCCAAATTTAGATGAGTAAACGCAAGTTCCATAGTACATGCCATGCTCATTGTTATAGAAGATTTGCTGATTGTGTGGGTGAGACCAATTTAGTCTAACTGCCAGTCAAAGCTGATGTTGAATTTTGACCTTCTGACTCTACAGCCAGTGAGGTATCAATTGCATTATTTTCTGTTTCATTAAGCTGTACCTGATGTGCAATTTTTTTTCTCCTCTTTGTAAAGATTTTTTCCATCCTCCTTGTGAAACTTCAAGAAAAAACAGAGGTAAATTCTTATGTCTCATATCTGGAATCCGTCCAGAGTGTTCAGAGAAGGGTTTATGACTAAGTTGTATTACTCTAACTAAAATTAACAGGGCAAATTTGTCAATGTATCATGCTTGTTCAAGAATGAAAAATTTTCTGGATGCATCAAATCCATCTCAGCTTGAGACAGAACAGGGAAAAACTTCAGAAAGATTTACAGAATCACAGAATAGACTGAGTTGGAAGGGAGGCACAAAGATCATTGAGTCTCAATCTTAGCCATGAATAGGACATCCCCAAGAGTCACATCATGTCTGGAAGCATTGTTCAAACACTTCTTGAACTCTGTCAGGCTTGGTGCCATGACCATTTCCCTGGGAAGCCTGTTACAGTACCTGACCACGCTTGTGAAGAACCTTTCTCCGATATTCAGCATAAACCTTCACTGACATGGCTTCAGGCAATTCCCTTGGGTCCTGTCACTGGTCACCACAGAAGAAGGGATCAGTCCCCTCACAAGGAAGTTGTGACTGCAGTGACATCTCCCCTCAGTCTTCTCCAGGCTGAACAGACCAGGTGACCGCAACCACTCCTCAAATGGCTTTAGATAGAGTAAAGCCTCTGACAGGCACTCTAAAAGAGGGATTTTTTTTTATTATTTAGAGAGCCTAAGCATCCTATTTTAGGATGTTCTCCAGGCTTTAAAAAATGTATTAATGATTTTAAGGTAAGTGATAGTGTTATAAATTGCAGCAAAAATTTCTGGAAATTAAATCCCCATTTAGAGTGAATCAACATGAAGCAGTTCAAAACTGCTACTTTTGAAAACATAGTTTGATGACCTCACACTTATAAGAATTCAAAGGAACTTCTGGGCTCTGACAGAAAATCCCAGACATCACACTCTCTGACTGTAAGCCGCAGTTACATTAGCAATTTGGCTGTAGTTGCACAGTGAATGCCCACAGGAATTCCATAAATACACTGTCCATCTTCAGTTGGACACAGTGATTCACTGAGTTCTTAGCCAGATTGTTGGAAGCAGAGGCCCCTGTCATCAGTTCTGGACTGTTTATATGGAATTACAGCTCCTCCTTGGACCATTTCTCCCATTTGAAAAATTGCCATAGTGAGTTCTCCAGCCTGCCAAGTTGGCAGACTCCATCCTTGAAGCTGGAGAAGAGCCAGAAATCTCTGCACAATTGTGAACCTCCAGTCTCAGTCAGTCATAGCTTCTATCAGCACTCTTGCTTATGTTCATGGAGGAACTTCCTGATCCTAATTTGGGCTCAGCCAAAATCCATCTTCATTTTAGGAAAATGCTGAACAGGATCCTATTAAAATATTTGGATAGTCTTATACAGTAGACCCAGTCTCTTGATAGATTTCCTGGAGAGTAAAAGAGACTTACTAATAAAATGTGCTGCGGATTTCTTTCTCGTATCTTTTCAGCATGAAGGGACATAGTCTAAATAGCAATAAAGGACTGAGAAATTAATTGCCTGCCACTATGACTCTAGTCTGTTTGTTTATAATAAAGTCAATTGGTAATTTTGCTAATTTCAGCAGCTAAAAACTTTTCTGGAACTTTTGCATGCCAGCTTTTTCTAATTGTTTGGATACTACAGGGGCATGAAGAGCTATTGGAATGCTAAGTGATATACAGCCACACGTAAAAGCTCATAATAACATTTTTTCTTATCCTGAAATGCATAGGTAATTGAAAAGGTAAGGTTTGTAGAAGATTAAGAAAATGGGTGGAATAGTGGAGATTACTAATAAAAAATAGTGAGTCTAGTTGAGAAACTGTGAAGTTGGAATGGCAGGTTTTCCTCCTGATTTAAAGAATTCAGGGAAAGGAATTTTCTATGGGAGTTATATTCTCCTTTAATTCTGTGCATCTGCTTTGTCAGAGGAGGTGAGATGTGAGCCAGTGGATACTCTGGGAGCAAACTGGTGCACGCTTACTCAAAATAATTGAGTCTCCACTCAATTCAGTAGCCAAATTCTATACATTCCAGTGAAATCCGGGCTGGATAACAGAGTTAGGAGCAGCAGCAACTGCAAATCAGTCAGCAGCCAGAATACTGCAGCCTGCAAGTTATTTAACAAAACCAGACAAACAAAAAGATGAAGATTACTAGTGTTAGGTTATGTAATTAGAGGCTCATTTCAACAAAGACAGACGGTCCTATGAGATACAGTGTTCCCAAGAGGCCCAAGTATCCTGGCCAAAGGAAGAAACATAAGTCCCTACCTTGATCCATCACAGGGGTGATCAGAAACACAGGCAGGGTGAGATCCACCATGGTGAGCTAATGGACACTGTCTCCCCAGGTGTTTACCCCACACAGCTGCTCCCTCACTCCCCCATCAACAGGATCAAGGAGAGAATCAGAAGGGTAAAGGCTGGAACACTCTTTATCTCAACTTATGGGTTGAGATAAAGACGGCTTAATGAGGAAGGCAAAGGCTCTGTGCACAAGCAAAGCAAAACACAAAATCGTCTGCTTCCCATGGCAGGCAGGTGTTCAGCCATCTCCAGGAGAGCAGGGTCCCATCATATGTAAAGGTTCCTTGGGAACGCAAATGCCATGACTCTAAACATCCTCCCCTTCCTCCTTTCCCCCACTTTATATTCTGAGCATGATGTCATATGGAATATTCCTTCGGTCAGTTTGGATCAGCTGTCCTGGATGTGGCTCCTCCCAAACTCCCATGTACCCCCAACATCCTTGCTAGCATGGCCTTACAGAAAGCAGAAAGGGCCTTGGCCTTGTGTAAGCGTTGCTTGGCAGCAACAAAAAACATCTCTATATTATCAACCCTGTGTTCAGCCCAAACCCCAAACACAGCCCCATACCAGCCACTGTGAAGAAAATTAATTCTACCTTAGACAAAAGCAGCACAGCACAGCACAGCACCTCATGGACTGGGAGGGGACTGTCAGTGAGCATGGGGCTCCTTTTGGGATGCCAGGGAAGACCATTTGGGGATTGTACCTGACTTATGAGGGGAAGTTTAGGTGAGGAACCAAAGGTAGGAAACGGAAAGGATAAGGTAATGGGAAATATGGGAATATAGAGGTAAAAAGGGGTTGAAAGAGACTGGCCTCCTGTAAACTGGGGCTGGTTCAGTAAGTACGTCTGGTAATGCCGTGTACCTGAGCAGCACACTTTCTCCTCTTTCCTCATTAAACTCCACTTCTATTTTCCTGGGTGAAGGGACTCTGTTCTGTGAATGTATGGGTGTCTGAGCATCAGTAATGGCTGTAAAACCACAAGTCACAGGAAATTGTGTGCCAGAGAAAACAAGGGGAGTGTGTGTGTGTGAGTGAGCAGAGTGGATGCGTCAGTGAGAAATCACCAGCAAACATCAAGCTGGCCTAGATGCTGAGTAGTATAAGAGGATTAGGAACCAAGTACTGCAGTGCCCACGAGTCTGGGACAGAGGCTGGGGAAATCAGAGTGTCTTCATGGTCCAAAAGGTCCAGAGCTGAAGGGACTTTGGAATCAGGCATTGGCTACAGGTAAGACAACAGTCTGGACCAAGCAGCAGAGGCACTGTTTTACATGCCTGCTCATGAGATAACTTGAGGAGACCAAAATATCAATGGGCCAGCTACCAGCAATCTGGATGTCTATGTCTGCTACCATGGAGTCCCTTAGAGTGTGTGCTCACATAATTCTGAGTTCCAGCAGGTGCTCTCAGGTCTGTGCCTGTGGGTTCACATGCTTGAGTACCACCAAGTAGGAAAACCAAGGGTCCAAGGCCAGCTTGTGGATAAAGCTTGAGTCTCAGACTAACTATTGGAGTGATCTACACCCTATAAATGTATCTGCTTTCCACTAAGAGCCTATTGTTCTGATCTGCCAGAGAGGGGACCAGGATAAGCCCATCGGTGCTGTTTGCTTATGTGTGAGCACTGTACCCTGTCTGTGCTGCTCTCTGTGCCTGCTTATGTGCACATGTGCACTGAATTATGGTGTGAGGCTGCCCATTGGGAACACCTGCTCAGCCTCTTTGCTGGACAGACTTGGATGCATGAAGTTGTGGCAGCCTAACCTGGTCTGCACTTTCAGCAAATCCTTACTAATGTTTATGTTTAAGCAGACATTACTCTGTTTGCCTTTGGACACATGATAAGAGAAAAAACAATGAGTACCAACCGAATTATTTAAGAGAAACATTTTAAAAGCCCCTTAAATATTAATTTATATTCTCACAAAAGTAGTAATATGCTACAACTATAAAACATTGTCAGGAGTACACAATCTACCTCTTAAAGAAGGAGAGGAAGTGCTCTGCTTGCTGCTAAAAGTGGCCTGCAGAGCAGAACCCAGCTACAGCTTATTTATCCACTGACTTATTCATGCATGTCCTATCCTTACCTTATTCATCCACATGACTTTTGGCATTCCAATACACCCATGGTGCTGCCAAACACCGAGGATGTTTTTCCAGGGCTAATGTTTGAAGTTATAGCACAGGGTGTTCTGGCTAAAGACTGCCAAACTGGCACACTGGTAACTGATTAAAACTATTACAAATACAAATGAGTATCATTGTTATCTTGGCTGGTCCCTCTTCACTCTCAAAAAGAAGGTAGAAAACATAAAACTCTCATTTGCTTTCCGAAGCCTTCTGCTGGAGGTCAAAAACAGGAGCTGGTCCTTATGAACTGTTTTCTGTGTCATTCCATCATTGTTTAAATTCTGCCCATAACAAATTCTTCATGCTTTAATAAGCTGTTCAGAGAAGTATGTTTGTAACACAGTTATTACAAAACTCTCCTGACAACTTCTGCTGGAAAGAACATCAGTCTGCTGAAAGGCTGGAATTTTCTGCACAGAATAAAGACCTAAATTTGGTGTCTACCTGTGGGTGACATGAGCTAGAGTACCTGCTTTGTTATAGGCAATAGAGAGGTTTTCTGAAGCTGAGTTACACCTCATCCACCTTTACTTACACCTTACATCCATCCAGCTATTTGCATTGTGTGTCGTTGCCTGTACTTCTAAGTGGAGCTATATGCATGCAGCACTCTATTTTTAGTCCTGTTTATTTTTTTACCTGATAGCACACATGCCCTAAAAATAAAAAAAACCATATTTGTTTGGTACCAGGTTCTTCCACATACATTTGTCATTCAGACCATTCAAATACTCACTAATTTTTCTGTTTCAATATCTCCTAAGCAAATATACAAGCTGCTGTTATTTATCTCTGCACCTAATTGCTTTGAACCTATTTTTTTTCTTTTTCTTTATTTTTTTTCCTGCCCTGGCTTTACATTTACATTCAAGTTCTTAAAAAAGTAAAATCAGAAATTAAGAGCTATGACAGTCAGGCCTGAGACTGTAGTGCTCACTGGCACATCTCTCTTAGCTGGCTGCAGGGACAGCAAAACTGATTTCACATTAGAGTTATGGGATTTATAGGAGCATGTTTTTGATTCATGTGCTATAATCTTCTACAATTTTCTTAATCAGGCACAGAACATATTTTTTCATCAAAGAGTCTGCAAATTTTCATAATGATATCTTATTTTGTAGAAACAAAAAAATGAAAAATCTTTCCATATCTTTCAGTCTTATTCTTCAGCTCTGTCCTCACGTTCAGACAGAAGTTTTAAAATTTGTCACTTCCCAATTTCTGCTGCTTATGCCAAAGTTCATAATTCTATACCATGACACCATGTATCTTCTGTTACATCCAGCATACGATTCCATCACCATGATCTCCAGATTCAAGTAAGTCTCTAGGTTTATTTTTCATGTCTACCATCATCTTCACCTGTCAGGTACAGTAACAATAAGAAATCTATTTGTGCTGTTTGGTAGCATTAAAGCCAAATAAATAACAGATTTATCAGGTCAATATACATCCTTACAGAAAACCATTTAATGGTTAATTTTCAAAGCAGGATTTTTTTTCAGTGTTTGCTTGCCATTTATTATGTTCTTCCAGGCTGAGATGGCCTTGTTTGGGCCAAAAGTCACACAAGTCTCCACAGTCAAGAATAAAACAATCATCCTTGACTCCTTTTCCTGTGCTTTACAAGTATTCTGATATTTGTGACACCTGGCTTTCAAGTTACTTCCCTGCTCTATCCATACATTTTAGTGGATGCTTTTATCATTTCTCAGCTTGCTTGCTGACTTCTTGTTGTTGTTGTTTTAAAACCTTTTTACATGAGCTGACTTTGAGTACTTGTCAGGGTCATGATCTACCTATGTCATGTTTTATTTTATAACTAAGAGAGACTATTTTTTTCCCTTCTTCTGGGGCATATATTCGTTATGGAATAATTCAGTTCATGACAATATTACCTTCATCATTTCTTTGACATTTCCATCTGCATTTGGGAGGCATCCAAGTGTTCATGCCAGTTGTGTTCATTGCACAAGAATTTTGGCATCAAAACCACTGATGACACTTTTTTTTTAAGAAAAAAAAGCTAAAAAAACAAAACCTAGCCAGTTTGTCAGTAGGCTTCCTTCTTCTTATTTTCAGTTCTGGCTGTCAACCCATAATATCATCAAAGTAGCTAGGTCTGTTGAGGATTGAGTAGAGAGAGAAGGAAGTCAAGAAGCTTCAGAGGAATAAAAAAAAACAGTGGGCAAAGCTGCCCAGTCCAAAAAACTGGACTGGAAGTTTAGAGAAGAGGGAGCTAATTATATTCCTAAAAGGGAAAAAGGAGATAGGGGTCACAGTCTGGGAGATGGGGCACTTCCCTTCCCTTGCCTTTGTAATCTGAAGTCTGTGGGGACAGCACAAGAGCTGAGTTGTATTCCAAGTAACTAAATTTTTTAAATATTTGTAAATGCCCTTTGCTGAGGTTTCTGACTCTAGGCACTTCTGTTTGGCTGCCAGCAGAGATAGCTGACTACAAGGATTATACAATATTTAAGCTGTATTGCCAAATTCCCTTTCTCTTTTCCTTCTGAAATGAAGTGTACAAAAATTACAGCTGTGTTGCCAAACTATGCTGCAGTGATTCACAGGCAATAATAGATATTTTCCATTCAAATACCGTCCTACATCTTATAAGAGTATCTGGAACAATATCTCCATTTTCTTTTGCAGATGCATTGACAGTCTTTCTTGCTCAGTAGTAGCTCAGCATCTTCATTCTTAAGATGGGCATTTTCTTCATGGTGCTTTGTGGTGTCCCTGATGCTCATTTGCTTTGTCCTGTGTTAGGTCACTGACACAGGAATGAGCTGTTTTGAATAAAAAAATGCATCATGCAGAAACTCAGTCATTGTAAAATTTTATTTGCACTTTCTCATCATGCAGAAAATATCAGTTAATCAAAGCAAAGGTAGAGTTTCATGAAAAACACCAGATTCATGCATTGTGATGGAAGTAATAAAATATTTTAGGATTCTGAAATTCCTGAAAGGCTGTTCATCTTAAAAAAATGTAGAATATAGTGACCTGTATGTTAGCTAGGCTGTTTTATTGGTCTGCCACTGATGGAGATTCTGATCCAGAACATTTAATCTGATTTTGCAATTGATTTATGTATTCAGTCAGCTTTATGTTGTCCTGCAAGTGTTTATTTCTTTGTTTTCAACAGAACAACATCTGTGGAAATTACTTCTTAGATGGTCTTTCACACTGTAGAAGACTGGATTTAGTTGGCTTAGTGCTCTTCTAATTAGTCTGAATCTTTGTTAAGAAATGTAAGGTTCTATTTCTTAAAATTGGCAAACTTTTCTGCACAGGATGTGTATTTTTTTTTCTCAGTACCTCAGTATTATCCAGGATTTATCAAGAATCTCCACATTACATTTTCATAGAACAGCTGAATTTTTCCGACTTTTAATTCTGAAGTAATTTTTCCTATTTGTTCTGAGGTTCTAAATCAGTCTCCATTTTAAGGCTCATCCCTTTCACTTGTAAAAACATGCAAATGACACTTCTCAATTGTTTTCTGAACTGAACAGTTTTAAAGATGTTACAGCATACTCCTTGGGCATTTCTGTAAACTCATGAATCTGAAATTCTCTTGAATCATCTTTCTAATGTGGATGTTGTTTAAATTAAAAAAAAAAAAAAGAAAAAAGGAGAAAGGGACATCTGCATGTGCTGAATTTCTTGAAGAATAAACAATCATTTGCCTTGTAGGACAGTAAAAGCAGAACTTTGAGATGCCTTCTGCATTGTTCTGTCTACCTGAACCTGCAGACTGTTGCATCATGTTCTTATTTCAGCTCCTGAATGGCTCTGGAATCTTTTTTGAAGAAGCATTTGTATTGTATGTTTTGATGTTTGAACTGGGCCTCAAAAAATGTTTATTTCTGGATCCTCTCACTTTGCATACAACATGCTCACGAGTCCTGTTCTTAATCACTTACTCTTTCTTCAAAATGACAAAAGATTGCTAACTTTCTTAGGCTTTTCATTTACTTTCCTGTTTTCTAGTGTCACTTCAGAACCATCAGCAGAAGACAGTATAGAATGACCAGTGGTTTAAGAATACAAAATTTCATAGAAATATCAACTATCACATCAAAAGGAGTAAAAAGGTTTGCTTTGACAGGCAACAAGTTACAGGTTTCAGTTCCCATTACACTAAACACTTTTTGAAGCTTTTCCGATCAACATTAGTTATTACATACTGTGCCAGCCTTTTGACACAGGCAATCCACTATTCAACTGAGCTATCAAACAAATCTTCATTCTTCAAAAAACAGAGAATTTTATTTTTTTCCCCCAAAACTATATGGTATGTTAAAGTCCCGGTGCTGCATACTTCCATTTTCATAGCATTATACTTTTGGTTTGGGACCTGTACTGAACATGAGTAATGCTATTCATTCTGGAATTCAAGTATCCACATTTATTAAGTATATTTGAATACAGTGATTATATTTAGTTGGGACTTTACTAGACAGCAGATTTTTATGTATGGCTATCAGTTAAAAAGTCTGAAGTTAAGTTATTAATGTCCCGATAACTTATTGTAGTATTTTTGGTTGCTGATGTTAGGCTAAAATTCCTTATCCTTTGACATTTGGATTAATTTAAATAAAACATCCTGGTGCAAAGTTGCCACTTAACATGATCAAATATCACTCAAATAAACTGCATCTGACCAGACCTTGGTCTAAGGCCTTGGAAAAATAGACATCAACTATATTGATATCTTTGGGCTTTCACTTTTGTTTGCATGTGTGTGCATTTTTGCTTGTCCTTATGTTTCATTCCCCTGCAGCTTTGGTTCAGTGGTTCTTCTAGTGCAAGCTGATTCCTGAGGACCTCACTGCAGCTGGAGGGAAAATTATCTTTGGGAGGAATTACTAATGGATTAGGCAAAAGGGAAAGGCAAGCACATGCCCATACTAACAAGTCATCATCAAAGAAAAGCAGCATTGTTCTTCTGTTTAGCACAGGAGGACAGCAATTCAATCTAGTGTTTGTGCAAGTCAAAGAATAGGGGATATACATATCTGGGAGCATAGGTAGGAGCTGCAATAGAGAAGAGTGCAATGGAAGCAGAGGACATCTGTGGAATGGGAGGTGGTATCAAAGACAGACAACTTACTGAGCGTTCCTGGTGTCATTTCACCATTTTTTGTTCCTGGGTAACTCACATTTTATTCAGGTATTTGGTTGAGAGTGTTATGTGTAAGACAGTGTGCTTTCAAGCCGCCTGTGAATTAGTGCAAGGCAGTGGAGAGGAACATATCTAAGGGAAACAAAATAAAGCAGAATTCATCTTGTAATCTATACGCTAAAGGCAAAGGGAGCCAGCCACAAAGGCAACATTGTGTCACTGCTACCTGTTTCAGTAGAAGGTGAGGCATTAGAAACTAATAAATATGCTGATGTAAAATGAAGTGAGTATACAGGAAAAACCTATCTTCTAATGACAGAAGTGTGCTAGGGATTTCTAGAACCCATTAGAAAGAGGCATCATCCCTATATCTGAGAACAATAGTATTTACCAGTTTTTACCATTATAATGAACACACATTTGCTGGCATTAAGAGGCTGCAGAACACAGAATTGTGTTTATCTAATGTAAAAGATGCTTCTAATCTCCATTTGATGCAACTATATACACCCAGAGAAGTCATAGACAGTTGAGAAGCATAGGCTAGCAAAAAAAAAAAAAAAATTGCAGTTTTGTAGATATAAGAAAAGCTTAGAGATCTCTAGCCAGCAATCCTTTCTTCCCAGGAAAAATTTAACAGACTGACTCATTGTCAGGGTACCACATATTACAAAGCCTATAGAGCTGTTTTGTGTTTCCTGGCATGAATATTCCAGAAAAATTCCGTATCCATTTGAGCAAAAAGTGGCCTGCTGATGTGTTGAAAATACAAAGGTTTGGTCCTATTGTTCTTGTGCATATCAATAGTAGCACACTAAAAGCAGTTCAGCACTATTTGAAATTGGTGAACTTCATCATGCACTGCAAACAGATGCATTTACACACGTGAGATTTCTAGCTGTCTCCACCTTGTATAGATACATCTCACCTACAGCCCAGTGATAAATGTGCTTACCTGAACCTGAAGGACGAGGCACACACAAGGATTTTAACCACAATGCTGAAGTCAAAAAACAATTATTTTTGCAGTCCTGAGCTCATGAAATAGTCTGAAAAATCAAGAGAAATGTTAATATTATTTTAACACTAAAGCAATTCATATTCCCCAGAAAGTCAACTTAAGCATATACAAGAGCCTGACCAGAAGTGATGAAATATGGAGCAGAAAATGGAAGCAGAAGCTCTTCCTCATCTACTGGTCACTGCAATAACACATTCTGTGCAGGGTGGGTTCTGAGTGAAGGAACAGAAACATTTACCATTTCAATTGAGAGGACATTGTGTTAGGAGTTGTACAAAAAAAAAACAAAACAGGTGGTCTCTACCAATTCAACTCCATTTTATACATGTGTGTGTATTGAGATATAAGTTAACTTATACATATGTGTGTCTGTAGTCATATGGGAACGATAACATAGTACAGCTGGAGCCCACAAAGAAAAGGGAACCACAAGGCAATGATACAGATATGGCAAAAGAGATAAGCATTTTAAGATGTGTCACACCAGTTCTCTGGCTGTTGATGGTTTTCTTGATGGTCACCTAAGCATAAAGATCATAATTATGGTGATCTCATATAGTGTCTACTGTAGTAATCCACATCTGAAAGAGGACTGAATGTTTCTTGCCCAGCAAGAAAATAACCTCATCCCTAGTACAAAAAGATGAGGTGACTTGTCCATATAGATTGTACAAAAATATGGCTGATATTAACATAGGGGCTTGTCTACTGCATTTCTTCAAACATCTTTGCACTTCTATCCTGTTTAAAAAATGCCAGCCACTTACCTATCTATTGCTTTGTCTGCTGTCAAGCATCACTCTGCTTACAGAGATTTAAAAATGGATACATAAGAGAAGCTGTGTCATCATTTGACTCTGTCACATAATAGGGCAAAAGAGGTATGTGCTAGCAAGGATAGGGAATTTTTCTGTGTGCTGTGTTGCACACTGCATTAATTCAAGTAATTGAATTTTTAGAGTTTTTTTGTGCTAACAGAGAAATGTGAAAACACACTGCCTAATGAAGAGAAAGATTGCATGCATTTTAGCAATTCAGGTTATTAAAATTCATATCAAATTTACTTCAAATTTTAAAGTTGAAACATTTTAAGCCATTGAAAATATTTAAGGCATTTTCAAAATACAACCAACTTCAATAATATGAGCAAAGTTAATAGGAGTTCCTAGGTTTCAATGTTTTTGTCATACCACAGCAAACAATTCAAGTAAATTAATGACCTACATAACTAAATCAGCGCTAGTCATCATTAAAAAGGCAAGAACAAAGAACTGCAAGCTAAAAGGGAAAGTGAGAGTGAGACAAAGGAAAGAAAGAGAAAATTACTTTTGAAAAGAAAAAATAAATGCCAATAAAATGTGGTACTGTGTGGATTAGATGCATTCTATTTTTTTCTCAGTGTTTTATCTTTTTTTATCTGGTTTATCAGTGCATGAGTCACTTTCCTCAAACCTTTGTTTTCAAATGTCCTTAACTTTATCTTGCTTTTGTCTTGAAATTGGACTGCTACTATTTCACATGACAAAGTTTCTGTTTATGTGATAGTCTATTACTTGGCTGTGGGCAATTTTTGTCCTTCTGATTTAAAAATACGATTTTCCTTCTACCCTTGCCATCCTGAGGCATTTGGTCTAGCTGTGTGGTTAAAGTTGTCATTCACCCCTGAATCAAAAGATCAGTGAGAAGACAAAGTACTTCCTGAAATGACTTTATGGGCCAAACAGAAAAGATGACAGTAAGGAAAGCATCAGTCAAATATAACATTTGTGTCTATGGCTGTCATAAGAAAATATCTTTATATAACTAGAAAAAAAATAGGTCCTTTGCTAGAGTTGGCTGAATAATTCATTGTGAATAAATTATCCAGCAGATGTACTCCCCACACACTGCTTTTTGTTTGTTTGTGAATGGTTTGTGAACAGACCTTTTCTTCTGCTAATGTATTCCTTATTTGGAAATGTTCACCAGAGTCTGTGCAAATCAAAGATGCTTCCTGAAAGGTATTTTTTAGTAATGTTACCCTTCTGGGTCAGTCAAATGGTTCATCTGAGTCAGTGTTGTATCAGTGGTGTCCATAAGAATGTTAGAGGATAAGGAAATAACATGAACTTCTCATTGAGATTCTACTCTTAGTAAGCCAGTGATTTTCAAACTTCCATGAGGGAGATTGCATCAAGGTTTCTTAGCAGAAGTGTTTGTATATTCATTTGCCATGAATGTGCCAAGTTACTTTTTGGCTTACTGTGGCTAGGATTTTTCCTGTTTAATTCCACCACCAGTAATCAGACATGCTTTTTCTGTTAAATTTGCTGCTTGGTCCATTTTTCTGCTGTGGACAGTCATATATGTTCATAACTTTTGTGATGGTCACTGTCATGTAATCATAGAAAACCAGTTCCTTACTGCTGAGGCCACTCATCCCATCTTTTTTTTCTCTTTCTGCAATTTTTCATATACCTCAGGCATCACCCTTTCAGTTTTCCTTAATTTAAACAGCTTGAATCTTTCATTTGTTTTTCAGTGGTCCTCTTTGTAGATTTCTTATCTTTCTTTCTTTATTCCCTGTTCTCTGATGTGGTTCAGCAAGAATGTTGACCAGAGCTGGACAGAGTCCTCCAGCTGAGGCTCTACAAAGTTGTGCAAAGCTGAAAGATTTGCTCATTTTTTTGCAAGCTATATTCCACTTACACATCTCAGCATGATATTTGCCATCTTCAGAACAGCATGATATCTTTGGTCATGTTCAGACTATAGTCTAGTTAATTCTTTGGATCTCTTTCCAAAAACTGCTATGCAGCCAGCTGTTTCCCGTCCTCTGTTTGTAAAGTTGATTATTCTTACCTGTTTTTAATACCTCACACTTGTCTCTGTTGGATTCAGACCAATTTTTCAAGACCTTTTCTCTAATTTAAAATGACTATGCCTTCTACTCCTCTCTGATGAGACCCCACCTGGAGTAGTGCATCCCGCCTTGGAACTCCCAGCATAAGAAGGATGTGGATCCTTTGGAGTGGATCCAGAGGAGGGCCACAGGTGATGAGAGGGCTGAGCAGCTCTCCTAGGAAGACAAGCTGAGGGAGCTGGGGCTGTTCAGCCTGGGGAAGGGAAAGTTTCAGAGAGACCATCTAACACCTCCCAGTACCTAAAGAGATCCTACAGGAAACCTTTGGAGAGGCATATGGTGACAGGAAAAAGGAAAATAGCTTTAAACTGAAAAGGGTAAGTGTAGATTAGACATTAGGAATAAATTCTTCCCAGATCAGCTATGGAAGATGCATCCCTGGAAGTGTGCAAGGCTGGTTTGGGTGGGGTTTTGAACAACTCAGTGGAGGGGAAGTGTCCCTGCCCATGGCAGGAGGGCTGGAACTAAATTGTCTTTAAGCTCCCTTCCAACACAAACTGCTCTGTGATTCCATGATTCTAGATTCTAGGTCTGACTCCAATCTATTTCAAACATTCTCACCTTCATTTCCCATGCAGATTTAAGAATCTGTTGTGGCTTGTTTGTTCCATTGTTTTCATTGGAGGAATTTAATTATTTTATTGTCTCTCTGTTCTGTCACACATTGCATATTATAGATATATATAACATATACATACTATCATTAGCAATAGATATTAAAAGGGTTCATAATCTGGACAGACCCTTTATAGAAATCTTAAAATTTTCTGCTTGTGCCTCCTTTCCAAGCAAAAAATTATATTTATTCTCTTGAATCCACGCTCAAGTGAAAACATTGAAAGAAAAAATGGATTTAGTATTTTTTCAGATGGAAGCAGTGATCTTTGTTCAACTTCTTTGATGCATTTTCAGCTCTACAGAATCACTTTTCTAAGGGGTGCATTGTAGAGAACACTGTAGCTATGCTTGTGTAATCCAGCATCCTGTTTAATTCTGAATCCTTTTTTTCCTAAAAACTCCTAACGTATATTAATATTTGAGTATCGTACCAAGCAATACTGATGTTCTCAGAGAACTATCACAATAACTTTTGGTCAATAATAATGTATTTGGATCATTTACATTTAGCAGGTAAGTCACTGGATGCTGTTAGCTGTGCTACCTGCTGTTGTCCTTGAATCTTGTTGATCAGTCCAGATCCAAGCTACAGCAAGAGATGGCTGCACAGCTCAGATAGCTTGCTTTGAGCCTAAACTGTAAAAATTTGGGATTCTAGTGCTGAAATTCTCAAGTAAAACTTCTCTCTAGGTATTCCTATCTTTTTCTCATATACTCAGTCACAAATTATTACAATTAAACTACTGTTCTAAAAAAATGAAAATTATAAAAATCAGTATTGTATAGCAAAAAAGATAACAGTGCAGTTAGTTTCCTGATATAAGAAAATATCAATATTTCTAAAAACAGGAAACCACCTTCAAGTTCAGTCAATCACTTCAAGCAGGATAAATGTGCATTTAGAATTAGATTTATTTAATTATTTATTTATTTATTTATTTATTTATTTATTTATTTATTTTACCTTTTGACAGATTTTCTGTTGTTCTCCTCTGGAAGGTTTCAAGCTGTGTAATGACTGTCATGTGTGGCCACACAAATACATACTGTACACATAATGTCCTATATGCAGCAATCAGGGTAATTTTGAAATCTAATGCTAACTAGTAATGGAGTAAAATTAAAAAGGATTACTACGGTGGTGAAGGGGAAACTCCACTGCTGTCCAAGAGCTGATCATAAGCTACTATATTCTGGACAAATTGGGACATATAACTGAAGTCCTAAAGTTATTAAAGTTTGGCCTTATTATTGAAGAATATTTATGGTAGGTAATTACCATCTATTGAAAAAAGCATAAAAATTTGTTGAATTATGTGAAAAATATTATCCCTCTAAATTAACTTTTCCAAACCAACAGAATACTTTCCTATTTTTCTCATCTTCTCTCATTTTCTTTAATAACCTTTGTAGTAAATTTTCGCCATTTTCAGAGTAACTGAAAATATATTTGATTTGTTTATTCAAGCAAATAGCGGGCTTACACTGCTAGTACAAATTTACAATGTCTTGCTAAAAAAAGTTCTTATACTTTTTTATCTTTCTATTGGTGCCTTCTGCTTTTCCATGTCAAACTTTTATGAAGTGTTTCTGAGGAAATCATTGACTGGTTATATTCAGGGTAAGTCAATGCCAAAATGTTAATTCTTTAGTTTGATTTCCATTTTCCAAAATGATTTCCATTTTTCAAAATCCCTTCCTCTAAGTATTTTCTCCCCTGGGAAATACCTTTAAATATGATATCTCAAAGTAATAACAACACTAATCTTACTCTTTCAGTGTCTTTGTTGGTAATTTCATCATGTTATTTCTTCAAGAGAGAAATAGCTGTACTACCAGCCATAATACCATACTGCCTGCTCTAAAAAAAAATCATCTCCAATTCTTGAATATTTTTTTGGCCATGACCAACACAACAATTGGCAGAAAAAGATTAAAGGATAATTTATCTTGATGTACTACCTCTGCTGTCATCGGGCCTTTAACACTGGTATCCTCTTCTATATTTGTCAGCATAGATGCTGTATCTCATCTAACTAATTCATTTCTAGTAGCTTCAATGAATATGTAAGAGAAAATGAGTATATTCTGCATTGAATGGCGGTTTTTCAAATGGCCTGTAAGTGTGCATCTGACTAAGCACAGTTGTTCTACCATGGAACTGTCTACCTCCCAATTAATAATTTTTGTCTTTACACTTAACGGACAGTAATTCTTGGGACCTGGTATAATCAGCCTAAAGTTGTGAGTATGAGTATCTCTAAGCAAATAACTTTTTGTGATCAATAAGAACAGACTGGTTTTTAAGGAGAAAGAGAGGATGAATATCGTAACATGGCATTGACTGGTGTGTACTGAAAAGCAGTATGCTTTATGGGTACCTAAAGGTGAAGTCTTTGCATTAAATTCACACATGGCATTTAAACCAAGCTCATGTCTGAATAAATTACATCAACACACCTGTATTGATTTACCGAAAAAAAAAAAAAAAATCAAACAAGAAAAAGAAAAAAAGAGGCTATTAAGTTGTTGCATCAGGGTTTAGCAACTTTTATTACTTTTTGATAGCATAGTTGAATTTTATGAAATAAATATAATGATGGCACTCTGCTTTGTCTGTGCACACCTTATTTGTAATGATTTCTGAATCAAGTGACTATATTTCATTAAATTCAACGAATTTGTTCATGTCTATTAATCCACGTCCCAAAACAATAGGTGATTTTAATTTCAATATGACTATAAAAATCAGAACTGTTATTGTTTTTAAAAGAAAATCTCAATGTAGAAGACTACATAAAGGATTACTGATCATTAGAGAAGTCTTGCATTCACAGTATTAAATTTTTCAGTGATGGTCTTTATTTTCTTATGCAAGCTGTTGTGCACCAGCTTTCTACTTCATCAACAACGACATTGGCTTAAGTGCCCTCTGTTTCAGAACTGCGTTGCAATAACATTTTAAAGCATTAATTTCAAGAACTATTGATTATCACTATACCAGGTAACACAGCTCTGGTGAACAGTCACAAGTGCAAACCCCAAGAAGTCATAGTTTGCCTTTTAAGAATGGAAACAGTAATTCAGTTGCTTTTTCAAAACAAAGAAACTAACAAACAAACAAATTAAAAGCTAGGAGTTGTAGAGATCTTCGTATTCCGGTGACAGGTGACCATGCGTAATCTGTGGCTGTGTTGCTCACACTGTGATCTTCCATTTGGGTTGAATCTGGACCTGCCCCTGCCTCACTGAGCTCTGCAGGGCTAATTGTCAAATGAGCTGCTACTGTAAAGCCATCAAAGCAAGCTAATTCTGAGACTGTTCCTCCATGTTGTACACTACTTACAATAGAAGAATTCAAAATAATTTTTAATGTGGATTTATACTGAAATAAAACAGCTCTATTAATTGCAAGTGGAAGTGAGTGGAGTAAAAGGAGAATCTAAATGCTTATGATTTTGAAAACATGACTGAATATACTATCACTATTATTGTGGAAGCTCCAGAACCATTGGGTGCTGCATCAGTAATAACTTACTTGTTGAAGTTTCAGTGTGAGGAACAAATAGATTTGATTTAGCCTAAGAACTTCAGAATGATTTAACATTACCTTATCTGTCACTGGTAGAAAACACTGTGTTTTAAGTATTGAAGAGCTACTTTGAATATACTTTTCAGTACATTGTACATAAGAATCAAAATAATTTATAAAAATTTCAGAAGTTATTTTAGAATATAGGCATGCAGTATCTAAGAAATCTTGTTCAGGTAAATTAAAGAATTTTCCTTTGGAGACCAAATCAAGGATACTCCAGTTTAAGTTTGTTGTTCATCACTTCCTTGCTTTTCAACATCAAACAATTATGTCAAAACATTTCACTGTGATTTTAAGGAAGAATCAGATCAAAAAGATGCTGCCATAACACAATTCCCTCCATCTCTAACAAATGTATTTATGACAGGGTTTTCTGGGTTTCAGATCATCAGATTCCTTGGTAAACACTGTGATATTCACTAATGTAAAATGAAGCAAACACTGGATACTGATGTGATCTATCATTCACCAGCATAGTATCTATGTACTAAAATCATACCTTTATATGTGCTATTTATCTTGTGCTTCATGGTTATAAATGAAAAGAAATACAATTCCAAAGATAAAGGTTTCTAAAGTCAGTTATACAGTGAAGAGTATACAGTATTAAAAAAAAAATTTCTTCCTGACACATAAAAGTGACAGGAGAAGGGTGAGGCTCTGAAGGCATCAGCTTCATTCTGGAGTAACCCACTCTGAATGAGAAGCAATTAGTCATGAAAACTTTTCTTAAGCTGTGTATTTGGAAAATATTAACAATATTATTATTCAAAAATTACCTACAAACTTACAATTTTGAATATATTCATTGTAACAGAAATTTTTTTACAATTAACAATTAAGTGAAGGAAATATTATTATAACAGGTAAAAATTAATCTTGGTGTACCTTAAAATTTAAAAAGTTTTCTTCATAAAAGTAAGGATTCTATAGGATGCTCTTTAAAACTACAAAGAATATATGCTGGCACACCATGTAATCCAAATGGTAACATGTTTGTTTACTATTTCCTTTAGTAGAAAACCCCCAAATGCAAGCAAATTTCTGACACTGTCCAGTTCATGTAAATGCAAAATCTTCCTAGAGTGTCATCTTCCAAAGTGTTCTGGTATTTAATTCACTGTGCCAGTTTATTTTTTTTTATAGAAACGTGTTGTAACTGGTTTTCACAGCATCCCTAAACTGTATTTTACTTTGAGTCTTAAATATCATTGAGTAAATATATTAAAAGGAATGTCTTGTACTTGATAATAGAGCAATCAAAAATTGAATAAATGGTGTGTCCAGTATTTCTTTGTTTTCTAATCCTTTTGTTTTGCTTCATTCTTAAGTCCTCTGTGCAGCTGAATAGAAAATGTTATCAATAAAGGCAAGCCATTAATCCACCCATGACAAAAATTAAGATATATTTGTCCTTTAAGGCTGACTGCCTCTGTTCTGTTCAACTATGGAGGTCAATAACCTGTAAGTGTTTAATGAATATTGCTATAATGTTACTTTCATTATTGAATTAGAGATGGTTTTGAAGAAGACATAATGATTTGATCTGTTTTGTTTAATATTTATTAAACTTTCAAAATCACTGGGTTATATTTCTTCAGTTAGCATTTTGAAAGAGGATGAATATTTACATGAGTTTTGCATAAGAAAAAACATTTAAAATTTTATAACAAATAATAATCTTTCTTTCAATTAATGAATACATTTATACTTTTGTGAATCCTAGCAAATCTGAAATAGATTTATTACTGTAGACTATTTCACAGTCCTGGGGTTAAATTATTACCATGTAATTTTATATAAATATTTTATATATTCATTATTTCATGTTAGTTAGTCTTTATTATCAGCAGATTAAGAAAATGGAAGGGCCAATTAAAATCACAAAGTTGTCACTGTTAGCAGAACAAAAAAGTTCAGATTCAAGGTCCATTCAGAAAAGGAACTTAAACACAGATGTAGCTGATCTGTTCTTTCTTAATGAAAGCTCATAAAGGCATAAAAAAAAGATTGTTTCACTTCTAGTAAATGTGCAGTGAACATGTCTGAGAACAGGTTTACCTCTAGCCATAACACTTTTACAGTGATCTACAGAAACTACCCTCATTAACACTTTTCTAAACATACCAGACAACATATTGAAGAATGTTTCTGGCCCTCAGCCACTCAAATTGTATGAAGAGACCAAACGCTGGTCTCTGAAATTGTCCTAGATATTTAGGCTGCTACATATTTTGCAAGTTCCAGCAAGGAATGAAAAGGAGGAGTCTCCCTTTCTCCTGCCTCCAGTGGTATTTTGGTTTTGTTAAGTTACATAGTTGTATAGATGACAATTCCTTACAGGAAGTATGATTACGTAGGACTTTTCTGCAGAAAGTCTGACATTCCAGTTTTCCTAAGAAAGCAGACTGGAACCTAAATTTTTTAGACACACCAGCTCTACTGTTCAACTCTTTTCAAAAACCTTCCCATATATTGAAAATGAATAATCCTTAAACAAGCCATTAGATAGCAAACTGCACAATGAAGGCATTACAGAAATCTAAATTACATTTTAAATCTTCCTCTACTGTCTTAAGTTCATGTCCAAGACTGCTTAAAGCAGCCAACATCACAATTCAGGACATTGAACATATATATAATAGAAGATTCTTTTTTGATTACATGTATTCCTAAAGTATGTACAACCTTCAATTCTTTTGTGTTTCACAAAATCTTGACATTCTCCTTTATCTCCTCTTTTTCCTCTATTCTACAACAATATATCAGATACAGGTTAACCCAACTCATGGAACAACACAGATGTATTGGAACTATTATTGTGTTAGGCTGCTCAGCAGTCCTGTTACTTTGCTTATATGACAATTTCATGGTTATGTTTGTGTTTAATAGCTTTTTTCCTTGACTTAAAGTTAAGCATGTGATAATGTTATTCTACTGTATGAGTCAAACTATCCTGAAATAAATATGCCTCATAAAAAACAGACATACGTATTCTAATATTAGATTAGAAATATAAGTAAAGAGGAAAATTAAATCATGGGGGGGAAAAAGAAAACACCCAACACAACGGAAGATTAAAATTAAAATTATTCTTCTAGTGTACAGAAAGAGGTTATGTGTACTACTATTTCATCCCTGCTCTCCAAATGATACTGCATTCACTTTGAAATGGGAAGGAATAGAAAGGACAAACAAGTGCCATGTCTTAGATGCTGTTACCAATATTCAATATTTCCATAAGATTTCTTCTGTTGACCATCAGACATAAGTAATTTGAATTTAAAAAATAGAGACACATAATTTTTAAAAAATTGGTCAAACTACCAATAAAGTTAATGTGAAGTTCAAATTTTTGTGCATGTGTGTGAAAGGACAATAATTGCAATCCACTTCCTCAGCACAGTGACAGGTCACCAATCTACTCTTCTTGCAGAGCTGTCTTAGAAATTGCTGTTTTATTTAGTAGAATGTTTTCTAGCTGTTATGGTTGCAAAGAAAATATTTGTGATGTGAAAAGGGTATTAAATGGAGCAGTGTCCCATTTCCAGACATAACGCCAAGTGAGATCCATTCATCAAAGGAGGCTATTAACCTTTATACCGAAAGCCTCACTTGTCAATATCTTTACCTTTCATTCCAATGATCATTTTATCAGAAAATCTGATTCTTTTAGTCCCTCATTTCAGTCTGCCAATCACATCTGCCAAAATATCTAGCTTTCTTGATGGCCTTCTTAATGTAATATGTTGTAAACATAATGATCTTAAAAATATGAATCTGAGGAAGAATATAATTTAAACAGAACAAAATAAGATAAATAACAGTGCTTCTATTTTTGCTTGATACTGATATTACTATTTACACTGCTAGAAGCACATTCCATATGATTAGTCAAAATCTTCTGTTCTTCAGTTAATGCATTCTGTCACAGAAGTTTGAGTTTGTCATTTTATAATGCCATAAAACTCAAAATCTTCATCTTAAAAATAGATATATGTTTTATATCTAAACATGCAACTATATCTAAACATGCTACTGTGTGAAAATATTGCTATTCTTTCATGTGTCTAGTCACATCTTTTACTGTCATATATTTCTTCAGTGCCTGAGCTTGTTTCCTCTTTAGATACAAGTTTCTCAGTAATTCCAATGTTCTTTCTAACACAATTTTTTTCAATCCTACAACTCCTTAACCTTCTCAATTCATGGGATGAAATCTACTTGCGCTGACTTAAGAAAAGGGATTTAGTTCCAGAATCAGATCTCTAAATTTAGATGTCTAAATGCAGATATCTACAGGTAGTCATGTTTCCTTGTTAAGTCCCTGGAAAGCTGTATCTCAGTTTGACTAATCATGCATATATTTCTAAAGCCATTTAAATACCCTGTGGCAACCAAAGTATTTACATGTTAGATATGATTAGAGACCTAGGTATATAATACAGTGATGTGAAAACTGATCCTCCTCTGGTGCTCAGCTCTAGGCCCTCACTACATGAAAAACTCTTGGAAGCATGTCCAGAGGAGGGCAACAGAGCTGGTGAAGGGTCTGGAGCACAAGTGTTATGAGGAGCAGCTAAGGGAGCTGGGCTGTTCAGCCTGGAGGAAAGGAGGTTCAGGGAGGGCTGTAGAATAGCCTTTTGGGCTGTTCTAGAGAGCAGCCTAGAATAGGCTCTCTACAGAGAGAGAGCCTATTCTAGGCTGCTCTCTAGAATAGCCCAAAAGGAGGCTGTAGCCAGGTGGGGGTCACCCTCTGTCCCAGGCAACCAGCAACAGGATGAGAGGACACAGCCTCAGGCTGTGCCAGAGGAGCTTCAGGTGGGACATTAGGAGGAATTTCTTGAAAGAAAGAATTATCAAGCACTGGAACTGGCTCCCTAGTGAAGTGGTCGAATCACCATCCCTTCAAGTTATTTGAAACACAGGTGGATGTGGCTCTTGGCGACATAATTTAGTGGTGAGCTTTGCAGTTCTGGACTCAATGATCTTTTTCAACCTTAAAAGAAATCTACGATTCTATGCCAGAAAGGATTTACAAGAGTATCTCAAATACCATTCACATTTAGGTGACTGAGATTGGTTACTTTTGGACTTAAGCACTGGAGTCATAAAGCAGTTCAGCTGAACAAAATCAGATATCTAGTATGAGGACATAAAAGCTCTTTATATCTTGCTGGCTGTATTGAACAGCTGTCCACTGCCTACAGTGGGTGCTTAAGATTCCTAGGGCACGTAATGATGACTATGGATAGACATAGGCAGACAGAATCTTACCTGTGCTCTTTGTTTCTTTTTTCTTCAGATTTTTTTTTCATAACCTTTTCCATCCCTGGCATATAATCTTTTAATTCTATTTTCCCTCACATTAATTTACCATAAACCTAAACATTGATATTCTTTGCTTTTCATCTGTTTTCATTTCCTCCTAGATTTCTGTTGTTTACATACTTCCCAAGCAAATTACCATAGTTGTGATCTTTTTGCTCAAAGTTCAATGTTTTCAGTGTAGATATGAAGTCTAGAGGTCCATCTTTGTCTCACTTTATAGTCAGTGTAGGAAAGCAGACATTTTCAGAAAGGCATTCATGGATTTGCTTTAGGTAGTAACTATAAGATGATAATAATTATGACTCTAAGTGCCTATTTTATTCCACTGAAAATTTCTATTTAGGAAAATTATTTTTGAATACAACATGAGAGTGCAAGCTGAATAAATTCTGGAAAGTTAAGGATTTTCCATGTTTTGTCAATATTATTTATCACTTAAACCACAGATGAGCAGTCCATTTCTAATTTAATGCAAATTATCTAATAACACATCCACTCATATTTTACTTTTTTACATACAGCCACCATGCTTGACTTACTAACCTCATATGTATTTTAAAACATTTAATAATAAAAATAAAAAAGAGAAGGACCTCTTACATGCAGTTTATGTGTATCCGTCTGTTTGTTTTGGCATACTGAAAAATAGAAGAGCCCAGGGAAAGCTCACTCATCCTTTGCAAACTTGCCACTTAGCTGCCAATATTTGATCTCCAATCTTACATCTTGTTTATTTTGTTTGTAGTGAATTATCATTATGGCATTGTGCCTTTTGAACAGACTTCATTGATATAAAAATGTGCTCTGATCTGGCCAAATGAAAAATATGTAATGTCTTCTAGCAATGTTTCCAGTGAGAGTCCTTTTAGGACACCTTTTAAAAATAGTTAGCTGGACATAACTCCAAACCAAAGAATATTCAGCAGTGTAGCCATTGTCACTCCAAAACAGCTTGCAAGTTAATAAGAATGAAAACCACTTCTTGATCAGCTTTTGATTGTGATACGAGCAACTCGTATACAAGACCAGACTTGTAATTTTCTTACTGGACTACAAATGGGCACACCCATCTTGTGGCACATCCCACCTAATGGGACAGTGGAGAAACATATTTAACAGTGTAGAAAGCATAGAAAGTCATGAAAATTGGGTACAGAAAAAAGAAATTATAACACCTTAAATGGGCATTTTTCTATACAATTAGAAAGGTGTATCAATAATTCCACTTTACCTCCATATAGTGTATAATTATTCCACTTTACCGCTGTATAATGTATAATTGAGAATTCAACAGACAGTTTAGGAAAAAAAAACCTAAACCCACTTTAGTTTGTTTGAATGTGGATTATGAGTTTTAGTGCTGTGCTACTCTATTTCCACAATACACAGTAGGTAGATGTCAAGGAATATATTAATTTAGTTTTCAAAGGAACATAATAATTTCATTTTAAATTCAATGTAGTAATTCACTATTCTTAGAGGTTCTAATGCTTCAGGAAGACTTTTCCAGAGTTTTGAGTCTGACCTAAACTGAGCACAATTGAGGCTGATCGTCACGTGCAAATACAACCACTGAACTCTGGTGCTGCATAATCTGGAGGCAGCCCTCAAGATAAGGGAAGGAAATGTCTCTTTATTGCTTTTCCTCTTAGTTACCTCATGATCCAGACTTTTTCATCTCCTTGGTGATGCATAATGGCAGGGAGATGTTCTGCCTGTGGTGAAAGGACTGTTGCTGCAAACCCAAAAGAGGATGATGATACTGTCCACACCATATGGAAGGTGCCAATTCAGTCCAATCCTAAGTACTTTGGAGAGAGCATGCATCTAATTGTCACAGCTTGGTTACAGACAGCTGTAATGATTATAGAAAAAAATAAATATATATTAAAAAAAACACAAACAAGCAACAAAGAAAAAACAAACCAAAAATAAACACAAGAAACAAAATATTCCAATTTTTAAGGAAAAAACTCCCCACATTTATTTAGAATTAACTTTGTCTGCACCTCTGTGTAATTTGTGATTGGACATCACTGATTTACAGATAAATTATGTATTTATAGGATAGCAAGAAAGTCTGATTTTAGTAGCTTAATATAAAACAAATTATATGACTTTAAATTCCTGCTCTAGGATTTTGTCAAAGACTGTCAGCAATTACTTAGATACTGTAGGGGGATCAAATAATTTCAAATTTACTACCTGTGAGTTTGTATGTGTATTTTTGAACCATCTGGTGCCAAATGAACACAGAATAACTATTTCAGCCAGGTAGTAGAGGGTCTGGGCCAGGTATATGAACCCCTGGGGGTCTAAATTCTTAATTAATGACCAGGGTGATGGGCCACAGTGCATCCTCAGCAAATTTGCTGATGATATGAAACTGAGAGGAGTGCTTCACATACCAGATGGCTGTTCTGCCATTCAGAAGGACCTCAGAAGGCTGGAGAAATGGGCTGACAGGAACTGGCTGATGTTTAGCAAAGGAAGATGACCGGCCTCACTTCTGGGGATGAGTAACCTCGGGCATCAGTGCTTGCTGGGGGCTCACTGTCTGGAAAGCAGCTCTGCAGAAACAAAAAAGCCCAGCAATCTGTGTCCTTGTGGCAATGAAGGCCAGCTGGCTCCTGGGCTGGAGAAGTATTACCTGAGGGCTGAAAGAAGAGACCTTTCCCCTCTTCTGAGCCCTGGTGAGGCACATCTGGATTGCTGGATCAGAGTCTGGGCTTTGCAGTACAAGAGAGGCATAGACATGTCATAGCCTGTCCAGCAAAGTGCTGTGAAGATAATTAAGGGACTGGAGATTCTCTCCCTGAGAGCTGTGACCATTCACCCTGGAGAATAGATGGTTTAGAAGGATCTTACACATATGTGTATATATGTATAAATACCTGAAGGAGGAGTAAAGACAATGGAGGCAGGATTTTCTCAGTGGTGCTCAGTAGCAGGATGAGGGATGATGTGCACAAACTGAAATTCAGGAAATTCCACCTAAACAGAAGGAAAAGCTTTTTTTACTATGAGAGTGATCAAAGACCAAACTGGATGCCTCAGCAAAGTTGCAGTCTTCATCCTTGGAGATATTCTAAACCAAACTGAGCATAGCCCTGAGCAACCTGCTATATCCTGAGTAGGGATCTTGGACCAGATGATCTCCAGAGGTTCCTTCCAAACTCAGATATTTTTTGATTTTCTTATGATACTGATGGTCAATTTGAATTATAAAACTGATATATCTCATTATTATTGTTCTAACCGAAAAGAGAAACGAATATAGAAAGCAACATGCATTGTATTTCTTTATCTGAAATACAGGGGTTTTCTTCTGAAATTTTGATGTGAAAACTTCCAGTCAGTGCAAAGGATATTTTGTCTGGGAGATTTCTTAAATAATGACTGTAACAGAAATCATTGTAATGAGTCTGGTTGGGATAGATTTTTTTTTTCCTTCACAGTAACCTATATGGTTCTGGGTTTGGAGGCGGGGGGAGGGTTGTGATAAAACAATGGTGATATTACTTCAGTGTTTTAGCTTCACTGATTAAGCTGTCTTTATCTCAATCCACAAGTTTTCCTTGGTTTTGCCTTTCAAGTCCCACCCCCACGCTGCTGGGGGAAAGTGAAAGAGCAACTGTGTGGGAACTTATCTGCTGGCTGGGTCAACCCACCATCACAATAATTCAGGCCATTTAGATCAAATACAGATATGAGCTCACATACTAGTCAAACTACAGCTGAGGCTAAAAAAAACCTACTGTAAATACATTAGTATTTGAAATTCTGTTATGTTAAGCAAAGACAGAAATACCATAGAGATTTCATGACACATGGAGCTGTATTTTGTATCTGCTAGAGCAAGATTAGTGGTATAAATGACTCTCAGTCATCAAGATTATTTAGCTATCATTCACAAAATTGCAGCAGCTCCAGACTTGTGCTGTTTGAATATCTTATGATACTATTCTATTTAATTGACTGTACACAGACTAAAAGTGACAATATTGCTTTTTATTTCACTTTGGCGTCTGAGAGACCACAGAGACATAAGCAAAAGGGCAGTGAACAGGGCTTGAGGAAAATTGCAGGAGATAATCCTACCTCTGCTGTCATCTGAGTTTCTCTGGTAGTGCCTGACACTCATGGGGGAAACAAATTCATTAAATAGGAATGGAACTTAAAATAGTATTTAGCACAAGCAATCTACTTGTAATGTAGGGCTGATTTCAGTTTTTTGATTCTTCAAGGAGTGCTTGCTCCTTGTATCCCCCCAAAATCACTTTTTCCCTAAATCAATGTGCAGCCCTGGTAGATGAACATTTGTTGTTCTTCGCCTTGTGCCTAAAGTCATAGGACTGAGTTGTGCTCTTCAATTATAGACAATTGCAAGTGAGAAGCAATGCCAATAGTCCATCAGTTTGGGAAAAAGGTGTCTTTGCAAAATGTGTTTCAGATTGAGTATCCCACTGCAGCATTTTCTCCGTTTGCAACTTATATCAACATAGTAAAACAGAGTATCTCTTTGCTTTTACAAGTCAAAATAAGAATATTTGAATATAAAAGTGTTCATTAATGTGAAGTACATTGCTGTTGTATATTGGCCAGATACGAGTGCAAAATATCCTTGTTTATTGAAAGGCTGGACCTGATGCCAGATTTCTAGGCACTGCTAGAAATGAAGACAAAGGTCTCATTTTCAGAAATGACAGAACTTTTCTAACCAGATGCAGCTGGAGCAGCACTGATTTCCCAGAGGCTACTTTGCATCCTGTAGTTGATATTCAAGGCACACTTTTGAAAAATTTGGACTAGAGGATACTAACCCCATTTGTCCTTGTTTTTATATTTGAAAATATCAGTGAGCAACTGATGTCTCTAGCCTGTTGGGTAGGTGTAGAGCTGTTTCTTTATTCACACTGGTACTGTTTCCTAATCCAAGAGCAAGAGGCACGTGTGCATCAACTCCTGCACACCATTGCGAAAGTACTAAGTATCCACCACCTTGAAAACTAGTTCGTGTTCTACTCAGGATTTATCAAGAATTAGGCATGTTGCTTGGAATGAGCTTTTGGAGATTAATTTTCCCATTAAAATTAATTTAATATAAACACTTTGTAGATTTGGGTAAATTCATTGCTTTTTCTAAATCTTCTGCCTTGATGGCTAGACTACATGAGACTATTTAAGAAAAGCTGTTGCATGGGAGAGCAAATTCACCCACAGGAATTTAATTCTTTTTAGTCACCTGTATGTTCACGAGACATTTTTAGACTTATGCAACTCTTTCTGTTAAATTTGAAAAACTTGGGACCAAAGAGCTATATCTTGGCAAATGGTAAAGTTTTGTATTTCAACCTTATAGTCACTCCTACTGTGCTTCCCTCAGTGGTAATGCTGAAATAGTTCTGAACTAGTAAAATAAACCTTTAAAAAGTTTCAAGCAGATTTTCTTGATTTAAAAATGATGATTTATGATTATGCGAACTAGGTTTAATATGCATTAGGAATTCAAATGCTGTTGCAATAATTTTTTAGTAAAAGCTGCTTTTTAGAACTACCTTTGCACATTCTCTCCACAAGCAATAATTCTTCATCTATAGAGTAATTTATTTCTTCTGGTTTTAATATGTTACAGATGAATGGTTGTATGTCTTTCCTGTTAGAGCATTACAAGACAGGCCACTTTTGCATTAGGCTGGTACTACAACAGATACCTGTGGTGCTCTTCATGGTTCATGTGGTACTAATTTAAATGGGAAGTTGCACATATTTCATTGAAACACTTGGTAAAGCCAGCTTTCACAGAAGGGTGCAAATGATGGACTGTTCTCTGTGTGCAGCTGAACTGCTCTAAATGTGTCAGTGAGGGTTATGGATCATTTCATTCACCCATCAGCTCTGGTCCGCTGTGTGTACAAATCACAGTATAGTGTCATCCAACAGAACATTCCTGACAATACTAGAACATTTATAGTACTGCCATTTTTAATAGGAGTTCTGCAACCCTGTTTAAATAGTATTACTTCTTTAACTCTTTAAACTCTGAATTTAAAGTGATTTTTGGTTTCCTTCTCTGTTAGCTACAGTGCCCCCAGTTTGCATTTTTTCTCATTTTTCTTGACTTCATGGCTAGTGAGAAAGGAAATAAGAGACACTCAAGGTTAAGGGTAAGTTAGATGTAGGACCTACATGCATGAAGCTTTCTGTCTCCATAAATGGTATGTTATTTTCTGGGCTTTTTTCTGTTTTTTTTTTGTTTTTTTTTTCCTTAGAAGTGATCTTTGGATAATTCAATATCCTCTGAGCATACAGTACCTTTAAATATCAAACAGTCCACCTTCATTCCCTGTCAGGAATTGATTGAATTGATGATAAACATTTCATCATTAGTGAACCTTTTGTCTTTCCATTGTAAGGATGAAAAACATTTTTGGCAGTTGCACTACCATATTTACCCACTACCTAAACTTTACAGCTGAGAAAAGAAAGAAATGCAAATGAAACCTTGTCAGTGGCTTCTTCTCATGGATGTAAGAAACTGCACCAAGAAATCCAGTATAATTACAACTGTTATAAAAGAAAAGGCAAGTATTATATTTAGGGAATGGTCAAGTATTTTGGTGCTTAATTTTTTTCTCTTACTTTTCCTGTGTTAGAACTGATCCCTTCTATTCCAATAAAAGGGTTGTGAATATTCATCTTCTCCTGATGATGAACTTATCCAGGTGCAAGGGAGATTTTCACACTGGTGAAGTTAAGGTGGCTTCTTACTCTTTGTACTAAAATTTTAAACTCTTTTTAAACCAAAGCTGACCATGACTGCACATTGCCAGGCTCCTAACTCATCCTCTCAGGTTACTCTGTGGTCTATAGGAAGACTCATTGTCTATGTTAGGGACCAAAATTAGGCTTTTGAACCTATACCATATGAAAATCTCCTGGCTGGACAATTATAGATTTAGAAGCTTATATTTAAGAAATAGGGTTTGAGAAGTTTTAGTTCAAATTTTGACAATTGGTATTGTCCCAAATCAGTTTATTATACTTTAGCCTTTGAGAGTGGCTAATTTTTGGTAAATGATTCTTTGCATACCTAATTTCTGAGTCAAAACATCACAGTGCTCTGCATATCTCCTAGATAACACAAGAATTGCTCTGAAAGCACCACTCATCAGCAAAACAAGGCAGAAAACAGCATTATTTTTTAATTGGACAAAATAATTATTTTTCTGAGTGTGACTAAGCCTGCAAATCTGTCCTGGCTGACATTAACAATACCAGAAACATTTCTAGCACCACTTACCATTTTCTTTACTTGAAAGTATGATCCTGGCTCATCACAGGCAAACACTGTAAATGTAAGAATATTAGCCACTGAATATGGGTTACCTATTCCCTTCTAGCTGTGGTAGAAAATACTCCCCCATGAAAAATACAGCAAGTGCCAAAAATGCTTTATTTTTACTGTTTCAAACAAAACCCCATGCTCATGCTGTGTACACACATTAACAATGGACCCACAAATAGGACCATGATGTCTCATGCATTTTTTCATTATTAATTTAAATGTATCATAGTTAAAATTTCTCTTAGGTTCTCCACAGAAACTGATTTTTTTCAGTGCTTTTAGGTACCAGTATAGAGGCAATTTGGGAAGGTCATTCTCCAAAGCCACATAATGATATCTTCCTTTTGTATTGTCATTCTGTGACAGTGTTCACAGGGGTTTACAGATGAGGGAAGAGACAAGGATTTGACTCTATGTTTCAGAAGGCTTGATTTATTATTTTATGATATATATTACATTAAAACTATACTAAAAGAATAGAAGAAAAAGTTCTCATCAGAAGGCTACCTAAGAATAGAAAAGAATTAATAACAAAGTTTGTGGCTCAGACAGAGAGCCGAGATAGCTGAGCTGTGATTGGCCATAAGTTATAAACATCTAAGATGGGCCAATCAAAGATCCACCTGATGCATTCCACAACAGCAGATAACCATTCTTTACATTTTGTTCCTGAGGCCTCTCAGCTTCTCATGAAGAAAAAATCCTTAGGAAAGGATTTTTTATAAAAGTTGTCTGCGACATCATTCCTTCCTATTGACAGGATGCAATGGCAGCTCAAGAGGTTAAAGAAGTAAGAAGATTAATAGGAATATCTCACAGAGTAATTTTTCCTGTTGCAAGAACTACTTATTTTATTCTCATATTTCATGTCAGTGTAAGGGCCAAGTTCTCCAAGACTGGAACAAAATTCTTGTCATAATTTTTAATTTAGTGATAATTAACATGCACTTTATTTGACTTGGGAGTATGGCATAATTACTTTGTGCATACTCTTACTCCAGCACTAGCTTTTGCTTCTAAGCTTTTGATTTTTCTGTAATTTTCAACACATATTTGCGAACATATTTGAAAAAAAAAATCACACTATAAAAAAAGAAAGTTATTAAGTTGACTGTGAGGATAGTTTTGAACTTAGTTTTCCTCCTATGTGTGTGATCAAAAGTTTTCTACCATTGACTTCATTGAGAGTAATGTGAATCACTATTTCTGCCTATGTAAATTAATGAAACTCCATACTGGTGTCAGTAAGCCTGTCAACATACAATAACTAAAGGATTTGGTCATATATATGTCTTTTACCCTGTGAGATTATTACCGCTTCTTTTTTTTTTAAATTTATCTTTGTTGGTAACGTCTCTCCTCTCAGAGCTAGAGGGCAAGGGCCCATTCTTGGCTTCTGCAGATATGCACGCTGTGTTATGGAGACACTCCAGCTTCTCCTTAAATAAACCCTAACAATACCATTTTTCCATCCTGTAAATGAAAAGAAAAGCCATTATACTTTCCAATTTCTGAAATTAAAGTTGACAGACAATGGCGATATGCTCTGAATATATGATTGAAATTATTTGCAAGATTAAAACACATAAATTACTCCATTTCACACCATGTGTAAATAACGTTTCTTTCTGCCCCTTCATACAAGACTGTTTGGGAACAGTCACTTTTTCTTTAAAAAAATCTATTTGTTAAAAGTGAGACATGATTTCCTGCCAGGGAAGCTGACAGAGGGAAAAAAATGTTGATGGAGAAGATTCTTTTAATCTGCCTCTGAATGATCACTGTGTGATGCTTCTTCCTAAATTCCCTAGCTAAAAGCCAGCCTTACTACAGAAAAATTACTCATATCCATTTCCCAAATTGAGTAATGGCAAGCAGAGACTCTTGGAATATGTCTGTGCTTCACAATGAAAGGCTGTGTTGGACGTACTCTGGCGCGCTCGGAGCAAGCTGCTGAGTCTGTATAGCGCGGATCCGAGCATGTGACGCAGGAGCCATAAAACCACATTAAAGTAGCATAGCCCTGACAGACAGGACTAATAAGCCCATATGCAGTACCTCCTGCTCCAAAGATAACCCACTCCCAAATTGCTTGGGTACTGCAGTGTGGGACTTCACACACAGACAGTCTTGTCAAATGCCACACAGGAATTCTATTCTCTTCCCTGATTTCTGCAAGGGGAGGCTTATGGCTTCATCTTTAGATCAGTGTAGCTGGGTATTTGAAAGGCTGTACAGAGATGGGGCAAATCAAGAAAAGCATAAAAGAAAATATTGCTGAAGGGGGAAGTTGAGCATGGCTCACTGTTGCTACTGCTTCTAAATTGCAATATTTTCCATGGGGAGTTCCTACTTAGGAGGATTGAAAATTGGTGATAACTATTATTTTTTTTCAAAAGTGGGGGGTTTTTTGGTTTTCTTTTTTTTTTTCCTACACAATGTGTATCTATGTGCTGTGCACCAAGCAATTTTCTTACCTAAACCTGTAGAGAAACATGCTTGCCAGTGAAACATGGTTGTAAGAAGCTCAACATTATCTTGAATATATGGTAGTGATTGTTTGACAAAGTGTTAGTAATGCAGGTTGTGTTTGACAAAAGCAATAATGATGAAAAATGTGATTAAAACTTTAAGAAGCCACATTTCACAAATACTGATTGCGTAATCACCACTTACCCATTGACCAATATGACTCTGACAATGAAGATTTGTTTTCAAGGAAACATGGCAAGCTAAAATGATTAACAAAACATTAAATGAGTTTTTCCTTTCCCATTCCTGTGTTCATTTCTGAGCCCCAGTACATCGTATTCCTACATCTCACACAGTTATGCAATGTGCAGGTTAGAATTAGTGGAATTCCTAACCCATGAGAGAATTGCAAACTCTTTTCCCATTGATATCCACAAAGGAAGTTAACTTGGAAACCAATGTGGTTTTGGGGGAAAACCTGAATAGAGGTCTTAGTGGTGTTCAGTTTTCAGGAGTTGGCATGTTGTTCAGTTTTGTCCAATTATCAATAAATAAGAGGGATTAGCTGCTGGTAATGGTGCAGTGGACAAAAGATGCAGGTCACATGCAGTGAATTCAGAAAAGTGAGAGTGTACTTAGGAAAAAAAGCTTTTCTAAATTAGTAATAAAAAGAGATGATTAGGTTAACTGTTTAGTTTCTAAAGTAGATAAATCCTGATGATATGAATTCACTGCTGAATTATACCCTGAGTGATATGTCAAGGTTCATCTAACTTTCATCTTCTTACTACAAAATAATCATTTAGCTCTTCATCTAACTTGCTGCAAAAAAAACCCCAAGCCTTTGGAAACTGATGAATATGACCTTGAGAACTGAAACTAAAAAGAAGACAAACAGAAAAGAAGTGAAACTTCAACTGGTTAAAGTGTAGATTAATGATTTTAGAAGTTTATATGTCACTCTATTTGCCTAAATTTGTCCTGAAAGGAAGACTAGAAATACTTAAAACTCTAAGTACAGAATGTGAGCTTTAACAGAAGGTGTTCAGTAAAGAAAGTATGTTGATTTATGTTATGAACAGTTCCCTAGCTTTTATATTCCCTCTTTCAGTATCAACTTAAGCAGTGAGGTAATCAAAGCTAATTAAGAAAAGTTCGGTATTTAGAGTTTAGAGATGCAGATGCTCTGAGACTGATATTTTACACTGTCCAGAAATCTGAGAAACAGTAGATCAGGAGTGATTCATACTCACAAATTAGTTTGGAGGCTTGGAGCAGGGGGTAGAAAAGCACCTTCTACTGAGCGCATAATCTAGGTATCCAGTAAATCTTTGCCACACTAGTCCTTCAAGTGAACAGCAGAGAAGGACACAGTAAGAAATGTAAGCATTCAGCATCAGAAATTTTAACCAGTAGAACATTATCTAAAATATGACATTACATACTATGCCATCAGCTGATAAATCCTACTGGACAGCACATTCCCACTAGAACATCATACACAAGTAGTTTCTATCCAATTCATTGTATGTATGAATGAATAATTTGTGGAAGAAGTGAAAAGAGAGCTTATAGCATTTGCAACGTATTTTAATTTTAAAACCCTAATTTTTCTGAAAGCTGGAATGACATACACTCTCAGTTTCTCTCCAGTACATGGAAATTGGTATTTCAAGTTAGTTTAAAGCCCTAGGTAACATGACAGGCACAGAAATGTCCACTTGTAGTTCTGTTGTTTAAAATAACTGTCTTAGATGCCTCTTAAACATCCTTTCATCATGCTTGTGCTGAGAGTGCCAGAATAAAGATACCCCTGTCTGCTTTGTGTATTAGTTTTTGTCAACAAGCATCAAAAGAAGAAAAAAAGACATGGCTGGGCAGCTTGCTCCATGAAAAAAATAAGCCACCAACATCTTATAGATATTCTTTACATGCCTTCTGTGCTCCCAGCACAAACATTCAAAGTTTGAGGATACAGAGGAGATGAAGGGCTGGGAGTACCAGAGCAGAGCTCCCTTGTTTTATCCCATGGAGCTGACCAGGGGCTGTGCTGATGAAATTCCAGAAGTTTACCTCCTTTTCAATCAGCTACCATATGGTATTAAACCCAATGCACATAGCAAGGGATGTTGTTGCGTTTTGATTAGAGGAGGTTGGAGACACATATTCCATTTTATGAACTAAAATACCTGCTGCACTTGGCTTGTGGATTGTACTTTTCTCAGGTATATGGCCTGGAAAATGGCTGATCTGTGCCAAGTAAGTGATGTTTATCAACTTGCAGCTTTTTATGAACGCAGGGGAGAAAAATGTGTATAACAGGATTATAAAGACTTGAATCAAATCCAGACAAACTGTTCTTGTTTTCTAATCTGCAAACATAAATACTGTTATAGCTGGGAAGGTAGAAAAAAAGTGTAACTTTCAAAATAAAATGCTATTAAACTCTGCAAAGTTAATTAATGTAATAAATATGCCTGTGCTATATTAGGTGGCAAACCTAACACTATTATCTCTTTCTATTTTCTTCCTGGGTAACTCAGTACCATCGGTATTCCAAGGCCTTTAACTATATACCATGCACTCACCTAACTATCACCACCCAAAGCCAAGTATTTCAGGAACACACAGCAGCAAATTATAAACAAAAAGTGGCTATGATTATATTGAGTAAAGTTTGGAGCCAGGATTTTTTATTGCAGTTTTATTGTAGAATGTTGTATACATTCTTTATTAAGAGGCTATAACTGCTGGAATGGGATAGAATATTTGTTTTATGAGACTATGATTCTATAATAAATGTGGCAGGAAAGGAGATGACTGACAGAAGTCAATGACACAAATATTTAAGAACGTCATTCTCTACAATTTGCAGACCATGTCTTGTGATGTCAACTAATCTTGTCACTTTTTATTCAGTCTCTGCTGATAACTAACTGATTCACTAACTTGGACTACCTTACAATAACGGATATTCCATGAATCAAATTGCCCATGCAACACTTATTATATCGGTTCTGGAAGTATAAATTTCTTTTTATGTGAATTTCAAAAATTCAAAGATTGATCTCATTTCTCACCATCTCTCATATTAAGGATATTCATATTTTATGAACTATCATGCTTGAGATTGCAGAAAGTCATAACTATGAGTAGTCCTTTTGTAGGGGGATACAGTATGGGTAAATGAAGGTGGTATAGAATGTAATCTTATCCTCCAACAAGTTGCAGCTGGACCAATTACTAAAGATTATGAGCAGGCCTGATCTTAACAGGACACACCTGTAGCCAATAAGAACAAGTGGTATAAAAGAGTGGATTGGTGGGAACAGGCATTAGATGACTACTGCAAGGACCAGGAACTGTTAGTGCTTAGAGGAGCTGCCTACAAGAAACATTGATGAGGTATGAAACTCTGGTGATATGGAATCCTTGCACTATAATGATAATAGAATTCTTGATATATAAGATGACATCCTTTGTGCTCTCCTTTTGAGGAACAAAAATACACTCATCATATTTGCTACAATTTTCTGGTGCTTTTGTCAACAATGCCAGTAAATGGTCCATTCTAATGAATTGTCATTGTGCAACGTTTCCTTCCGCCAATCCTGTAGGACTCTCTTGAGAAAGGCATTCAGATCCAAGCTTGCTACCAAAATCTCTCTACTCACTGGCTGATGGAGTCACTGGGAGGCTGTCTCTGTGATCAGAGAAATCAGGGAAAGGGAAGCAGTGCCAGTCTGCAAATGCCAATCTGTTAGGAGGGTTCAGGGTACAGTTTAGTGACTTACAGATACAAAAGAGAAAAGAAATCAGAAATTTAAAGAAAGGTGTTTATAATTTAGTTCATGTTTGTGTTCTGATGGAGGGTTTCTTCATATCTAAGTATGTCACAAATCTAAGTTTGTGTGTCCTTTGGCTCCTAGTCTCAATAAATTAGTAAGCTCTAAATTCAGTGCTTCCACAAAGTTTCCCAAGCATTATCCACACTAATGGGATTCACTTCATGCAGTAGTTTATTCACTTTCTGATATTCCCTGTTCCAAGATGTGCTAAACCTGACCCGTACTTTTACTAGGCTTGCTGTTCCAAAAGTCACATTGATTTTGTGAATTTCATTTGGACTGGCACCATAAGTAGCAAAAAAATGTGGTTCTGTATTAATTAAATAACTAATACACTGTCAATATTTTAGTTATATTGGGATATAGTGACATCAGTAATGTAAAGCTAGATATTTACCTTGTTCTTGGCAGGGGATGCTGGATTATATGTCCAAGAGGAAGATGGTCCTTTTCTCAGCCTGAGATACTGCTAGCTATCTCTGCTGTGGGGAAAAGAAATAGAAATGGAATTTCTTCCTTATTATTGTGGCTATTGTTATATTTGAGAGGTTATTAGAGGCTTTTTGGGGCTCTCCTCCTTTTTTTTTTTCCCATTTACTACAGTGGTTGACACTCCAGTATCAATGCCTAGGTTTTGCCATATTAAGAAATCATACGTATGCATTTACACACTTAATTCTTCACAACAGTTTTGGCAAGGAGTACTTACATTTTATCTTTCCTGTAACTAGACATTGTTTTTAATACACTAAATTTCTATTTACTTCTGAAATCTCCTCTAAAAGCTGGGTTGAATGGAGGGCAAAACCAACCTCTTCTTCAAAAAGTGTATGAAAGAAGAATGAGCAGATAAAATAAATATAAAACAAAAAGAAAGGTAACAGGCACACACTTATGTTTGCTTCCATGTGCAACACTGTGATATGGATATGTTTTTCTGCTTATTTGTTAAGACAAAAAAAATAGTCTTTCAGGCCAGCCTTTTTGTTTTACACTGATGATAATGGCACCCAAGTATATGTGGGGTCTAATGGAACAGTTAATCTATCTTTGAGGTAATACATTAATTATTGTAAGTAAAAGTGCAGAATTTAGTGCTCTGGGCTTTCATTTATTGTTCATTATTCTTGTTCCCTTTTTACAGTTCTGTCTGTGCTTAGGGATATGCACATGCATTGTCTGACATTTCACTGTATTTTAACTAACCACTATCTTACAGCCATGTAAGGTGTAAAGAGCCAAGCTTAGAGAGGGTGGCAGAACCAACTCAAAGTTCATTCTCCAAGGGCTAAAGATAAAAGTTATTGAGTTAAAATAATAATTTTCTAAGGAGATTTATTTTTTTAAAATATAAAACTGTTTTCAAAAATTAAAGTAAAAATTCAATTTTTTGAGTTTTCATTAAAGCTTCAATAAAAACAATTAGGCATTGTAGGTACCTGAGCAGCAGCCTATGACTTCACTGCACTTCATGCATCACCTCACAAATCCTCTGATCCTCAAACCCTTGCATCACTCCTCACAAACACATTTCAACATGTGCATTTCATTTGTTCCCTAAAAACATCACCTACGCCCACCACGCTGCATCTATGTGAAAGATTTGCAAGCTGTGGATAAGCATGCTGTGATTACTGACACTTGTGAGGCTGGAGGGGTATATGGAAAAGCAGAAATGTTCAGAAACCTTTAGGTGGGAGAACTTCCCTCACCAGTTAATCAAGCAGAACACAGAGGACTGGTTCTGTGTGACTCTAAGACAGCTCTAAGTCCCTTCTGCAGCAATAGGGACTGAGGCATGACTGCACAAGACAAAAGATAAAAATGGGGTGAAAATGTCAAAAAATATGAGAAAAGGTTCAGTCCTGAAAGTGCTCACTTCACTCTTGCATATGTACGTAGGATATTTCTCAGCAACTTGATTGAAATCCATGGGTTTATATATCCAAGAAAGGTAAACCTTTCTGCACCAGAAGAGTCCTTATCCCACACTTTCTGAGCGACTGATGGTGCAAATAGGAGCTCTAGTACAAAAAGAGGCTTGGGTGTCAGACAGCTTCCTATACATTGGGCACAATTCCCTGGCAAAGTGCACATCTCCCCAACCCCAAGAGAATTATGGAAGTCCATGAAGAGTTGGTGCTTTGTACTGAGAGAAAACCTTCAGCTCTGCAACCACACCAGCTTTTGTACCATTATCCTCAAGGACATGAGGAAAACAGTCTTTTTTTTGTACTTGTGGTGTCCTTCTTTCGTCCACAGGGTCATGTTTCGGCTCACTGTCATGCATGGGCCCCCTTGTACCTGTCTCCTGGAGTACTGTCTCTTCCCTCCCTGCACAGATAGCTCCCAGCCTCCTTGTTGAAAAGTTCCTCCAGTCTGTGGCAAGGGTTCCTGTAAATAAGGAATGGAGAACATGAGTGGTAGAACATGGATCTCACTGCCTAGTGAGGCATATGCCTTTGGGGACAGGAACTTCACAGCTGTGATCTGTCCAGACTCCATGTGTATGTACCCTCCAGCACACTCACAAACTAAACGTTTTTCCTTATTGGCCCAAATGGGACAGGCTACCTGCAGCCCAGAGGCTGTTTTAAACTGTGTGAGCAATCAGGGAATGCCCAAAAGTACATTTGTCCTGATAGTCTGTGAGATATGGGGTTTACTTGGTGTAATGCATGTACATGAAGGCCTAAGGATTCTTTGATAAAAGAGATGGAGTTATGCATGTTTCTAAGGGATGATGGAGGTTTAAATGTGCACTTTTCCCACCTCTTTCTTACTGTTTTCTGAGCTTCCCCCCCCCCTCTGATCCACTGATATGTGAACAAGTATATGTATACTGACACATATGTGTATATTCATATATAAACATTTTTTTATGTATGTGTATAAATGAACTTCAACTTCTCTGATCTGCACATGAACAAATTGTGGGTAAGTTATACCCCTTAAAATTGCTGAACTTGTCCCAGGTAGACATGGATAAAAGGATCACTAGCTATACCAATTGATCAGAGAATCCTGTTCTTGCTAAATAGATATTAAAACAATGTCAAGATTCAGTATGCTAATCTTGGTTTCAACTAAAAAGATATCCTAATGTTGGAAGCATAAATAAGAAAAAACCCTTCAGAAAGGCCCATCGTGGTAAATGGATCTGCACCTGTGGGAAACATCAAAGTCAGCATGTCTTTTCCTTTGAACTGAATTCTCTTTTATCATCCATTTTTCTTCTATGTGTTTATCTATAAAAATACAATATTATTAGCACTCTGTCATCTTTTCACCAATATCATGAGTTAATACAAGTCAAAGCAATAGATAAATTGCATTTTCTTTGGAGATATTAGTGCAAGCAGAGGGAATTTATATACCCGTTCCTATCCAAGAACATGAGGGCAAAATTTTCAAGCACTTCCTGCAGGGGTCTGCTTCCACTAAAATCAGTATTGCTTCAGAAATTCATACAAACTCTGCTGCTTCCAGAAATCACATGAATTTTCTATTAGTGGAACTTCCTTCTATGTTGTCTTAAGACTGACCAAGATATAGATACAATAGAAATTGAATTCAGATTTTTTTTCTGTTCTTTGACTAACTGTGGGTGGAAAAAAGTTTGGGTCACATGCATGGTACAAATACATTCAGTGATACCAATTTCCTGTAGTGTTTGCCCAATAGATTGCTCATAAATATTAATGTTTTTTCAGCTGGATTTTTCTTTCCATGTTAGTGGTACCATTTTAGGGAATAGTCGTAGATTAAAGGCCACATTTTGACAATCTAGCAAGAAAATTATTCTAAAGACTTTCAAATATTAAGATCCTTAAAATGAAGCTAAATATGCATTCCTTATCCATAACCCCATTATTAATTAAACAGTATTGTTAGAGTGTTCCTTTTCAGAGTCTAAGAAAGTAAATTGTATCAACTTTAGGCTAAATTCTTCACGAAAGGTAGCAATGTATATGAAGGGTTACTATTCATTTCAAGAAATCTGCCAAAACCCCTTGTGCTCTTTTTTCCTCTAGGCATATATATACTGTTAAAAATAGGAACAAAATATCCAACAGAAGATAAAATTGAAGCAAGAATTGCCCATAATGAATAAAGAGAATACAACTTATGAAATAAGTAGTACTGAAAGCATCTAGGAATAGCGTTAACAATATCAAATATATGAATTTTGAAGACCTTGTTGGAGTTCACCTGCCATCTTCATATACCTTAGTCTTAGCAGGAAGCTTACAATTAAAAAAAAGCCAAAATCATAAAATTCTCTGCATAGCAGTGATAAAGATGAGAGGCACAGAAAAAGTCAGGAAAAAGAGGTTATATGGGTTTCCCCTTGTACTTTGCTCTGCAAATCTCTTTTCCCTTGAAAGGGAGTGTTTAGGACATGCCAATTTAGAATAATCTTTGTACGTTGTTCTGTTGGGAAGTTACACTTTCATTCCATGTTTGGTTGTGAGCAATCTACCTGTCCACAGAGTATGCAGGGCAGTCTATCGCCTCAAGTGGATATTTTGAGCCTAGGAGCCTAGAGAAAATAGTATCAGGTTTTTTTCACAGGATACAATATACTGCATCCTGTAGTCACGTTATCTCTCTCAGCTAGAGAATGAGCAGGAGCTCACACACCCTGCACACTCCTCTTAGGAGTTGCAATGCACATCTTTAGGAACTCTGTGTGACAATATGATGAGAATGGTGTCTTTGATGTTATCACAAGCCTGACCATGGTCACAAGAGAACGTATCCTTCACCATTGCCTGTAAAACTACAGTATCTTATCCATAGTGAATACTCCCAGTGCTTGCAGGTAGGTTGGAAGTATTAAAAGATCCTTCTTACCCTTATTTTTTTTATGACTCCTTCCTTTCTGTAGTATTATACGCAAATTATCCATGGTGACACAACCTGTAAGGGCAGTTTTTCTAATGAACTCTTACTGAGACTTCCTCTGCACTCTCATCAAAGAAAAAAAATTACAAATGTAGAAATTCCTTGCACATAGAGTTACCTGCTCTGTCTTTATTTTTGTTCCTCCAAGCTTTAAACAGCCTCAGTTTGTGATTCTGAGCTCTCTAATTACAGATACATCTCATTAGTTGACTGGCAACATTTTCTTCAGCTAAATCCAAAAAACCTTGACCAGAAAAGCCTCACTCCTCTAGCAGACTGAATACTGCTCACTTATTTGCAAGCTTTCACTTGGGGCTCCTGAGGGTGTGAGCGTTGTGCCCGGTTGAGCTATTAAATGACCAGCATTTCCCAAAAGAACGTGAAAGGTATTTATGATATTTGCCTTACACACTTGCACGTGTACAACTGCATGTTTTTGTTAACTAGAGCCATGAGCTTCTCCTTTGTTGCTATCCTTCTGTAATATTTACTGCACTGTTGGCACTCCATGCTGAGCTCTTTGATATAAAGCATCTTTCTACTTTTAGCTTTACTGATGTGTATTTATTTATTTCAGATATAGTTTGTGCTAGAGCACATACACACATATGAAATAAATATGTGCACTTTAAAGGAGCTTAAAGAATAAAATCCAAATGTCAAGAATTAATCTGCATGTTGTGAAAAGAGGCAGTAATTCAGACTGAAAAGATGACCATAGAAATCTTTGTAAAATGCTTTTTTCTTTCTTATGAAGATATGAAAAAGAAGATATATATTTATGGGAATGTTTCTTAGTAAGGGTAATAATATAACAAGGAAGAAAAGAGGAGGATCAGTGATTCATTAGAAACTATTTTTCATTCTTCTGAAGTATGAAAAGAGAAAATGAAAGAAAACACAGTAAAATCTCATTTACTCCAGAGAAGCACAGACTTGTCAAGAATATTATCATCAGGATTTGAATTTTCTTCCACAGTTAACAGGATTTCTTTTTGGCTAAAAAGGAATTTCAAAGCATCATTAAAATAAAACACCATCTTATTTAAAAAAGAAAAAAAAATAACCTCAATTCTTCTAAAATTATTTTGACAATTAGAAAACACTTCTGGAGGGCAAGGTCAGCAGCTTCCTTGTTTATTTTATCTGGTCTAAAGGAAGGAAAGAGTAAAATAAGTGCACATCATTATGCTTTAGCAACAATGAATTGTTATTATTTAATTTTCTTGTACTTTAAGAATTCTCACTGTAGGAATATCTTTAACTAGGAGCAAACACTCTGGAAGGTTATGAGACAGATATGTTTTGCATACTTTAAGCAGATTGCAAAGATTTGAAAAGTTTTGTTTGGTGTTAATTTTTGATGTTGGACTTAATTCTGAAATAAGATCATGCTTTCTCAGATCTGAGAAACTACCTAAAAATGTTGAGAAGGACAGAAGAAAAAGTTGATTTTATGAGTAATCTTCCAAAATATAAAATATGAGGGCTTTTCTAATGAAATTTTTTCTACTGGAAACTAGCATGGTACAGATAGCTGAGTAGAACAGATATTACTCCAACAATACAAATTTCCAATGTCTGGTTTCTCTCAGGATTAAGGAACTTATGCAAACTGATGGACTGCAGGAAAAAATATGATTGAGTAAAATACCATGTATAATTCCATATATAATGTAATTTTAGGGTTTAGTTCTTTATAAGCAATTCTTAGTCAGCACATAATGGAGGATTATTTTGACCTGCAGCCAACCTTGGAAATTTTTATTTAAAATGTCAAATTGGGATATTTGACCACCTAAAAACTCTTCGTCTATAAGACTTTTGAATCAGAAAGTTATTCCAAACCACTTTTTTCCAAAACACAGCTTAATTTCAAACAAATTGACATTTTCTGACGAAAAAACTATTATCGTTAAAGAGGGGTTTTGAATGCAGAATTCCTTAAATCAAGAAATATAAATTACTTCAGACACTCCTGTATGGTTTCCACCTTGTTTCTTGAAGAGATCTTGATGGGATATCCACTTCCAGTGTTTACAAGCCTGCACTACAACTCATTTATCTTTCACTCCTATTTAAGGGTTGTGCTGTGACCTGCAAGCAGGACTCTTCATGGACATCAACAGAGGATCCATTCTGGCACTTGTATTGACAACTGAAAGCAAGCAGTCTCTCATTTGAGCTTGGACTCAGCACCTGGTTAGATGTTAGGGCAGCATTGCAGAATGACCGCTTTCTTCAAAAGGACAAATATTTTAAGGATGCTGAACACTGCTGTAGATGTTAGGTCACTGGAGTAAGCATTCCAGGGCCTTCAACAGCAATGTCTGAGCAGGTAGCAGTCCCAGCATCTTTAGTCTTTCCTCCCTGCAATGTTATTGTTGTGGATATTGCATCTGTTAAACCTTTGGAATATAGTTAAATCAAGAGTAAGATATACCCAAATGGGGAAAAAAAAGAGGGTTTATATGCCATTAAATGTTGGGGTTGAATTTTCTTAATCCCTCTGAGAAGTACCTTTCTGTGGGTAACAGCTCTGTCTAGAAAATGTGTGAAGTACTGCGTGATCAAGATAATCTGGGCCATGTTAGAAACATATATAAATGTGTATATAAAATTAGGTGTTTTAAATGGATATTTTATATTTTAAAGATACGATCACTGGTTAATGTCCTACCAAATTAAATTGTACAATTATTAAGGCAGAATACACTTCTCATCCTGCCCACCAAAACACTCAGCCACTGGGACTTTATTTACCGCTTTTGCAGTCTATTCAATCAGTTCTCATATCCCCCCTCCCCTCTGCCTCACCTGTCACTTCCACCTAGCAGACACAAAGCTCTGCACACACACACAGAAAAATTCAGCATTTTCTGCAATCAACCAAATAGCCTGAAGTGAAAGACAAACACAATGCCTGAAGCAATATTGCTTGATTAACAATGAATAGTTCTTTAAAGTGATCACATGAACTTTAATCTGAAAGATTGCTTTGAATTGTTAAGGGTGGAATCTGTTGCTATGAGAGTTGTCAAACAACTGTGGTGAATTTAATGTGTAATAGATGATAACCTTTGTCGGTTTTAATATTGAATTCCATGTTACTGATCCTAGTAAATAATCCTTACCTTCCCCTAGTGAATACCTGCTACATCCCAAAGCTCTACGCAGTACGCAAAGACATTTTAGTAGAGCGTTTTTCATGTAAAGCGCACATACTGTATAGATCTGACCTCATCACTGGTTGCCTCAGGCTATCTCCTGTATACCGTCTGTTTTCTTGATTTTCTCCTGAGGTTGTCATTATCTAAGGTTTGTAAATATTTCAGAAATTTGAGACTTGTGCAGCAATTGAAAATGCCGTATTGCTGTTATACTGAACTTTTTCAGTAGCATCCAGACATTCATTTTTCTATATTTTATCTATTTTAGTTCTGGATAATATAAATTCTGTGATGCATGATTTGGCTGTAATTGAATTTGCAATCTATTTACAGTCATTTTAACCAAAAGACTCCAGATAAGCATAATTTTGATCTTAGTTAACAAAGAAACAATATATGTTGTTACTGTATATTGTGCTATTTTCTGTTTGTCAAAGTGCTATATAGATTTTATGGATATTTTATGCAAGTTTATGCATGAAACTCAGCTGTTTGGAGAAACTGCTGACCCCTCCATTGAAGGGAAAAAAACCACAGAACAAAAACTGAAAACCCTTTTGTCCTTTAAAAACCCGTAGGAATGTAGTATGTATCATAAAGGACACGTGTACTTAAAACAGATTAAAAGAATTACAGAACTGGTTCCTTCCCAGAATCTTAGTATATATGAATTTCTTTGTATTAAAGCAACCATCATTACTGAATATTTTTGCTTTCATGTAATTATGTACATATACTTAGCAAAGTATCTTGTATAAAGCAGAAAGCTACAGAAGCCCTTTAAAATCTGCTTTGAAAATCATGTGTGGCATGAATTTTGGCAGCATTATCATCTTATTCATTTTTGGAAGTATACTCCGATTTTTATATCAGCTCCTGTATCGTAGCAATAATTTACTCTGATATTAACATTAGTATCCAATTTTCATATCAGATTCTTCATTCCAGTATAATTTACTTCAATATTACATTGCTAGCCATACCTGCCTACATTGTTCTACTTTTGTAGTTGCCTTCAATATTCTTCTTTTTAACATTCATTGTGCTAAGACTGTGATGATACATCACCAAATGGGATAGAGGGGAGACAGTGTATAGTGTAAAAATGATTTATTGTGATTATAGGAAGGCTTAAGAGTGTTGATGGATTTTTAAGATCGTGCTAATTTTTTTTATAATTATTTAATTATCTCATTTATATCATGACCAGGAAGTTCATTTGCTTTGCACCAATATGAACTTTACAGGTAAGAGGGAATTCCTTGAAATTTTGCTTAGCATGTCCTTATATCGAGTCATGTGGATTTCTATACCTTATATGAAACATTCGAAGTGGAGGCAATAATTTGTAAATGACATGAGAAAAAGAAATCACAGTATATTTTCTTTTCAAAATATTTAGTGTCTACAATTCATCTGTGAACCAAGTAAATCACGGCTTCTTCAAGTGCAAGGATCGAAACCAATTACCATTAGTGACCATCGGGTGCAGCCGATCCTTTCTGTCCTGTTGCCTGAATCTCAATGATCTCCCAAGTGTGCCCATGCAATTTAACAGGAAGATCAATACACCACGGCAGTTAGCAGCAGCTCTCTTGAAGTGCTTCACAAAACATGCTACATTTCTCTACCGAATAAATGTCAAAACATTCCAACAGCTACAATTCTTGGGAGAAATTGTTCTTGTGAAACATTATTGACATACTTTAACCCACATTTCCCGCTGCTCTCCAGCTTCCTACAGGCCAGTCAATTCTGATTTGGCAAGGGCCACATCGACACATGTCCCCTGCTGACTTTGTCTGTAGGCATGAAAGATATCATGATGCAGTGCAGAAGTCCTGGGTGTCAGGGGTCAGTGGTCCAGCTCTGACCCAAGGTCAAGGTGACAACAACCTCTCTCCTGGGACTTGTCTTCATCTCTAATATGGCCTTGGAAGCAATCAATATCATTACAGAGCTTACTTTTCTAACAGAGAGTGCCACCTGATCTAAGCATTTCAAGACGATGACTTGCAAGCCTTGCTGCTTGAAAATGTCTTCATTTACCCACTATATTGCAAAACATCTATATTACTTCTGCCATTGTTTTTTTTCCATTTGTTTAATGTGATAAATTAAATTTATTCTTTTACTTTTTAACGGATTCCTGCAGCCTGGACTTTCTTGATATTTTCTTGTATATTTTGGAGTTATTATACATGGCTCAGTACTTTCTCCCAGCATCCAATCTCTAAAAATTTTTTTTTCTTTTCTTTGTTATTCTTGCTCCCTCTTATTTTTGTCCCTTTTGTCTATTAGTTACCATTTTCTTCTTTATTGCTTTCAGGAAAGGAAAACTCAGTGCTGTATCAGTATTCTGTATTTGATTTGACACACACACACACAAAATCAATCTTCTAAAATATATGAATAAAGTGAAACATCCTTACTGTTTTTGTGAGGCCATAGGGGGGTAGTGCATTGTAAGAAGTAATTATGCACGTGAACAAGCTGATAACCACTGAGACAGACACTTTTATCACTTGTTTGAAAGAGCTACTTTAATTTCCAATACAACAAAATGTTGATTTCCTCAGAAATCTCAATCACGATGCCTCAGCACAAAATTCTGTATAGCTGAGGTTTTTACCTCTCTTAATGTTTTGGGGTTGTTTTTTTTTTTTTTTCCCTAGGAATTAAAAAAGCCTCCAACAAACACAGACCCCAAACTAAGGCAAAATATGGCAAATTTAAGTATTTTTAAAGAAATGCTTCTATTAATTCAGCTATGTGAACAGAATCGTCGGTGACTTACAACCAAAATATTAGAAGAGGAATAGAACCTACCTATATTTTGTAACTAATACTATTTGGCTTTCTCATCACACAAAAAAATTGGGCTTCAGATTCCCCCCAATAATGGACAGCTGATAGTGAAGCCTGAAAGCAAATATTTAATTTGAGAAGATCAAGGTATCCTTAAATCCTGCTGCTATAGAGACCTCTTGTGTCCTATACAGACTGGTAGATAAAACTGAAACAAAACAAAGTAAAACAAAGTCCAAAGCCATAAATATTGCTTTAGATATGAGTCACAGCAGTCTAATATATCTGTAATGTATCTAGCATATTTTGAGGTCTTTCAAAACAATAGCATCTTCAAAGAGAGAGAGAGAGAGATTTTCTTTTTTTACTCCAAAGGTTACATGCATAAACTTCACTCTCAGTTTTATGTATACTAAATGAACCCTGAGATCCAATTTGGAGAGTAATTCCCTTTTAGAAAATGCAGATTCTACATTAGCTGTTCCTAGCTGCAGAAAGGAGTTAAGGCAGAAGCTGGAAGGATGGGCTTCCCCCTCTTTCCTCCTCTGTCTCCTTCTGTTTATCCTTTTGTACCCAATTCTCTCCTTGCATTTATGAGGCTGATGAGGCAGTTTCATTCAAGATGCAGTTGAATGACAACATTCCCAGCTTACAGCCCTGTGAAGAAGAAGGGAATCAGGCTCTTTCTCTACCCACAGCAGTTTACAAAGATGTTACAATCTCCAGGTCCCCCTGATGCTCCTAGAGAGCTTTCAAGAGAAACAAAAGGGCTGGCAGGATCTTAGGTGACTGTGTGTGAGAGCTGGCACAAGACACCCCTGAAGCTGAGTCTATACCTGTAAAGAAAACATGAAAATCTTTTAGAGAAAAACCTCTAGAGTAAAAAGAAAATCTCTCTCTCTCTTTGAAGATTCTATTGTTTTGAAAGACCTCAAAGTGTGCCAGGTACAATATTAGACTGCTGTGACCCACTTCTGAAACAATATTTATGGCTTTGGACTTTGTTTTACTTTGTTTTGTTTCAGTTTTATCTAGCAGTCTGTGTAGGACACTAGAGGTATCCATAGCAGCATGATGTAAGGATACCTTGACCTTCTTGAATTAAATATTTGCTTTCAGATTTTCTAGATTTTTTGCATTTTCATTCCTGCACAAATGCTATTACAGAAACTTCCAGCGTATGATAGGTAAGGTATGTTACTGACTTATTTTTCTTCTCTGAAGTTAGGGCAGCTGTTCTCCTTATTCTTCAAATCTATTTTTCTATCTATTGACCAAGGAAACTACACAGATCTGTCAGGACAGAAACTGACAACACAGGAAAAAAAAATATAAAAAAACAAACACCAAAACCAATTTTGTGAAAGAGAATTACAAGTTTTCTTTGTTTCTTCCTAATTTCAGATGAAAAAGAATTTATCTTTCTATTGAAATAAATTGCAGGATATTTCTTTTTGGAAACAAAAAAATATCTTTAATAGGGAATTGTTGGCGGGTTCAAGTGCAATTGTAGGACATATATAAGGAGACTCCAGTGTGCAGTAAAATCAGCCAGAAGAAGATTCATGTTATTAAAGAAATCTGGATGGTCAAGTAGTAATGGATGGTCTGTAATGTTAGTTCTGTGTTATGAGAATAAACTTTTAGAGAGGTAGAGAAATGTAACAGTGGAAAGTCTGAAAAAACCAAAACATTAATCAAGATCTCTTTCTTTTTTCAAAGGGACATTTGTGGCTGACATAGAAGTAAGGTATTTTACACTGCATCTTGGAATATAATGTGTTGAGGGGATCTTTGCATTCTCTCCACATGTTGCCACATAACCAAAAAAGCAAAATATATGCAGATATGAGAGCTCAGTATTTTTTTAAATATATTTGTATTTAAATCTCAGAGATTAAACAAAATGCAGTTAAACAAAATGCAGCAAGCACTCTCATTGCAAACATCCTCTCCTTCTCCTCTGCCTTGAAGAACTGCAGAAAATAGAGAATTTGTCTGTGGTAAGGAACAGACATCTTTTTCAGAATTATTTGAAAGAAAGTTGTCATCTGTTTTAACATTCTTGTCATATATTTCACTCTCAAGTCTGCTTGGAAATATGTCTTCTTATTAGGACCATCATCATTTGTATTTTAAGACTAAAGTAGTTTAGTTTTAGAATCTAAGAAGTTACTGAGACATCCAGAGCTAAGCTCCATTAAACTCTTTGACCTAAACCCTATGAAGAGCCATTAGTTCAGCAGGAAGAACATTATTGTGCCAGCACACAGTGTGAGTACAAATCCTCTTCCGCCTCTGTCTGCCAGCTTCCCTCCCCCTAAAGTATTATGTTTTATATGAAAAAGCAGAGAACTATGTGAGGCCCTAATGGATTATCAAATGAAATATGATCACCAATGGATATGTATTATAGTTAGTTTCATTAGCTGTAGTAGGAGCAGACAAAAAGGTTGGCTTTACTCTATGTTTTTCTGACTTCAGCTCAGTTCTGCAGAAATTCATTGTTAAATTATTTACCTCCCTAATTTTCAGTGTCAAATTGTTTTTGTCTTTCCATGTTCTCTTGTCTTTCATAGCATTACAGCATCCATCATTATAAAAACAGAATTTTTTGTGGGAACTGTTGGATGGAAGATGGAATTATTTAAATGGTTCATGAGAAGGCAATTGCAGTTCTTCTGATAGTGGGTGACATAGAACAGAATGACTCCATATCAGGAATGTTGCTTAGGAAAGGAAATGGTGTTTACCTGTGATTTTACTCTGATGTCAATCAAGGGCTTTGTTACCCTTTGTGGGGACCAAGTGTGAAAGCTTAGTTTAGGTGCTCTATTACTTTTAATAAATCCTTATTGTAGAATGGAGGGTTTTGGTTTATTTCACAGCTGAATTAAGCACCACAGTGTTTTGTGTTGGCTGTTTACCCAAAGACCTATCTTTCATATCTACCTTTTCTAATCCATATTATTTCTCCTGAAAGCATTAGCCATATTTCTCCATATTTTGGAGAAAAAAATGCAGACTTCACCATTCAGACAGAACCTATATCCATTCCAAGGGAATGGGTATGACACGTCTTAGTCTGGTGACTCTCTGCAGGAAAGATCAACAGCTGCAACCTGATGATCCCCAAGGTTGTTGTGTTTTTCATTCACTGTTTACAGCCTGAAAACTGGACAATTCTGTACTAATGACACCAAGAGGTGTTTGCACTTATGTGATCTGCTACTCAAGCAGAATATTCTTCAGGAAATCATCAAACTTCATAGAATCACAGATTCATACAATGGTTTGGGTTGGAAGGAACCTTAAGGATTGCCTAGTTCTAACCCCCCTGCCATGGGCAGGGACACCTTCTGCTAGACAAGGCTGCTCAGAGCTCCATCCAACCTGGCCTTGAGCACTGCCAGGGATGGGGGGCACACAGTGTCTCTGGGCACCCTGTGCCTGTGCCTCAACACCTGCACAGTAAAGAATTTCTTCCTTTTACCTAAACCTGCTCTCTTTTAGTTTACAGCTATTGCTTTTTGTCCTATCACTATGTGACCTCCAAAAAGCACCTCCCCCTGTCTCTTCTAGTCCCCTTTGGATACTGGAATGTGCTGTAAGCTCTCCCTGAAGTCTGCTCTTTTCCAAGCTGAATAGGAGAAGTTCTCCAGCCCTCTAAACATCTTCATGGCCCTCCTTTGGTCTCACTCCAGCACCTGCTTCTTATGTTGGGTGCCTCAGAGATGGACTCCAGGTGGAATATCTTATATTATTTCTTTACCCTGTATTACAATAGCATTATACAATTATTTCAATGGTGATGCTGCAGCTTTATTACTTGTGTAAAATAGATTTCAGTTACAAGAATTTTCTTCTGTCACTCTCAAGTAAGGCTGAGGCCTGATTTTAGTGTAATCTTCTCTAACACTACTACCAGCAGGTGTTTCTTATTCTGTAAAGTGAAGAAGCCACAGAGAAGCCCAAGAAAAGTAATTTGCACTCTGCCCTGGAGCCCTCTGGCTCTAATCAAGTCTAGAGCACTGGGAACTTTGTTCATTTGTGCTTGGCAATTTCTTATAAACTTATTTTTGAAGTCAGCAGTTGTGCTTCTCTATAAAATGCAGAATTTCAGAATTTGAGACTTATCACCTGCAAGCTCAATAACAGTCTGGCCTTTGAAATATCACCTTGTTCTGGATACTAAAATTTAATACTTTACTTCAATCACAAGGGACATTGGCCTATGATGTTGTCAAGACCCATGATATAACAGATGCAGAAAGGCTGACAACAGAACAGCTTATAAAATGTTGCTTATAAAATCAAGCAAAGCACTTTTCTGTTTGGAAAGAACTAAGACAGCAGGTTTTTCTCCTCTTCTCTTTTAACAGTTTTCAAAGAATACTCAAATACTGTTTGAGAAATTGCGTAACTCTGTAAACACATAGCTTTCTTCACTGTGAAAAACCCTCTAGAAATGCTTTCCATGTCATTTTTCCTCAAATAAATCTTAATTTCAAGTGTTTGATGATTTTTAGAGCATCCAACAGCTCACCACTGAGCAGTAGGTAGAATAACAGGTGAGTAAAATGATGTTTAACAAATGATTATTTGAAGCAATTGTCCAGTGTAATGCTCTTTTCAGTATCTCCTTTTATACAGTAATGGTCTTGGTTACCAAAGACTGAATGCATTTCAGCATTTTTATGAGCACTTTTCTTAACCCATTCAGTTAGCAATGTTCCACTCCAGTGCTGGTGACAATACAGTTGCTTCAGCAAACAATGAGGTCAGAGACACTTGCTACTGACCTCAGCAAAATAATCAGATAATCAATTGAAAGGAGAAAAAACCAGTTCTATGCTCATCACCATAGTATTTAACTGTCATATATAAAATGAAAGTCATACCAATTAGCTTTGTCTGCTATCTTTCTCCCCTCATCCTAAAGACTGAATTTCCCTGCTCTCCTTCAGGTACGCTTTTTCTTGTGGGTAAAATCTTTCATGTTAGTCTGAGGCAGTCACTCCATATTGTCCTGAGCATGAGGCAAACTTTATTTAACAATTGTATTTACCAAACAGAGTTATCCAAGAATAATCCACAGTCTGTGCATAGTTTTGGGTTCTTAGCCACATACTCACAGGGAAAGGATGCCAGTCCCTTAGTCAAGCTGCAAGCTGCACTGAGAATGGAGAAAGGAGACATAACTTTTTGAGATCCTAGATTTGAAAGTAGGAACCTTTTTGCAGCTCCAAATATGGAGTTCATTGCTTTCTGCTGCAACTCTTAATTACAGAATTAATAAATTATAGACTCATTTAGGTTTGAAAACACCTCCAAGCTCATGGAGTCCAACCACTAATGAAGAAACACAGCTCAAAAAATGTGATGGGGAATAGGCAGAACTAAAACCTGCCTGAGAGAGTCTGTCCTTCCCCAGTAAATTTTTTTCTGACCTTATTGATGAAGTAACCAGTAGACTAACCAACTTATTCTGCTCAGCACACACACAGCTTCTAGATTTTAGTGAGCCCCCATTTGTGCTGGATTATAAAGTCAGATAGGAGGACTAAAAAGAAGGTCAAGCAACTTGCCTGCAGTCACACAGCAAGTGAGTGGCTTAACTTCTATCTGATGACAATTAAATAGGCACTGAAAATACAAGAAATTGGGATTGACTGAAAAATAACATAAATGCTTGAAAGTACAAAAAGGACTGTTAAGGAACCTAAACAGTTTTTGTTTTGCCCCTGAGATGCTAACCATTTCCAGTTTCAATTCTTTGTTCTTTTATACCCAAGTCACCAGATGGTATTATTTTCAGATCAGGGTCTTTTTCACAGGCCTTTCAGAGGTCTTCAGTCCCTGGCTATTGAAACCTGAAGGAACAGGTATGCACATACAAACCACAGGTGGAATGCTAAAAACGTGCATGGGATATTGCATTTTTGATCACTTTAATGCTTATATATGTATATTGATGTATGTGATGCTTCTTCAACATGCTCACCTTTGCTGTTTTCTAGTAAGAGCTATAATTTGATGATGTGGTTTTAGAGGTTAGGAAGTTTGTGTATCTAAGTACTCTAACTCTGTGTTTAATGACACTTGTATAAATGGTAGCACCTGGAGTCTCTGTCTCAGTTTCAGCAAGGTACTTAAGCACATGCCTGGCTTAAAGCAAGCAAGCAGTCCCATTGAAGTTAATTAGACTTCCCTTGTACTTAAAGTTAGGCATGTGCTTAAGTACCTTGCTGCATTAAGACCTTAATGAAGATTGGGGTATAACTGCCTTTGTTGCAGTGTGTGTAATGTGAGTCATTTAGTGCATTCAGTGTGGAGCTGGGAGTACAGTAAAGCAAAGCTGAGTGAGTACAAACACAGGAAGGTTAGGATATAGTTTTGTTGTGGTCGCTGCTCAGACTTAGCTGCTTATTTTAGGTAGTGATATCTCCCAAGGGCTTGTTTTCTATTTTTTCCCCTGCATCTGGTAGGACTCACAAGAAGTGTCTTTGTTGTGTTTTAGGTACCGATATTGATAGGGAGATATTGATTTCGAGAAGTTCTCCTGGCTGGTTTAAGGATGCATGGGTGTTAACATCTTTTCCCTGGGGGACTTGATCTGAGGGCTTCTGAAGTCAATGGGAAGGCTCTCATCAGCGTTAATGGGCTTCAGATAAGGTCTTTAGGAGGTGAGAGAATGTTTTTGAGATCTGTGTTTTGTATCTCAGCCAGAAGTCAGCATTGCACTGGCTCTCAGGACTAGGGCAGCAAACTGGATGAAGATGGGGGAGGAGAAGAGGATGAAGGTACACCCTGGACTGAACAGTGGCTTGAATTGCCACCACTCATGCTGTAGCACCTATCAACAAATTAATATGAGGACAATACTCACTGAAGAACTGACTCAGTCCCATGCTAATTTACGAGGTCTGTGTGGATTACAGCACAAGGTGATATAGCATCAGGCCTAACCTGGAAACTTTGCTCTTTGTCATTTCCTGTAAAACATGCAGAGATACTGACTGTTTTTTTGTTAAACAAATTTTACAGGATACAAGGATAGAAAGAGTAAAAGCAAAACTTAATGCAGTAGTAGGTTGTTTGTTTTTCTCATTCATGTTCCGCTTACTGAGATGCACCATAAATGGCAGTTTCCAAGAGGTTTACAAAGAAGAATCCTGGTGCCAATCCTGCAGTTGCTATTGGTTAGAGAAATAAATCCCATGCTTTCTATAGCCATACTCTTTAACTACTGCTTATTATTGGTGTGGTGCAAGGTGGTAGAATTTATTTCCAAATGAACATTGCAAATACACCCTGATATCAGTAAAAAACTAACCAGTAAGAAAATTACATCTGTACAGCCAATTCTCATTGGCTTCATATGAGCATGGCTTTTGGACACATCCCTTCTAAACTAATTTAAAAAAGTCTGGAAGGGAAGAAATGCCAATATTTGCTTAAGATATTTTAAAAATTCTGTAGTTTTGAGGAGGATGAGGCTTAAGGATGGCAGGAGAGAACATTATGTACAGGTCATGAATGCTGTGATTTGAACAAAGGAAGAGAGGCAGTTTGAAAGCATTAAACATATATAGAGCAGCATACATTAGACCCCATCAGACAGAACCTTTAAGATCCCGAATTTATCAAATGACAACATTCATTTTGTACTATGTAGAAGACAACAAGAAAGTCAGCAACTTCGTGTGCTGACATTGCAGTAAAACATGATTTTAATTAGCTCACACAGAGGACACATTGAGGAAAAAGTGACATTTCATTGAGGAATATACTATTAAACACAACCCTCCTTGACCTGCCATTTATCAGGGTGCAACACAAAAGTCACATGACTCATCCTGTCTTTCTTGTTGTCCTTTGAACCCTGGAAATTCATGGTTCATTTGCAGTGACATGGGATCCTCCTGGTTTCTTGACACACAGAAGTATCTGCTGCTTTTCCTTACAGTGATGGAGAGCAAGAGGCACAACTCTTTATAGCAGAGGCCAGTTTGAACACCAGAATAGCTGCACAACAGGCAGTTTAATTCTTGAAGTTCTCAACTGAGAGGAGTTGACAAAAAAATGGAATGAAAAAAGAATCTTCAAAGAAGCACCAGATTGCCCTCAAATTAGAAAAATTAACTACAAACAGAAGCAAAAAAAATGAAAATAAACATAGAGCAACTAATTTAGGATTAGTGTCATGCCAAAAATATGTTAGACTTTGGTTACATGGAAGTCTAAAGTATATCAGTTGCTCTTATTATAAACGCTAATGAAAAAGGTGTGCTGTATTGATACCCCTATTTAGACCTCAGAGATGAAAAATGTAAATAGAATTTTACCTTTTATTCTATGTACTGAACAGTTGCTAGACTCAACAGTGTAGAAAAATAAAAAAATCAGGAGTCAAACATATCCATGATGATGTTCAGCTTTCTGTATTTCATCAGTCTCATTAATAACCCTGGAGGGAAATTTCAGTGGTTAAAGTTCAGGAATGGAACTCAGGGGCTTGTCCAGTCTCTAATTCTGCCAGATTCTCCTTCTGAAACCGAGCAAGTTAGTGACCTATTAGTTCTCTATCTATAAAATGGAGATAATAATTTTGTATCTCAAAGAGGGGTTGAGAGGGTAGGTCTACTAATACCTCTAAGATGCTTAGATATGAGGGTGATGAGTGCCATAGAAAATCCTATAAATAAATAAAATAAACTGTGAGAGCCTGAGGCACTGGAAGCTGCTGCCAAGGCTGTGCATTTCCACACTCCCCTTACTGCGGGAGATGTGGCTCAGAGCCAATATGCAGTCTGAGAGCAGCTCCTGCATTAGTGGAGTGTGTGCGTTTGTTTATTTGGTTTTCACAAAGGCTACCCACTATATAACCAAGGTAACCACAGTCTGTTTAAAATGAGATGGTGCTGTGATGTGCTGAGTCTGATATGCCTAGCTTTGGTTGCTGTCTATGTTTTTTTCTTTCTTTTTTTGAGTGACAAATACATTTCCTAAAACCCTTCAGGAATCTTTTATCAGTGTGGGCTGGTTCAATTGCTGTTATTTTCTTTGGGATTTCTGTTTGTTTATTTGCCTGTTGGGCTGTGCTGGCAGGTCTGAGGGGCTGCCACTCTGCAGGGCTTCCGCAGCACAGGGCCTGAGGACAGGGCCAGCAGTGCGAAACATTTTGCCAGTTTCTTTGGCAGGTTTTTGGGACTAAGGTCCTGGCACCAGTGTGGCAGTGCAAACACAGAGAGGGGAGCTCCCACAAAGGAGATGACATTTTCTACAGCAGCTACTAAGGGACCTAAAGAACCTCCGCTGTTGTTGGGCAGCTTTACCCCCTGAATGCTCCTTGCTAACTGGTGAATGGCCACCATATCAGACCTATTATGAGCAGCCAAGAGACTGCATACATGTGTGGTCTTTGATTTTCTTGGTTTCAGGATTCCCAGCTTGCAACCTGCAAGTGACTGTGCAGAGGTGACAGGCTGCAGTAAGGAGAGCACTGTGTTGTTCACACATACCCAGAAAGGTGCAATCTTTCAGGACCAGTTAAAGCAGCTCCTGGCACCAGCTGGCAAGTGAAAGCCCTTGTGAGGAGGGGCAGGGGAGCAGCAGTGCAGTCAGGGCATTATCAGAGAGTCTCAGTGGAGACATCAGAGAAAGGGCTGCAATATCCAATCCTGTATGATTGAAGAGGAAATGCTGTTAGGAGTCAAGGACCTGCCCCAACAGAGTGTGATGAGTGCTTGTGATATCTGTGACTTTGCACATAAACTACTGTACAACCAATATCAGTTATGAAACAGGAAAAGAAGAAACAGCTATGCTAAGATAGGGCTTTCCTGTAGTCTAATCAGCAGGACCTGTGCTTTGTCCCAGGGGATGAGACCATCACAGGAGCTGTGCAGAATCACACTCTAGACTAAGCCAAGACTAGGAGGAATTGATAAACTAAAGAGGAGAAGAAAAATATTCTTGTTCTCCCCCCTCCGAAACTAAAGGTTTTCTCCAAAAATGCCTTAAAAGGCAAATATTGTTTCCTTGCAGTACTGCTGAGAGGCTGAAGGTTGAAATCAAGTTCTTTGCCCTGAGGTAGTAAAGGGGATGAGGTCCAGCAGGAGTGAAAATAAGCATGGTCTAGGTTCCCCAGTAATAATCCAAACTGTCACCCCCATGCTAGAGCAGAAAGAGGCTGTCCACAGCAACAGCTGGGGCTTGATGAGCTCTTTGAGTTCCCCTTAGCAGCAGATCCTGCTGCTCTGTGGCTCCTTCCACTTTGCCCACCTTGCAACCCAAGAACTGGGAAAACACAGCAGGTCTGACCCCTTGCATTCTATCTCTAAAACCCCAGAAGAGAAATAGCTGCCTGTGGGAGTCTCCAGCTTCAGGCTTTTCCTCTCTCGAAAGACAGGATAGGACAAGAAGGAGAAAGCTAAAGGAGAAGAAGACAGAAATCAGCCAAGAGAGAAGGGAAAGAGATGCACTGTGACTGAAGAGGCACAGAAAGACTGGATGTCTTTGAGTGGGGGCAAATAACTGTACAAAGAAGAAAAGCAAGAGAGCAAGATTAGAATCAGGATCATGGGAAAGAGAATGGAGACCCTCTTGTTTATAAAAAAAGGAATAAGGTGAATGACATGTTGTGGACGTTTGAAGTAAATGCAGTGAAATAAGACATTGGAGCAGACTGTTCTATGTTCTTGTTAACCTTGTCCTTCCATCCTTCCATGAGTCCCTATATCCACCAACCTGTCTCTCCGTGAACCAAAACAGCTTGCCTGTAAAAAATTCTGATCCCAGAAAAACCCTTCTTGTTGGATTTTGCATCCAGACATTCTTTTCAAGTTGAGCAGGAATATGAGTATCAGGCTTTTCCATTCTTCTCAGAAAAACATACCATAACTCCCTTATTTATCATCTTTACAGGAACTAAATGCATCCCCTCTATTCGAAGGTCTTCATAGGGTTCTGATCATTCTTGTCAAAAAGAGACATGTCAGTTCTGAAGCATGATATTCAGATACTTTTACTAATGCATTCACAGCACAAAGGTAACAGAAATAATTATTTTGTTTTAAATATTATGTATATTTTTCTCTTGCATTTGCACCTCAGAATATTTTTTTTTTCTTCAAAAATTTGATGCTTGTAGCACATCAAGCCTGCAGTAGGGATAACCCATATAGCTAGCAGTTTCTAAGAAAAAATTCTGTCCATCAGCTACACTCTATCCCATATTTATTGAACATTTATCTTTTAAGTAGTGCCTTGCACTTGTCCTTTCATAGTCCCTCCCTGTATTCTTTTCCAGACCATTTTGCAAATCTGTCAAGGTCATTTTGAATTCTCAGCCTTTCTTGCTGTGTGCTGTGGTTCTATGTTCCTAGCTTCCTGCCATTTGCATGGCCAGTAAGGCTATTTCCCCATTTCATCACTCTTCGTGTCTGTTGTTATCCATGTACCTGTATGAAAAAAATAAATGGGAAGAGTGTAACTTTTGTGTATCTGATGTTGGTTTATGTGTTAGAAATAGAATGAGATGACAGATGCCATCTAAATGACAATGTTGTTGCTCTGCACCAATTTTTTCACTCACTGAAATGGATAATACTTGAGGAAACCAGCTCACTGATTATTGGTAAGTGTTGGTAATCTTAAAACCTACCACCCTACTTCAAGTTACCTTGGTAAAATGAAACTAGGGTAAAGAGTAATACATACATATTTACATGCATTCTTATATATAACTATACCAAAGTGTGCATGCATGTGTATGTATATACATATCTATTTGTTGCTTCAACTGTTCCTAATACAAATAAATAATAAATAAGGGAGCCAAATAAACTAATAAAATAAAATTAACTCTTTGGAGGGACTCCTATATTTCAATGGAAAATTCCCATAATTTCTGACACATCCATAGGACATCATCTTTCAAAATCACACGGTGTGTTTTTGTTCTGCACAGAGCTGAGACCTGAAAATGAATATACTGAGGCCTATTTCCATTGCTTTTGAGCACAGGCTTTTTCATTTACTTCTCAGTATAACAGTTGGACTGCACAGAAGCACTGGAGCTTAACAAAAAAGACTCTCATCTCAGACAAAAACTGTAATTATCACAGGGGAACAAATTAAACAGAAAACCCCGCTGGAATGAGATTTCCACATATTTAGAGTGTGTTAATACCAATAATATGGTACATACTAACAATAGAATCTTTCTGTAGCTTTTGTAGTATCAGATATGAATAAAAATATGTATGATTACACTGCCTCAAAAGAAACAAGATGCTCAAAATCTTGTGTGGATTATTTTTTTAAATGTTTAGGAGGTGGGGAAGTTATATTGAGAAAATTTGCTGTACTTTATTTATAAGTGCTTCCATTTTAATCAGTACTGATCACAATGGTATTGATCTAGGCAATAAAAGGGAATTAATTTCAAATACATTTGCTAAAGTACAGCATGCACTGTACAAATATACACTTTTTTACATTTAATTTACCTTTATTTTTTATATTTTTATTATTTAAAATTATTTTTCCCCACTTCTGTCATCTGCCTATCACATATATTAGGTGCCCATTAAAATGGGAATCTGTGAAAGAAGCAGACTCAGTATATCCATTTTTCAGTTTAGTCTATTTTCCTAAGGGAGAAAAAAAATCCAACACCACTACGATTGCAGATAAACATATATGTTTGTGCATATATATATATGTGTGTGTGTGTGTGTGTGGGTAAAAGATCAAGGTGCTAATGATGGAAACTACAGAAGGGAGTGGTCAGCAGATTTATTCATGCCATAGGTCTTATAGACAATAATCATTGTTTCATAATATTATCAGAGTCTTATGTACTGATATGTACATAAACTGTGATAAGATTTAGTTTTGCTTCAAAGTCCAATGATCCTTCCCCTAACAATGAATTTCATGTGCATCTCTCTTGAATTTGAAACTATGTCATGTATTAAGCCTGCCTACAAGTGTGCACACATATTTGTGTATATAAATCTCTTTTGTGTACACATAGATGAATGTTACAGTGTGTTCATCTGTTTTCAGACTGCACTCAGTCCCTGAAAGATTGACTTTCAATCATAGTGTTAGATAATATCATTCAATTCTAAAGTAATCGTGATAATTTTTTTCCTTTTCTCTCTTTTCCTTTATTTTAAAATTATCCTACAAGAACTAGACTGAATCTTGCATTTTCATTGAAATAAATAAATTGTAAAGCTCTATAAACAGCAAATATTTTTATGGTGTGGTGAAAACATCCTGTTTCCATTTGCACAGAAAATATTTATGTTATTTTCTTTTTTAAGGATTTATCTCTGTGACGTTATTGACACATTTGGATCAATACTTTTAAAGGTTTCCCTTTTTTTTTTAATATCAAATGCTGGAATGATTTGTATGTTTACCTTGATAATATACACTTGTCTCTTTAAGGTGACAGTAGATGGTCCAATAAGAAGTGGCAGAACTAAGTGCTGAAAATATAGGAGCCCATCTCAAGCTCCCTTAACCATAAAATCTATGAATTTATGCTCAACTGAGCGGTAAGACATAGTCATGAAATGTCCAAGGGTGAATCAGGGTAGTTGGAAGTGTACCTATTTCCCCTGCACAATGAGAAACCATTCAATGCACTGTCTAAAAGCACAGACAATATTTAGTAGCTTTATTTATCAATTAACTGCTTCCATCACGCTCAGCCTGTGTACATCATAGTGTGCTGCTGAGAATTGCTGTACTGCTGTGCCTTCCAGGTTTCTGTGGGCTGTTTTTTTAATGCATGTTTTGTAGCTCTCCAAGGTTAGTTTAATACTGGCATTCCAGCGTGAACAGTTTGATAGTCTGGGGATTAAATCTTCAGAGGATGTAAGTCAGTGCATATCCACATGGCATCACAGTTTGCATCACAACACCATCAGGTTCACTACTTAACACATAATTTCAGGTTATGTGTGATTTCCCAGACAGGACTTTATCCTTCTTTTTGTCTGTATATGTCTGTCATTCTCTACACCTCCCATCGTAGGTTATATTCTCTGCTCCACCTCTTCTGCAACACCCAGCCAGACAGAGTACCAATGCTCTGCTGTGTTAATCAGATGAAGAAACTACACCAGAAAAAATATTCTAAACCATGGATTTTCTTCTGAACTATGCTATGTCAGCTCCATGTCCTCATCCTCAAATGACTTCTGGTATTGAACAAGCCAATTGCAGATCTGCTCCTCTACAGAGAAACATCAAAACCATTTACCTGATTAGCCATTAGCCTCTGCTGTATCTGTTTTCACTATCCTTAAGCTTACTGGAATGCAAAACCATTGCCAGCATCATCCAGATCTTTGGACACACAAATGAATAAATTGTGTATTTTGAAAAAAATCAGTGTATTTTCTGAGGAAGCTCAAGCTAAGTGAATGTACCATTCACTGTGTGAATAAAGCAGGCAGGCAGACACAGCAGATCAGCATCCAGAGAAAGGGAAAGATGCCATCAGAGAAAAGGGACTACTTATCATCCTTTTCTGTCAAGACATTATGGGCCTGGCTGTGATGTAGCATGGCCATTTTCTGCATAAAGTTAATTTAAGCAGCCCAGGACAGATTATTCCCCTGCAAGAAATAATTCCTGCTTATTCTCCAAGCTGCCAGTGTAACAGAGGAAAAGAGCAGAAGCAAAGGGAGGAGGTGGGGGCTGTTGTACCTAATGCACTGTGTCAGTCCTCAGTCCAGGAATCTGAAGTAGCTGCATAGTTGAGATTGTTACAGTTATTTTATAGGTGGATGGTTTGGGAAACAAAAAAGTTCGAAGGCTTGAACAAACCAAAAAGCAATCACAGACAGGGAACACTGGATCTCCATTCTCTGCTTTCTGAAGGTAGGAGTTGGAGACAGGGAGAGAGAATATGCATAATGTATTTTATATGCAAAACACATTACTGTATAAAAACAAAGATCACTCACAGTTTTGCCATACATATATATAGCATAACATTAAAGAAATTGCTCATCAAAAAAGCGCAGTGATTACACAATAAAACATTTTGAGCAACAGAGATATAGCCTGGGCCATTCTCCAATGAAGAATTTTAAATTAACTAATGCAATTATTTTGACAACTGTAATTTCAGTAAAATTAAAATTCTTGATGTTGTATTTCATCATTAACACATGGTTACAAGAGCCATATATGTCTTCCTTTATATTTGTCAATGGATTGTTCCAGAATGATACAAAAATATCCTTACTTCCCGTAGTTGCAATTTACTCTGTATTTTGCTCTTTTGCCAGCGTGTAAAAGAACTAGTTTTGAGTCTGCCTTTGTGATTTAGAGTCAAATGTAGTATTGTACAGGGTCAAAGTGTTGTAAGTTTGGTAGTTGTGGTAGACAAAAATACATCAGAAAAAACCTGTGTATCTGCTTGAGCTACTCAAAAAGAGTATTGTCTATTACAGCATCCAGCCTCTAAGTGGCCAGCCCTGGGTATGTGTCACATTGCTGGGCTGCCACATCAGTTGTGTGCAGTCCTTGCACATCCCAGTACCAAAAGAGAGGCTCCATCCCTCCCAGTGCCCCATTGCCCCAAGAAGTCATTCTGACAGAACGAGTGCTGCAGAAGCAGGTTGTGCGGCTGCTTTTTGCCTCTTTGCACATCCATTCCCTTACCCTTTTCCAGGTCTGTGACTATTTCTAGTGCAAGTCCTAAATGAAGGTTTTTTCAAATGTTCTAAAATTGGTGTAAAGCCATATTCTGCTAGATAAGGAGGAAATAAAGTTTTAGCTGGCAATCTTTCACTTTTAATGAACTTTTAAATGAGCCAAATATTCTCAGCCAAGTGACTACCAGCCTGTGGAGAGAGTAAAGTAAGCTAGTTCCATTCCCCTTCAAGGTCCACCTTGCAAGTTTCAGAATTGCAGCTCCAAATTTCAAAGAAGGAGCTACTCAGGATAGAAATCTTGGGAAAAAACAGCCAGAGGCTAGAGGAAGAGCCTGTGCATAAACAAGGGGGATGAGGGACAATCCTTCCCATATGTCAGCAAAGAAGTTTCCTTTCAGAATACCACGGGTACCAACAGATAATCCATCCTACACAACCTTTTCTTGTGTGGCTTGAGGCAGAGACTGGGGATGTCTGTAGGATGTCTCTTCTGGTGGGTCACAATTTAAAAATACTACTTCAAGAAAAACATCTGTGATCCCAACAGAAGCAATCTTCCTACTCAAGTGTCCTTATGACATTACAGTGCATATATTTAAATCACTGAAGGTGTGATTCTATCCTCCCAGTTTAAGTAAATATCTATTCTCCTGGAGTCAAGCTCATTATTAATTGCATCTTCATTCTATGCAACAACAGACAGCAGAAACTGCTAGGATAGTTATCTGCTGCTGTCTGGTATGTAACAACACTGTTTTTTCAGACCTGATTAATAAATGGAAGCCGAGTGATTAAATTAACTTCAGTACTTTCACAGAGTGCCTGAAAATAGTTTTGAAAGTTGCAATAGGTATTTTTAAAATAATATATCTCTTTATTGTGAAGAATATAAGAGAAATCATGTAACTATTAGAGACCAAAATTCCTGCTTTAACAATCTGGAAGGCAATCTGTGCAACTTCTTTTCATGAAATGAAGTGATGGTCCTTGGAGGAACAACAGGAGGATGCAAGAGATCTACTCACTTAAATTCTTATATTAAATAAGCTTAAGAATAGAAGTTTGCAAAACTACATATCTTTTATAGTCCAATTATAAATTAAAAGCTGATGCAGAACAAGCAAAATGAAAACCCAATTTTAGTCTTCGTTTTGTTCTCTTCTTTCAACAATTTTAGAGGCACTTAAAGCTTAGTATACTGGTGATAATAAAAGCTTTCGAGGAGCTTTAGACTCCTAACGAAACCATAGCTTTTACTATGTCAGAGATACAGAGGAAAAATTCTTGTGAACTGAGTTGAACTGAGTTTCTCTTTCCAGTTCCCATTTACTAACAAATAAATTGTACAATGTAATACATTTGCAATTCCACTTTGCCATGTAAACTTTTGTTCTTTGCAGTTGCAGGGTTTGGGGTCCATTGATCCCTGCATGTTGTTTTCATCTCTTGCTGATATCTTTTCCCCTCAATGTTTTAGTTGCTTGCAAGGATTAGCCCCTTTTGCTGCCCAGTCATTACCACAAGTATTAATTTGGTGCTTCACTATTTTCCTAGGTGTCCTTTTTGCTTGAGAGCACTGACTTCCTGACCCTCAGCACCTGGACACTTGGGTAGTCCTAAGCTCTCTGATTACCAGCCATGGCCACTGCCAGTGGTGGGGGTGTCCCTCAAGAATTCCACTTTGGGAAAACGAAACCGTGTAATTCTGGACATACTCACAGCATCTTTGGAGAAAACTGCTGGTTTCCTTTGTGATATGCATCAGAAAGAGAAAATCCCATCTGATTTTACATTGTGAATTTCCTAAGTGTTTCTTCACTGACCCTTTCTTCCCACCAGGTTCCCTTCCAGCTCTGAAGGATAAGAACAGCACCCACTTCTTCCACAACCTAACTCAATGCAGGCTGAGCTCCTTGGCAATGCAAACCAGCTCCTAGCATCTTTTCAAGTGTGGAGATACAAGCCTTCTTTGCGAGTTCAACCTTGTAAACAATGAATGGGATAATGTTGTTGATTATTTTTGATTGCTGGTCTCTCCTTTTTGTCAAACATAACTGATTTGAGCGGAATACTGCCATCCTTTCTGCCTTTGTTTTTTTGTTTGTTTTTTTCTTTTTTTTTATTTTTTTATTTTTTTTATTTTAACCACACTGGCTAAACCTTGCCTTTTTAAAGATAGGCATGTAAGACAGGCCATAATAGTGTTTCTGAACAGTGTTTCACTTTCAATAGTGACCACCTTTAGCAATTTACAGCCCTATACTGCTGTGTAAAAGGACACAACAGTGTCCTTCATGTTGTCAGCAGGTTCCTAATGTAAAGATATTCTTTCTCTCTGGTTTCACATAAACTCTGGTAATACAGATTTAGTCCTCCCTTCATCATCTGAGACCTCTTGACTCCAGTACTGAAGCATGCCCCAGGTCTCACTCACAGCCTGCTGCAGCGACACACACATATGCAGAGACCAGAGCAACTTTCTTCTGGAGGCAGAGGTCAGCCCAGACAGCATTTGGCTTATGAACAGCTGTGCTTTGTGAAGAAGCTGACAATGTAAAGCTTCTTTCTGTTCAGGATGGTGATGGAGTGAAACACAAGCTGAGGCTCCATTGAAGTCACAAGTTCAGCTTGCCTGTTAATATAGAAGAATTTTTGTATATGCTTAAGTGCTTCCCTCAGCTGAGCCAAAGAACATCATTCTCCTTTATTTTCCTCTAATAAATAAGTTTATTTCTACTGTTCATCTGTCTGTCTCTCTATTTTATCTTCTTTATTGTTTGTGTTCATCTCAAGTACTGTTCATGCTGGCTTTTATTATTAATTTTTCTATCACTTTATCACATGTTAGAGGGGTATATGAGTGGATGATGAACTAATCTGGTATTGGCTTTAAGGGTAGGTCATAAAATAATGTAATGCCTTGTAGAGACTCAGGACATGTCTTCAATTGAAGATAAAGTGTTTTTTACCTCTATCATGCCAACAAAATTAATGTAGCTTCTACTTGCCCCTCTCCACCTTGGTATCCCTTATTAAACTTAGGGCAATTATGATCTGAACATTTTTAGGATGAAAAACGTCAGGGATCACCTGAGGTTAATGTCAATTAATAGGTTTTGTCAGTTATGGAGTAACTGGCAATTTGGATGAGAAAATGAAAGAAACAAAGAAGCAGAAAAAGGTAGAAGGAGATAATATTGTATGGCTTAGAAACCAAATATAAAAGTTCAGTAAATACTGACACTGATAAAGAATCACTAGAAGTTAAATTCCATAGCATCTGTCAGTCCATGCTGTTATGTCACACTGATAACTGCAGCACGTGAATGACGGAGTCTCTGTAGCCTATATTTTGTCAAGGAGTTTCACTGGGCACGTGGGAGCTGTCAAGGCCTGGAGAGGTGATCTGTCAGAAGGATGTCTGCAGCATTAAGTGTTTGATGCCATTTTAATAAGACCTGGAGCAACTGTTTTGCAATTCCTGTATGTACCTGTGAATGGCTATGTAATGTTTTAAAACATTTCTTCCATTTTATCTTCAGGTACGATTGAGCCAGATCCTGTACAGGCATAATTTGTTATGGTTCTTTTGATTTCACCAAGATTGTGCCATCTGAAGCTGAGACCCAAGAGATTTTATATCCTCTGAGTACCATATATCCTGGAGAAAACTGATTTATGTAGAAAATGGTTTTCACTTAGCATAACATTCTGTGAAGGAAAAATGAGAGACAAGAAAACAAACTGTCTGCTTTCCTAAGTTGGAACTTTTTCCATTCCAGTTAAGGAAGTAAATAATAAGACATTATCTATTATTGCATTTCTCTATTATTGAGTCAGCTTTAAATAAAAGTCTTGATTAATGCACATAGATGTATTTATGCATTTTTATACATATGAGATATAAAAAAATGCATGTTGAATTTGATTTTTCAATTAGACACACATTAGAATGTAACAAAAAGTAAGTGTGACACTGTCAAATTTATATAAATTTGCCATGATTTCATATCTCATGGGAGATCACGAGCTGTTTCCAAATCTTACTAAGTAATAGAAACAAAACATGATTTCATGAACAAGGTGTTATCACCAGTTTCACAGTAACTGCACCCACAAATCAGGCACACAACTGAGCATAAAATATGTGTTAGTAATAAATTTGGGTTTCAAACAATTATGTCTTGCACCTAGCTATCTTGTAATTTCCATATTATTTTTATCTGATAATAAAGGTCATAATTCCATGATATTTTGAAGATGTCCAGTTTCATTTTTAGTTTCCTAATCCACCCACATTTGGATATATGAAATGCAAGGTATGTTATGAAGAAAGAGTAAGAAGAAATTATGGATATACAAAGTAATTATGGGTATACAAAAAATACGAAATTCTCTTGGATAGCACCAGTTGTATTTCAAAGACTTTTTCTTTCTCTTTTTTGAAATTCCTTCTTTCATCTCAGACAATATTCAGGTGCTGCCTAATAGCCACTATTCAGTATCATTGCAATGTTCAGTGGTGAGGTTTTTGTTTCATTGAACTATTACTACTTTCTTTTTTATTTGACTTCATGAATTTAAAGCTTGCAATTTATCTTAAAAGCATGTAATGAGAATCACAGAACCATGGAATATCCTGAGATGGAAGGGACCTGCAATGATCATTGAGTTTTATTCCTTACCCTGCACAGGGCAATCCTGAGTGTCACACCCTGTGCCTGAGAGCACTGTCCAAATGCTTCTTGACCTCTGTCAGGGTTGGTGCTGTGACCACTTCCCTGGTGAGCCTGTTCCAGTGTCCAGCCACGCTCTGGGTGAAGAACTTTTCCTCATGTTAATGAAGTAATTTTCCTAATGTGTCTCCCCTGACAGTTTCATGGTGTTCCCTTGCGTGCTGTCACTGGCCACCACAGAGAAGAGATCAGTGCCTGCCCCTGCACTGACCCTCATGAGGAACCTCTAGGCTGCCATGAACTCTCCTCCAGGCTGAAAAGTCCAAGTGATCTCAGCTGCTTCTGCTATGGCCTCTCCTCTAGACCTGCGTCTAAGAATGATCTTGTTTGCAACATCTTCCATGGGCACATTTCTATGGAAAATCAACTAACTTGGTACCTTATATCCATAGGATTTCAGAAAAATAAGATCCTCTACCTAGCCAGAGCAAGAGTATTTGTAAATAGAAACAGAGAATCATGTTGTACTTCCATGGCTGCTTAGTAAATTAATCTGCAGCTATCTCTGAGACAGATTTTAAGGCTGGGGAATATGGTAAATACCATAAAAAGAATACCCTGAACACAGCTCCAATATATTCCTGTGTGTTTGAACCTCAGTGGTGTGTGTCTGTTCTTTGTGTTTGAAACCACTATTTTAAAAGGAAAAAAAAAAAAGTAAATTTTGAAAGACCAAAAAAAATTCAATTTAATCTTACCCAAGATGTAACAATTTTTAATGCCCACGTGGTAGTGAAAAGCAGGGAGATAATATGTGGATTATTTAGAATTATTGCATATATTCTTGCTTAGAACATAAGTAATTACATTAGTACAGTCAGTTGGCTACAAAAACATGAAATAAATTCACATTAGTTTGTTGAATCTGTGTTAGTGGACATCCTTGGTGTGTAATTCAGATTAATATTTATAGCTCTGCATGAATTTCTCATACTTGGCTCTGCAAATTTAGCTTGGAGGACACCAACAACTGTGCTTAGTTTGTGATGCAATGAAAAAAGTCTATGCTGATTGAAGCCCAAAATTAATTCCAAATATAAATGTGTATTTGTGCTTCTGTCTTTCCAAAGAGACTGAACTTAAAAAAACATTCCAAGTTTTTTCTTTTTCAAAAAAGCCTCTCAGCTTCAAGATACGACGTTCCTACATTATAATGTGAAAGATGAACTTCCTCATGTATGTACGTAATTTTTTCAAAGCAAAAAAGCCTCTTTGAACTCTCATCTTAAAATCTAAGTCATGGCTGAATCTCTTAGAAAGATTCCTCATCTGTTCATTAGAATTCTGCCTTTGCATTCATAGTTTTCCACATCTTTTTAAATGCAGTTCTAAATATTTTTCTTTCTTTCAAGATTAATATTTTGAATTAGCAAGAGAAGTCTACGTTGTCTACTTTTTCCACACTTTTCTGCATTCAGAAGTTCTAAGGTCCCTCCAAACGAACCAAATTGACAGTGTATTGGGGGGCTGCTTGCTGAAGCAAAAGGCAGCAGTACTGGTCACAAAGACTACAATGTTAGTACCTGAAATACTCTTTAGAAAAATTGCATCCAAAAAAAATAATCTCATATGAGGGAAGATAGGCTCTTGAGGCAACTAGCAAATTATCCTAGCAGGTAGCTAGAATTGATGAAGAGAAACATGTCCTTTTAAATAAGAAATAGCTGTTAGGGTCTAAGGAAACATATTAAACTAATAAATACTCAGATTGATGCATGAATCGCAATGCTCATGTATTACCAGATATTAACGTAAAAGATATGGCCCAGATTAAGCAAAGGCAGGGTTTGTGCTTAATTTAAGTAGACCTCCAAAAATATTTGAAACATTATTCCACTGTCAATAGATAACATATTTTAAATCCATTGTCTGTATTCCCATTTGAATCCATCCAAGATGTTTGTCTGTCCAGGATATGACAATGAAAAAAATCACAATACATCAAAATTTTACTAAGTTCATCAGAGGGGTTTTCTGCTTTCCTTTTATTTTTTGTTTGTTTTTTTTTTATTTTGCTTGCTTTTGTGAGTAGCAATATCTAGAGTAGAGACAAATCATAGATTTTAGCAGTGTTTTAACAATAGTTCCTGTCTTTATTTTCATAAACTGAACATGGATGGTTTTTGGCTTTACTGCCATTATGTGCTGGTTTTCTGACATTAATTTGAGATGACATAGATAAGAGAAGCAATTCCATTCATGAAATCAAATTCTGCTTGTAAGTATGCCTTTCAAGAAAAAGGAAGATATGTATTTCTTCTAAGTGTTTGCAGGTCGTGCATCTGTGTTAACTCAAATAACGAAAGCCAGGATTGATGATTGGCTGATTCAGTGAAGCTCTTGCCAACAATTTTCAGAGATTAGGAGGTTGTTGGAAAGATATCAATGAAGGTTTAGGGATCACTGTCTGAAGTATTCTAAATTAACAGCTAATGGATGTTTTTAATAGCTCTTTTATAGATGAGTGCAGCTGAATGAAAACCGACAAGAAAGCTCAGCTTTGCTTGGTATGAGCTTTAACTTTTTTTCACACATGATGACCTGCCTCTGCACTAGCTTTCTCACTTTTTTTCTGCACAGGGTAAAAATTCATTTATTTTATAGTTAATAAACATATCCACACACACTTTAATCCTTTTGGGGGTTTTTTGCTTGGTTTTTTTTGTTGTTGTTTTTTAAGTAGTAGAGAATGGTTTTTTTCCTAAAATGCTGCATATACCCAGTGCTGAACTACTCTTTTCCAAAGATTTGTTCATCCATCCTGCTATTTCTGGCAAAGTTCGGTTCTTGCAGAAATGGTGAGCAGACATGAAAAAAATGAATACTCTTTGATTATAGCTGGTGTAATCAAGTTGTCTGACCTTCCTGGCGCACAAAGAGACATGACTTGGGTATTCAATATTCAATTTCAGTGGCCCAAAGAGATGAATAAATATAAGGGAGACAGAGTTCATATGAAAGTATACCATTGGGACAGAAAATAAATGTCTTGAGGTTGTTTTTTGCACTAGAGCTCATGTGATTCTGATCATCTCTGTTGATGCCAAAGGGCTGTCAAAAGACTATTTTTGTCATAGAACAGGGAGAGATGTGACATCACTGCTTCTGCTTAGTTCACAGGTGCTTAAAATTATCTAAATGTTTTAACTCTCAAAATTCTGCCAAGAGAGATTCAGTGACAATCTCTTTCAATAAAAAACTATTTGTGCTTATACATATGCTCTTTTCCCTTCTGCACTATGAGCATATCAGATGAATAAAAAATATAGTTTAAAATTTTGCATTTATCTTAAGGTAGACAAAATATTCAGCAAAGAAACATCTTTTCTACATACTGAGGCTTTTCTGTTAATATAGAAACAAATTTTTTAAAATATCCAAATGAAAAACAACACATATTCTTAAAATTGACCTGACATCAAAGAGATGCCAATTAAACATCATTTTAGAACTATTTGTCAAATTTCTGTTTCTACTCACAGACAAGCTGTGTGAGGAAAACATGATGTTACTGGATGTTTATGGGTGGATGGCTAAGTCAAACTATATATTTCCAGTGACTGTAATTGTAGCTTAGACATCTAGGACCAATGTGAAAAATACATTTAGAGAATATGTTTTGGTGTCTGAAACTGGAGTGAAAACTCGCTATAAAAATCTTTAGATTATGTATCAATAAAATAACAGTTATTTCATTGTGTTTTATCTTGTACTATTGTAGTGCATTCTGTAATGATGAATTCTGAGAACTAGATCCTATTGATTGATATCACCCCACAAGGACATAAACTCACTACTTTCATTTTTAATAAATGCTATGAGAAGCAAGAAATTTCAAACTTTTTACAAGCCTTCTAGATTAAACATCTTTATGTGAATCTGAGTAACATCTTGAACAGGGGAAGAGGTAAAGTATATAAGGAAGCTTTACAAAAGATTTCAGTCTTTATTATCAAGACTAATTGGCCTATTAGGATACTTTATTTGTAAGAAACCATTAACTTCTTAATGCATTGTGGGCAGTAAGATTCTCATCAACATATTCTCTAGTATATTTAAATCTTCCTTTGATTCAATCAGGGAAAAAAAAGGAAAAACAGGATTGGCTGATTTTGAAAACAAAGAATATAATGTGGGTTTTTCCCTGATACTATCACAACAAAAAAAGAATTGAAAAATACAATCTTATTGAAGGAATAACTTTTTTTTTAATTTTTTAAAATACCTCAGTAATTTCATACAATATCTGTAAGATATGTCAGTAGCATGTGCAAGTGATTCCTACCCCAAGAAACCATCACACAGACAAAGAGAAAGAAACAGCATTAGTACAGTTTGCATCTTCAGATTTAACTCTTCATTTTTCTTTCATTTTGCTTTTTTCTTTTAATTTTTATGCCCATTATGGTCAAGTTTTTATATCATGATGGTGCTTTCTAAGGCAAAAAGGCTGATTTCTGTGACAGAGATCTATCACCAAAGCACCAGTCTGTCTTGGAAAAAAATGTATGTGTAGTATGATTGAAAAAAAAGTACTAGCTAAGTGCAGATACAGCTTCCTGCCATGTAGGGAAAGCTAACTCTTCACAACTGTATTCTTAAACTAGCACCAAATATTTTAAAGGAAAGAATCTCAGGGAGAAAAGCAGCATCAACATTTTTAACAGATTCAAGGTCCCCATCAAAACAAGCATTCAGTAAATTTGTTATTTCAGATTGGAGAAGAGTGCAGCAAAGCATGATTTTAACACATAACTAGGGAAGATATGCATGAATTCTCATCTTAAATTCTGTGACTGAGTGGCATTCTTTGGAAGAATGTTTGTAATGTCTTAGCAGCTACACTTACTACCTCTGAAACCAGGCTTACCAGCCTCTCCAGGTCTTGCACCTTTTCTCATATTATTTTCCTATCACTTTTTTACTAGTTCAGTTGCTCTTCATTAATGACTCAAAAGAATCTTTTACTGAAAATGGAGAATTTACTGGTACTTTACTCAAGTGAACTGTTCAAACAAGCTATTAAGTGCTCTGAAGCTTCTAGGAGCTAGTGGTAGTTGACAAGAGAACTTCTAAAATTTAAACAAAGGGCAGAAAAACAGGGCCTTGATTTTTATGTGTAAGGCAATGAGAAAAACACAGCTGGTGCTGGCACCAATCGAGATGGGGAGCACTCACAGTCCTTTAGGCAAGCTAGATAACCAACACTGTGCAAAAGACCGCTGCCCACTTGGTGACAAATTTTTAGGCCTTTAACTGAAGCATCTGAAGCTCCTAATTTCTCATCTAACCTTTCTTGAACCTGGGCTGCTGCAGATGATATTGCCTAAGTTTGGAACAGATATTCTGGGATGCCACCTGGCTGTGCCAACCTGAGTCACTCACATAAGGACCTATGAAGTCAGGAATGAATCTCCTGCAGACAAATCCCGTGCAGGACAGGTGTTGGAAAGCTTTAGGGGGCTGTGTGACAATGCATCCCCTCAGGAGGAAACACAGCTTGACTGAAGGAGTCCAGAGACCATGAAACACCTGCAAATGTGGCTCCAGATGAAGCATGCTGGCTGAAGCAGTCATCAAAAACAATCTAACAGAGCATTGTGGGCATTGTCATCACTATCACTGGGAGTTGTAAGAACAGATCGAGGACATTTGTATTATCCAATTTGTACCATCATATTAAAATACTGCTGTGCATAGTATTGGAAAATGGTATCTGGGAGTCATTAATAAATACTTGGCCCAGAATGAGGCAAGGTTATCACCTTTTTGTCAAAGTAATAGAGATACTTCTACTAATGAATGACCCCAATCACCACTGGACAATAAATATAAAAGCATACAGATGAAAAGGTTTTTCAGGGTATAGAATAATAGCAAGATATTACAAGTTGGTTTCACAGGTCCAGACAAAGTTAATTATTAGTAAAGATTCTTTTTGTCATAAGAATTGCAATAATATTGAATAGAAAAGAATATATCTGCAAGAGCATTTTAATTTCTTAGACTCTCCTTCCAGATATGGGAGAAATATATGGAAGTGAGTCTGTATTTCCTGACCTTGGCAGATCAAAATGCAAAAGGTTTTGCCCTCAAATGTCACCAGTGGTTTAGAGTGAAGAACCTTGTATTAACATTTTCAGAGTTTCTGGGTATATTCCCTTTCAGAATTTACTTTCTAAAATCTGCATGCTAAATTATTCTGCAGCCCTGTCAGATCACCTATGTTCCATTGAAGCAGGACACATTTTTGCTTAACTTATGCAGAGGAACAAATCCTCAGTTTTTAGCCTTCAGTTGGACTCTGAAAAAGTCAGGGTGGAAAAAAGAAATTTTCTGTAATGTTCAATGTAAAAAAAACAAAAGCAACCAAAACCCTCTTCATACTAAATGAAACAATCTAGGCAGAAAAAATATATCAAAATAAGTACTACACAACTGCAGGCAAAACATCTGTATTTCAAAACTTATTGGAATATTGTGGTGAATTGAAGAAAGTTTAAAAATTCTTGGCCTATATTTTAAAGAAACAGGTACAATCCTAATTTAAATATTATCAAGTAACTAGTCCTCTTGGTCTGAGAAATATTGAGTTCTAATCTATTTAAAAAATTAAACTTTCAAAATTCTTAAAAAGAGCCATGATATCTATTAATAGAACTTGATCATACAATTAGTGGGGTTTATGCTTTATCTTGCTATTGTGTTTTGACTAAGGAAGCAAAGAAATGTTCCTTAAAATGATTATGTAGTAGCCTGATTAATTTCTTTAATCTTTAAGTAAAATCTGAAATGGTTTAAATGCATTTTATGCAAATACCTCTCTCTTATTGCAATATGAACTGGACAAGCAGATACCATTTTGGCAGATGGTTAAACGTCATCAGTGTCAGGGAAAGGTAGAAATACCTTGGTCATAAGAATGAAAGAGTTTAACATGATTTAAAAATGCCAGCCAAACTTGTACGTTTGTCTGTATCTCATCATCTTCTAGATTTTTTTAGCAGAAATTGTTTATTTCAGATATCAAATAATTGGTTTGATTGACTTTTCCTGTTGGAATAGATCAACCTAAGTAAATACATACAAGTATTTAGTGATGGTCTATATATATAATATGGAAATAGTCAATTAAAGAAAAAAAGCTACATGCAACTGCTAGAAAACATGTAAAACAGCAAAAATGCAAAATTAAATACGTTACAGGTGTTAAATGCAGTCCTGTTTTAAACAGAGTCTGTTTGTAGGTGATGCTTTCCATGCTGATAGCTTCCAGTGGCCTTTTAAGCTTGCAGGTACACACATTTTTATTTAGGTATCTGTTTAAAAACAGTCTGTCTTTAGGAAATATCATTTGTATAAGAATTAATGTAATTTTTATTCATGTTGAGTGATTGCTATTGTATGCATAAAATGTGGATAAACAGTCATACAGCTGGCTGTTGATCTGTACTTACCTCTGATTTTTGCCTTGTGGATGAAAATACAAAAGCTTAAACAATATAGGAATATAGGAATGTTTGTATTTTTTTACTTTCATATATGTAACACAAACTTTGGGAGCATTTATACCTATTTTTTATATACTCTCTAGGAAATCTATATATAATGACTGAATTTAGTAGTATCATGATGTCATGCATATCTTTCATAGTTTAACATAAAATTTTGGGAAGGAAAATAGAATTTTCTGTAGGGTCACTTCTTGAATCCCAATAATAAAAATTCCCACAATAAATGCAAACCTGATTACAGTATCAGTGTCAAAAAATAAAAATAAAAAAGGATGGTTTGCATCATTGCTGGTCCCTTGTCTTTATTTCCCTTGCCTTGTCTCACATCCACTTCATTCCCTTTTCCTCCCCTCCCCTTCCTTTTGCTTCTAAGGAATTTTAAGAACAAACTATTGACTTACCTGCAAAACCCATTAAGCCTTCAACTCAAATATGTTATGACAGAGTTTGTAGGCAATTTATCCCTTGGGAAAAGCAGAGATCAAAATTCCTCTAAGGAAATTATAGGTTTACTGGTTAAGAAAATCTCAAAAGGCTTCATCTCATCCGCTGTTAAATTTGAGGGATTCACTTTTGGTTCAGCTTTTGTCTCCAATGCACTCCATTCCTTCATCCAGAAAAGAACCCCAGATGTTTGGATGGGGCTCTTGAGTAGCCAAATAAGGATTGAAGTTATTTGTGGTTTCATCCAACTGACGAAAGTAAATGGAAGGAAACCAAAGCCAGCAACACAGCCTTCCGAGACGTATAGGACATTTAAAATCTGTCCACTAAGAATGCTGATCTTAATGCAATTTTCAGTCTATGCAAAGCCAAAATGGAATAAAAGCAGCCCAGCAGCAAGAAGTTGTAGAGTGGCCCAAGATATTAATTTTAAGATGTTTTTGAGAAAGACAGAAACAGTAAAGGTGTATAGGAGTGAGCTGGAGTTCGTTTTCACCACAGGGGCCCTCACAGTGCTGAGCTCTGCACTGGTAGCTGGAAGGGCATTGGAAGCACATCAGTGTTTTGGCTTCTTCTGAGCAGAACTGTCACAGGATCAGCACTGTCTCTCTAATATCCTCCCCATCAAGGGACTGGGAGAGAACAAGATACTGGATACACAACTTGGCCATCACACCGAAATTAACCAAAGGGATATTCCATACTAAATGATGTCAGCTCAGATATAAAAGCTAATTTAAGGAGAAGGAAGAGGGGGGCATTGTTATTTCCAGTGTTTGCTTTCCAGAGCAGCTGCTATGCCTGCTGAAACTCTTCTTCCCAGGAGGTGGGTGCCATTGCTTGCCAATGGGAAGTATACAATACACCTTTTTTTTTTCTTTGCTTGTGCACACGCAAGTATTCACTTTTCCTTTAGTAAAATGGTTTATCTCAACCTCTGAGTCCTTTCCATTTTATTTTCCCTTCCCTGTTCAGCTGGGCAGGAAAGTGATGGAGTGGCTTGGTGGCACTTGCTGGATGGTGGGCACCTGGCATCCAGCCAAGGTTAACCTACCACAGATGGGAACAGGGTTAATTAACCAAATAAGTCCAAACTCAGGAGATACAGCAATAAAGAAAACATTTCCCATGATGGAAGAGGTATTTTCTATGATATACCATTTGGGAGGTATCACCACAGAGATAATGTTCAGCTGTACTCAGAGGGTGACTAACTGACAGCAACCCTTTTTCTTATAAACTCAGAAAGAATGTGTATTTGAAAGTACTTAAATAACATTTTTAACAAATAAATAAAATAATAAAAGAAGTGCAATGCAAGCAAACAAACAAATAAAACCCCAAATGCTTGAAACAATTGATAGTTTGCATGGCATATGAAGGGAAATCTGTGCTCTGCTGTTTGTTAGGCTGGAGCCTTTTACCACCTGCTTGTAGACCAGAGAAAGGCTCCCAGCTCTAGGCATTGCCCATGTTGGGTGCCCACAGCCTCAAAACAAACCAAACCATCTGCCAAGGAGACATTCTTGACTTTTCCTACATGACAGCTCTATGTACACGTGGATCTGATAGCTTAGTTGCTTTATTTGTATTTTTTAAAAGCACCACAAACACCTCTGGTAGAAAAATTTCCCTAGAGTATAATGTTGGTGGACACATTTGTGCATACATGCAGACTTAAGGCATGTCTGGCATACAGTTGCCTCTAGTTTTACTCACACTTTCTTCTTTTCCCTTCTGTTGCCAAAAATAAAGCATTCTTTAAGTTTACCAAGCATTAAGTTTACCAAGCATCTTTAAGTCCACTCAAGCATTGTTTTGCTGGCCTTGTGATGTGCCTACTCACCACAGGATCAAGACCAAAGACCAAACATTTGCAAAAATTCAACTCATTGCAGTGAGATTTTCTATGGGAAGATCAAGGAATCCCAGGAAACAGAGCTCCCTAACATGAGAATTGACATTACAAAACTGTCAACGTATATTAGATGTGACCTTAAGACTGAAATAAGTTTTTAGTATTAATTATTAATTTCTAAATATAATTTTAAAGCTAATACCTTTAAAGGTACCATAACAAGGTGATTTTTAATCAAAAGTTTATTTATCACGAACAGGTTGGCTCAGTCACTCACAAGACTTATTCACCTACCCACTTCTTCACCAGTATCCACAATTCTGAGAGACGTCCCATGACATTGTGCCAGATGGAAAAACCTCAAAGTGCCTAAATTCAGCCTGGATCTGACCCCAAATATACTGGCAGGCTTAAAAATTAATGCTTTTGCTAAAATTATGCTAAATTACAATGGCCTTCCTATAGAATCTTGCATTATATATGCCTGAATACCAAAAGAATTTATCATGATTAAAATTATTGCAAGAAATACCAAAGGAAATAAGAATGATTTGCCACTTATTATAAAGTGTTGCCCATTTTGCAATAAGGGCCCTATCATTATTAATTCATTTGATATTTTTTATAACATTAATCATGGCTAATTCATTTTGTATTATTAATGTAGATATAACATGAAATTCCATTGCAATTTAGGTATTTATTTAAATGTATCATTAATTTAAAGAGTTATCAATCCAAACTGTCAGCAGTTTTACTCAAAGGCTGCATGTAAGGCACCTTCCTTTATTTTTACTTAGGAATTTTCTCCTTTTTTTTTTATGGTATCAAATGATACAGCATGTATTAGATTTTTTTTCTATTACCTGAAAAAGGCAGAAGCAGAGTTATCTATAGTCTAGAATTCCAGTCTTTCACAACAGTTCCCTATGAGACATCCTGCTTTACATGACCTGCTAACATACTTAAGCTGAGCACATGTTTAAGGACTTCTTTCAGATAAAAGGTTTATTTCATCTCCATCTGGGAAATCTTTAGTCTGCCAAAGTAGCTTTCATGTTTGGAAAAATTGTAGGGAAGAGACCATTTTGATGGCCTGAAGAGTTTATAAGTCCTATGGAACTTCTCACAAGTTTGGAAACTTTAGACAGTACCAATTCCAAAGTTCTCATGAGAGAAACAAGAAAAGTACAGATAAGCAGAAGGGAAACAAAAAGACCAACTAACAATGTTTAAAAAAATTAAATAAATAAATTTTTTTAAAAAGTGAAAATTTATCTGCAGCTTCTCAGATTACTGTAGGGAAAATTGTGAAGGTTTTTTTGTGTTTTAGGCAGCATTAGTCTACTAGACATGTATATAAGGTTTTTTTATGAGATTTTTTTTATATTGCTGGTTTCCTTGTAAGAAAAGTACAGCACTCACATGACTGGAAAAGCCTTACATAAGTTCAAACAATCTTCTCTGGCTCTCTAAACACTCAATGCCAGCACCAAAAGTCAAATATTCATGGATATCTGGGACTATAAATGTTACTGGATGAAGTACAAAGAATTAGCTAAACCTCATACCTGTATTAAAATTCCTCATTTACTGCAATTTTTAGTTGCTTTTCTTATTTCAGCCACTGAAACCATTAGTCAAAGCTTGGAACTGCAACCATGTAACTCACCAGTGATGCACTTCTTACTCTCACAATGTGCTTTTATAGGTTTTGCTTTAAATATTGGAATACCACAAAGGGAAACTGTTGTCTCCAAATCATCAGCAGGAATTTTGTCCAGATTCCTCTCCCTGTGGAGAGGAAAGGTGGTATAAGTTGACTACAATCTCTCTTCTCTAAATCCACTCCAGTGACTCTTCTGGTAACCCCTGTCAGCAGACAGCACTAGAAGATGTAGTTTAACATCAGCCTTGAAGCTTTCCTTAGGGAAGATGTGTCCCACTTCAATAGTGTAAACAGGGGTTACTTCTGTAATTATAACAGTTTTTATACTGCCATCTTAATTTCAAAATCTATAGCTGGTGTTATGTTATTTAATAAATCTGGACAAGACTGAAAAAAATTTGGACAATTTTCAAGTTGTGGTTCAGTGCACTTCTGTGAGGGAGAGATTTTTCTGTGGGTGCCTGCTTATCACAATACGATATGAAAAAGAAATATATATAAAACTGACATCCACTTCAACTTTGCTATAGAATATTCAACACCTTCCACTTTCATTTGTATATTCAACGATAACATTTAAAATTACTGTGGTCACCCTAAAGGATGTTAATTACAATGCGACTCAGCAGCCTTTATACAACATAATTGCAGGTTACTAATGTTCATAGTATCCATTGAGGTTGTAATGGGGAGCAGAATTTAGCTCATGGATTTTGTGATGAAGGTCTTACAGCCATTTCTTGTTATTAATCCTCTTTAACACTCCCCATGCATCATCTTTTGTTTGTTCCCTTAATTCAGAGTGAGTTTTATTTTTTATACATAAAGGATATCTTTCTTATAGGCCTGTCAGGTTCAGATTTACATATTGTAGATTTAATTGCTTCACATTTCACTTTTTGATAAGGTTCTCAGATGTTAGGCTATATTAAAAGGGGATGGAGACTAATACAGGAATTATTATAATGTCATTCTATAAATGGAGGTTTCATACTCATGTTGAATACTCTACTGGGTTTCAGTCACATTTCAGAATGATACAGTAGAAGAAGAAAGGTCTGAAAAAGGGCAGAAAATACATATTAGTTGGATAGGGAGTATTCATATGAAAAGAAATTGAAAAGATTATTTAGTGTGAAGCAAAAAGAATAGGAGATGACATATATAATAATGAGTGGTACAGAGAAAAGCAGTGAGTAGTCCTCACTACTCTCTTCTACAGTGAGACACAGAGGGCATTAAGTGAAAGGAAAAGGCAACAAATGTAGAAGTGATAAAATGAAATACTTTTTATGGCATTGCTTCTTATAATTAGCCTGTTGAACCGACCACTGTATGTTATTATTGAATAATAATTGAGGGCTGCTTGGAAAGTTTCAGGAAAGATAAAGCAATTATGTTAATAAAAATAGCATCTGCAGTGGAACTAGGTAGAACAAGCTGGTAAAGGATACAAGCTCTTGCAAACCAGGCGAGAATGTAATCAGGGCCAGAGGCTGTTTATCTACTTGCTATCATTTTACTAGGAACTGTTCAACTACAGAAGGCCTTCCCTTGATGTTTTCCACCTAAATCCCTGATTTGAAAGAAAAACAATCCTAAAAGGCACTGGATCCCATCTGGGTCCCACAACATTCTATAGATAATTACCTAGTTGGATTTATTGATGGACAGGAGGCAACAAGAATGGGTGGACACGTTGCCTGAGGTGGCCACAACAAAGAACTCATAGTGTGTAATGCTGCTTGTGTTACAGGTAATAGCATCAAAGGGATACCAATAGAATTTGATTTAATGGTGGAAAAGGCTGTGTGGAACCATTAAACACAGGTTGCAAATGCAATCTCTCAGGCAGGAGACGCCCATAACACAAGCTGCTGTATGTGTGAAGATTTAGGAGCAGAAGTATCATTTGCTGAATTTTCCTGTTGGATCTGCTACTGGCTACCAGCCAAGGCAAGACTACACAGAATTTTCATGTAACCAGCAACCCTGAATCTCATCTTTTGTGTGGTTTTTGCATCAGTGCATGCTGGTTGTCTTCAGCAGGAGTAGAAAAAAATACAATTCCTTTATGTTCCTGAGGTCCATGTCATTACATGCCAGTGTCAGGACCATTGCTGGCAACCAAGAGCCCCATTTGCTTTGTACGTCAGATGGCCTTGCTATCTTTCACTGTTGACAGAGGATAAAATCTGTGAAGTTTGTGCATGATTTTCAGTTTCAGGGATATCATCTTTAGAACAGGCACCTCAGATGAAGATAAACAGAATATCCTATTGATAGATTATGGAGGATTTGAGGTTTTCATTCAATAAAAGATGGACTGACTATAATTACTTTAGTTTCTTTTGCAAATGTCATCAGTCATATGACAGCTTTGGGTTAATTTGACAGGGTGTTCAGTATTCATCAATATTCATAAAAACTTTGCAATTTATGTAATGCCTTCATTGTCCAGTAATTTGTCTTAGAAATTTTCCATTTCATATTCAATATAATATTAAATACAGTTCTTGATCAAAACTAGTTTATTTTCTTCAATACAATCACATTATTCTGAACAGATAATGCAGTATTAATACTGAGTTCTGAATTTTTATTTGTTAGAAATATGTTTTTCACTCTTCTTTGCTGTGAATGCATGAGTGGCATAAAGCTGTGTTATTGTCTTAATTTGATTTTGGTTGTTGTCTTTAAAATATTTCCCTTATTGTTAGTGACATATGAGAAGTTCGAAAACAAAATGTTTTTTTCTTTAAATAACAAAAAGCAACCTGCAGTTCCAACAACAGGCAATTTTCCATGGCAAGGCAGCTGATGCTTTGTCATTAAGGACTTGGACTTGTTGAACTCATATGACATACAGACTCATTTAAGTTTCAATGTACATTTCCTGTTGTGTGGGATGATCCCTGCTCCTGTATTTCAGAGCTAAAAAAAAAAGAAAAAGCATGTAGGAACAAAAGGAAGACTCAAGGTTAGGTGCCTTTCAGCACACTTCTATTTTTTCTAATTTTTCTCCTAAGAAAAAAGAAGACTTGTTAAAGTTTACTTTTTAGGTTTTATTTTAGTAAGCGAAAAGAAAAAAAGGAATGAATGAATATGAAAATGTCCTAAGTACTGAGATGAAAGCGCAAAGTTTTATGGCAAAATATTTCTCTGAATCTTCATGATATTCATCCTGTACCTCAAAAAGTTTTTTCTGGTGTGAGCAACACTTCTTGTCTCCCTCATGACTACTCCCAATACACATTTCTACCAGCCCACATCCAACAGTCTTGCCAATCTGTACCACCTGCCCTCCACCCCTTCAACAGGCTCTCTGTACATTCCTAGCTACAGTCTTCATCCACACCCCCCTGCTTCAGCTATTCAATCTGTTTTTCAGTAAGGGAAATGCTCTTTCTTGCATTTTAAATTCTGTTTTCATCATAAAAAGAAATGTCCTTCAGAAAATGCCCCGGTGTCATTCCCAACAGAATTTTCTTTGTGGAGATTTTGTTTAAGATTCCCTATTTTGCTACAGAGTACTTCAGGTACATATTATAAACAGCAAAGCAAAAGGACACATTTCCTGAGCATTACAAAGGAAAAGAAAAAAACAGGCCACCTTTTATTTTGGATTATGACTGTGCTTTACATTTTTCAATTGGAGGGATTTTGAAGAAATCCTTACATTAGTTTTCATTTATATTTCACTTATATTTGTTGTTTGCTGGCATTAGAAAGCCCATGCATTACTGTTTTGGTCTAAATTACTGATGTAGTCTGGAGGAACATCTATATTCTCTGGGAGAACATCTATATCCTCTGGGAGAACACAGATGGGTGCAGGGCCTGCATGGAGAACAGGGGAGAGCATTCAGCATCCCCCAACAAACCCTAGAGAAGCAAGTCAACATGGACCAAGGAAGTACTAAAACATCCTGTTGTGTTTACAGCATTATTGCTTCAAAAGTTTCCTGTTTTCTTCATTACCACCCAAGCTTAATGGGCCCATTTATTACTTGCTTCTTAATGTAATGTCATGAGCTGCTCTTCCTAATTCCAAGTGCAGCCCCTGACCCAGTGACAATCTGCAAGAGGAGCCATGTTTCCCCTCTTTTCATATCCCATAACTTCTCAAGGGGCGCACAGTTATTCTAGCTGTGGGGGATGTTCAGGCAGAAAGCACTTGCCCCTCACCCCTGCCTAGCACCCATGCTTTCCCTGGGCAAGTGATAATAACAATGTGAAGGTTACTGCAGGCACTGCACTAACTGCCAGATGCTGTGAGTGCTGGAGTTGGGAAGCCAGGGTAGCAGAAGCAGAGACACCCTTAGCCTTGTTACAGTCTGTGCCTAGTCTTACAGGCAAACCCTAATAAATGTAAAGAACTTTAGAACCTACTGCTTTGGTACTTACAGGGGCAAAAGGCTCCTATCTCTAAGTTACCAGTCCTAGCCTCAAGTCAATGAATAATCAGGAGCAGAAATAATAAAGTAGAAAGTGTATTAGGCACTAAGTATTTTAAAATATGAATAGTTGTATGTTAAAATCCTTAAATTATAGTAATATGAATATTCTAGAAATACTCATTGCATGGGAGTGGAGGAAAATTATTCTCTCTTTTAACTGTAGTGTCTTTGCAGGTGAAAACAAGACTGATTCTGGCTTGAGTAACATCTGACTCCCTGACAGCTTTCCTGCAGCCCACTGGAAAGATTCAATGAACAAGGTCTCCCATTTCCTGGGTGAGTCTTAAGGAAAAATGAGATTATTGTTCAAGAGTCTATGTAACTTTTAGAGCCTTCTTCACATCCTGATGATTTTTGATTGATGTCACTGTGTGTCACAGAGAAAAAGTGTATGTACAGCAGCCTGGGTAGAAAAGTTTACAGTATTCACTTGTGTTATACCAGTGCAGAGAAAAAGAAATCACTTGATGCCCTTGAAATGAGGTCATTTTCACATTCACTAATCAACAACAAAAGAATGCCCAAATTGTCTCATTGATCTAGTAGAGTCTGCATCTCCTCCATCTAAGTTATTAACTGAGGAATTAAAATGAGCTTCCCTGCATATTTACTCCTCCTGCTATGTTTTATGGATGCAATATTATGTGGGTTATATTTTTTTTAAAAAATATATCAGCTTCATTGCAATAATAGTTGTTTTAATTTTTTTGTTTATTTGGTACCTGCTGTTGGGGAAATTTTGTGGGTTTCCTTAAAGTCTAAATGTATTGCATTAAATCGCTTAGAGGGAAAAAACAAGGATGGGTTCTAGCCTGCTGAGTAAACATAAATTTCACAGTTAAATACATAAAATAATGATTACATCCAATGGTCATGAGGGACATGTTTTTAGGAGTATACTAATTAAACTACATCCTTCAGACAACATGTTTCTACTCTTACTAGCAATGAACCATATCTGATTTGTCATTAAGTAATTATGAATGCTAATGCAAATAAAGCACCTTTCAAACAAGGCTTCAGAATAGAAATTAATCATATATTATTCTTCCTTATCCTACCACACAAGGGTCATTTAAACAAAAAAAAAAAGCCAAGGATATGAGACGCACACAACAGAAGTTGCTAGTTTTGCTCAGGCTTCAGTTCATACCTTTGTGGAGTTGTTTATGTATGCATGCATATACTTCTAAAAGGAGAGAGAGTGAGAAAAAAACTTTAAAGTATACTCAGTAATTCAAGCCTTGATCCAAAAACTGCTAAAGCTTATTTGCAATCTTCCATCAGTAACAATAATAATTAGCAGTTCTTGCTCCTTTTGCAGATCTCAAAGAACTCTACTAAAGCCCAGGATAAAAAAGCCCGCAAACACAGGGGAGTAAGTAGAATGAAATTATTAAGCACACTGAGTGTTAGCTCCAGAACATATCAATATACACTACAACTTCTCATCCTTTTTTCAGCTGGGAGATCTCAGAAATGTTCTGATGGCAAAACCAACATGATTTTTGACCAGACAGGTATGACTTCCAGAATGCAGGCTATTGCTTCACACCTCATTTGCCACCCTGGATATGCCCATGGAAAGCTGGTATTGTTTCCTCTCTCCCATTAAGGAATTAGGATACAAAACTGTGGTGTGCATAACTCCAGGTACATTAGCAGATGGTCTGCACAGTTTTTCAAGCTCCAAACTAAGTTTCTAGTGGTGGAGACTTCTGCAGCTCTAGGAGAAATTCACGTGAGGTTCATTCCCTATGCTATTTTTTTTTTTCCAATTTCTAACATTTGCCCAGAGATAGAGTTTTGCAAAGTCTGGGCTCATCAACCTTATCAAAAACACCACATAAAGTTCTGTATTATACTTTAAAAAGGACCGATAAAAGCACTTCATCTTCACAGATAGAAGGGAACATTAGTGGTATTTTCCATCAACCTATTTGCAGAAAATCTGAGTTGATTTACCTTCTCATTGTGTTGTAAATGTTTTCCTTCCTCTTGACTTGTCTTTGTCCTCCCCTTTGTACGGCTAGTGAAGTCATGAGTCCTTTGAAACAACTGCCTGCTCATTATAATCCTTCATTGCATAAGCAAGTAAGAAGTTGAATTATGAACAAAGTTCTCATTGCACAGGCTTCTATAATCCTTAATTCTGGGAAAGAAAATGGCCAATAACTTGTGAAAGGTACTGTGAATAGATGTGTTTAGGGCAGAATAATATACTTTTAGATTGTGACTGTCTGTTTAGGACCTTTTTTAAGGCAAGGGGCCATTAATAACTGATAATCTATGTGAGGCCAATTATTGAGTAAGGTACACTGAAAAATCATGCAGCACATCTTATTCATATAACCTATGTTAAGAGGTGCTATTTAAACCCACTGATGTCAGCTTGTAAATAAGAAAGTTCTCTGTTGCATGGAAGAGAGAAAATGCAAGCAAGACAATGACAAAATAAAATGCAAAATTGCTACAAATAAGAAAAGCATAAAAACTGAGAATTATGAAGAAATGCAATGACCACTAGATCCTTCTGACTTCAGATCATTAGGTTAAGCTAACTTCTGTGGCCACTACTTACATGTGTTACACAGGTTAAACTTACATGTGTTACTCAGGTTAATAATAACCTGATCAGGTTATTTTAATGAAAATGACCAGGTTTGTACACAGTAGGGTAAAAAAAATAACTTTTTTCAGCACATGGTGCTTCATTTTAAATGAGAAAATAGCTCCAAGGGGCAATATCATTTTCTATGGGAATCCTTTGTCTTCTAAGATTTTGGAGAGGTCATCAGCATTCCTGCAGTGGAATTCATCCTCTCTGACTCGGGCCTCTGATTTGTGGCCAGCTGCAGGCACCAGCTGAAGTGACTATCCAAGCCCCTTTTACTGTCAATGACATGAAGACAATTTATCCCATATCAAGGTGGTTTTCTAGGATAACAAATCAAGTACTAAAAGTCTCTTTATAGATGGAGGAGGATAGAGCTGCTACACATTGAGTCTGTGTACACTCTAGATGGCTACAGATGGGCATATGAATCCTACCTGAAACTCTAAAGATGTATTTGTCTAAAGCAGGAGATTTAATCCACTCTGGCTGAATACAGGCATTGTCACATAGTTACCAGATGTAACTAAAGTAACTGGGCACTCATTAAGCAGAAACTGAGGCTTAAGACACTGAAATCACTAGTCAGCCAGCAGTTTTCAGGAGTGTTGCCAACATTACTAGTTATTTCCTAGCCAGTGGGTGTAAGAAAGGAAATAAAAGACATAGATCTGGTAACTTCAAACTTTCTAGTACTGATTGCTCCCAAGGCAGCAGATTCCTTATACCTCATATAAGGTCCTTCCCCTTTTAGCTGTCTGTTGGAAACTCCATGTACAAAGCTCTCCAGGTACCTGTTGCACTGAGGATGTTTGACCATAAATGATGATTAGACATTTGAAGTGCAGGTGCAGAGAAACTGCAGAGTGATGAAGGGAGAAAAATGTAGAGGTTATTATCTGTACAAATCTGTAGGCTGATTTGCACAGTGGTGAGGAAAGCCCCCATGGACATGGCAGTTCTCCATGGCCATGCATACCAAATGTTCTCACCTGTTAATCAACTGGGGCAGAAATCCCTGTTGAATTGATCTGGCTACCCAGACTACAGATGGGTGTGGTGAGTCCTCTGACCTGTTATAGATGTCTGCCTTGGGACTAGATGAATTGCATATCTTGGATTCCTAGTTCTGTGTAAGTGCTTAAAGAGAGCCTATGTTGAGATTCTATAGTGCTCAGTTAAATAAATTCCCCCATAAAAAAAAGCATGTCTGGGTTGATGAATGATAAAAATAATCATCTAGGAAAAGCTATCTATAAGGATAATATTTCAGATTTTTTTTTAAAAACAGTTTTTTTCATTGTTTGCTTTTAAACCTTTTTCTAATAATTAGCAGCCCAGTGTTGTGACATAATTTTTTAGTCTTCCATACTTTCACTATGCTGTGATAAATGGCCTGCATATTTGCCAGAATTTTTTTTTTCCTCATACCCTGGCAGTAATCATGAAATTTTTTCCTGTGCAAAGCCATAAGACTGAATATGACACTTCTAATGGAATCCAGTGTGAAATATTTAGTATGGAGGTATTATTGAGCTGCTACATTTCCGGATCATTTTCTCACTTCCTTTGACTTGAAAGCACTTTATCACTTTCAGTATTAATATGCTGCAGCAAACAGCAAGACAGTTACCCAAGAGAGCACACAAACCAGGGATAAGAGCTGGGCTTCTGCAGCTTCTGATTCATGGCTCTCTATCCACAGCAGCATTTGTATTTTGGGGAGGGAGGTTTAAAATCAAACCATCTGTTCCTGGTCACCTCAAGTGAAATCAAGATTATTTAATTATGAACACAATTGTACAGAATATTTTGCAGTAACACACCTAAGGTACTGAAGATGATCAAATTGCTTTTCTTAGAATTATAGCAGCGGTTAAAAGAAAACAATCTAAACTGTGTTAAGGAATATGGGGATAAAAATTGAGGTGAAAAATAAGGGGAGATGGTGAGATGTGAAGAAACTGTCCGTACATGTAGCAGCCCTTGAGAAAACACAGATTTCTTACCAGAGGACTCAGAGATGTTTTTCTGTTGCCTGCAGTGTTTGCAATGTCCAACCATGCTTCAGTCTTCCAAAAACTCCAGGTTCCTCATGCAGATTTGCAGTGCTGAGCTTTAGAGTTGGACTTCACTGTAGACTCCATTAACAGGAGGTGCATTTGTTTATATCAGCTTTTACTCACTTGTATTTTTCAAAGGTGAGAACTGCACATCAGACAACACATTGCATTTTGTAAATAGACTAAAATGCAATTTCTTTGTTGATTGGAGCACCTAGTGGAAAACAATAACAAGGAAATTGCTTAGACAAATTGTGAGTGGAAGATGACACATTTGAAACATGTAGTTTATTTGTTCCTCTATCCCTCTTGGTAAAGTGAAAAGCATGTCATACATTACATTTTTGGATGTGGCATGCCTTTCACTTCACTGACAGGTATGTTATTTGTAACAAAACCCAACAACCCTTCCTCTTTTCTATTACTCATCCAAGTCATGACAGTAATCATGGTTTGATAGGGGTCCAGCATTGGAGAAGTTGTATATATTTGAGCTGTAACTGTAATTTCTGACAGTTTCAGTATATGAAGCTAGGGTGATCCAACATGAAACATGTCAGATTAGCCAGAGGGATTCTTACTTTTCTATAGAAACACACTTTTATTTCAGTTTATGCTGTTTCTGGCTACTGAGATGAACAAAATGGGTCTAGCAGCAGAGGAGAAAGCAATTTAAGATGGCTGTGTAGAGTGAAACAACTTAAACTAAACAAGCTATATACCATACAAAAGTGATACTCTTGGGAACTCTACAAGCCAAAGGGATTGTTAATATCTAGGAAAAAGTTCTGAGATAAGGGTCAGGTTGAAAGCACACTGTTAAGAGTCAAATGCTGTTACTAGGTGACACGGTAGGCTGTTTATACAGAACATGCATGATGGTTTCACTCCAGTTAACATCTGCATAATGGGGCCAGATGTTCACATTAAATAGGGCTTTTAGAGTTGACATTAACTGTGTTGGTGGTGTCAGCAAAGATACCAATATTTATCTAAGTTACGCTGCCTTCAAATATTTTCAAAGACCCTTATGCTCATTTTCTGTCTGTATATAGACAGCTAGAGGACCTGTCCACAAGGTCTAAAGTGGAAATATTAGCTAACCTTTGGTGAATGCCCATACATTGATAGGTTTAGAGTTCAGCTCAATGCTCTTATAGGCTTTTTCTACCCTGAGCGATCCCATGACGCCAAAGGCCATGCAGGTGGCTGGATGTCCCTCCTTTCTCCTCTCCAGGCTGGAAGCTGTGAGGCAAAAGCCATAAGGTACCAATCAGAGAGGCTCTTTGCCCAGAAGGACTTGGCTTGACCACTGTGATTCGGCTAAGTATGTGTGACAGTGCATTCTATACTTATCTACAAGTTCTGGAGTACATCAGTAAAAACCTTTAGGGTCTGGAATCAGACAGCACGGAAATAGTCATAATTTGTTCAGGGGTCAAGTCTAAACAACAACAGTTACTTCAAGTTGCCTTTCCGACACAGCCTGTCATCTTGGACTAGCAACCTGATTTCCTCTGTTCTCGGATGGTGAATACTGACAACACTCAGTGCTGCCTTTTTCTTGCAAAAGCAGCTCCCCCTTAGCCTGCTTCTAGCCTCAGACAGTTGGAACACCGCTTTTTTCTTTGCCATCTTGCATGAGATTGTAAAATGTAAGTGCAAACAGAGACTAAATGTTTTTTTTTTAGTTTCCCCTCTGACAGATTCTATTGTATTTTAGATCCAAAACTTGTTCCTGCCTATTTGTGAGAGATGGTCTGTAACAGTAGCCTGTTTCCTCACAGGCCTTTCAGTTAGACTCCTGACTAGCTGCTTATACAAAGATGCTCTCAAAGGCCAGAAAAAGGTCTTGAGTCATACTATCCTGGTATAAGCAATATTTTTTGTTCACTTTCTTTTTTTAGTACTGTCACCAGTTACAGCAGTTGGAACGTTAATGTTTATAATTTCCCTGCTGATTCAAATAAAGAGAATCTGTCTTTATAAATTCTAAATTTTGTGAAAGTACTGGTCATTTTAGCTTTGCCTTATATACTTATTTTTTGGGGTTAGTTTTTTCTTTCTTTAGTTTTTCTTTCTTGGGGGATCCCAAATATCTTTTGACAGCATCTCTAATGAAGTAAATCAGTGTAGTACTATTAGTTTCATGGACCTAAGCCAATCTTCAGCTATTAGATAAGTGGCTAAAGTTATTCTTAATCTGGGAGGCAATTTTAATATTTTCAGTTTTTCAGTTTGGGATACTAAATTTCTTTGGTTTAGTCTGCAGTTTGTTGATATAAGTGCTAAAAGAAAATAATACTAAAAAAAATAAATACAACAAGGAAAAATGTTGAGAATTGATCAAGCTTTGGATCATGCTTAAGCACAATTTCTTAGGTAAAATAAGCAAAATGAAAAAAATCCATGATATACATTGCAACACTTCAGCAGTTTTTCTGAAGTGCTGTGACATGACACATGATGTTCTAAAGTGGTTTTTAACTCTTTCAGTGTAACATTGCCTCAGGATAAAACATCCTTTTAACAGCCTGTGTAAGGGAAACGTGAATGGCCTGTAGACGTGCCTGTAGGCTATGTGCTCTCTGTCACCTGCTCTATTACCCTGACTTTGAGAAACCTTTACTTCCTTACACTTTAAGGAATAGAACATTTCTCTTTCACTTTGTCCACTAAGGAAAGCTGACTAGCCTTATTTTGATGCCCTGGGTTTTAAAAGAGCCCTTTTTTTTTTTTGGTCAGTTTCTTTGTTCTCAGATTATTGTAGGTAGATAAGAAATAAAAGGTAGTATCAAAAAAAACAAGGAAAAAAAAAAAGCCCTCAATGTTTTGCTTTGGTTGGATTAAATTGTGCTACCTTTTAGCACTGCCTTAGGTTTGAAATCAAGACCAGTAAAACTACCCTCACAGGCCTGTTCAGATGGTGTTATGATGCATCCCTGCCCAGCTCTCTATGTGTCAACTAAAATAAATGTAAAATTAGTGAGGCTTATCATTTCCAGAAAAAAAGATTTTTCAGATTTTAATCTCTCCTAAAAGTTGTTATACTTATAGCTTCTAACTGACCCAATTAACCAAAATTATCATGTCTTATTTATTAGTAGGTTTCTAAAGGCAGCACAGTTTTGTCATAATATTCTTTCATTTATTCACTGTTTAAGAAGCTGTTCCCAAAACACTTATCACTGGCTTAATTGTGATCGCAGAGAAGTAAGAGAACCTTGCCAATTGTTTTCAAGAAAACCCCACTGTATTATTAAAGACTGAATATGTTTCCCATTTTATATTGGCAATAAGTCTGCACAAATATGTCTGTTTATATACAAATAAATGCATGTATAGAGAAGGTCATTTTATATACAAAACAGAGAGGGAGGGAGAAAATTACTGTATGTCTTTTAAAACTATCACAGATTATGTGAGTTAGTTTACAACAAATCAAATACTAAAAAGAAAAATAGAGAAATAAGCCCTACTCTCTCTCTCAAGGATTCCGTACAAAAATCACCTTTCCCAGAGAAGCAGGTTGGTAAACTCCACTAATTAATTGCATGTTTTTATAGCATGTAAGGTAACAAAGTATACATTCCTACATAACCCTTTTAGTGCTGCTGTAGTACATGCACTATAATGCTTCTGTATACTAAGCTGCTGACTTTCTACTTGCATACCCTTTTTTAGTTGAAATCTTATTCACTTGTCCTCATGTATCTGTACAAAAACCTCCAGTTAAATTATAAATTCTTTGGAATGTGAGATGCTTGCCTTTTACTGTCATCTCATGCTTGAGAAAGAATTCCTTCCAAAAAATTCTGTGAAATTTCTGGGTTTAGGCACAAAAATATAGCTAATTTCAGCTGGATAAATTTCACTCAAACACAACAGAAATCACAGAAAGAAAAGTTTGTTTTCAAAACACACTTCTTCACAGAAATGCTGTGCTCGTTCTTCTCTAGAGTTAATTTTTCTGTCAAAACCAGTAGATTGAAAATCTACTTTCAAGACTCCTGTTTTTTTCTTGAAGAGAAAAATCTCTTAAATCCTTAGCCCTAGTGACTAATGCCACATGAACATTTTTACTGAAATACCCCCCTCTACCCTTTCTTTTAAATCTTGTGAAATCTCCTGTTGGTACATTTGCTCCTCTAAAGAGCAGCAGCCCCTGAAGTGATGTCATTTGCTGGATGTTTCCTTCAAACTATTAACATACCAGTGTGCAAATGACCAGAGAGGAAAAGGAAGGATAAAATTGCAGACCAGAAAAAGAGGAAGAAATCTGAAGAGGGCTGAGCAATAATTTTATTTCACATCTTCATTACTCAGTAATGACCTCAGTCAGAAAAATACAAAGGAGTAAACTCCTGCAATCTCAGTTTGGTAGTCATCTGCACGATTCATTATTATTTAACATCTCTCAAGCTGTAGTGCTTTGTTTAATGTAACACAGATATTTTATCTAGAACTGCTAAGGCACCACCAGATATATGAGCTACATGCAACTGAGCTTTATAAGCAAAAGGTTTGCCTGGTGAATTTACTTCTACACAATAGCTGATGGAAAAATCTTTGAGGACAGATAGAAAGAATAAAGAACTTGAGCACAAGTTAGTTCAGCTTGTAAAATCTGTCTATAAATCACCTCATTCAGAAAAACTAGCTGTTCAACAGCACATTAAAGTTCAAAGTTCTGAAACTCACAAAACAGCCCAGTAATTTAGAAGTTAAATTTTGATTTTTGGTGTTCTCCACCACTGTCAGCCCTAAATACATCAGCTATAAGCAGGGGTCATAATGTGACTAAAATTAGTAGGAATCAAACATGTCCAAAAATGCAGTAGTTTCACATTAATTCTAGATCTCAGCTCTCAAACATGTAAAAGTATTCCTTTCTTGGTTCTCCCAATACCCTACTGGGGACATAGGAACAAGGCATGAAATTTTTCTGTGGAAATTATAATGTTCAGTGTAAGGAGATGTCTGTGTTCTAATATAAGTTGAAGTTTAGATTCTCCTGCATCCTTCCCAACACTAATAATGCTGCCTCTTCAGGAGCTCCTCACTCCAGGTACTATTGTTGTACTCACAAAAATTATTCATACCTGCATAAGTATTTCAAATATTGAAATCATTTTACAAACATGTACTGAATTAGAATCATAGACTGAGCCTTGTAAGGCTTATCATCCTCATTTTAAAGTAGCAGAGGTGAAATGACTTGCTCAAGGCCATGACATAATTTGGCGAGCAGGACTGGGATTAGAGTGCAGGCTTTCATGCCTCACACCTCATTACTGCACATCCTTCTGTCTCTCAGGTTGTGAAACCAGGAAGGTTTTGGTAATAGATTTCCCATGTACTTCATGTTGGCATGTTTAGATAAGGTGTCAGAATGAAAGCTGGTCCACACTGGGTGAGCATTATTGATGCTTGTTCACTCTTCAGCAGGGTTTGAACTCAGCTCCAAATTTACCTCTCCTTTGGCTATCTTCCCTGTCTCAGCAATAGCCATATTGTACTGATGCCACTACCTTAGGGGTTGATGAAGATCTTCAGGACTCTTAACCATGAGAGATGCTATGTAAATCTAAAAATAATGCCACTTTTGGTGTTGAACCCTTTTCATTCTGGACTCTTTGATGTTACTATGATATTAATGGTTATTGCTATTATTGGTGTTTCCATGAACATTTTCCTTTGTTTCCTAGTTCTACTCTCTGTCAAATAGATTCGGTTACTAAATGGACCTATGTCTATAGAAAGGCAAAACAGAAGTAAATCCATCCTGCTATTAATATGCTATTAAAAACCTATTTGAATCAGTGTTATCTGTTTGCTGCAATCTCTACACAGAAACAAAAAAATGTTTGCAGAATCTTAAGGCATGTGGGAGATGCACCTGTGTTGCTAATTCCCAAACAGTCAAATTGCTCAGTAATAAAGTGTTTCTGTAATGTAGCTTTTTTTTTTTTAATGGTGATTTTGAACAAATGCATTTTCATTATGTCTGAATTTCATTTAATGTGTTTTTACAATACATGTTTGTGGTATATCATTCCAGAAAGAAAGTAAGCTCCATCTAAAATCGCATTTGATTATAAGAGTGTATCCTCATACATATCTAATAAACAAATAAACAAATCAGTTTGATCTGTTATGCAGATAACACTGATATGTAAAATATGTTCAGGAACTAAAAATGCATTTTCTGTGCAGAAGTTTTCCTTGTAGAATGCACAGTGAATTTATGTGAACTGTATACAGCACTGAGACTCTTTTATGTAGCCTGTTTCCCTGGCTGATAGCTAAAAGAGGTTAGGCTGAATCTCAGTGGATCAATTAACAGAGGGACCTGTCCTTCAACAGAAGAAGATCTATTTCAGGATTTGCATATCACTGAAAAAAATTACAAAGCTGAGATAAATACAAGCCCGATAATAACTCACTGCAGGCTTGGCTTCATTCCTAGATTTCCTTGGCTGTTTGTCCTAATAAAGTGTCTCCATGGCACTTAGGGCAGGAAGGTTATTAGTAGCTGTCAATCAAAAGAAGGAGTATGCATCGACAGGAGGAGAAAGAGAAGAGAGGTGACATTCATCCTCTTTTCTCACTTATATTGGGTATAAAAGTCATTCAGAGCAAGTGGTTAAAAAGGGACAGGTCCCTCTTCATCCCCTATGGAAAAGAAGAAGAAGGTGATACAAAAACCTAACCAACATACCTGCCTTGGTTACCAACAATTTAATAATAGTGTGGAATACATCAGTCACTTCTCTTTAGCTTATTAATGCTGGGGGTGTTTATTAATGCCAAGGGATATGAAGGACATAGACACAAAGAGCAGGATAAAGACTCCTGACAAAACACTTCTGGTTGATATTTTAGTATGAAAAAATGATAACTTTAAGCAGCTCCAGTTTATGATAAAAACTTAAGTGCTGTATCAGGAAGCAGTATATTTATTTCACCTTTAAGCTAACATGGTTGTGGCAATGAACACCTTTAGAAAGCTAGTAACAACAGAGAATGCACATTTATTTCCTATCTCATTTAAATCACATACCGTGATCTAACTTTACCAAGTTGAAACTCGGAACTGATCTATACACCAATTAATTAATACTTTAAAGGTCTTTAATTTACTGTACCACTTTCTTAATTAAAGTATATCTGCTGCTAGAGCACATCATGTCTATATATGCATATTTTCATAAGTAACAGAGTCCATAGAGTGCTAATTGATATCCTGGTCTCCAGACAATACTTTACTAAATGAAATGACAATTATAACCAATTAAAATTCACTTTACATACCACTTCACCTATTTTGTATGTATTATGCATGAAGACAGAGAGTACATTGCCTCGCTGCTCAGGATTTGTGTGCGTCTGTGCAACTGATGGACAGCTCTAAGGTATTCCTTTTAGCAAGCTCTTTACCAAGGGTCATTTTTCAGGCTCATCTAAAACCTATACTTTGCTGTTACATAGATACATCAGTTAATAAGAGCTATTAATTTCTTTGTGAGGATTTTATTATTATTGTTATTATTATTATTTCTTTTGACAAATGTGTGTCAAATTTGCACTTACACCTTCAGCTTGCTATTAAAAAAAGGTTTTTAAAATAGCACCGTGCCTAATTAGAAAAGCTAAACTTCTCTCAGACACATTGTGTGCGACATATAAATGGCACAGCACTGCACACCTACTGAGGGGCGTGTAGGAGTAACGCAGAGGAATGAAGTCAGTGGGAGATGAGAGTGTTTGGAACAAGCACCTCAAGCTTGAGAGCACACAGCTAAAAAGAGACATTACACATTTCATGCAAGAAGGAGCTGCTCCCAGTATTCCACTGAAGACTGAAATTCTTGGTTTTGCAACCTGCTGTAGCAGAGCAAGGACTGTCTCAGCTGGGGCTGTCACTCTCTGACCTAATTTCATGCCTGTGGTGGGGAGTAGACATTTTTCCACTAGCTGAGGTGGGACCTGCCCTTTGATGTGCACCTTCTGCAAGAGGGGCAGGTCCCAGTAGCACTCAGATGTAACCTGCTGCATTGGGAGGTCTTGCAGACCTGCCCTCCAGGCAGTGCCTATACCTCCAGTGCAGCCCCACTTCTTCAAGCCAGTCCTGGAGCAACACATAGAACTCACTGCATTGGTGCCACTGCCAGGTAATCCCAGCACTTTTGTAAGCAAGGAGTAAATTTATATTTTGGGAGTTTCTTGAGTAAAAGCCACAAGTTATAAAAAAATTGGTGAACAATATTAAAGCTTATATAGTCCAAAGTCTCTACCTCTCTATTCCCTTTATTCCACTTTTTCCTTTGCACATATACACTCAGGAGAACCCAGGCTCTTGGTGTGATAAGAGGAAAAGCAAAATAAATGGAGACATGGGCCTTAAAAAACGAAAAAAAAATTCTAGGTAGAATATAGACGTTTTTCTTGAGGTAGTTTCCAAAAAAACCCAAACCCCTAATTTATCTTCCATCCCTTCAGTGCATTCATGTGAGCCTGTAGGTACTTTCCAGGCTGACCTGTGTTATCTCCCTCAATCCAACCAGCTGAGTAAACTTCTACATTCATGCAGTGAATAGCACCAAGTAAAGAAACCTTTATCCTACCTTTTAAATCTTCCGTGTTCACTCAATGAATCATTCTGAATGCTGGATGAGGTAAAAACCACAGAGCCAGATCACCTCCTCCTGTTATCACAAGCAGAAGAGAAGGCTTAAGGAATGGTGTGGGTCGTTCCCACACATTTTTTTGAAGATCCTATGTGATTGCTACCCTGTTACAGGCATGGGGTTTGTTTTCTGAAGGGGAGGTCATGAAGCCTTTCAAACATGTTGTTTATTTGTGTAAAAAGTGGCATCCAAAGTGTAACTATCAGCTTCAACCACAGACTACCCGAAAGTGTCGATCTAGAAGCTGTACATGTGGGCTATGTTTTCTAAGTCCCTCAGGACCAAGAAGGAGAATATTACTTGTCCTTCTCCTTTTTTCTTTGTTCTCTTTACCCAGCCCACCTCAGTTCCCTTCTACAACTCCGCATCAATTTTCTCCCATGACAAATTTCTCCTGGGAAACACCTCTAGGCTCAGGACCAGAGCAGGAGTGGTGCTGCAGGACTTAGTGAAACATTGCTCTCTGATAGACAGGGCAAATAAATTCATTTGTGGAGAAGGATCCTTCTGGATTCAACTTCAAGCTCTTTCAAGAAGAAACAAAATACGAGAGGAAAAATCTTGTTGCAAAGGGGCTTGGGATGCTGGACTTTTTTTTTTTTTTGAGGGGTGAAAGATTGTGGGTTTTTGTTTGTTTTTGGGTTTGTTTTATTGCAGATCTGTTTTGTGTTTATCTATGAAATTGCAATAGCTGAAATTAGGGTATTGGCATTATCTTGAACTACCTACTTTTTTGTTACAGGGCAGGCTAAAGTCAACAAAAGTGCAAAATATGACTACAAGTGTTTCCCACAAGAAGAGTTCTGTGGCAGCAGAACAAATCTAAGCACAGCTACAATAGGTGACATTTAAGGCTTGAGGCACATTTTCTTCATACTGAACATTCAATGATTTCCCTGCCAGTATTTGTTTTCATTGTTGTAATAGATTAAAAGAAAGTGACAAGCAATAAGTGACAGTTTCTCATTTTAATATGTGACCCCAATTTATAAAATCTCTAAATTACAGTTATACACAAAGTAGGGGAAATGTGATGTGCATTTACCACTATTTGGTTTTGTTTGTTTTTTGTTTTTTGCTTTTTTTTAATTTAATATGTTATAAAATGTCCTTAGTTTTTTAGATGGAGAAAGGCTTATTGATGTTTCTGGAAATTAAAACAAAATATGCAGTTCACTGCTGTCTGAGTGTCTTAGACTGGAGTCTCTCTATTGAAACTCTAGTATTCTTATGCCAGCTGGGGAGGCAGCCTATTGACTGCAGGAGCAGCACATCAAAACTGAGTTTATTTTATCCACTACCAGGCCCAACTTTGTTCTGGTATTTGTAAATAAAATTTTTCCTTCTCTTTAGACTTAAATTCAAAATTCGTTTTTAAAAAGATTCAGATTATGAAACTGGGTAGTTCAAATATGTTATTCAATATGGAGTACTGAAATATATAAAAGCTGCATTCAATTCACTGCATTGTGAATGTATGATTTTATGAAAGCTGAAAGTGTCTTTGACTTTCTATTCGAAATGGAAGAAAGATATTCATGTAAAAATATATGAACTGTTAAGGGATAGTCAATCTACAAATATTCATGGCAGAATTTTTTTCTCATCTATTTAAGTATAGTTTAGGGGAAGAACAATTTTTTAAAGTCTGTTTAATGTGATTCACTTGGAAACAGGAATCTTTCATTTAAAGAAAGGAGGAGGGGAAGACAGAAATGACAGCCAAGGGCTCAGGTTCTCATTTTAACATTGGCAAAAATGTGAATAATGTTTCTGTTTCAGAATTACTTCAGACAGTGTCTTTACACTGATATATTTTCTTTAAAAGCAACTCCTTTATGTTCCTCTATCAAATAATACAAATGCTATAATTTGTTTCGTTAATATTAAATGTAACGTTAATCTAGATTGAAAAATTAAATAGGATGAGATTTGTGTTGCCTCATAGAAATAATTTTAAATCTTATTTCTGATATTCAAGAGTGTCTAGTTTTTAAATTTGTCTCATATGAAATATGGTGGACATTTCTCAGATGCAAAAATAATTCCTGTATAACTTTATTTTGCAATTACCAAGATTGATTTTTCATTAAGTGCTTTTTTGTTGTTAGGTTTTTTTATTTTTTCATTTACAAAAGTTGTTTTGTGCAGTAAATGAAGTGCCAACGCAGACAAATGTAACCAACATTAAGCTAGCCAATAGAGTTCAACAAACTGCTCAGGTCATTAATATAATTTGTTTTGGCACTGTTACATTTCCTAGTGGTACTCTGTGTAGTTTGCTGGGCACATCAATTTGTTTTCAGCTATTGTGAAATTGGATATCCTGGCTTTCATCCAAAGCACCCTCTCAATTTGCATATCTTTGTTATCATTTCAGGTTCTCAGAACATACTGTGGACTATCACACCATCTGCACCAAGATCCTCACATCCAAACACAAATTAAAAATGAAACTGTAAAATTTGCAAGGAAACAATACAGACCTTTTATCTCATTCTCCCTCTGTTCATTTTCAAAAGAGAAACTTGCTTGTAGCCAAGCATAGCAAAAAAGGCTTTTATTAATTGGACTGGCATCAAGCATGCATACATAAAATTGTTTATTTTTTCCCTATAAAGGGGTTGCCTGACATAAAAGGGTCTTTGAAGATGACATTCAGATTTTGACATTTGCATGATATTGTACAAATATCAGAGGTAGGAGACTTTTCTGACAAACCAGATGGGTCAAAAAAAGCACTTCCAGACATAGATATTAGTCTTTTACTTAAAGGATATTAGCTTCTCCTCAAAGCTGTGAATTATTAGGCAGTAAAAACAAACATATTTTTCTCAAACCATGGCTTATTTAATTCTTTTCAATCCAAGTAAACCGGGCTTGGGGAAAATATAAAATAATGTCATTACTTTTGAGGGGGGTTTTGTAATTCAATTAAGATCACAAAATATAATTGAATCTTGTCTTTTGAGTGTCACAGAGATTAAATCTTATTGCTGAATTTACTGCTTCTTGACGGAGCTAATCTCAATTTTAAGCATAGACTCTGAGTGTTTTTTGAAATACAAAAAGGCACTTTAGGCCTTAATTCATCAATATTGGAATTATGCAGAGAAAGATTCTTCCTTTTAGCTTCATTCCCTCATAAGCTTTGATAGAAACCCACAGTTTCTGTTTTTATCAAGGGTGCCAGAGGTGAGTGAGGAAAGAAAAAATCTGCAAACCTATAATAATTGTAGAGGCACTTAGTAGGGAGGTTTGCTGACTGTGTACTTCAGCAAAGATTTCAAATGAGGGAAGATGGAACCTCCTCCTTTTGATCATGGGAAGGAATAGCACAAATCTGATTATATATGTTGACCCTTCTTTATCAACAAAGAATCAGCTACTGTCAGCAAGCAGTGCACAGGAACTAGCTGGTTTCATGGTGCAGGTTGGGAGAATGACCTGAGCACTGTCTCTGAGCTTGCTGCTTTTGATGATATGTTGCCATGCTGTTCAAAAACTCCATGGTGTGAACCTACAGTGAAAGGAAGAGAAAGGAAGCAGGGAAGACAAGAAGAGAAGAGGTAGGAAGGGGGAGAAAATGAAGAATGGAGATGAAGAGAGAGGGGAGGAAAGGAAGCAGAAAGCAACCACTTAAACCCCAGCTTCCACTTGACATCTTCAGAGGGTCATCTTGCCCTTATATTCTTAAAATTCTCATATACAGCTCATGACTGACAGCTGAAAAAAGAGCTGATCCTCTGATACAATCCTCTGAAATTCATTTTTTTTCATAATTTCTCCTTTTTCTTTGATATAAAATCCTTCTCTGAAATCAATGCTTTGCCTTCATTCAGACATTTGACTTGAGGCAAGAGAGGTCCACTTTTAGGCATTTTGTCTTGAAACATAACACTCTGCTGGTCTAAATAACAAGCTATAGCTGATCTGTCTTTTTGCCCTTTTCATTCCATCCATCCTACATAACCCTAAACATATGGCTAGGGACTTCTTCCTTCTCTGATTGTTCCCCATGTCCCCTTTAATTTTACAAATCAGTAGTGGCTTTCCTCGTCCTTACAATTCTAAATTGGTCACTTGTTCTTCCCATCTCCCAGTCTTCTGCATCCATCCTTCAGCCAACCATCTTAATCAGTGCAATGTCTGGTTTTGCACACTCCTTTGGCCTCCAGACCCCTACAAATTCCTGTCATGTTCCATACAATTCTTCCATTTCCACATTTCATTAGATACACTGCCCCAAATTCGTGATAGATACCTGGTTATAGTCAGTGACTATGGTAAAGCTGTCTCTCAGTTCCTGCACTGATCCATGTCCAATATTTCCTTTTGTGTCTGCCTCAGTTTATTCAGATTTTTGCAGAGAATTCAACCTGCTGTAGGTGGTTGCTTTCAGAAGACTTAAATAACATAGCAATAATTAGTTCACAGCTAGATTAATCTGATCAATGATGAGGACTAGTGAAAATTCTTCCATTGAAATATTATCAGTAATGGTTTGCAATAGAGGTATAATACATCTAATAGTGCACGCAATAGTGGGAATGCAGTGTTTACTCAAGGAAATAATAAGGACTTTCATTTTGGATGATGAAGAAACTTATTGGTATGTTGAGCTCCTGGGAGCAGAGTGGGGAAGGAGTATTCGTGCATTCTTTGGTATTGGCTTTTTCAGTCTTTCAGAAACTTCATGAAAGTAAAAGCATCCCTGAGCTTTGAATTAGGTCCATGAAAAGCCAGAGGAAGTTAGGGTTCACCTGAGGCTGTTGAAACATTGGGATTTAAAGTAGTGGTTCCAAAAACAGAGGCATTGAGGTTTTTTCTCCCCAGACTGGGCGCTTTAGAAGAGGTCAACTTCAGTCCAGATCTAAGTTGACAATTGCACTTCTAATACTTAAGACATTCCAACTTTAGACAGTGACATACATAGAAAAGAAGTAGCAACACCAACCTCAGTAAACTGCTACTCATTTCTACCTCACTGGACTGGTGGATATTCTGCACAAACTTAAGCAAAGCTTAAGCCTGGGTGCCTGGGCCCATGGGAAGACTAAGCTCTGCACCACTATGCCCTGAGAGTAGAAAGTTCACTGTCACTCAATACATCTGAAGCACTCTATAATAATGGCTTATCCTAATGAAAACATGGGACTGGTTGGCGTCAGCTCATATTATTTGTCTTGCAAGTACCAGTTGCATGAAGTAAAACAGCCTGGGCTTAATTGAAGCACTGCAGAACACTGTTTCAATACACTTTTAGGTGTCTTATTCCTGATTAGAATTCTTTACTGTTGCTCCCTGTTTTCACTTCCTCACCTCCTTCTCTGAAAATACACTTGGTCTTTGATTGTAGCCTGCTACTTTAAATAAACAAGTCTTCATTAGAGGGAGGTCAATCCATATGTATTGGACAAATGCCAATTCAGGAAATTACATTCTCCTTACCTAAATAACCCTTACAGTTTCACCTGTGAGGAAAAAAAACCAGACAAAATATGTTCTTCACTTTTGGTCAAGAGATATAACATAGAAGCACTATATCTTGTCACAGCTAAGCAAACTGGCTCAGAGGTTGAATCCCATTTATCAATATTCAAAATATGTGGTTTCTGAATTTTTTCAGAACTGCTATGAATATTTTAGAATAGTGAATATACAATACACAAACACAAGAATCCAAATTTTTTTTTGCTATAACTTATTCTCTGAGGTGCTATGCTTTCTAAGGCCCTCAGTCTAGAAAATTCTTAAAGAGGAGATTTATTCCATCCACTTGATATGAAGAATTTCATAGAAAAACATCAAATGCAGACTTGAAGTCTGATATTAAAATGCAGCAAGTATCATAGGACATGATAAAAGCACACATATTCAGACTGAAAAATACTTTCTATTACATGCATTTTTCTGTCTGTTTCTGAAGATATTTCTAGACCATCCATAATACATTGAAGGGAGAGTGTCCTATACTTGTCTACATTTAATGGAGCAACCTATTGCTCTATAAGAATCAATCTGCTCAGATTTGAACTAGTGTGCAAGTTGCTAACAATTATTGTTCCTGAATAAGTTTTGGCTACTGGAGCTTATTCCTGATAAAGACCTTGAATTTCTTGGCATGGTGTCCTGCTATTAACAAGGACTGTCTGGATATGATAAAAGCTGAATTGGGATATAGGTCACACTCTGATCATTATTAAAATATTCTCTATTTTCCTCATAATATTCCTTCATCTAAGGGCTGGGAACCAGGGTATCATTAATTTTAGACTTACTCCTACTAAAGAACTAGTGCTAGAGATTAAGTAATTTTTAACATAATGATTAATAATCTCTTTTATAAACTCTGTTCTGTATTGTACTGGGAAATTATCCACTATGAATAAAACTAGGCCTTCATTCCAATAACCCAAAATCTGAGACAATTGAGACTATCTTTTAAAAAGGAATTGCAAATATAAGCATTTAGATATTTTGTCCACAAAATGGAGCCATTTGTCATTTTAGGATCTTCTCCATCCTTCAGAATGGGTAAGACACACAACATAAGAATCTAACATCATACATACCATTGGTAATAGTTGATGCTGTTGATAATTCATGAGTTGAGAGGCTTGGGTGTGTTGTGAACTCCTCAAAACAAATTCATACACAACAGGGTTTTTTTTTGTTAAAAACAATTTTTAAAAAGCACGAAAACCAAAATGGCAACATAGCTGCTTATATCCACCTGTTTTTTTACCACTTTTTCTTATAAAAAAAAATCTGATGGCCTAATCTGGTCCACAGTGGTAAATTTTTCCAAGGAAATTCTTCCCTCCAAATATTCCATGCCACAAAGTTTCTCCTACTAGTATTAAAGACAAATTTTAGTTGCTTATAATAGTGAGGGACTGGTCTATAAGTCTGCACAGTGGCATGCACACCTATGGTTCTATATAAGTACATAAATAATAATTGTAATTAATGTGTCTCAGCTTCCTGATCTGGAAAGGATTAATTAGTTGAGGAGGATTAATTAGATATTGTTAGCACAGTACTTTGAAGATGTAAAGTGCTATATATAAGTGCTAAGTACTACTGCATCGTGATTTTCATGTTCTTTGTGCTATACTTAGTAGATTACAAGTTCCAAGATTTCATTTGCTGGAATATTTGTGAAACTGGATGCGTCTGTCTTAGGGACTGAGTCCACATAGTTATGTTTGCATATAGTCTAACACTAAAGCCTTGTGTAAACAGACCTGCTTCAGTTTATAATTGTTGAAACCATCAGGGTCACATCGGTAACAAAATACTTCATAGGCTTTGTGGTCGCAAACATCTGGTATACAGTTTTATACAAATAAATACTACTTTGATGAAACTTGAACTTCTATAGACTAAACAAAATGGTGCTAAAGAGATTTTCCAAGGGGAGGAAAAAGTGCTTTTGAGTTGCAAGAAGTTTCAGAGACTCCCAGGTGTTGTCCCAATGCATACTAGGTCGCATTTCTTGGCTACCTTAATAAAATATCCATTTTCTTTTCCTTGCATGGCATTTGCTCATCAAAATATATGGCACCAAGACAGTTAATGGACAAGTGAAGAGAGATCTGTAATTCTAGAAGTAAAAGTAGGAAGTTCAGCTAAAAGTTCTGTAAAATATGGATTAGTGTTTGTAGCATGCTGTGAAGCAAGAAGACATTTTAGTCCTGTTTGACAGATTAGGGATAAGGATAGAAGGTCATAATGTTGCTTCATATTTCCCCAAGTTAAATTAAATTTGGTCAGATATGCAACTATAAAATCATTGAATGCTTCCTTCTACAGCTGCACACTGTCCCACAAAGCAACACAGTCAAGCCTCTTCTAAAGAATGTTTGGAGCAAGAGAGAATAGAAATAATTTTCAACAAGTCCTATATGTACAACCTAAAACTGGAAACTTGCTACATTCTCTTGTCCTGCTACTTAGGTTGATGTGGAAAGACAAGCAGCAAAAGAATTGTTGAATGACTTTCTAAGTCAGTGGGAATCAATGATGCCAAAGAGTTTCCTTGGTACCGTCAAAACAGCAGGGAACATAGCAGTGCTCTGCTCATGGTGTATAGATCACATCAGTGAATGTTAAAGGCAAGGCCAGTGAAAAATAACATTTTACTTCTACTTTGCAACCTAAAAATGTCATGCATATCTCAAATCAAGGCTATTAACACCCTTTATTTAAAGCCTGCATACAGCTTCTAAAAACATAGGTATAATGAGGTCTCTAGTCTCAAATATCTATCAAGAACTCTTTGTGACCAATAGAATAATTTTTTAAATTTTCCATCCCTTGGCTATACAGGTTGCTAAAATTTAGTATAGGCCAACTCTGCTGTAATTAGTGGTTACCCTAATAGGTTAAAGAATCATTCAGACTCTTCACTCAGCACAACATAATTTTCTCAGTCTTCCTATGCCACTGCCTCAGCTTGAGCTATATCAGTTCATGGATGGATGAACTGCTTCTATTACAAAAGCAGAAGGAAACATGGCTACATTCAAAACATTTCAGCCAGGTCCTGGGGTTGTCTGTTTAAAAAGTTGCAATAAACCACTCTATTAGCAATGTACAGTCTGCCTAATTGTGCAAAATGCTGGTCTAGTCGTCACTCATCACTGCTAGCTGGCACACTCCTTCTGACTGATTTTTTAATTTATTGTTGTAAATATTCACCTTAGGGACTGAAAAGTATTCATGGAAAGAATGAAAAAGCAACTAATGTAAATGTCCAGCTCAAAAGTTGGAATCAAATCACAGTTAACAAAACAGTTATTCCTTCTCCTTCCCACTCCATCGGACACTGAGAGTACTCTGATTACACAGAATCACACAGAATCACAGAATGTTGAGTTAGGAAGGGACCACTGGAGATCATCTCATCCAACCTTTCTGCTCAAGCAGGATGCCCTAGAGTATGTTGCATAAGCTAGTGTCCAGACAGCTTCTGAATATCTCTAGGGAAGGAGACTCCAAAACCTCTCTGGTGAACTTTTCCCAGTTCTTTCTTAAAGGCTAAAAAAATGTCTTTAGACATCTCACTACTACTCCCAGTTATCCATGGAATAAAAACACCAACAAAACTTTTTTTTGTCTAGTAGGAATTAGGTTACTTTTTTTTTTTTTCCATTAAGGATCTGGGAACAGGGAATTGAATTCTTTGGTGTTTGATAGGGTATACCAAATATATTTTTCTGTGGATGAAATAGAGTAATTGTCTGCATATTTTTTTCTGTGTTCATTGGGAACTGAAATCAAACTCTAAGTAATCTGATGATGCAGCACCTTTTGCACTCCTTCTAGCAGGTCATTTTATGTCACTAGCCTTTGGCATACAATAGAAAGTTTAAGGAGAAATGTAACATACTATCATTATTATTATCTTCGAAAAAGACTAAGGAAGTTAAAATGAGACCTTATCTCAGAAGGATAAATTAGCTGATGTTTTCTCTTTGACAGTGTTTACCATTAATTTAACAGGGTTTGGATATTTTTCCTTATTTCTTTTTCTCTCACATGGGCAAGAGTCTTCTGAGAGGACCTGAATGCTGCATTTGCTGGCCTTGTGGCTGGGCTTTGGTTGATCTTAACTGGTCAAGCAATGCAGGACACCAATGACAGCTCTCTTGAAAGATTCAGTTTGAGAGTAAATTGCATTAAGTAATAAATAGATAATAAATAATAAACTACGGCTGTTTTTAAACTTCCTGTATTGGGGAACGTCCATTTAAATAACTACCTTCTTGCAAACATGATTTTATCAAATCTGTTATCTCAACAGTTATTTCACTATTTGATGGTTTGCTTTTATTTTGCTTTAGATAATTTCTAAGCCTGCCTCTGTCAATCGAGCAAAAGGCACCTTCCCAGTTAAGTTTTGTAGTTTTCCTTGGCCTCTTTCTGGAGCTTTCCAGTTTCCACCTCAGTTTATTCAGTTTTAATATTTATAGTTCTTTCAACTACTCATGCATGCTCATGCCTTGTACAGCTGTGTTGACATGCCCTTTGCTTTGAAACATCAGTAAGTTAATTAGGGTGATGAAAAAACCGTTCAGTTTGGTTTCAGTATGACACACTTAGGTTTCAAAGAGTCATGTGAAAATTATCTTAGCTTTCACTATATGATTATTGTGATTTATTTTGAGTTTTCCTTGTTGGCTGATGTGTTTGTGGGTGGTGATAACAGCTCAGATTAACTTCCTGGGAAGATTTTTAGGTGCATAAAGAATATTCATGCCCTGGAATTAAATTAAGAACAGGACTCTAAGTAGTATGAAAAAGTTCTCTTTCTACATAGGTATGCTGCTGCAACCTTCATGTAGTCCAGCTGACACTGAAGCCTTCACTGATTGCTAGTCCATAACTATAATAACAATAATTATCTAATTGGTAAGAGTATCATTTTCTCTTTAAAGATGCGCATAGCTTTTAAGTTCTTATGTGGGCTGTATTTAAAAATCAGCCATGAAATATGCAAATTCTCAGTACCTTTTCTTCAGTATGCCTTGAAGTGAATTTGCAAAGTTGTAAAACTCCATTCTCAAACAAATGCATGGAAACAATAAAAGCCAGCCTTTATTGAAATAATGCTTGACATTTTCTTTGTCAGCATATCCTACAGTTGTGGACCAACTGCCTGCCTGCCTAAGGACAGGGTCAAAGTGAATACCTGTCTAGCATGGGAGAGCATGGTCACTTCATCAGTGTCAGCTTGTAACAAAATTTGGCTTGTGCAGTGAAGGGGGAAAACATCTCTCATCATCTCAGACCAGATATTTGTGCAGGCCCTTCCTGCAAACAATAGCCACCATGTTAAAGTAATAATTTCAACTTGATTTCCAATCAATTTTGAACCCATGACAGATAAAAACCAAATTTGAAAGATGGATAGGATCAAATGTCAACAAATGTCATGAACATAGGCAGCTGAACAGGAGGAGACCTTATAAATACTACCACTATAAAACAAACTTCAGCATGAATTCAACCTTTATGAAAATGAAATATTCTTTATAGGATAGAAGTACTGTTGGTGTCCTAACTGTCAAACAATTGTTTGGAGAAGTACAAAGCACAAATATATGAGAAAATTAGTTTTCTTTGTACTGTGGCACGTGAAACGGCTTTTTAGTCCTAACTTTTCAGCAACTGGTCACAACAAAGGTAACCAACTACCCTGTTTTGAGGAAGGCAAACCTCTAAGAGAAACAGATGTGGAAGAAGACAGAGGATGTTGTTTTGTAGGGACATAAAAAAAGGATGCTGAAAACTAGATTATGACATGATCTCCAGGTATTGGTCAAGTTCCTTTTACTGCCAGCACTAAAAAAAGGCGGATTGCTGTAAATTATCTGCCCTCTCCATTCCCCACTCAGCATTACATCTGCAGCCATCTTGAGAAGACACTTTTTCTGTATGGAGAAACTGAAGAACTGAGACACTATTTAGTGATATCCAAAAAAAAACCATTCAAAACCACTCATCTCCCTTTTGCACCTGACGTCCTACAAACATTTCCAAAATCTACCTTCATGCCAGTAAGATATATCAACTTATTAATTATATTATAGTGCTTGAAAAATGCTATGGCATCATTGCAAGCCAACATTTACTTACCACTATACAGCTCTTACATTGAGATCCATCCTGTCCAACCACAGGCCCCAGAAGCCTATAGTCTGGAGTAATCACTCTGCTGCTTGTGTCATCAATGCAAAAAGACAGACACTTTGAAAGGTGATTCAATCTCATCACCTTAGGAAGAGATGAGTTTTACTTTCTCAGAAGTTACCATGCCTATTCACCGAGTGGAAGAAAGCAGGCAGATTGCCTTAGATGGATGCCTAACTCTTTGGTTCACTATGAAATATGCAGTACTTTTAATTAATTCAACAATAATTTTGCTATTTTTCTAAGCAGTTCTACAAGAAGAAGTAATTTTGCCCTAAGTGCCCCAGTCCCCAAAAAGCAGAATGAGTAAGGGATTTTTCTCTGGAGGGATTTTTCACCTCTGCTTGCAACTCAGAAGAAGAATAGTCTGAATTTCTCAGTCTGATCTTCCCAAAGGGATAGGAAGGAGGTGTGTTTTTTGTGCAGAAAATGGAGTCCAATGCCTTCCCTTTGCCCAGTATGGAAGCCATTCACATTTTTTGTCAGTTCTAATAACGTAAGGTTTTCCCAAACACAAACATTTTCTTCAAAAATAATAAGGTCTCAAGAGATAACAAAAGAATATGCTGCTCCTTTTTTACTTTGCCATGTACGTTCCAGAGTGAGAGCATGAATTTCAGTTTTTTCCCACACAATAAAATACTTTGTGTGCCCATATCCCCTTAAGATTTAGGACCCTATTTCAAATTGTTAAATTACCAGGGAAGGTGATACCAAATACAGAAACTTTAATTCTTTCTATATTGAAGAAAGGGAACTAGTGTATTTAATTTTGGAATCATATTTTAGTGAGAGCAACAAGGTTTCTATTGAACAAGTAGATTCTTGTCATATCTAATTTACTGATCCAGAGTTTTGTAAAAGCAAACATATATAAATGTATAAGTTTCATCTATAATTGGGAAGCATAGATAAAAACAATTTGACATTGAAATTTACACTTAAGAAGTAGTGCACTTCATTGCAATCAATTTTTCATTATGTTGTTGAGATCAATAGCTACAAATAAGATATAAAAACTGTATTATTGATGCGGCACATGTCGGTATAAAATGCGCAATTTTCTGTAGCATTTCAGTGGAGGAAAATTGTATTATACCATTTCCAACATTATACATATTGGTCTGTAGAGAATGCTTATTAAAATCAATGTACACTAAACTACACTCAGGGATATTTTACAAAATAGAGAAAGTTCAGAGAATTTATGAATGTTTCAAAACAGACAAAACCACCTTGGTGTGTAAGTATTGTTCTAAATGCCTCTTTGGTACAGGGACCATTCAGCTTGTAGGATTAGGAAAGGAATGCGTAGTCTCTGGTTTTCTGGCCAGAGTATCAGCCTAGACTAAGCTGCTGGGGACTCAGGCTCTACTTGAGGGTATTGCTTTTGCCTGAAAACAGTGACTCTGATCAGACAGAGCATGATGAACTCCACCTCTGAATACCAAGGGTTATTGGTGAAACACTGCAGCAGTATGCTCACTCACCTCGGACTGCAGCCCTGCTATCACTCTTGGACTAAAATGAGGGTCTGGAAAATGACCTAGAGATATCTAGAGATGCAATGGTAAAGTGCATGTGACAGGGGAATGCTGACTCAGCTCAGGACAGGTCATAGTCATGGAAAAACCCACATGAAATCACAGTCAAGGACAGAACATGTACTGCCTAAGGCTTCCTTTAATCCAACCCGTAATCCGTTTGTTTTGGAGAACAAAAAGAACTTTGGAAAAGATTGGTGGATCTTTTCAAGTAAGTCAATTATGGAAGAGAGGTTAGGAAATTTTGAATTATTATTGATAGATGAATCATAGGGGTTTTGAAAGGTAAGGTATAGAATGAATAATAAAATATATAGAAGAACATTTGACCTATGAATAATAAAATATATAGAAGAACATTTGCCCTCAGGTAAAATTATGAGAAATTATTTCATTGTAGGCAAATAATGTAAAAAAAACAACTTTCACTTGTACCTGGTTTCCAGTGAAAATACTATTTAGGATTAAAATGTTTTGGAGAAGCAGTTATAGTCAGCTTTGTTGTTTCTTTCCTGTCTTTCTCTTCTCTCAGTCATATCCCAGAGTACACAACAAATATTATGCTGAACAATTAATAAACAGCTTCAGCATTCACTGAATCAACAAATTTAGCAGTAAATAAGTAGACTACTTTTCTCTGGCAGTTCACCATGTTATAACCATAATTGTGTTGACTTAACTGATATAATACTTGATGACATTGTAAACACAGTTTTGTTTCTTTTCCTAATGGACTATTTTCTACAGACATTGGAATGAAGGATAAAACAAAACAGAGCAATTGAGGAAAAAAATAAATTCTGTTTAAAATAGATCATTCTCTTAGACCTCAGACCTCACTAATTTCCCCAATATATTCCTCAAGAGCAGATAAATTAGGCACAATATGTGTGGGTTAAGACAACAGTACTTTGGGGAGATGAAGGTGCTGTGATTTATGAAGATGCTGTCCATTCCTTCTAGTTCCTTCTAGTGTCTCATGGCTGATACCAAATATTGCTCTCTCTTTCAATTCAGTGCAAATAAAGTGAAAGGACTAATTATTTGGTTGATCAGTATGAATTCTTCTGTGCTGCTGTCAAAATTGAGTATTACATGTCCTGTGAAGCTTGCAGTTCATTATTTCTATAGAATCAGCTGCGTCTTCTTGTGAAATTCTGATATAAAATGAGGTTAAACTGTTCAATAACAACACATACACCTAATCTTAAAAAAACATACCTCAGTTCAACTTGAGCAATAGTTGGGCCCCAGTTTAGACTTAAAGGAAAAATTTGAAGGAGATGGCATACAATAAATACAAGACCCTATTAATAAAATTGTTAGAAACATTTTTAGAAATGTCACTGTGACCACCAATATAAACTGGATAAATATTTGTTAGGCATTAGAGAGCCATCATTATCATAACAGTGGTAAACTGATGTAAGCATCATTTTAACATACTTGAAAATGTTGCCTTGTACATTGATTGAGGAACTAACAAGAACATTTGAAACAAAGCACAAATCGACATTACAGTGATTTTCATTAAAAGCGTGATGATTTGTTTAGATGTACCACTGTGAATGTTAAAAAGCTGCTCAGAACAGTTGAACATAAACTTTACTAACATTGTTTTATAGCTTTACCAGCTAAAGTGGTAGAATTTCTAAATGCTCAGCCTACACACAGCATGAGAACTGAATGCTCAACTACCTCCTATCCATCCATCCCTGCCTGCTTTCAAGGGTTGTTGAGGGCCCCTTTCCTTCTTCCAGGGTTCAATCTTCTCTCTATTGTTTTTGTGACACCTCTCCTTTTAAGTTTCACAATCATTTTCTCATGAACCTTTTTGCCAAAGATTTTGGATCCTGTGCTCTCTCTCAAATCCTTTGCTTCCAATCATTTTCCATGCTTTTTCCCTCCCTAATATTTGCTGATGTTATTTCTTGGTAGTTTGCAGTGTTTATTCTCAACATAATAAAACCAAGTTAAGAAAAACAAGGACCTTGAGGTGGGGCAGGCATTACCACAGTTCTCAAGGTTAAAATGCACGGTTGAGAACTGTGGGATCACTAGAGCTAATGGGAACTTCACCATAGCTTTCAATAAGACTGTGATTTCACTTGGTGTGACAACCATTTTGACTTCAGTCAAGATCCGTGAAGTCTAGATCACAAATGTGTCATTTTCTGTCATACCATATGCTAAACATCTGAATATCTCCACATAACCAGACTTATGAAGTAGGAGTTAAACCTAAGGTTGCACCACTTACACCTTTCAGGACACTTTCTTAGTGACCTCTGACAAAATACCTACAGGGAAAATGTTTCCAATAACAGTTAATCAGATAATTTACCATTGTTTTACTTAAGTAAGACAAAGAGGTGACTTTTCGTACTTTCACAGGTACTCATTAGACATTTTTTCATCTTTTAAGATAATGGACTCTGAATTTTTCTGCATTTCTTGGAAGTGTCTCAAGAAGTTTTCTTTACCTTTATAAATTTAGGTTTCTTATTAAGAGATGACCTTACTGTCAGAATTCAAATGCATAAAGCCTCAGGAAAAGCTTTAAATAAATAATATTTTTTTCCTCTTCAGTTCTAGAAGGCTCTTTATACTCAAATGTTTCAAAAAATTATACAAAAGATTAATATTGAGATTAGCTGCAAACACCAAATTATCATTTTCTTTAAAGCCATTTTTTCAGCTCATTTTTCTTTTGTTACCAGAAGGTAACAAAAGGTATTTGGAAAAGTTCATTTGATGCAGCCAAAATTAAAAGTTTTGCAATTTTTATTTTCAAGGAAATTCCAAGAAACTTCTCTTTCAAGATAATACTAAAGGGAAGGAGAGGTACCAGACAGGCGTCATTATGTATAAGTAGATCTACATAAAAACTTCTCAGTGCTTGCTGAATATTTTTCTTTCCTCAGAGTCAACGTCTTTTGTCATGAATGTGACAAACTTATGAACCATTTCAGATGACTTTGGAATATCATTATTCAGTGCCTGCATGTACCTAAAAAGCTTCTACCAGCTCTGCCTAGTAATAAGAGCACGTAGTTGTGATTATGTTTAATACATGTCACACTGCCTGGATGATACAATTGCAAATTGTAATGTCCATAGGATATCACATATATTTTTCACTAAGTCTTTGTTCATAAAGTGTAACAATAATCTCCTTCATTAAATAGGTGCACCTCCTTTGTAGAACTTCTAAACTTACTTTTTCAGAAAGACCCTTTTCTGTTAGAGTCAAATAAAAAATAAAGTAAAAAAATTATTTTTCTTTGAAAATATAGGACTAATAATATGAAGTGACATGCAGATGCAAGAAATAAAATTGAAGGTGTTTACTGTACAGCCAAGTTCCAGGAAAATGTGTATTTCTTTGCAATAGAAGAAAACCAGCAAACAGAGTGGAATTTTTTATTCATACATAGATCACACAGTCTTTTAAAAAGTTATGTGTTAAAAATACATTTTTAAAATGTCAATGACTTATTTTTCTTTGCCAGTTTGGAATGATTAGCTATAATGCATTTGCAGATTGCCACTGAATGGCAGAAATCTGCTGACCCTTGGGGTAAACAGAACAGCCATTACTCTAAGATGTAATGATCCAAACCATAAGTAGTTTATTCGACAATTTCTACTAGAGCAGAATCTGTGTATTTTGTTCCTTCTCAACACACTAAAACTGCACCTGTTTAATTATGCTATTGAATTGGATGACATTTCACTGTTTAACTACTTAGTACAGAGTCTGCATGGGACGTTCAGGGCCCTTTCAAGCCAGGCTGACAATTGCTGTTCTGGATTTGATCAAAAGGTGGTCATGCAGAGGAGCTGCAGCAATTCACTGAGATAGCTTTTAACTAACATAAGTTTAATGTTGTCACTTTTATGAATAGACAAAACAGATACAGATGTATCTTACTCCTCCCTTTCTCTCCTTCTGTCTTATATGGGTATGCTTCAGTCTGAAAAACATCTATGCAGATGCACAGAGATCTGTTCACTGGTCATGTTCCATTTCATAATTTCTAAAGTCTTCCTGTTCATTCTTCCCCAAAACTAGGGGAAATTGTCTCCTTGCATTTCATTCTGATCTTTACTTCCCTAGAGTAAAAAAAGAGTAATGGGACTTTATCAAGCTGTGCCTGCCCGTTCATGTCAGGAGTTGAGAGAAAACATTTAATTCTACCATAACTCCTTCCTGATCATCAGAAACTGTTTCAAGTCTCAGGCTCGAGAGGAGAGTTAATTTAATTGCATGGCTATTAATGAACTCCAGTACTGGTACTTCTCTTGGTCATACACCACATAGTCAGTATATTTTAGTGTTTCTCTGGTAAACATGGGAGAGACAGCCTATTTTATGACTTCAAGAAAATCCAGGCTGCAGGATCTGTGCCATGGTGCGAGCACAGGGAGATTCATGCCAATGCATAACAAGTATAAATCCATTCCATTGAGAGGAAACATTCTGTTCAGCAGGAAAGGGCTTGTGGGCAAATGCTTTACTTCTCAAGACTTCTGCTCTGTATTCATCAAGCATAGCCTAAGACTGGTCCCAAAGTTCAGCTTTAAATATTAGGCACCAAACAGGGGTTTTGATTGCACCAGAGTAAACGTGAGCACTTTGGTGGTCTCAGCTGTGTAACATAAGAATCAGTGCTGCAGTAAAGTGGAACAGCACTTACCAGAATGGAACAACTTCCCCCAGCATTTCAACAGCAACTGCTTTAAAATGACACATAGAGTTATACCACTCTAAAGCCACAGAAGGAAAAGCATAATCATCCCCTTATTGCTCATAATAATTTTCAAATGCATTCCTAAACTTTGTGTAGGGTCTCTCAATGCCAGTATAGCTTGTCAACAACATTTTGGGACATATGTGACAACAAATGTTTAAACAGGTCTTTCCATTCAACAGTGGCATTAAGAAACAGTATGTCCTTTCAAAAATTCTCTCCTGTACTTTAAATCCAAGAATCTTAATTCTCCTTTCAAAGCAGGGTAAATCAGAACAACTCAGCTGATATTAAAGAAGTTACATTGGGGGGTAAATTTCGCATAATCTATCAAAAAAATCAAATTCAGTGCATCAATCTATGTACACTTTCCCATGTATGCTGTGTTATTATTTGATATGTCTGTTAGAAAGGAAATTAAAATCCTTATAAACTCCACGACAGAGTACATTCTCAGCTTCAAATGCAGTTTCAAAAAGATATTTAACCTTTTTTTTTTTGGAAAGCAATTAAAATATCTGGTGGAATATTTATGACTCAATTAAACATTTAAAATATTGAAAAAGCTTTGCAATTATATCTTTAGTTTAAACTCTAAATATGGCTGTGTCAGAAAATACCTGCAGTCTCTATAGATTCCTGACAGGATTTGTTTTTCACTTTTGCTGAAAAAGCTATTCTTTGTAAAATATTCCCACACATGCCTAAGTTTATTTCTCAAAGCAATACCACAAAGGATATGACCTCTTTACTCCTAGTAACCTTTCATGGTGCTGAATTGACTTGGACATTGGTGCCAGTCAACACAGCTTGATTTGCTATGGTAAGAATAAGATTATATCTAAGAGACTATGTCATTTCCAGGTTCAATAGGCACAGATTTAAAACTAGTCCTCTCTTTGACCCTCTGGATTCTCTTGAACTATTGCACCTTCTTTGACAATGTTTGTGAATGAATGAATTCATGACGACTCAAGGTTATTTTAATGATAATGGCAACGCTCTCACAAAGGAAAAAGGAAAAGGCTAGTAGTACTGGCACTAGTGCTTCTTCACCACAGCCGACTTCCTTTTTGACAGACTGACTGTGGAGTGAATTCCTGTTTATGGTCAAAGGCTGAAAGCTGTTGTGTGTCTGCAGCAGTGCCGCTGCTACTGATCTGTGAACATGACATGCCTGATAATATTGCATTGCCATGGCAACAACAAACACGGGGCAAAATTCTATTAGCTGGAGTGACTCACTGAGTCAAACAGATAATGTGATGGGCCTGGCCAACTGCCCAACAAAGGCTTATGTGAAAGTTGTGATGAATTAACTTTGCCTTGTTATGTCTGTTTTTTGTATAAATTCTCTTCTCATTACTTATTAAGTCCTCATATTTCTGGTGGTTGCTCAAAATATATATATCATAGGGAAATACTTCAGCAGTAATTAGCCAGCCTGATGCCTAATATGGGGCTTACACTGCTTTGTTTAAGAGGTGTTTTTTTCTTTTCTTCTTTTTTCTTTATTTCTCTGCAGGTGATTTATGTGGAAAGACAAACGCATTGTTTCTCCAAAAAAACCAAAAATCAACAGTCCCCTCCAAACCATTTGACAGTGTCTGAGACGTGGGTGTGGCTTGACACAGTGCAGCATTTGCTTATATACTTATGTAAGCCTATTTTTTAAATAGATGTTCCATAGTGCTGTTCTCTTATCTCTACAAGCAAACAAAAAACCTATACCAGGCATCATCTGGACTTCATCTACAGTATTTTAGATCACTACCAACTGAAATGAGGGGTGCCAGACAATGTTCTCTTTCATGACTGAAGAAGTCACAAGCAGTACTTCTGACTCACAGTCATTCCAGTGGAACAACTCATAACCAGCAATAATCCAGGTATCTGCCTATGGACACTCAAAACCACTTCCAATGTTCATATATCCAAGTCCATAGAGTCAAGATATAGCTGCAAGCCACCAAAAAGGAAGCTTGAACCAGGAAATGGGTGACTGGTTTTGCCTTCTAATCACATTCCTGTCACCACCCTTTCTGAAGAAAAGTTCCCATATGAAAGGGCAAAAGGTCAAAGCAAACCCTAAGGTCACAAAGTAAAGAAAATCAATTTATGAGACCAGAATACAGCAGGGGGCACTAAGTACCTGCAGCCCTTCAGTCCTGGAAGGGAAATCCTTCCAGGATGAAAGACTCAAAAATGAAAGACTCAAAATGAAAGACTCAAAAATATAGAACTTTAGTGCTTCAGCGCCAGGTCTGAGCATGTGAGCTTGCAATTGTGGTACATACAGAGCGTAGTGTGCTAACCCAAAACAAAAAAATGTCCACTAAAACTAAGAGTACAATAGTTTTCATGTTCAAGGGCCATGTTTTCCTCTCCTGAGGGGCAAAACAACTCCTACAGAGAAAGGAAACAAGAAGAAAAGCAACCACCTATAAATCATTATGCTAGGTTAGGTGGGATTAGGGTTTGGTGCAATCTGCCATCACTTCTGTGACACACCATGAAGTAAGAATATAAAAGTCCCAAAATCTGGAGGACATGAACATGGAAGATGATATTTTTGTCCAAATTCTCATTCTCTCTCTTTTTGTTCTGCATCCCATGTACTAGGTCTCACTGAAAGGATTTTCATGAGGCACAGTCAAGGCTGCCACACTGCTTCTCATGCAGAGGGACTCACAAGATCATATGGAGAGCTGTGAGAAAATAATGCAGACATGGACACAGTTACACTTATCATGACCTTTCTGGAATCTAGCCTGCTCTGCTGGCTTATCCATTTTGTGCTGCTTCCTGACAAGAGGAGAGTGTTTTGCAAGGTGAAAAACAGCATTTCATTACTGACAAAATGGTAAGATCTACACAGTCAAGGTTTCATTCAGTATGGAGATAAGATGATATTTTCTGGTTTTAGACTACAAAATAGTCTGAATTGTACCTGTGGGACACTTAGCTGTAGTTTTCAGCTTTAGTTGTCATTGTCTCCTGATCTATTTGGGAATTTTAAGGAAAAAAACAAAGAGACAACATCATTTTTTCACCATTCTTACCAGAGACTCCTGGCACCAAGGGCATAATTGTTTGACCTACAACCTGTCCTCAAGAAAAAATATTCAATGTTGATTTAAAAATTTTGCTTGACAGAAAATGCATGACTACCCTAAGCAAGCTGCTTAATTATTCTCATTTCAAAATAAGCACTTCTCAGTACTCTAAAATTCCTTCTATAACAGTGCCACTCCCCAAGCAGTGCAATTTAAAATGGCCATTTTATCTGACCTGTTGAATAATTTGCTTGAAAGTGTCCTTTCTGCCTTATGGCTCAGAGTTTGAGAAATATATCACAGCTATTTCACAAACATAGATTACATTAAATTATAACTATTTTTTCTTATTAAAAACAACTCCATAGCTTCAACTTCACTCCAAGCTGTTAGATAATGATCTTATCTCAGTCACAAATGTGCTGGAATAAAGTAGTCAGAGAAGAGTTTGTTTGAACTGTTCCTTCTTCCTCTAGGCTGAGAGACATATGCATAAAATGGAAGGTTCTGGCAATTCTAATAGAGAGTCTCTCCCTTCCATCTCCACCTGCAGGCTCACCAGGGAATTTACAAGTCATCCTAAAAATATGTCTTCCTGGGTTAAAAGCATCCCAGCAGAGGTAAGCTAATAACTGAGACCTTGATCATTCTATTCAGAGACCTACAATGGCATCAGGAAGGGTTCTGAACTGTGTTAGGGTTTTCTTAAATATAATTAGTACACTTTTCACAAATTTTAAATATTGGTTTAGTTAGTCCCTCATTTTGCTTAGTTCTTCATTCACAGAAGCTACAGCTCTACTGCGACAAGAGGCTAAGTGCTCAGTGCTTTTGGCAGATCCCATTAATTAACTGTGGAGACTTTTTTTAATCCAGAATTCTCTGCCTGCCTCTGCTGCCATCCTGGTCTTGCTCTTGTGAAAGCATTGCCGACATTTAATTAAGTTGATACAGCAAAGACAGCTTCCATTGCTCTCCTAGGAAGCTCCAGATCCCAGACAGAAGTTTGGTTACTTGGATGGAAAACCTAATTGGTTACCTTAGTTAGATAAGCTATCGAGTATATTTAAAGGTACCTTTTTTGTCTAAAAAATATAATTCTAATTTTAAAACAACAAACAAGCAAATAAACAGACTTTTTAGAAAGTTTGAGCTATTTCCATTTGAAAAAAAAAATCTAATGAAAACAAACCCACAGCCATAATATCAGACTATTTTCTAATCAGTAAATGATTATCAGATTTCAGGGTATAAGATGAAAGTAGATGCATTAACCAGATGTAACCAGAGATGCTGCTGTCACGGACTCACCACCACACCTCCTTTCTTGAAATGAGCAAATACCAATTCCCCACATTTACACAGTCAATTTAGGGTTTCACTTTTCCAAAACCAGACTATGAACAACCTGGGTTGATCTTTTTTTTACTATGACTGTTTTGTTGTCGTTGTTGGTTTTCATGTGGCTAATAGTTATCCAAACCTGCTGAGTGTGAATCACTTCAGCCCTGAGCTCTTTATGTTCTCTATTGTCATTTGGATGTTCTTAGAGAAGGCAGCTGGTATTGATTTTGGGAAAGATAATAAAATGTGTCATGACACTCCTCCCCAGAAAAGTTTGTATTTTGCAGGAGCAAGGTCTCCGTGCATCATACCTGGAAGGACTGGGACAGGAATCTGTTAGTTTTTAGACAGATATTTTGTTTCATGACAGATGCATTGTTTTGTGAGATATTCATGGTAAGGGGGTGAGAGATAAACTCACAAATGTATCCCTTTTTTCCCATTATTGGGGATACACTTTTGTTGAAATGCACATATGTATAGGCAGGATGGTCTGCAAAGCTACTGTCAAACAAAAGCTACGAGATACACGACTAATCAGAATGGAATCATGGAATCATAGACTTATAAAATCATTTAGTCTGGAAAAGTCTTCTCAGACCTCAAGTCCAACTGTTTACCCACCACTAAGCCATGTCCCTGAGCACCTCAGCTACTGGTCTTATAAATAACTCCAGGCATGGTGACTCCGCCACCTCCCTGGGAAGCCTGTTCCAGTGTTTGACAACACTGTAAATAAATAAATTATTTCTAATATCCAATCTAAACCTCTCCTGACACAACTTGATGAAGAAGGGGGAGAGCACACCTTTCTTACAGATCCTTTTCCAAGTATTTCACTAAACCTATGGTGCCAGGAAGAGGAACAGCAGCTGCCACTCTTGCTCATGGTGTTGTCACTGCATTGTCCAGTGTTACCTGGGGATGCTCCAGTAAATTAATGGTTCCCAAAACAAAGCTGCAGTGACCTAGTGCTGGCTCAGATCTTGGTCCTGTGGTGGAAGAGCATTATCACCATCTCCATTTATTCACCACAGGCAAGTCACTCTGCCTGGCTTCTTCTTTCAATCGTGGCTAAGAAGTGCAAAGCTGAACGCCTGCCACCTCCATGCATGGCTGCATTACACCATGTGCTGCTGCACACCCAGGGGTGCAGGAAGCCAGAAGGTCAGCTCTGAATAATAGCCTGAAAGAGTTTAAATAAGCTATGTCACCTTAAATCTTTAGTGAGTACTTACCTCACTTACAATTGAAACACCCTCATTTTTACATCTCAAATGGCTTTTTTCTGTTTTTATAATTTTTCATCTTTGGTCTTGAAATCTAACTCAGATGGAAGAAGACTTGTGAAAAGAGGGGAAAAAAGCTGAAATTAAATTGTCAATCCACACAAAACTGAAAAAAGTTACAGGAAATTAAATTTTCTTATACATAGTTTGCAGTCTTGCCCAACTAGGAATGTTAGGGCAGTTTTGGAATAAGCTTCTGCATGCCCGAGACTCATCTGAATACAATGTGAATGCTAAACTACATGCAATTTGCCCATCAGTAGGTGAGAAGGATCTAAAAGAGAATAATACAAAGCATAATTAAGAAACAAAAAGTTTTTGTTAATCAGTTTGCCTTCCCCTCACCCCAGGTTACATTTTCCCTAGCTGTTAATTAAGCTCTGCTGAAGTTACTAGTCTTGATGAACTTTTGGTAGCATGGAAGCATAAGGTTACTGCTTATGGTTTTTTATGAATACTCTCTGAATACACTCAGACAAGCTCATTCCTTCTGATCCTTTTCTTCTTCTTGTTTGGATGCACACACATCACTGGAAATTAATTATACTGGAAGACAGCAAAATATTGGGCTGAAGTACATTGGTTTGGTATCTTATATGGGATGTCAACAAATCAGATTTACACGCAGCAAAACATGCCTGGAGCAATGTTTTAATATACTTCTTTTTTCTAAACTTCACAAATTGTATGTTTTCCATTTTTTAATTAATAAATTATCAGGGATGCTCATGAAAGTCAGAGAGTAATAGTATTGCCTAAAACTAGACACAGAGTTGATTAGACAGAGCTCCTATTTCTCATGCAAGTCTGTCAGATGAGGTACCTGTTCTGAAGGAGCCTGCCTCCATTAACACACTTAGAAGTTGTGCTGGGGCACACACACAGCAGAGCTGAACTGCAACAGATTATGCAACCCTGCAGTGTACTTTAAACAGCTGGTGTGGGGCAGAAACTGTGGGGTTTTTGTTGGTTCAATCCCTCTTCCTTAGGATACCAATTTGTGCCTGAGACTTCTGTGTGACACCAGAGAAAGATCAACAAAACAGCTGCCTAAAAAGCAATCAAAGTTGTATAATTTAAGCTGTGTTCTGACCCAGTTCTCAGAGATAAGGTGTTATCACACTAAACCTCAGTGCCAGCCCAATTTCAGAAAATTCCCATCTTCTCCATTTTTAGCTTACATATATTTAGAAATATGAAGTTATTTTAAATTAAATTCATTTAAAATATATAAATAGAGCAAAGAAGGTGCTGTACCCAGAATAGCTTTACCAGACTTTCAAAGTTACATTTTCATTTTAATGAAAAAATATTATTAAATAGATAGTAACATTTGCCTGTTGGGAGATGAGAACAATATAACCACAACATGGTATTATTCAGTGGTAAGAAAAGGAGATTTCATCCTTGGCTGTCTAGTGTGATGTTTATTCTGACATCTTCAACAAATAAGAGAGGCCACTGTAGAAGATAGTGAGATGTTTAGAGATGCAGTAGTCTCAAAAGTCAAGTCACTGTCATCTGTCCAGTACTAGATTTTTTTTTTTTTAATGCGAAAGATCATGAGGAGGACTTAGTATTATACCTAGACAAGAAATAAGGCAGTGCTGTAATTTTTTCATGTCCTCATGAAATCATGCTACAGAGACTAAAGAAATTCATTCATTGTGTTACTCAGCTCTCTAATCCAATCTAGTAAAATTATCTCTAAGTTACAAAGTAATCAAAATTTGTACCAATTACACAGCCAAATTTTTTATGACCTTTAGGGAGTCTGATTTTCACAAAAGATTGAACAATTCATTTTAGAATAACTGAAACTAAACAGGTAGTTTGTCTTAGAATGAGTTGATGGAATAGGTTTGAAGGCCCATAAGGTGTTTTGGTTTCTAGCTGTTTTAGCAGAAGACTCAGCAGTGGTATTCTCAGGTGACAGAAAGATCATTGTATGGAAAATAAACATCAAAGTCAGAACCATATTCCATTAATTAGAAACAAGGAAACCATGCAAGCATTTGGAATAAAAGCGATCTGAAAATCTGGACCTACCTGAAATTTTTGCCTAACAAACACGATTTAATTTTTGTACTAGTAATAGTATTAATTATGTATCCAACTACACTGAGAAAAATATAATTTTTATATCATTTATAAATGTTGATTTATCTTAAAAATAAAAGAAATGAAAATTTTGATCAAGATGTTGAATGCATTAATTCAAGATTCCTCTTGTAACTGCTGATAATATTTTATGTACATACTCATAAAAATGTTACAGATACCTAAAAAATAAATATATTAAATACAAATAGAATTTATTATGGGAGGTAATTTTAAATATTTGATGATAAAGTTAAGGATTGTTAATGTTCTTTATTTTCAGATTAAAAATTCATAGGGATTTTCATCCTTTTCATCTTTATTAGACAATGTCTAAGTCATAATTATTTGTTTCATATATTATAAACATTTCATGAATAAAAAATATTTAAAATAATAATAAAAATCATTTTCCTTTCATTTTAATGATCAGAGTAAATGATATTATATTGTATGCAGTTACAATGCATATTCAACTATTATTTCGCCTGCATTTTCTTTACTTGAAAAAGATATTTTCTTTACTTGAGAAAGAGGCTTTCCATTTTTAAAAAGCTAAAATTTACCAAAAAGCTAAATATTACTGAATTTTCTAAAAATGAAAAAGGAAAGGAGTTAATATTGAGTTCTTTGTGTTCATATCTGGAAAAAAATTCTGGTTTTCCCTGGGATAATTTTACTTCTTTAGTACCAAAGTACTTTGGGAAAGTGCTCCAAGAGCACTTTGAAACTGTTACTTGAGGAAACAATCTTCTGCTTAAGGAACATGGTGATTGAGAGGGCCCTTGCTGCAAAGATGAGCCTTTGCTGTTCAAGGCTTGAAGGGTTTTATACACAGCATCAATGCCATTTGCATCCTAAAATCTGTAGGGAAATGACTGGGAGCAATTTGTTTAGGGTGAAGAAAAAGCATGTCTGAAATAAGGCAGTGTTCTGCCATGTCCAGACCATCCCTTTCCAGACCTTCTACCAGTGGCATAAATTAATGCAAACCAGGAGCTGGGGGCAGGAGGTGACTTACCTGTGTCCTCCCTTCCCATTGAACTGCAGTTGAGAAATTTAAAATGCACTGTGAGGTACCTCCTATTCCTAATTTTCTTCATTCTTTGTAAAAACATAAACTTTATACTCTATTTGTTTTTATTATATAAAATTTATTTATTCTATTGTGATTGAAAGTTACAACACACATATTCCCTAAGTTTAACACTACCATTTTCTTCAGGTAAGAGCTGATATGCAAAAAAACCTGTTATTCATCAAAAACTTTTAAAGTTTTTTCTCCCTTCCCCAAATGGTGCATCAGCTTCTCCTGTTTCTCATTTGGCATCTACCTTAATATCTTTTTTTATACTAGAGATTCCTAGGGAGCTCTGGAGGCAGTCCTGCCTTGCTGAGTCTGGTAGCTCTGGTAAATGTTTAGGCAAAAACAATGGAAAAGCTTTTCATCATCATGAAAATTAACTGTTAGATATAAGCTTTCACAGCTTTTCACAGAAAAGGGAGCATTTTCCTCCTTGGATGACCCTAGAAGAAGCTGGACTTGGAGGACAATCACACTGCCACAAACAGGAGGAGGCTGAATGAACCTTTCTTTCAGTCCCATGTTAGTGTATAGAAAAGGGAGGCAAAAGGGCTGTGGGCTTCCTTCCAGAGGTGTTGTAACAAGTCTCTGATGAATGGAAAGTTTGGAAGCAATTTTCAAGACAAGATCTAGTCGGGGTAAATATTTCCAAGGAAAGCAAAGCATGAATAAGAGTTAAAGCAAAGGGAGAAAACAAAACAGTGAAAAAACAATATATGAACTTTAATTACAAAGTCACTTTAAAAAATATATTTCTTGCTTTTATTACTTTTTTTTTCTTTGTGGTCTTTTTATTATTTTTTATTCGTATTTTTACTTTTGGACTAGGAAAGAAAGGTAAGAATAGGAAATTGGAAAAGAAAGAAGTACATAAGAAATAAGAAAAGAGGGAGGGGGAATAGAACATCATTTTGTTGTTCAGAAAAGCACAAAATTCAAAAATCATATTTAACACTTTCAACTAAAATTATAATAATCGTTTTGAAATTCTTTTCCTCTCAAAAGAATTTCACCAATTGTAAAAATTTATTTTTCCATTATTAAGAACAGAGCCCTTTTAGATTTTTCCTGTTACAGCAGAAAGGCCATGGCCTTAACTGTATAAATATTTCTTCTAAATCTTTCTGTCTTCCTTCTTTGCCAAAATCAGAGCTCAAGGGTTATACTCTCAGAACTTGGTTTCATTCAAACAGTGCACATGTATTCTTCACTGACTTTGGACAAGTCATTTTGGATAGGACTCATCTTCTCTAGCTTAAATTTTGAAGTATACAGTAAGGCATCTAGACTTCATTCCTTGCCACAAAATAAAGTCCTCATAGGACAACTAGTCTCATCCTAAAATCAGTGTATGAAAGATGCTGGTTGAATTCTTTCTTACAACTTTAAAGATAGCCTAGGGTGATTTTCCAAAGCTTAAGTGGCTATATTTTAGTCATCTAAAGATAGGCAAGATGATTCTCATTTTTAATTTCTCTCAGTTTCCCCTCTGTACAAAAAAGAGATCGTATTTCCCTGCTTCCCTGGTATGGTGGATACCTTACTTTATTAAAGTTTACAAAGCAGGTTGCATTTGCTGGGCAAAGGTGTTATATAAATGTAAAGAATGACAGACTGATTGAATAGGATAAGAGTGAAACTCTTTGGCATGCTAAAGTAGTATGGATGCCAGATAACATAATCTGAAAAATTCCAAATACAGAAGACAAAGAGGTCTGAGCTAAGTTGAGCCACATAAAGAGTTCCCATCAAAGAGGCAGTGGGTCTAGTTATAGCATCATCGCAACTCAAAGGAATTAAAAAAATTTGCTTGTTTTTATTATTACACTTAATTTTCTGAAGTTGCAGAGGAAAATGTTATGAAAAATATATGAGTTTTACTGCTTATACATTCCTGAACTCATCGTTATCCAAAGTTTTAGAAAATGCACAGAATTTCTTTCTGTGGACAAAGTATATAATTGTTCTTCTGATATTTTATCAGATTGGTTGTATGAAGGGAATGGCAATTTCAGCTGTGAAATGTAAATTTCACTTATGGTGCTGATGGTGCCTATAGGAAAATTAAATATGCATTGTACAATGCCATATGTAATTCACAATTGTGTATATAAAATGATTGATGCAGTAAAAGGTCAGCAAACACAGACACATCCATGCTATAAAAATACTATCAAAGTGATTAAAAAGAGTGTCAGTAAAAAATAAAAAGAAGAAATACCCAGGAAAACAAGTCAAACACAAGGCCTAAAATTTTTGTAGCATGAGTATGTATTTCTGGAGACAACACTGCTCAAACAGAGCAAATTTCCACACGGCAAAGGGACACAGTGCAAAAAGACAAGACAGTGCTGTTGCTTGTTACTTTTTTCTGGCAAAAATGAAATTGTATCTGCATGTGCCACCACAAGACTTCTAAGCCTCTTTTCTCTCCAGTGACCTGAGCCACAAATTGCAGTTGGATCTTCATATTGGACAATGTCATCTGACTTGCAATTCATCTAGAGGCCAATATACAAGCATAGGGGGATTCTTCATGCGCACACTGGGCACAAAGAAGAAATTAATAAATAATACACCTCAACTGAGGAAGCCTGCAAAAATGTTTAATTAAAGGTATAAATTCATTGTCCAGCACTTTTAGTATTTTCCTTGATTTTTTTTGATGGTTCATTTAAATTTCTCTTGATACATTTGCACATGCTTTCAGAAAGTATGAGGCCAAAACTTAAACTAATCACTTCCTAGTTGCATCCACAAATGTACCTCTGTACATTTTTCAGTGTAAAGTAATGCAAAAACCTCAAAACCTCGCTGTAGTTACAATCACAGAGTGGATTGCATCCTCCACTAATATCTAGGAGGGATTTGCAAGTCATTATTTTCATTAAATTGTGTGTTTGGGAACACATTAGGCTTCCAAATATTTTTTCAGTTCTCTGACTGGGGGAAATACCTTTTGGAAACAGAGAAAAGAGAATGATAAGAATTAAGTAGCTTGTAAGTAGCAAAACAATGAATGACACACTTCTTGTCCATCTGCTTATGAGCATGGTGGAGGAATCTTGAGATCTGTAAAGTTTTTCTTGAATTAACTTTCTGTTGCCTGGATACTAATGTGAAATGTCTAGTATGAAACAGTAGCTAAAGCAGAATCATTTCATGCATTTGCAAGTGTATATGTAAGTTATTTTTAATTATTAGTGCCTACTCTGCTCTGTTGCAGATCTCTTGTTATTTCCTGTGTACTAAACAATGAAAACACTACACTACTTTTAGGTTAAAGAGATGAAAGAAGATTTTTTCCATTAGGGCTGAAAAGTGAAAGGTTACATCAGCCTCCAACATCAAAAACCTGAATGCATTGTAATGAAGGATAAAATGTCCTCTCGCATCCATATGAAGATATTGTCCACCCTGACTACACAGGGAGAGCCATGGAGGAACACATTTAGAATAAGCATAGGGACCAGTAAAATAAAATGTACGTTTCCTCCAAAGATATTATAAAAAGTTCTTAGCCGGTCGATTCAAATCAGAGAAATAAGCATAGAATTACAGAACTATAGTATAGTTTGGGTTGGAAAGGACCTTAAAGGTCATCTCCTTCCAAACCACCTGCAAAAGGCATAGGACACCTTTCACTGGACCTGACTGCTCCAAGCCCCATCCAGCTTGTCTTGAACAGTTTCAGTGATGGAATAACCACAACTTCTCTGGGCAGCCTGTTCCAGTGTTTCACCATCCTTATGATAAAGAATTTCTTCCTCATAACTAATCCAAGTGTGTACTCTTTCAATTTAAAGCCATTACCCCATGTCCTATCATTATACGTTCTTCTGAAAAGTTCCACTCCGGCTTTCCAGTAGGCCCCCTTTAGGCATTGAAATGCTGCTGTATGATCTCTCCAGAGCCTTCTGCTCTCCAGAATGAACAACTCTAGGTTTTTTCTACCTGTCTTCATGGTAGAGATGCTCCAGCTTGGCAATCCCCCGCTAGACCTGATGGAGCAGCTCCACATTCTTCCTATGTTGGAAGCCCCCAGAGCTGGACACAGTGCTCCAGGTGGGGTCTCATGAAAGCAGAGTAGAAGGATGATATCACCTCCCTTGCCCTTCTGGCCACACTATTTTGGATGCAGCCCAGGACACAGCTGGCTTTCTGGACTGCACACTGCTGGGCCTTGTCAATCTTCTTATCAACAACCCTTCCCAAGTTCCTCCTCAGGGCTTCTCTCAACCCATTCTTCACGCAGCCTGTATTTTATTTGGGATTGCCCCAACCCAGGTGCAGGACCTGGCACTTGGCCTTGTTGAACTTCATGGCGTTTATAGAGGCCCACCCCACATCTGCATGGCATCCCTTCCCTGCAGCATGACAAACAGCACCAAACAGCACGGTATCGTTGGCCAGTCTGCTGAAGGTGCACTCAGTCCCAATGTCCACGCTGCTGACAAAGATGTTAAAGTGTTGGTCCCAACACTAACCCCTGAGGAATGTGATTCATCACTGGGGTCCACTTGGACATCGAGCTGTTAACTGCATCTCTGAGTGTAACCATCCAATCAGTTCTTTACTGGGCAGTTTGTGCATATTCCAAATGACTTCAGACATGTCGACAGAATCAAAACTGCTCTCTACAATTTCAACTGTTCATTGTTACTACTACCAGTCAATGATAACAATAACCTTGCAGAAAAAGATGTACGGCTTCCACTTCACTCTGTGAAAAAGAACTCTCACTTTCTCACAAATTCTTTAAAAGTACATTAAAAAAAAAATGGTGCTGGAAGGCAAGCACTTGATCAACTACAGAAGCAATGTCCATAGGTTCATACCACATCTATGCAAACATACAAAATCCTCTGCAACAGGAGAATATTTCTTTATATTGTATAAAATAACACTAGCTCTTTACAAACCGGTATGGCTCAGCACCACAGTGAAATATGTATATTTAATAGTAGCTGCACTGCATTAGTTTGGTCAGGAGATTTTACTAAGCTCCTGAGATCAAACTGAAGGACCTTATGCAGAGGATTATTGCAACTGACTGCAGCTACCATGATTTATGTTAACTGACTTTCTGTCCATGTTGTTCTCTAGGCTCAAATGTTTCTTACCCTGCATTAGCTTCAGAAGTTTCTTTCCCTCCTTCATTTTCAGGACACATTACTTTGCCAATTTTCCACACTGTTGCAGATTACATTTGCCTGAAAAGATCACTACAATCTAGCACAGATTTTATATATGAGTTTTCAAATAATAGTCTTCTTAGGAAAATTATTTGATAAAAAAGGGAAAGACTTGCTTTTTTATGAATTACACATATTACTTTTAACCTAAATAAATACTATCTGCTCTGCAGAATTTTCCAAGAGCTTCAAAAAAGGACTTTATGTTCATTTTCATACCACCTAGCACAGTGGCATTCAGTTTTAATTGGAGCTTCTGGTTGTAATCACGCTTATAAAGTGATGATAAGAGCTGTAGTACATAAAAGGTCTAAAAACATATTACAGTACAATACCTTGTGAATAGCAGACATCTGAGTATAAAATAGTTTGCAACTATCCATATTCCATGGCCCTGTGACATTACGGACTGCTGTCCCTTCTAGGTGGAGAAGTTTGTCATTGTACGGTGAGCATTGTCAGTAAGCAGATTTTTCCACCCACCCATCTCCTTTGCTTTCTTTGTAGTGTTAGCCCCCATAAGCTGTTGGTGGTGAATGAGACATGTTCATGTAGAGTTCCCTGCAGCAACCATTGCCAAAGAGCAGCTGAGAGACTTATAATGATTCACTGGTGCACGATAGCTCTAATTTCCTCTTTCTGTTTTCAGTCTCTCAACATTTCATTTTCTGATATTCCAGTGCCAGCACTGCTTTGTTCCTTTTTTTGTAAGGAAACAATCTTTGTTGTTTAATTGAGATAGGAGAACAGGGCAAAATTTGTTCAGTATGTTTCTTTAGACCATTGCATGTGTATTTATATGTATAGAAAAATGTGTGTACATGTGTGTGTATATGTATACATGCATATAAATATATCTATGTGTGTATCTAACGCTCTCTTTCGCTCCATATAGAGTAGCAAATCCCAGCTTCTGCCACCCGCGCTACCCTCCAAGAGAGACAAGCTTTAAAAACAACTCAGCTATCCAAATTTGCCTGAGGAGATTTTCTTACCTCTCTCCCATTCTCTCCTTCCCCCAAATAACCCAAATATATGCCTTCCTGCACAACCTTCAAGTGCAGTAGATCAGTGACAAAGTAAAGCCTTTCTTTCCAAGGATTTCACTTAAAGATTTTAGAGGTCTTTAACTCCATTAGGTATAATATACTTGAGAAAAGTATAGATTTACCTTAGAAGTCTCTCATTCTCTGGTGCTGCCTTTTCTTATTATGTTTCCCCAAAGCACAGTTTAAGGTGTAGGTTAAGATTATTTGAAGTATAATGTATACTTTATACAGTACATAAAATTTTACTTACTTTTTCTTAAACTATACTTTCTGAGGGGTGCCAAGAGGGCAGAAGTAAATCCCAAGACATTGTACAAGTGATTATCAACTGAGAGAGCTTCAAAAGGTATTACTTCTTCTTATAATAAAAGATGTTGGATCTTTTTCCCTGGGTATAACAGCAAGTCCCTGCTTGCATCAAAAGAAGCTTGTGTTGCTCTCTGCAAAATATCTTCACTAACTCTAACACAATGACAAGGTCTCTTGTTAAGAATCCAACAAGCCTGCAGGTCAGACTTTTAACCCTTTAAGACAAGTAATGCACAGTCACATGACCTTATTTCAGACATTGGTCTGATCTTCCAGCTCCCCTTTTAAAATAACATTTACATCTCTGAAAAAGGCAGGTTTGTTTAAGCCCAGTTCATGCAGGAAGTCTGTAACAAGCTGATCCCAGTTTAGTATACACTCAGGCAGACCATCCTGGCTGTACAAAATACCACTCCTGCTTTTTCACAGAGTCTGAAGGATGAGAGGCTGTCATTTCCATCCAAAATGCATGAAAATATCTACAAGAAAGTGAAAGAAGGAGAAACTAGTGAAATTTATCTCAAACACATTACAAGTAACTCACATAGGCATAGCCTCTATAAAATAAAAAATTAAATCCATATCATGCCACACTATATTTCATCCAGTAATTTTGTGTTCTAATTATCAAACAAATCACAGATTTTGTGCTGGTCACACCTAATTTATGAACTGTATAGTACAACAGTTAATGGACTCAGTAGTTAATTCCCCTTTGTATCTTCTCCAGTGATATTCAAGTATTTCAGCTGAGATTTTAATTGATTTTCACAGTAGCCACTCGTTAATAGGATAATTTGTCAATACAATAATAAAACAATTGTTCCTCCAGTTTATCAGATAAGAAAGTTAAGGCTTGTTTCATTAATTGCAGGCAGCTGTAGGGTTTTCAGGATGAAAGATATAAATCTCAATGGCACTGTGGAAAACTAGGTCAGAGGCCAGAGGAAAATTAGTTAAGCATGATGGACCAACAGTGACCTGTACAGGTGTTTGAGCTCACTTTCTAGTCATCACTTCCTCTGTTCCTATTTGGTTTTGGCAAAGCCCATAAGTCAACACGTACTCTTATGCCTGGTTTGAATTAAAAGCCAGTCTAGAGCTGCTCACTCCCCAACTCCAGATAATGTTACCTATTAGAAGTAAAACATTTCACAGTGTCTTTATGTTGTCATGTATTTCCCAAGGAGCTTTGTTTACATCTGCAAGTGCCTCTTGATTCTTAAAATAGGAAACTTAAAATAGCATTCAAATTATCTACAAAAGTGGAAAAAGGGTATTACAAAGGAATAAGTGTTATTCATGAAGTCTAGGAGACTGCAGTGAAATAAAATATCTGTTGAAAATCAGTCCAATTGATACAAATGTGTTCATTAATCACATGCAGCATCTTCCGTTCCCCTTCAACACTAACAATACACTTTCCCTCTATCAAACTCTGAAAGTAGTATTTCCCATCTCCCTTGTTTTCAGCCTTGGATATTTTTTCCTTTTTTTAATAAAAATATTTTGTCTTCATGTTATTTTTTATTGAAACTTAAAAGAACACAAAGAGCTAGCTAAGAACTATTACTTTTTATTGTAATTAATTAGCTTCAAGTTTCCTGAAGAGAGAGAAGACTCTGGTTTGACACCATGCATTCTGTATTATGTGAGCTTACTGTATTAGTACGTCAGACTGAAAATGCCAAAAACTGTTGTTTGATCTTGATTGAAATCTTTCAGCTATACGAGACACAGCTCCAACACGTAACTCAGCCTCCTACATAAGCAAAATAAAATAGTCACACTGCAGCAAGTAGGACAAGGGCAGTTTTCGTAAAATGGGTGTTTCTGAGGCATAAGTAGTGGAGGGTTTACTTACAGAAATGGTGCAGAAAGGGCAAGAAATAAGATCACTCATCTTTAGTGCTTCTTGTATAGAGCATTAAGACATCAGTCATCACAGTTATGTTCTGAGGTGTACTTTGGTGCGCTTTGATGCACCTCAGCTCGCTGAGCAATTTTGGAAACCATACAAGCCATGGCATTTACAAGTGTAAGCAAGTGTGTATATTCACCTGTGCAGGTCTCCTGTTCTGCAGGTACAGGTGAGCCTGACCATGGCTTTGCCTGCTAAATGTAAACTACTGACTGATGGATGTCTCTGTGCCTGCATTTGCAGAGGCTTGGGAGCAGCCATTTTTGAAATATGATTTTTCTGGCTTATGATGGTATCCTTTCCTGTCTCCTCCCTCCCACAGCTAACTTTTAGGCTTTACAGTCTGATTTTTGTTTATCTCATTTTGGGGCTTTCAAGTTGTGTGTGACACTGTTTGTTGGCTGTATTTCTAATTTTCTCCTTATCAAGTTGGGAATTTCAGAGTCAAATCTCCTATCTCATTCTCTAAACACAGATGTACTCAAAGACCATGAAAACCTGAAATAATTTTAGCACAATTTGACAAAATTTCTTTGTTTTGAATTCTCAGAATAAGGGCACAAGAACTGCAGAGGATAAACAAATAATAATAAAAAAAACAAAACAAAACAAAACAAAACAAAAAAATTTATGCTGTCCTTAACGGTTCACATTTTAAGCAAGCAGGCTCATCTCAAAGAAAGCCTTCTTTGATCAAGAAATATACAGTAGTTTAAAACCGAAATTCTGCTTCACATTTTAAAGAGAGGTTTGGTTACCTTGCTGCTTCATGGCAATGAAGTCAAGTACTCAATTGTTTGCTGGTGAGAGTTTCATTTTCACTTCCTTGGTTACAACATTGCTCATTCTTAACCTACCACAAAGAACAGTTCATTCCAAACACCACCAAACAATATTCCTATAAAGTTAATTTCTCAATTCAATCTCATTACTCTTCTTATTTAAAAGACATTGGGAAAATATAGTAGTGTTCTTTGTTTGCCTGTTTGCACATCTAAGTGCTTTAGATATTTATTAACTTCTCCTTGCAAGGAAACATCTTTTTCAACTGGGCACTGGTGATACATTTTATTCACCATAGAAATGAACATGCTATTTTGCCATCAAACACTAAGACCAGCACCACTAAATTAAATCTTGCCTCAGTCTTCTATAAAGGAGGGATAGAGTAAGAAAATAAACAGAAAAGATATCCCTTTCATAATATGTTATAATTTAATGAAGATGTGCTCATGTCACACAATGAGCAAAGAAAATCTTGTTTGCCAAAATTTCAAAATCAAATTTTAGTCACTTTTGCACAGTAAGTACAATAATAATTCAATGTAATAATAATTTAAAATGTGTGTATATATAAAAAAAGATGTGTCAAATATTGAGTCAGAACCCCCAACTGCCTTAAACCAACACAGGCATTGTTTCATTAGAACTAGATCAATTTCTGTTAAATGAAGAGCTGAACATTGAGAACAGATATATTGATAATAGAAAAAAAAAAACTTTTAGCTTCTGTTTCACTAAGAACAGAAAATTTATGAAAGCAAAATTAAATAAGTGTTTTCATGTGTCTTTAAATCTATCTGTCTACAAATGTGGAAAAATATTTATGCTGGTTGAAATAAATATTTTCAGAAGCCTTAGAAATCAGGTAATTTCTTTTGCTTAATTTCTGAGTAAATCACATGTATTAAGGGTAAAAAAAAATGCTGCTTATATCTTTTATAATTAAAATTATAATTTATTCTGGCATTTCTACAAATGTGGTTTTGTGAAATTGTATCAACACTGTATTAGAAAACCTCCTGAAAAGCTTTTTTCTGTCACCCAGGAAAAAATGAAACAAAAATTCCAAACATTTCTTGTAGAATCGCATGGTCTAAAAGTTTGTGCCTAGACTATGAAGGAGAAAAAAAAAAAGTATATATTCAGAGAGACGGTACACAGAAGTGAAAGCAGCTGAACTTCTTGCAAACCACCCTCAGTTGTGAAAAGAGAGAGAACAGCGGCTACCATGTGGCACAAAACCTAAATATATATTATTTTGTTCCTTTTCGTTAAGACTGCATAGGGCATAAGTTGTTTTCAAGCATGCCTCGGACTCCTACAGCTCCAGCTGTCATGTGTAATTAAACATTTGGCCTCCACAATTACTCTACAGTGTACATATGCCAGTATTTCAAGCCTGGAATATGCATTTCAAAGAAGAATAATTCCCTGGAAATCCTAAATTGACAGGAGCAAAGACAGCCTGAAGGAAAGTAGTCAGAGAAAACTGTAAGGTCGGGATCTAATGATTAAAAAAGAAACTTCAAGAAGAACTTCAACCCTTAACTAAACCAATGGGAAAAAGAACGACAGTTGGCAAGCAGATTTCTGCATAGGGATCCTGATTAGGGAGCCTCTTGGGTTAATTTAATATTATCAGTGTTGTTCACCTTGCTGTAGTATGCCTTACCATTAATACCATTTAAACAGATTTCTTTTTTCTTAAAGCATATTTGGCATCATTTATTTTCAATGAATACTGATCATGGCAATATTAAATTTGATGATTCATATTGAATCTGAGGTTGATTTATAGCAAAGGGAGTTGGTTTTTCAGTGGGTTTTCTTTTTTCTTTTTTTTTTTTCTTCCTCTGGTTCACATGCTTGCATTTTTGCATTTATGCTGGTGCTGTTGTCTTAAGTAATGCTGAGTTTGCATTTCAGTTAGAAACCTGGGTTTTTTAGAATTTTTTCTTGAGGACCATTTGTAAAGAAATAGCTATATACCCTATTTCTAATGTATTGCTAATGTAAAGAACAATAGATTTAGAGAAATCAAAATGCTTTTAAACAGGAAAAAAAAGTTGGGATGAAATAAAAATTGAGTGAATAAATTTCTTGTGTACAAAATAATTTTCCTTTAGAGTGTGTCTGGGGTCTAAGGATCTGTTTTCCACCCTAGATCATCTGCTGAGTAACAGTTAAATATAAAGGACTAAGAATCCAAGAGCTTGAGGCATGGAGGAAAAAAAATGCTGAAAAAATGAGCATTATTCTATTAAGACATGTGAAAATGCACTCACCTACTAAGCTTTCCAAAAGTTAGGCATTTAAGCCTGAATTGATTCAACATAGGTTTGTTCTCTTTAATGCGGAATAGAAAAAAATAAGCATTTCCAGTGTGCAACGTACTCAATTCATCCTACACTAAAATTATTATGCATATTTGTAATTGTAATGCATTATTCTTCAATAGTTATTCAGAAAGACATTATAAAAGACAGATGCCTATGACTAGAGCAGACCTAGATATCTAAATCTGAAACATCTGCATTAATCTGGGTGGAATTCCTGCTTTATAATGAACTTTTTTTTTTTCTTGATTCTTAATGTCCTTAATACCACTTAGCTTTAGATAAGGTAACAGGAGGGCAAGAGCACTTCCACCAGTGAAACTCTATCAGTGACAACGGAGAATTAGCCCAAAAGGCTGTTACCAGTCCTGCTAACCTGCAGGTATGCCAGCCTTTATTTCATTTCTGACTAAACTAAGGCATTTATCTTTAACTGACTGTAACTTACTATCTTAATAAAAAATTAAAGTTCACATCACTGTAAGGTGCCATGGCATGACAGCAAGTTACAATGCCTGTCACTGTGAATGATGGAATGACAATAAATTCATGTGAACCCTCATGCACAAACACACATACAAGGAAACAATTTTTAAATGCAGCTTGGTATTAGGCTCTAGCCTGTCAGTGTTTTATACTGAAAAAGCATCTTTGAGAAAGAAGTAAGGGGACCACAATATGACTGAATCATCAACTTATTTTCAGCCCTATTCAGGTTAAAGTACAAGTAAAGTCACACTAAACTATGTGTCACTTTTCTCATGGTTTTTGGTTTCACTTCAAAATCTAGCTCTGCCAAGTCTGAAGCTGTTGATAAGGAGTTGACTACAGCTTTTCCTCGTTAGAGCTGATCACTGAGGCACCAACTTGGTAAGTAGGAGCTATCAACTTCATTGACTTTAACTGCTAATTTCCATATTTCTTTTAATAGCTGCTAGTGTTGCAGACTATTCAGGAGAGGAGGCAGCCTACCTGCTAATTCTGGCAGTGGAAGTAGCTTTGGAGCACTGGCATGAGACTGGTCCTTCTGGTTAAAAACACAGAGGAGTAACTCAGAGATAACTGATCTGTGTTGTGCTTCCCACTGCTCTTCCCAATTCGGCACCAGTCAAGCCTGGAAAGGTCCTTGCTCCTGCACTTCAGCTTTGTCCTCTGCATTTAAATAAGCAAGCTAAATCCCCAACTTGAGAGAAATTCGTAGTATTCAACTATTGGAAAAATGAGTCAAAATGTGACTTTAAAATGCCAGTACAAAATTACTCCTTCTTAGAAGTCCCTGTCTGACTTTTCATTCCTTCATCCTGGGACAGAAGAAGTCTCCTGTTTCAAAGGAATCTTTTGTTGATTTAAGTTGATCTAGATGTCTCAGAGGATAGGGGCTTCAAAATCAAAGCCCAAACATCCACTTATTGACTACATGCTGCACATTAAGGGTGTGGTGTCAAAGCAGGAAAATAATTACCTCATCTCCCCCCCGCCCCAACCCCCCTTCCCTTTCCCTGGTTTTACTTTTGTTTTCAAAAGCTATCTGACCTTTTCCTTTTCATTCTGAGAAGATGACTTGGAAGGAGGAAGGATGCTGAGAGGGAGAAGATAGGAGAAAGAAAGAATGGGAAGAAAGAGGATTTCACAGGGTTTAGGAAACTGTCAGCATAACAGAAAGGCAGTGACCATTATAATTCTAGTAAAGTTCCTGTAATTGAAATAAACCTTGTGCTGCCTCAAGGCTGTGGATCAGGAAGTAAAATCTTATCTCTCCTGAAGTCAATTGAAAAAATGTCATTGACTTTGGTGCACTCAGGATATCTAATGAACCTTAAGAGGGTTCTTTAATGGTTAAACATGCTGAATTCTGAAAAATAGGGGCATGTCTGGAAATTTCACTCCCTTTTCAGAACTCAGTGATTTTCTTTAATGAAAGTGGATGATCTAGAATATTGTCTTTCCCATTACTACCTCCTATTGTTGTTCTTTTTACCTACCTTATTATTATTATGCTCATTGCCTCTGTTATCAGCCAATGCTCTTATCCTCCACTTGCCAGTCCAGATGAGCTCTGGAATAGCATGCTGTATTTTGATCAATATCCAAAAAAATGAAAAACAGCATGAAGTGGAAGACACCATTTTTATCTCTCAATGGATGCTCCACAGCAGTTCTTTAAACTTGTTGTCCCTAAGTTGGTCAAATGATCCATTCTGTCCCACCTTTTCTTTTCAGAACTAATTATAAGTCTGAAAGTAACTTAGCATGCTGGAAAATTTTACATGATGAAAAATGGGTTGTAGTAAGTGGAATTTTTCTTTTGATCTTTGGTCCCTTCTTCTTCTTACTGACAAGGGAAAATTTTTTTTCTTAATGAAAACTTGCAAATTTTGCACCCTGTGGGGATGTTTGCCCACTCAGTTCTGAAATCAGTTGAAGTCTGGAGATTTGGAAGCACTTTTTTTTTAATCTAAAATTTTATGTGCACTTATAAAGTGAGGAATGACTGCCCATGCAGAAGTAGGACAAAAATGTGGGGCTCATAGTGAGTTGAAAAATAAATGTAAATTGATGGCACAATTTTCTTACCCCCAAGTATTCTTATTTTGTGGGGGATTAGCAGGGTTGTCACACATAAAATACAGAACACAATTCTGTCCAGCCTACCCTGGTGAGGATGGAGTTCTGTGTCTGCTTTTGAACATCACACTTTAAGAAAGATAAATGGGAGAAACCCAGAAGAGAGCATGAAAAATGAGATAAGGTTTAGAAGACATGACCTGTGAGAAAAGGTTGAGAGAATTAATTTAGTCTAGAAAAAAAAAGAGACTGGGGCAGAACATGACAGCCATACTCTACCACATAAAAGATGGTTATAAAGATACCTTCTCCCTTACTGCGGGGAAAAAGTAGAGCAAAAAGTCTTAATTTAAAAAAATCAGTCTGGATATTAGGAAAAAGCTTGTTATTGTGACAAAGTCCTAGAGAAAGCTGCCTATGAAGTTTCATTAATCCCTCCCTTTAGAGGTTTTTAAGTCAAACTAGAAAAACATAAATTAGGAGCATCCAAGGATAACTTCACCCACTTTAAGGTGAACAAGATAACCCCTTGGACTTCTTTCCATCTCTAAATATCACTGATTCAACACCTTCTTCAGATTTACCTAGACAATCATAAAATGGGAGCACAGTGCTGGTTGTTGACAAGGCTCAGTCACACCTAGACCTTGGAAGCCCTGGTGTATGATGCACTGGCTGGGTCACAATACTGTCAAACATGTTGTCATCTCAAAAGAAACAGCACAGCCTCTCTGCTTTTAGTGGAGGGGGTTTGGAACTAGATGATCTCTAAGATCCCTTTCAGCCCAGACTTTTCTATGATTCTATGATTTTGAAGACAAATTCCTTTATTGGATCAAATGTTATTGATGCAATGTTATCTTCCTAGTCTGGAGAATACTGAATCAGTTGTTCTGAAAGATGTGAATATCCTTACCTTTTATGCATCTCGCTGGACTCCATTGCTGCTCACGATGGAGTAGGGTGCGATTTATCTCTCCTGGCTGAAATCACTTAATGTCAAGGGTGGGATTCAGTTAAGTGTAATGCTGGACAAGCCCTCTGTACTGCAAATGAGCAATTTCAAATGCCTAAATTTAGCAAATTGAAGTCAGATTATAGTTATCTTCAGGCTAGTTAATTCATCCTGGAGAGTTTCTGGAGCAATTTGGCTGTCCAAGCATACATGCCTATTTGAAGGTGAGCTGGCTATCTCCTCATAGTGTTCTGAATGGATTGACTTAGGTTTCAATGGACCCTAAAAGTAGCCTGGGCAATTAATTCATGCACAGGCATTTGTGTGGGATACCTGAGGCACAGTGTGTCTGTCTTATTTTGGATTTTTGACAAATTGAATTGGGCTAATTCAGATGTCTAGGCATAGCTTTTCATGCTCTATGTGGTGCCTACATAAGGATGCAGGTCTCAGAATTTCTATCAGTCTGGCAACAGGCACCTATGTTCAGGCAACTGAACTGCAATTTCCTAAAAGTGCCCGATTCTATCCATTGATTATAATCGGAATTTTCTGAGTAGAAAATTCCAATTCTCTAGACCAGGAAGATAACATTGCATCAATAACATTTGATTCAATAAAGGAATTTGTCTTCAAAATCATAGAAAAAGTAGAAATCTTACTCTTCTAAATTTATTTACACCAACACATGTGAAGTTAGACAAAATGAACCCTCTCTACTATGTTTACACTGACAATATAAACAAGGCTTTTATGGTTAGGTAAGTGATTTGGAAGTAGGAGAAGATGAAAATTTTTTGAGAAAATGACAAAGAAATGAAGGGGAGGCATATAAGTCCAAAAAAGAAGTAGGGAAGTTGGAAAATGCAAAATGAGGGAAGAAAATAAAAAGGCCCATAAATGTGGTTGTCATCCAGAGGAATTCTTTTCCTTGGTGCTTTTTACTAAGATTAATACCACTGTAATAAACAAATATATGTTGAAAATAACTTAATTGTAGCCACAAATAAAATATTTTATCCTAACTTCAGCATCAATACAAATAGCATACAAAGCATATCTGTTTCAAAGCCCAGGTGCCTAATATAAAAATGGAATTAACCTCCCACTCTCTCAAATGAGTTTGACATCCCAGGTTTAAGAGGAATAGTGTGGGTTTGAAGGTAGAGTTCTCAACAGGCATGGTGCAGAGCATGAATCAATAGAGAAACACATCTTGCTCAGTATCACTCACAGGTGCATCCAATCTGCTTGAGCATCATCTGGTAGTGTGTGCTATGTTTTCCAATTTGCTTCAAAGCTGAAGAGTTTGGGATTTTCTTTCTTTAATTTCTGGGACTACCTTAATTCTTTAGCCTTTGCGACCATCAGCTTTCTTCTTACCAGAATGAGTCTGTAATTGAATCACACATATGTAATAAAGGTCCCATTTTAAAACTTAAAAACTTACTGCAGCGATGAAAATACTTTATTTATATAAGAATCTGTAGGACTAAATGTTTTCACTTATATAGTGTATGAACATTAACTAATAATTATGTTCAGCAGAAAATTGTCAGTCTTTCACAATAATAGTACAAATAATACAAGAGCTATGAAAGAATAGCAAGCAAAGCAATGATTTTGAAATTACAGCATAAAGTTATAAGTTAAAATATGTGTCATTACAATCTTTGTATACTAAGGTATCACTGAAAATTAGTCATTTTGCATGTTAAAAAGAAAGAATTGCAGCAGAGATTAGATTGGAATAAAATATTAGGATACTCATTAATTTGGCGGACATAGAATGTATATCAAAGGATGGCTATGAGGACAGTATAAAAACTCAGTCAATGGTCAGTTCAGAGGTGAGTTTATGAAATATGCCAGGTCACCAGAATTTCCCAGATGCCCATTTCAGCTTTCCTCAGCACTGACAAGGAGGATAAAGCACCTCTTGACTAAAAATAAATAAATAAAAATAAACCAAATATATTGAATTTACCTTCCCTCTTTCATCTCTCTGAAGTGACTGCCAAGAAGTAGCATGGTGTCAACAGAGCAACACTACTGGTAGTTCCTGTAATGTAACATTTTACATTGGGAACCAATTTGGAGCTGCCAAAATTGTTTTACATACCAGAACAGCTGTAGTATGGCAGAGTAATAACAGTGGCTTTCAGCCAATCAACTCACCTGTGTTTCAGCTGTTTGTGTGCAGATTAAAGTCTCTAATTCAGCCACCACTTAAAATGTTCTGTGTGCTAAGGTATATTCATCTGCTTGGCAGCTGTTTCCCCACCTAGGAAGCAATTCCCACCTACCATGGGCTCCTACCACGCACACATCTTCTACTCTGTTTGGAACCGACAGTGTTTACAGATCATACCTCAGTTTCTAGAGTGAACTGTGTTCTCCAGTTTTAGAAGATCTCAATGAAAATCCTATTGGAAGAGATTTTCTTCCACAAAAGATGTTTTATTGAAATAGCAAAGAGGCAGCTCAGCATATCAGCAAATCTATTCAGTATTTTTTAGTTTGTGATTAGGAGGGTATCTGTCTTCAAATGAAGAACTATGTGGAATCTTTTGTATGAAGAATTGACAAGAAGTTCACAAACATTTTCCTACAAGAGTCTGCTTTCAGAAGAAAATAAGTCAGTAATATTTAAAATTTGTTGTGATATTAGTTGGTTTCATTATTTGGAGAGAGATTGTTATCATCTATGACATCAATCTGATGTCAGACTGCCCTGTTGTTCCAGACCTGCTAAAGAAAATTGGTGTTCATTACATCTTGCAATAACCTAAAAATGAAAAATACGTAGAAATGTAGTAGATTCTAAAAAACTTTTGTAAGACCTTTACTGATTTATATCTTTAATTGCAGAAGAGAGACCCAAAGTCCAATGTGCACCTGAACATTTTAAACATTTAAATTTATAAATAATAAGATTTGACAGGGTCACAGCAAAAGTGGCCCAGATGCAGGTATATTTAGGCAGTAGATTTACCAAGAGACTTGGAGCCACTGACTGGCAGATCTAGTTTGGGCTGCAATATTTTCCACATTTGAAAAGAGCAGAACCTGTGTGCCACCTTTACTTCCTTCATTTAGACTGTTTATCACTTGTTTACAACACCTTAAGTTCACAATTCATGTACAATATTCCATATCTCAAAGTGTAGAAGCAAGGTTACTGACAGCGCAGGATTGATCCACAGAAAACCTTAGAGCCTTGATAAGCTTTTTCAAGACACTTTGTTGTGGCAGTTGAATAAACTGAACTGAAAATTCTTCTATTTTTTTAAGTTTTTTTTCCCTTTCTTTCCAACTACACAGCAGACAAGATCACAAAAATATAATGTCAAAATAAACACACGTCTACACACAGGTGACAGCCTCTGAAAGAGACTGTGACCAAAGTAGCATGGAAGTATAATTATACTTTTGTTTTTGTGGAGGGTGGTCTTTTTGCAGGTCAGGCTGAGGTCCCTGGCTCTGCTGGGGGAAGTAAACCATACTTAGGTAGCCACTTTATCATAGCTTGGAAATGTCAGAAAATGTAGACATCTGGGACAAAAATAATTTATTTTATTTTATTTTATTTTTACTTGTTTTTCATCCTTCAAGAGAAATAGAGGAAGATAGGTTAAAGAAGGATGTAAAGGTGCACATTTTCTGAATGTTTATCCCAACTCCACCTGTACATGCCCATACAGGAGTGTCAGATTACACCTTGGAAGCACAGATAACACAGAGGGCTGCATCCAAGCATCAGCCATGGCTGTGGCTGACTGTCAAGTCAGTCAAGCCTCTTCCAGAAATAAAACACAAAGGATCCTGACAAGAAGAACTTCCCACCGTTTCTTCTCTTTGGCCATTCTGCTGTCTGGTTGTTTTTCCTTCATGAGCCTCCTTTGGGGGGCTCACATTACAGGTACCATCAGCTAAAAGCCATGCACACTGTGAAGGGAGAGGATCACAGCTATGGGTTGGGTAATTCTGTGGGAGCCCAAGGGCCTCACTATTGCTGTCCTGATAGTGCCATCTACAAGCACTCTGACATGAACCATGTAATGGAACTTGTCAGCCACTCTGCCCTTGCACCATGTAATGGCAGGAGGGAATTGTAAGCCAAAAAGGTTTATTACTCAGACTGAGTCAAGATAGAGTCACAATCCTGTCTGACAGGAAAGGCTCACTATCTTGAGAGATGCAAGTACAGTCCTACTGTTGTCAGACCTTGTAGGACCCAAATGGAGCACAGAGCTGTGCTGAGTGGGTGCATTGCTTTGGAGGTACAGCACTCTGTCTACAGCACTGAAAAGGTACCTTCTTCATCTCCACTCACTGTCCATCTCAGGATAAACAGCATATATTGCTGTGTTTTCCAAAGTTACTGCTGAGCTTTTTGGTGGTGTTGGTAAATTGTGATAACACAAGGATTAAGATATGGTCTGGGGCTGGAGTCAAATTGCTTCTGCCATGAGAAGGAGCATGGAAGAGGAAAAAGAGTGATGTGAAAGGGAAGAGAGGAAGGGAAGGGAAAGGGAAGAGAGGGACTGGTGAGCCATGAAAATTTGGGTCTGCTGCTTCTACTGCCTATGCTGGTCAGATCCAGACTTCCCTCCACAGTGACCACAGCCAGATTCTGCTATCTGAAGTGGCCATGGTACCATCCTATAGCCATGATAATATCCAGTACTTTGATTGAAATAAAATATATCCTGGTTCAGGATCCAGGAAAGAGGAAGAGCAGAATATTTCCTTCTGTTCCTGAAATGAACTGGAAATGTACAAAACCAAACAGAAAACAAGGATTCCTCTTCCTTTTAGCAAAATCTGTATTTACTAAGAAACAATGTGTTCCCTAACCTTTAAGAGAGTATAATCATAGAATATTCTGAGTGGGAAGGGAACCACAAGGATAATTGAGTCCAACCCTTGGCCCTGCACAGACCAATCTTCAAGAGTCACACCATGTGCCTGAGACCATTGTCCAAACACTTCTTCAACTCCATCAGGCTTGGTGCTGTGACCACTTGCCTGGGGAGCCTGTTCCAGTGCCTAAACACCCTCTGGTAAAGAATATTTTCTTAATACCCAACCAAAACCTCCCCTGACACAGCTTCATGCCATTCCCTTGAGTCCTGTCACTGGTCAGCAAAGAGACCAGTATCTGCCCCTCCTCTTCCCCTCATGAGGATATTGTAGACTGCAAGGAGGTCTCCCCTCAGTCCCCTCCAGGCCATACAGACCAAGTGACCTCAAACACTTCTCATAAGGCTTCCCTTCTAGACTCTTCACCATTTTTGTGTCCCTCTTTTGGATACTCTCTAACAGCTTTATGCCTTTTTTTATGTTGTGGCACCCAAAACTGCCCCCAGCACTCGAGGTGAGGCCTCCCCAGCTCAGAGCAGAGCGGGACAATCCCCTCCCTTGCCCGGCTGGCCATGCTGTGCCTGATGCCCCCCTGGACAGGGCTGGCCCTCCTGGCTGCCAGGGCACTGCTGGCTCATGTTCAACTTTCCAGAAAAACTATGTCAGACAAACCTGTCACAGATATTTTGGGAGCTGCAGGTAAAAACAAACATGTGAGGTGATTAAGCTTGTTTATTGAAAAATATACACTTATCAAAATACTGTTTATTTGAGTACACCGGCAAATAATGGTGTACTGAAGAGAGCAGAAACCATAATACTCAGGAAGGAAAGCAATGATGAGGTGAAAAAGAGGGATAGAGTACATATTTGATACACCAAAATTCTCTACTGGTTTAAAAGTATAAAGCAATTTATTCAACTTATTAAAGTAAGAGTTTATAAAACACCCTTGGACTCTGGTTTGTTCACTTATCAAATTCAAAACTTCACATATAAAATGACTAGAATTTGATTTCTCATCTCATATAAAAAAGGTGATTTATATTTGAACTAACAATAAGTCTCAAGACCCACAACTATCTCTTACTGAGGTAGTTTTTCCTCCCTGGGGGAAGAGAAAAGCTATTGGAGCACACATAAAATTTAGGTGCTTTAAGAATTTCTCCAGGACTTCTATTAGATTTGCTATCAGAAGAGACAATAAAATGGGAATTTATGTTTTTTCCTTAACAAATCTTATGCTTTCTGATGTGGTATTTTGTCACTGCAATTAGGGCTGTTCCTTGAAGTAGCAAACTGAAAAGTGGTGCCATGGTGTTTATTTTAGTTTTGAACATTTAAAGAATATGAAAAATGTTTGGAAAATAAAGTTCATATATGTTATTCACATATTTTTTTCTGACAGATTGCCTCTTCACAGAGGAAGGGTATGGCTTGATCATGACTTACAAGAAGAGATACTGATTTAAGCTGCTTTCCTCAGTAAAGATTGCAGCCATGTAGAAAATAAATTTATGGTTGCAGTAAGAGAAGGCAGAAGAGGCTGTACCTCTTCTAGGTGAGAACATCTTCCTAATATGTCCTAAAAAGAACTGGTAGCAAATTGTGATGTGTCATAATTTCTACTGCAAGTGCTGGGTCACTTCTACAGTATGAAAATATTCTGTAAAGCATCTTTAAATAGTTTGTATAGGGTTTATCTCATCCATGCACTTCTTGCATAAAGCCTGCTGTTATGCTAGGGATACTTAAGGACTTAACTGGATTCACTTACTTAGCAAGCTTTCATATATGACATCTGGCAAATCAGGGCTGCATACAGAAAACATGCTGGGGTACCCAGGGCAAATGGGGCAAACCCTGAAGCACAGACTGCTGGCCTCAGCTGGAGCACAAATGCAGAGGAGCCTCTTTTGGTTGTCCTCAAGAGAAATGGTTATAGATACAAGATTGCTTTTACTTTCATTCAATTACTGTCTGTATTAGTATATGGAATATATTAGCACTTCTAAGACAAAGAGAAGAACCTCAAAAAAAAAAAGTCTCTTAGCTATGGATACTCACTTTTAGGCTAGAAAATAAATTTCATGTTATTCTCTCATTCTCTGGCCCTATGATACTTTACATTTAGGGCAATGAAGAAACATTATTACTCTTGTGCGTCTTGGTTAGTTGGGCTGTCTCCCAGGGAGCAAGAAATAGGTCTGAACAAATTTAGTCTTCTCCTACATCCCATGCAGTGCTTTTCAGTGCTCTCTAACATATTTTATAACATGAATCCAATGTATGATCTGTGATTTTCTAGAGGCAGTCAGTCAACAGTCACATAAGAGCTCTACACATCATTCCAGACAGACACAAGTCAGCAGTTAAACTCCAGGCAGAAATCCCATCCTGCCTTTTTTTTTTTTTCAAGTGAGCATGAAAGAAACAATGTCCACTGACATTTCATTTCTCATACATGATTACTTGAATTGTAAATATTAGTTTCTGTCACCCTGCTTCAGAACCAAGTGTCTTCAAGCTCAGGGTTTGGAGATAACATTGCCTCCTCACCCCACTACATTGCTATTTCTGTAAAACCCCATGAAGTCTAAGTCTCACATAAGCAACTTGGATATTGTATTTGGAAGATTTTGCAAACAATTTATTCTGAATTTCTTCTTTCCCCCGCTTCTACAGCACCATCTAGAAAACATCTGTTATTTAACATGGAGACAATGAAGCAAGGGAAGAGGCTTGTGATCAATTAACCTTGAATAGAAACCAGGTGCTCATCAAGCCAATCTATCACTCCCCTCCTCAACTGGACAAGGGGAGGAAAAGCTACACAAAGCACATAGGTCAAGATAAGGACAGAGAGTTTGCTTATCAATTACTAACTCCACTCCCAGCTCTTCTACCACCTCACTCCTCTAAGTGGTGCAGAAGGGTGGAGAAGAAAATGTGATCAATTCATAATATTTTGTGTCTGCTGCTCTTTCTTCCTCATGCTCTTCTCCTGCTCCAGCAGGTGATCCCTCTCATGAGAGACAGTCCTTCACCAACTCCTTCAACATCGGTCATTCCTGTGGGCTGCAGTTCCTGAGGAACTGCTACAGGGTGAGACTTTTCCACAGGGTGCAGTCCTTCAGGAACAGACTGCTTGCAATGAGGGCTGCTCTTGAGGGTCACAGGTCCTGTCAGAAGTACTGCTCTTCCATGGGCTCCTCTCCACAGCCTGCATCTTCCCTCAGGTCACATCCATCTGCTTTGGCATGGGGCCCTCTGTAGCCTACAGGATATCTGCTCTACAGGCTGCAAGAGAACCTCTTCTCCAGCACATGAAGGAGTCCTCCCTGTTCTTCTTGGCTGACCTTGGTGTCTGGGTTGTTTCTCTTACACGCAGTCCTCTCTCACAGTTGCTGGGCAGCAGTTTTTACCCTGCTGTACATATGGTACCACAGAGCTGCTACCAGTGTTGCTGACAGGCCCAGCTTTAGCCAGTGGCAGGATTTTTAATTTAGCAGGGTACAGTAGGATCCTTTCAGGTGAAAGAGAAAACATAATTTAAAGATATGATGTTATTAGCAATTGAAGAGACTGACTTGTAACTCTGGGAGTTGTTTAAGCTGCACATTTTTGAAGGTTGGGAGAAAATTCTTGGGGAAATAAAATATGTGATTTCTCTGATCTTGTATTTCACACATTACATCCATATTGATGGTCATGAGATGTGTTAGGTCTGTAAGTCAGAAGGTATGCCCAGAAGCCCATCTATATTATGACCAGCACACAGGTAGCACAGTTAAAGAACAGACCAAGCAAGTAAAAAAACCTGTTTTGGACTCAGCTTTCTACATGCTCATCTCACACAGCGATCACCTTATTATATTGTTACTAGATAATGGTGTGAGGTTTTAAAATTTTGTTAGAAATGGCTGAGAATGGGGGAACACTTTTGTGATAACTCTGTCACACCAAAAATCAATCTTTTCAACACTGGTGATGCAGCTTTTGTTTCGGAAAATGGGGAATGAAATACAGAATTGTCTTACAAGATTCTGGGGAAATTAATTAATTCTTTAACATGTCTACAGTGCTTTAAAAAGAAAAAAGATTTATACTTGATATTAGGTAAACTCATGAACCTAATGAGACATGTCTTACATATCACCACTTGAAGCCATTGCTCTATTCCACAGAGTTGATTACAAAACATGCTCCAAAAATGCAGATTAATTTTTAGGAGATCAGTCAACAACTTTTCACTTCTTATGAACAAACCAAACTCTTCAGATTTCTTTGATTTCTTACAGTCAATTCAGTATGAAAACATGTGCAGTAAAGCTGTAATAAACTATCTCTTAAAGGAAAACAATCACAAATCTGGTTTATGTGCCCTAGTGGTCCAAATGTAAATAAGTACTCAGAAGGGGAAATTAGCATAATAAGCATGAATTAACTGACTGAGATAAACTAAAAAGTATTTCAGCTTCAAAATGGATCAAAATAATTCTGCATAAATAGAAAAATATCTTTAAATTTGTGGATGTCTCTTTAACTTCTTAACTTAATATTAACTGAAAATGCTACAATGCGTCATGAAAGGTTATTTCTCTCATATATATCCCTTTGGCTGTAATCTGGGAAAACCAATAAGCTAATATAAAGAGTCTGTACTGAAAGCAATACTGTACATTAACTAACACATGGCAGTACAGGAAAGCTAAATGAATTCTTTTTCTTTCGAGGCCATTAAAGAAGTAGGGATATGCTGCCAACAATACAATATGCAACGGAGGGGGGTCTTTTTCTCCCTACAGATATACATTGGACAAGTTTTGTCTCTGAACTCATTACGTGTTTTGTTTGGTTGTTATTTATTTTTTAAATTTTGCCTCTCCAAACATTTCTGAACAGACTTACCATTCAGGATTGCATATAACACTTGAAAACATTCCGTGGTGATTCTAAACAATAGAAACTTATTGAATATTTCTGGAGTTCCCAATATTTGTGTCAAACACTAGACTTTCAAAGCTGATCACTTATAGTCTTTCACAAAAATCATGCATGACATACAGTTTGAAGTTTTTCAGAATCACATGCATCAAAGATTTTGTCTGCTCTCCATGGACTTGCAAAATTCCAGTTCACATTTCTGGCTTCAGAAACAAAAGAAAAGTGTATCTAAACAAAGATTTGTAGGAGTGTGTAAGAATTGTATAAATAATAATGCTAGGTATTGCAGTTTAAAATAAATGGTATATGAACAGAACTTTGCATCTTTGCCCTAATAAGAATATGTCTGGAATTTTTTTAATTGCAGCATACCAGTTTTGATCTTTGCATCTATCTCCGAAGGTTTTGAATAGTTTAACCAAACGTGTTTTCAGCATTGATTTGTCATTTTTTTCCTAAATGTATCTGAAATTTTATGTAAATTAATGACACAGTGATTCTTTGAAAATTTTGTGTCCACAAATCTTTTTTTTTTTAATCTTTTATTCCATTTTTCCAGCTGATCAAAGAGATTTCCTTAGACAGGAAAATTTTATAAATAAAACAAGCAAGCCTACTGCAAATTTTAAGCAGTTTGGTAGATATGTAGGTAGAATCTAAATTAGCACATTGTCTACACTGACCTATTTAGCTTTAAAGCAGAGCTGTGAGAGAGTAATAATGAACTATAACTGCTTTCTCTACATCACACTTCACACATATAATTTAAAATGTATTTGTTTAGTATTATCAGAGGACACGATGCAAAGTATCTGGCTTGTGAAATCCAGATATAAGGTTAGAAATAACAATACCATAAAGTCTAAAGCCCCAAAGCAGCTCAGTATTTTCAAAGTTTCAAGATAGGTATTTTGAGTCTCAAACAACAAAAAAGTGGTTTTCTTTGGAGCAGGAATTAACAATTGGAAATCTGTTTGCATGTACTCCTTGGGCATTACAATTCCCTGGGCATTTTCTTTAAGAAGGAGGGCTTGGCTAATAATTTTGAATCTGAGTCTTACTGCTCTCCCTTTTCTAACCTAAATACCCAGCTTTTCTTCTGTTTATTCAGAGCATGTGATCATCTGCCTAACTGGTAAATATCATTCACATGGGGAAAGAGGGCTTATTGATACTTTTACCAAACTTACCTCAGGAGACACAGAATCAATTGTATTTTAGAATCAATTGTATCTTTCTCTAGACAAAAGATTAACATACTTGGAAAAAAACACAGTTTCTCATCTGAAAATTTTCTAGGATAATCAGAAAGTGATAAAGTTGGAAACATCAGTGAGATTTAAAGAGAGGTGGGATTTGGGGAATTTTTTATGCCTTTGATGGAAAAAAGGAGGGGAAAACCAACCAAACAAACATGTTGGGAGTAATTTATACATGCCAGACTGTGCAACAGAAACACAGCTTAGAAAGGCAGTAAAGTGGAAAACCAGGAATCACCTGCGAACACGAAAAGAGGGTGTCTCATAAAAAGTGCTGCCACCAAAATGCCATAGTGACTAAATCCTACTTTAGATTATCTTTCTTTGGTTTAAAGGTTATAAAAGAGTGAACAGAAGGATGTTCATATTTTTTCCTGATAACTTTCGCAATCTTGAAAATCTTTCTATTTCTGCATGCTGTATTCATAGTTTTCTCAATTATAACAAGAGAAATCATTTCCCAAACTGCATCTTCACATTCTTCTACTGCTGGTAGCTGTCATTCAATGTCCAGCCAATTTGATGTCTCAGTTTCTTTGTTTCTTTAATAATTCCTTTATTGGTAACAAAGGATATACAGGAAATAATAAGTAAACTTCTGAATAGGTTAATGTTTTTAACATCAGCAGTTATGTTGATGTTATCTGAAAATGAGTTAAAATTAAGAGTTCAGGCACATAGTGTACTTGTATTTTAATGAGGTGATTTGTGTAGACCTGTCATTGAGTGTTAACATTTACAAATGCAATTAATTCAGTCATATAAAACAAATATTAGATAGTTATATTTTAATGAATTTAAACCTATGTATAAATGCCAGCAGAAAGTTCCAATCATACTTAGTCAGGAATATGCATTAATCTTCCTTAGTTTTGCTCTATATGGTGCACTAGACAAGATCTTCTGGCAAAATTAAAAATAAATGCCTACATTTGACCTCTGACTCATGCAGTGTGGAAACATACAATATTTAGGTTTTAATTGTGCTATTTTTCAGCTGCACCAAATCGGACCATCTGTCCAAAGTCTAAACTAGATTTGTTTTTCTACATATACTGAAATGCATTTTTTGAAATTAGGTTTTATTATTATTTCTCTGTAAAAAGTTCAGAAATATTTGCATATTTCCAAACAGGAACAGCCCAACATCCAATTAACAATAAAATATGCATTGAATAAGAAAAATAAATATTGATCTGCAAAATACCATGCCAATTTGTTCTCACAGTAAGCATCCTTTCCCTCCAATCAACTGACTTCCTTTGACAAAGGGAATGGGAAGAGGAAAGTGCCTAAATTAAATACAAGCGAATGTTGTTTATAAAGAAGAAATGTATATACCGATGGCAAATACTTCAGGCCAGATTTCCCTACAACTTTCAGTTTTTGTGCTTCACTCAAAACAAAAAATAAAACAGATCCTAAAAATCACATTTGAAAAAACTATCACAGATGGTGATGCTTATTTGTATACTTGCTAGATAATGCTCACAGTATCATATATTTGCATTTTATTTTCACTCAGAAGTTGCCTGGCCATAATTTCCATTCCCACAGAGAGGTCTCTTCTACAGCAAGGAGGGAGGTTGTGGCAAGAGGACTTCAGCAGTGTTAAGATGTGACCAGAGCACAGAATACTAACATTACAGCAGATCCTCTGGAAAAATGATTGCAGAGCAGCCAGGCTTTCAAGGACCTGAAGGCTGTTATTCTGTGACTTAAGGCTGGTTGTTCAGGAGGCCAGTGAAGAATGGACTCTTTGGACATCTGTGCCAATTCACACAAAGGGTGGCCTGTTACCTTGAGGAGCTTGGCCTGGCCAGGAAGAGCGAGGCTCCTGTATCCCTGCTTGCTTACTCTCATCTTGCACTCAAAATGGCAAACTCCAGTCAAGAAGCAGTGCATTTGCACTGCCACATGCAAGTGTAACAGACGGTCTTCCCATCCATAAGAACAAATGTCAGCATTTCAGAAAACACTTGAAATTACTTTAGCCAAATAAATGCCCCCAAAAATTTTGAGCCGTGCCACTGTTCAGATTGTTCTGCTGTTTTTCTTCCTTATGTCAGCACCACTTCACACTCCAGACATGCTAATCCCAAAATATCTACACAGGAGCTTTAGAATTTCTTATATCTCCACAAGACATGGGGATGAAATGTAGATGTTTTCAAATCCGACATCCGTATCTGAGTTAATCACCTTAGCCTTTATAATCAGTGAGTGGGTAGGATAGGAATTTTTCGGGCATGGTTCATCTCCTCCCAAAGTAGAATTTTGTCAAGTGATTGATGATCTAAATGTGCTTATTAGTCTCCAGAAGACCATGGTGTGACTATATGACTAGAAGTTAGGTGAGATGAATCCCACCCACAGCGATGTATTAGGTAAACAAATGGTATCAAAAGTTCCCAAAACATACTAAGTTGATGAGTGCTGTAGTTTAATATTAAACATCTCCCCTGAAGTGCCCTTTACTTTATCTGTTATTGTCAAAATGAAGTCAGGAAGACCAATAATTAACAGCTGGAAAAATGCATGTTACATAAAGGTAAAGAACATCTGGAGTACTCTACATCTGGAGTGTTCTACAGAGGATTTGATGGAGGTTTGATAGAGATGAATGTAATTCAATGAACTAGAATTGCTAACAGCAAACTAAAAAAGATGGGAAAAAGTAAAGAGGGAAAGCAAAAGAAAGCTGCCAAATTCCAGATTATTATGTCTGTAGTTGAGAAACCCCAAAAACTTAGCAATTTTTGTTAAAGTTCCAATAATATCTGATATTTCTGTGACAAGAGACTTGATTATTGGCAATATTGAAGACCCAATTCCTGAAATACGGATAAAACTTCTTAATTTGAATATGCACTTAAAATAACATGCTGAAAAGAATACACGACCAAAAATATTTTTTCAGAACATGAAAGGATATGTTTCAGAATAACCATTTGCAAGGATAGAATCAATGCCATACAGATTTCCTGTTTTGCTGAAGGATGTCTTTCTGACAGAAAAATGGTAAAAATATTTAGTCATCATGAGCAACACTGAAGTTATATGAGTAAGCAATACCTGTTTGCCATAGTTTTGTCTGTGACTTAGGAATGAGTACTGAACTGCAGTTAGAATTCTTAATGTACAATATCTGGGGTTCAAAGTCACACTTTTTAGAAAATACTTGCTGTAAGATCTGTATTTATTAATAGTGTTCCTATCACTTTAATACTTTAAGATGAGCCAGTAGAGGTATTATGGTTCTGTAAAATTTTAATGCTAATAAATGTGGCTATGGAAATAAAACACGTGTAAGTTAGTGCTTTTATGAGTTGAAGTTGATTTATGTTATGCTGTAACCCCTTTCTGAGGAGGATGTCTTGCTGTACCTTAGAAATATGTATATTGCAGACTACTGTATTTCTTTTCACCATTCTAAACAAAATATACAGTGAAATGGTTATGTAGAACTCTTAGGAAAACTTGAACTTAAATAGAATGGCATACCAAATGATAGATATATTTATCTTTTAATAGATTAGTTGTTGCCTTTTAATTTATTAACCACCACTTATTTCAAAGATTTTCAGATTATTGACAGTCTATCAGAATTTTCTACTGCATAATACTGATAAAAAGAAAAATATACCTGAAACCATTTCTCTCTAAGATATTTTCCTCTCAGTGTCTATTTACTATAGCGCACACTCACTATTTGTGACATGTGTATCCAGCATGAGACCATATATAGATTGCTGAACTAGAAATATTTTCTTTTAATTTTTCAAGTATTGTTATTTAATTAGTTTTAAATTATGTGTACTCTTTTCATTATTTTATGCTGGTGTCATGCAGTCTTCTACAGCAAACCATTGGAAGGCTTGTTTTCTTCTAGACTGTTTTTCCTCTTGGGTTTTTTTTTTGTGCATTACCATTAATGATAACTTATAATTCTTTAAATACAAAAATTTCTGAAAGCTCCTCAGCAGTACTAGAAACAGATTCAGTTGGATCCAAACTCTGTTTTCCTCTTCAATCTCTTGAACATTGTATACAAACAAGACCTGTGAGAATGGAAAATCAAATCATGAAGCTTATACACATTTTTCCAGAACAAATTTTTCCCAACTAAGATAAGTATAGGCACCTACAACCTGAGTATTTGTTGTGTGCTTCAACTTTGCCATCCCTGCTGGTCTAAACAAAGAGAACTTAGTCTACCACTTGCGTTGTGTGTCATCACATTGTATGTATGTGTCATATGTGTCATCATACACCATAAGTATCATGGAACTTATTTATTGAACTTCATATCCTCCAGACCAGAGTAACCTACATATAAACAGCTGTGTAGGCAATTTGCTTTTCTAGAGTGAACTCTTAATATCATACATGTTTAAATAGCACTGCCATTGAATTAGGTGTCACAGACCTGACCAGATTCTCCCCTATTCCTTATGCTTCTTCCTTAATGGAGCTAGGCAAATAAGTGGTGTCATCACTTCTAGCCAGCTTATTGCCTTGTTTCAGGTCAGGGGGATGAGTAAAGCCAAGGTGTGCAAGGCAAACACCCAACACCACACTCTGAGGTTGATACCTTACAACCAGATAAAATCCTAGCAGTAAATCCTAGCAACATGTAGGCACAGTGAGCAAAACAAAACATCACAACAATTAGGCAGTGTAAACTCTTTAATCCCTGGGTCAGAGCATTTGCTTCCCCTATTTTAAGGGTCTTGTAGGTTCCTGCTTTTATTTATTTACTACCCTTCTAGAAGTGGGTCAATAAAAGTGCCTTTATAGACATTCAACACCTACTCTCAGCAGTCTTAGTTGTCAGCATCAGTTGTCTACACCATGTACAATAAAACATTTTTGCCTAGGGAACTTCAAAACTGGGTGGTTTTCAGTGCATTTTCCTCTGTGGCTTTGTAAATAATTGCAACATGGATACCTCTTCTCCAGGTGTTTTATCTTTTTCATTTTTTTCCCCAAGAAAATCACTATTTATAGTCCAGGTCTGTGAGGAATCCCCCCCAGATATCCGGTGTAAATACTGGTTCAGATTTAAGTCATGAACTTTGCCTTTTTAAGATCAGTTAGATATATTATCCAACAAGGACTTCAGCTGTAATTCTACAGTCACAATACAAATATTTCTCAGAGGGGTATATTGGCTATACCTTGAAAGAAAGTCACTACCACCTTCCCACACGCTCAAAATCTATTCATGTGCTGTTATGATTGTAACAAATGAGATACACAAGTTATTCAAAGAGTAGTAAAGAGACAAAAGTCATTGAGTACTTTTGAACAAAGTGTTGAGTCTTACTACATAAATAAACAGAAGCAGGTATATATGCAGCACTGCTTGTGCTGTATACTTCACTGTACACCAATAACACAGACCTCTCCATCACCATGAAAAATTGAGAAATTTTAAGGGCTATTGAACTTTTGTATGCCATCACATTTACATCCTACATAGGTGCTTCTCTACCACACACTGATAACTTTCTCAGTATTTAGTGATCACCATCGAAAGTTCTAGTCCAGTTGTGATGATGATGCAGCATTTATACAATGGTTGGCAACAAGGAAACAAGCCAGGTCAGAACCTCATTTCCCACATTCTCTTAGTTTCTTTACATTTTCCCTCCCATTCAGCTAGCTACATTGTCTGGTTTTGTATATGCATCATCTCTGCTCTCTCTCCCACTCTTCAGATATCTCTCCTGAGCCAGATGACCTCCATGGGTGTACTTTAGTTCTACTAATACATCCTGGTGTGGTGTGGTTAATTTGATCCAAACCTCAACATTTTTATTTAGTCTAACTGAAGAATTTGGATCAGGCAAGTATTAAAACACACCCACTTACCTTGCTGAGCGTCCCAGTGAGCATCTGTATCCTGCTGAGTGAAGTCCAGATACTTCCTGCTTTTTTAAACCACTAAAAAGTGGTTTGCATGAGTGATTTGCATGATGGGGGCCTCAGCAGGAGAGGGGAGCAGAGTATAACTCTTTTCACACTCTAAAAGTTGTTGCTCCCTTAATTTATGATGATCCTCTGGAATTCAGTAAGACACCAGTCAGTAAGATACCAGTCAGTAAGACACCAGTTTGAATACAGACATTGGAATCCCATACTGTGCTACTAGTGAGCTTGCTTTCAAGGTGCTGTAAAGCAGAACATGGCAAGTAATTACACCATTAAATAGAGTAACTCAGCTTTAACTATAGTTGAATTACTTGAACATTTTTTTAATGTACTGTTTTAAAAACTTTCACTCATATATCCATTTCTCCTTTCCTTCTTGTCTCAAAAAGGACTTATACAGACTTTCCAAATTTAAAATTTTATTTGCCCTCTGTAAAAGCTCAGATAATCTGCAATGATAACTGTCACAGGTTTATTGCTCCAGTAATCTCTGAAGTCAGTTTTTGCTGTCCAAGTGCAAGGGATAGCAAATGAACTGAGGGACACCTATCACCTGATACATGACTCTGACTAGCTTTTACTGTAAATTCAGTGTAGAGTCCTCAGATGGCAGAATGCCTGATGAAGTCCCACTTATTTGCCCATCTATATGCCCACAGGCATCGTATACGTGTATTTCAGAGACCTTTCAGCCAGCCTACTCAATAAAATTTCAGTCCATTTCAAGTTTATAAGGGTTCAATCAGGCAGATGTTAATCAGTGAACTATGCATAAAAAAAGGAGCAGCCGTTTCCACCGTCTCCAAGATACTTGCCATAGAATCTATTATTCCAGTACCACAATTGAAAAAGAGCTTAGGTTTCAATTGAATCTCTTTTGCAGCCTCAAAGAAATTAGGGCTCCTCTAGGCTGATACTTACTCTAATGAGCCTGAATACTGTGAAACTCTCCCTTTCCTTCCCCAAAAAGGCTTCTCTGACCATAAACAAGACTGTATCTCTGGAGGATTTCCTATGCTCTATTGATCTAAAGGTATGCTTTATAGTCTCTCAAGAATGGTATTTGTCTTTATATCAAGTTCAGAACCAGTAAAATTGCCCCAGACAATTTTATTAAGCTGATAAAGAACTGCTCATTTTAGGAAGAGAGAAGGACTTTTGCTTTGTTGGCCAGTTAATCAGAAGCTTTTTATTTATTTCCTGTGAAAATTCTTTTTTTTTTTTTCAGAAATCAGAAAGAATTTCAGACAATCTGACAGTTATTTTGCTTTCTGGCATGTTTAAAACAAGAGCATTCAAAGAGCCCTTTCCATATAGGCTTTTGTATTTTATTTTTAAAAATCTATTATATTTGATACCTAAATTAACTCACATAAACGTCAATGGAGAACTTGTTATTAACTTTACTGGAACTCAAGAAAGCCACATTTCTGGTGGGGGTTTTGAAGGGATTTTGATTACTGAACACTTGCATAGTTCAATTCTTTAGAAACAGACAGGTATATTCTGGAGTTACATGACACCTGTATGAATATACACAGGAATCCAAGTTGACTGGAATTTACCTATGCTATCTATCTTATCTGCTTATCTACCCATAAAATGACAGGAGTGATGCTTCAACAAGCATGCAATCTAAATTAGTCAGGTAAAGGAAAAGAATAAAGAGAGAAAGAGTAGGACATGAAGAGTACACAAGGACAATAGAAGCCAGGGAAACACAATTCTCTTTCAAGTGTAACTAAAGATTATCTCTCACTTCCTCCCTGGAGGTGATAGAGGTACCAACAGGTATTAAGAAGACATTCAAAACAAGTGGCAGGCAACAATAAGTGAAGACCTAAAGTTTGCCTAAATTTTGAAGTAGTTTTCTTACTTGCTGCAATGGTGAAAGTGCACTCAAGATGTTGCTCCACTGAAAAAGGTAACATATGGAGCAGAACTGTGAAATCTACTATGTGAAATCTACTAAGTTGATAGGTTTGATAGATATTGTCACTATTTGCATGATAGAACAGATATTCTATTAAGGATGAACTGATGTAATTCTGCTAGGACCTAAGTTACTTAAGAATAAAGTATAGAGGTAAACATATTAATGTATAAGAGAAAGAAAGAAAGAAAATTCATTGGGAATAGGGGCAATTGAAAAAAGAAAGTAGAAGAACAATCCTAATTGCATCTGTATTTACCAGCATATTGTTATGCCCATCATAAAAATTAAGGAAAAAAAGAAAGTTCAATACAACATAGAAATTGTCCTTACTCTTAATTTCTTCACTGTCCTCTCCTTGTGGCTGACAGGACTTCCTTTAGGTATGAAGAAGAGTAAAGGGTGTTAAATTCATGAGTCCTAACTTTTGATCATTCTAGTTCATTCAATTTTTTTTTTTCTGGCATGTCTAAACAGAGATGCTTGTTTCTTATAGGTTTTTAGGATTTTTGGTGCTTTTTTTAAAAAAAACAAAAAACCTTTTCTTCTTAAAATCATATGGTTAATTCAAAAAATTTGGGAAATGCATGAATATGATTTTGATTTCTGTGTTAACTTTTATTTTAAATAAATCTGCTTTTAAATGATGTTCCAAGTATGACTAGTGCTTGCTTTTTGGTATCAAAGTGATTTCCTCCTTTGTTTATTGGTTTACCAAATATTTCAGTTATTTTAGTTCTCTTCACAGTCCCTTTCAGCCAATCTTTCAAGGAAAAGCTCAGGATCCAACCAGCGGGACACCAGCACCACTGCATCCCAGAACCAGCAAACATTCAGAAACTCAGTGGAGAAATGGAATTTCTTACTACAGGTTGTTTGACCATGTGGCATTAAGAGTTTAAATCACTAAAGGGCAAAACACAATTTATATAACCTTTCTCTGAGTGTCTGTGAAGGCAACAGAACTGCCAAATACTGAGTAAAGTGAGCAGCGCTGTATTTTAAAGACCATCTGAGGTCTCCAGTTAATTCCCTGAGTTTTTAGAGAACCATGAGATCTTTGACAGTCCACTGGAAAAAAAAATATTGCTTTTGTATTATTTTATAAGACTTTCCTTGATCATGGGATAGAAAATGTAGGTTTTCTTTGTTTTCTAGGTTTCGCTTTTTCCTTGTTTTCATTATCTCCACAAGTTGATGAGTTTTGCTGGTGACATTCCTTTTTTCTACTGTGAGAAAAGGACCTGTAAACTGGTGGGGGTTTTTTTGCTTTGATTCAAGAAACACCATTGTCTTTCTCTTGATGTGATATAGCATTGCCAGCTATTTGACCCAACTAAACAAAAAAAGGAAAAATTCCTACAAAGGAAATTTAGCAGGGTTTCAGGACACTTGGCACAGAAGAGGATTGAGCTGCACTTTAAATTTGGAGTTTTACAGATATACCATTCAAAACACAAAAAACCCCATGACATAAACTCAGGAGGGATAAAATAGTGGTCTCAGCTCTAGGCTTCTGAAGCCAGAGCACCAGGGCGGAGGTGGCTGACAATTCCTACAAGAGTCAAAGCATTCCATCACTCTCATTGTATCTTACCAGACAGAAACCAGGAAAGCTTTATACCACAAGAGTTTTAGGACTTCTGCTTGAAGAGTACAAACAGAAATACTACAAATTAGGTAGCAAAGCTTGACTAAAGATGACTTCTGGTTGAAGGATGCTGCAGGCCATGGTTGGTTAGCTTTGTTCTTTGGCCACGTTTGATGTTACTTGTCAAGTCTCAGACACAGAGAACTGGGGAGGGGAAGGAGACAGAGAGAGAAAGAGAGAGCTGCAATTAAAAATAGGTATTTTCTAAACTGCAGACTTGTATTTTTATAGCAGGTATATTCCTCAGTTCAGACCTTTCCCAGGGTGAAAGGAGTTGGTTATTTCTCGTACAATTTAGCCCATGTCAGGAGGGCTATTTTAACTGCAAAGAGAAATATGTGAAACTGTCATCCACAGACCTTTAATTCCCAGGCTCATTTTTGTAAACAATGATGCCATATTTTTACGGCACACTCCCTTTCACAGAGATATAAAGATCAAACATGAATGTTTCATTTTCCATAACTCTTCCAGACAAATATAGCTCTTCCAGAAAAATAATAATAAAACCCCCAAAGAGGTAAACAACGTTCACAGAGGGAATATAGTTTAAGTAATTCACACAGTATACAAACATGTAATGGTACAAAACCTGCAACATGAGTTTTTTTGTTACATTTTAACAGTGTTTCCTCAAATCTTCAAAGCTTGCTTGATGGTTTGCTGAAGTAATTGAACCACTCTTGAGTTGCTTTATATAGGACATCTTATCTTTCTTTCATTACCCAGTCCGTGGCTTCTTTTCTATTCCCATGAAATCCATGTACACACTTTAGAAGCCCTCCTGAACAAGCTTGCTTCTAACTTTCACAGAGCCCTTAGCACAATTTGAATACGAAAGAGATACTGAATAAAAAGCTTTAATCTCTTGTCTGCTATTCTTCTTTCTTGCCTCTTCATCTCCCCCCCACCTCCTCTGCCCCCCTCCCCCTTCTTCCAAGAGCTTTTCTGTGTTAGTAAAGTGAACACTTTCTGTTTTAAGTAAGTGTAATGCTGCAAAAGATGCATTGGGAGAGTGAAACCAAAAGCCTGGCCTGTGAAGCCTCTTTGCCACAATTTAGCAATAATTGTGCTGCATTTACTTGCTCTTGAGCTTTTTGCAGGTAAAAGATTAGTAAAGAGCTCTCCTTAACGAAATCATTCAATCAGTAGCAAGCATAGGTAGTATCAAATGTGCCCTCTACCTCAAATACTGTGGGGCTCTTTCTTCTGATACCTCTTCCCTCAGTTAACTGGAACTGCTTTGAAAGGGCTTTCTGTTCTCTGCTCTCTTGTCAATTTGAATGCCAGGAAATGAGCCCCCTTTGTGAGATTAATTAATAGCAGGAGCTGATCGGCCCAAGCCCAATTGCCACGCAACAGAGCTGTAATTGCTACTTTGTGGAAAGGAAAGAAAAAGTTTTGGTTGCAGTTTAAGAAGAGGGTTTAAGGAAAGTTCTTTGAACTAGAGGTCTCAGTGCACTGGATTAAGGCAAGAAGCAAGGAGGCCTTTGAAGTTTGTTAAGAGGTTTTGGAGGAGAAAAAAGTTGGGTGGCAAATGGGAGCTGGCAACATCAAAAGCATTTAACACCATTCCTCACCTGCCTGTATTCAGAGCAGGGACCACAGGCTGGAAGCATCATTTGCTTGCAGTTTAAATGGTCACTTTGGGGCTCTATTTGTTTTGATCGGAAACTGTACCATGTATACATCGTTATGTGTATAAGGATTGTTACACCTGGATGTACAAGAGCTGCATGTACCCTGTTACATGAACATGCATATGCATTACACATAGAGGGATCCGCAATCATGGAGCTGAAGGTAATAATTGACATCTGCCACTTTTCTTCCTACCACGTCTCGAATTGCCACTTTGTTCATTATTTGTGCATTGACATAGTAGTAGTCATGGGTTACTGATATTGCTGATCCCTCATTTGATTAAAAGACTTAATAGACACAGGTTTTTCTAAATTATTCCAAGCATTACAGACATATATACTTGGCAATATTTCAAAAGTTAAGGTCATCTTCTGACAAAATTTGACCAACAGAGAGAGGACAGAAGTACCTTGCAAATGCCAAGGCCAAAAAGAGGCATGGCAGAAATCTTTTCATGAGCTGGAAATACAAACTCTGTGACAAATTAACATCCCTTAATATTTTTAACATGTAATGGCAAGGGTAAGACCTTACAAGCAGAACACAGCTCCGAGTCCAGCAGGGCAAAGATCCTGGAAAACTGCCCTAATAGAGGCTGGAGGATTACCTTGGAGCCAGGGGATCCTCAAGTGCAGCAAAGACAAGGATCTATTTCAACTCCACTGCACTGCAGACCCCATGGCCAGAGCCCATATATGCTGGTAACATTCTCAGTGGCACAAAACTACCTTGGAGGATGCTACAAGCCAGTAGAGCTTAGAGCAGCCTTGAGGTATTCTGAATTACACAGATGAGCCACTGTCAGCCCTGAAAATGCAGACAGGGCAAAGCTGGGGAAAATCTGCATTTCTTCAGCATTTGCCATTTACATCACCACAGTCCACAGGTCAAATTCACATCTTGTGGGATCTGAACAAAGCCAGGGCCTTCTGGAGGATGAATTTGGCCCTGTATCTATATTCTCTTAGTAATAGGACAGGGCTGCAAATTAGGCCACTCATGTCTTGTCACAAACTTGGTGAAGTTCTTTAAACCATTTCCTTTTACTGGATGGTGACAGGGTTTTTTTGCTTTCTGTTTCTACAGAAGCCAGTAGAAAGGACTTCTACCACTGAAACAGTGTTTCTAGTCAAACATGCAATCCTCTCAACAAGTAGGTCTTTATGCTGTTAATTTGGGTGGTAGAACGAAATTTCAGAGTGGCATCAGTTTTAAAATCATTCAGGTCTCATCTACCTTCCTTATAGTTTAGGAATAATAGGAAAAAAAGGGGTTTATTACATTTTTAAAATTCCCAGGGTCTGCAGTTTTGTATATTTTTCCCTTTTTAATCTTGCATATAAAAATAAAACAGAAAACTAAATGTTCCTTCAAACAAATGTCAGTAGGTATTTGAACTCTGTCTACACCTCTCAGCCCAACCCTTTGAGATGGTATTTGATCAGCAATTTTTCTTCTCTAACCTTCTAGTTCACTGCAGTTTTCAAAAAGGTACAATTGAAAGACAATGCAAAATGAAGCCTTGCTAAAACAAAAATCCAGACAGAAAAACATTTTAATGATGAGGGCTTTAGTAAGATTACAAATGAAATCTTGAAAAACCAAAAATAACAAAAAAAAAAAAAAAACCAAACCAAAACAACAGCAAAAAAAGCCCCAAAACAACAATAAAAAAGACAAGCCATTTTAGGCAGGATTTATCTCTCCTAAGCCTTTGCCTTCTCCAGTCTCAACTGGACTCCCGCTGCCTCTGAAGCACAGATCTGCCCCTCTAAGATAGGTGGGACAATTTTTATAGCTGTCTCTTTCCAGTGTCTGTAGAGCTAGCCCATCCACCCGACTTAGGGCAGTATGTCTTGAGGCAGTTAAGGCTGGGCAGTGGAAAGCTTCCACATCATGGCTAAGAGAGAGTTTGCCAAACACTGGCAGATGCACTGGAAAGAGGCATTCTGTGATTTGTCTTCATTAATGGCCAATATATTTTAGTTTATTTTTGTAACTGTTTAGAAGAACACCCTAGAGTCAGATGTAGCATAAACAGTATCACCAGACAGAGCACAGTAGACCATGTTCTTCATGTTGTAGTCCATTTCCAATGGATCCAGGCGTCAGTCTGTCTATCTGCCTATCTATCTATCTATCTATCTATCTATCTAGCTATCTAGCTATCTAGCTATCTATCTATCATTTTTTACATCAAAGTACTTCACAAAATAGGGAAGCCCTCTTGAGCAGCAATGATAATTGGCCCATCTTAAACTCATAGTAATTGTCCCATTCTAAACTCCAAAATATTTATAGTGGGTAGTTGAGTGATTCTACATCATCTCTTCTCCACTTGCTTTTTCCTGTTTTATCATTGCACAGTCTTCCCACTGTCCTGCCATCCTCTCCCCAGAGTGATTAGAATCTTCAGCTTCTCTATAAGCTTATCTGCTTATACATCTCATCAGAAGACAGTTTCTCATATAATAACCAAGAAGGAAACAAATATAAAAATGAAAGGAAAACACTAATTCTGAGGCTGACTGGATGAGCTGTAGTAAGTATATATAATATTTTGGAGAATATTATACCATTGACTTGTAAATTTATCTGTTGAACTCATTTTAAGCCATCTTTCATCTCACAATTCAGCGTCTTATCTAGTAGAGGGTGACTTACTTGGAAGCCAAGCCTTGAAAGCAATTTGCAATTCTGACTATTCTAGGAGATCACAGGGAGGCCAGAAACAAATTCAAGTTTTCAAGAGGCACCAGTTTTCACCTTAGGACATGTAAAATTCTCAAACTTCAATATCCCAAGGTCACATTGCATGTCATAGCAAATTTTACTCACCTGAGGCAAAGCAGTGATGTAGATCTTTATTAAACACACAAATTAATTCACAAAATGTGAAAATGAAAAGATGCCCCAGCCCTGATTTACAAAATACCAACAAGATACCCAAGCCCATCCATATATCATTGTTTTTCAGTAAGGTTTCCTATAATTACATCTGTTAACAAATGTAACAAATGCAATTAAAATTTAACTGGCAGTGCATGGAAGCAAAACAGGTTCACTTCTATTATGTCAAACACCTTATTTTATGCCATGCATGTTAAGGTTTACCACTCCTTAAGGCTTGCAACTGCAACATTTTAACTGATATCTGGAGGCTTGTAATTGTATGTGTGCACATCAATTATGGATTGGATTCAGCATTTTCAGATAACTTCACCAATCACAAAGAGAGCTCAGTGGTCTCCTGGCATTTTCAGAGCAGTTTGATTACAGGTGTAATACATACAGCCTTGTTAGCTCTCAGTGATGAGGGATTCCCTTCCCTTCTGGGTTCTAGCTGAGGCACTGACCATTGCTTTTCACTAACAATTTCTTTCTGCTCCCAAGAGATGTTTTAATGAGCCTCTCCGACATGGCCAAAGGCAAGAAATGTTCTCTGGGCCAGTGAGGTGAAGAGCCAAAGCTTAGCCTACTAGGCAAGCAATAATTAATAAGGCATTTTTGATTCATCTCAATTCATTAACAAAGTTACTCTTTTTTATTATTATTATTATTACTGCTAAGCAACACAACGTTAAGTCTGTCACATTACTCACAAGTATTGAATGAAAAACTCGTGCCAAGGTACACAAAAAAATTTAATTTATGACAAAAATAAATGAATTTGGAATACTAATTGGGAGAAAGCAACTGACAGATAAAGTGAAAGATTGATTTTAGGGGAAATGGAGAAATCTGTTTTCTACTTATTTGAAGGACAGGGAAGGAATTCTGATTAGAAATATATAGCCAGCTAGGTTAGTAGAGGTTTTTAGATTTGTCTGAAATTTTCCTAAAATTTGTGGCTATCTACTGATCAGGCAGAGTGACTGTGGTCTGTCTGGATTAATGGCAATAGCTCTTTGAGACCCTCAGACTGTGTTGCCCCAAGCGAAACAGTTTGTCAGGTTACAAACATTGCTTCTTTCCAGTTAATATCTTTCCTTGCTTCTTTCCAGCTTAATATCAAGGATAACTGATTTACAAAGGACCAAATTTCTGCTGGAATAATCTAAACAAACTGCTAAGAGCTGATTAAGGGATCCTTCAAATTTTTGTTTTCATAAGTCAGGATCTTGAGAGAGACAACCAGCTTTGATAAGTTCTTTGTCATTTTGCTTCCTTCCTCTTTTCCCTACACTTAAGAAAAAGAGAAAAACATTGCCAGGAAGAGGAGCAATAAGAAATATTAGTTAAAAAACAGGGTGCATCAAAACTGAAGCTCTTTAGAGATATGGAGGGGGCATCAATCACTTCTGTGGGCACATTAAGCTGTTACATATTATAGCCATCTCAGTTTAAGTGGTGTAAGGCTCATCTCATTTGCATTTGTTGTGTTACAATCTTGCTTCAGGCCTGTCTCCACAGTGAATAAGGTGGCTGTGCAAGGCAGCTTGTGGCTGGCATAAAGGATATGTCAGAGTCAAGCTGCTTCACTAATCAGCTTTGCTGGGGCAGATACATGATAGTCTATGTGAAGAAATTTAGATAATAGTATACAGCATCCACTGGAACTGTATATAGTGTATATAGGGCTTTAGAGTAACTTCTAATCCTTCATGGAAAATTTGTAAATACTGCAGTGATGTTCTAGTGACCTCTAAAGGCAGCTGGTTCTCGCTGTGTAGCACTTTTTGTTAAACCTCCGGCTTTGTAAGGCACATAATGCTAATGTTCCTAAAGGCTCTACGAGGAGAATTTCCCCAAAAAGATGATTTCTCCATTAAACCTTCCACGTTTCACTGCCACCTTCCCTCTCCTCCCCATTGTCCGCAGGAGCTGCGGGTGAAATTTTCCTAAAATTCCAGGCACCCCAGCCCTCCTGCCTGCATCCCCTCCTCCCCTCAGGCCCGCTCCCTCCTGCCTTGCTCCCCCCCCGTTTCGGTCACGCTGCCGCCTGGGCAGGGCCGGCCGGGGCTGTGGGGGCCGGCCCGGGCCTGTGGGGACCGGTCGGGACTGCGGGGACCGGCCGGGACTGCGAGTCCAGCCAGGACTGCAGGGCCAGCCAGAGCTGCGGGAACCGGACGGGGGCTGCGGGGCCGGCCCGGTGCTGTGGAGAGCGGCCCGGGGCTGTGGAGACCGGCCCGGGGCTGCGGGGCCCAGCCCACAGCAGCCACGGCCAGCGTGACCCGCCCCGGGGCTCGCCACTGCCAGCCGGCATCTCGTGCTGGGGTCTCGCCTTCCGTTCCTCCTCTAAACAACTTGGCATCATCATCAACTTTCCTGCATCCAGCAGGTCAGGCCAGGGGCTTTATTAACATAGAATAGCAGTGCCTCGCCACAGGCCAGCCAGCATGGGTGCTGCTCCGAGTCGAGTGTGACTGCACTGTTAAGCTGGCTAAAATAAAATGTAAGTTTTTATAGACGTTACTCTTCTGTTTCATATTTTCTATTCCTTTCTTTTTCCCTTCGGTGATTTTAAAATTACATTTATGAGAGAAAATTTAAAAAAAAAATTAAAAGGAACAAGAAGAGAAGGCTAGAGTTGAGATTCAACTGCCCTCGCTCAACTCTTTCTGGCGCAGCATTTCCAACTCTCTGTAGCACTGCATTCTTCCCACTGTCATTCCCCTTCAGGCTCAAATAGCCGGTCTAGTATGCCATTTTCTTCAGTGTCAGTTTGCAAAGATGGCCAGATCACACAGATCGACCTCGCCTTGTCTGGGCAGGTGTCTCCTGCCATGCACCTCTCCTGTGCGTTCAACTCCTCCACTCAGCAGCTCTGCTGGTGAGCGTAAGATGCCGTGCTTTGTTTGCTTTAGTCATGATTAAACAATTGAGCTGGACGTTTGGGTCCATTTGCACAACGGTGCACACACACACACAACACGTTTAACAGTAGATGATAAATAAAAAGCTATAAAGTGTTTTAAATGCAGGTGAAAACTACAGAATAATAGTTCAGTAATGTCTTTTTTGCTCCCCTTTTGAAGATAAGGGAAGCATTTTTTAAAACAACCTCCTCCTCATCCTCACAATCACCAAGACTCCCCCCCCGTTACACACACACACACACACACATGATGAAAGACCTATAAAGTTGAATAGTTGGGAGATAATAACTCTAATGGTAAAGGTCCCAGTGTACGTATACCACCCTGCCTCTGGCAGTAATCCTGGCTTTGGGGATCTGAAATTTCCTAAAGATGTATTAGTGTCTTATACACATGTGCTCTTGTGCACTCATAATCCTTTTCACTAGCTTCTTAGCTGCATGCTTTGTATTTAAATTTTCCTTCTGACCAAGTAAATCCCTTTGGATGAAGTGACAGGAGCTTTTCAGCACCCATAGCTGGGTGACAGCTGGTGTAGAGGCTCTGAAAGACTGCAAAGTGTTCCTTACTAGCTTTCTTCAGGACCAGTGTCAGCCACCAGCTGAGCGATTTGTTAGCTCCCCTTTGGGCATCAGTCAGCTGAAGAGGCTCACATTAAAGGCTAAAGTAATACAATAGATATTAATATAAAAAAATAAAAAAACCTCACACCAATATCTGGTTTTACTGTGCTTTTAATTAGGTGCTTATTCATTATATGTGAATACAGCGCATTTTCATTAATTCTGAAACCCTTTATTAATACTGTATGAAGTATGTATGCCTGTCTCAGAAACACACTGTTAAAACTTTGGCTTAAAAGACATAATTGTCAAAAGCTTTTCTAGGAGCAGCACAGCAGTTGAAGCAGTTTACTTACAGATCACAGAACAAGATGTTTGTGTTTATTTTCCCTCAAGTAAAGTTTCCCTGAAAATGTCCAATGTGTAATATATTCTGTTATTTAATTCTAGATTTGAAGGTTTGCTTCTCAGGGGTTCTGGCAAGTTTTGCTATTGGAATTAGTAATGAGGAGCTCTGGAACTGTGGAAGTAAATCGTGCAGCGTAATCAGGTTGTTAAAGGAAAAGCAATCCAAAAATGGGACCGTTTCAGAACCAAACTAGGGCTGGATATAGCGTTGCAGGATCCTGCACTGCACAGACTTTTCTAAGGGGGTGCAGGCACAAAGGCAGGGGAGGAATTCTCTACCATTTCTCCAACAAGTAAAGCAAAGATTAATTTAAAAGAAGTCAATTTTAAAACACAGTGGCTTGTAAGATAAAATTTTTAATTATTTATTGATCTCTAAGGAGATTGAAGTACTGAGCTAGGTAAAACTCCCACAGCATTCAAGTTGTTTTGCTTGAATAAGGACTGTTGGCTTAGACCAAAGACTTATGAGAATTGCTTTAGAAAAATAATAATTAATATTCAAAACTTTGTTACTGTGCCACCCACACACAAATTTGTGAAAGTATCTCAACTTTAAATAATAATCCAGACCTGTGGTAATCAAACATATAGAAGGATTTTAATTGTATTGTTTTACATAATTTATGTTGTAATAATAAAATTCTCATTTACAAACTGAGATATAGGAAATTGTGGAGTTTCTTTCTCTGGGCTGGTATGTTTTAATAAAGTTGGGATGTGTGTGAAGAATGCTTCTCTTTTCTTTCCTTGTTCTAAAAATGATTGGGTGTCCTAAAGGAATAAATCAAAATTCCAAAAAGACATGAATTCCCTCAAAGCTTTGAAACATTATTATTCCTAAAACAAATAGCTAAATTACAACTACAGATATCTGAGGCAGTTCTCAATTCAAATTTTGTTCCTGATGACTAAAATTAAACCAACTTTGGGTCTTTGATTCATGCTCAGTAAAAAACTTTGAAAGAAATTTCTGGAAGAATGCTCATTTTCAAAGAAATATAACAGTTTTCAAATATCATGCATTTCACTCAAAGTTTCTTTCCATTTTAATCAGATCTGGAGGTTTATAGTCTGTTTTTTTCCAGTGACAGTTGCTAATTGAATAAGATCTATTTTGTAGAAATAATAAAATTCACAAGGTGCTTCTTATCTGTGAGTGATAGATCACAGAAATGAGAAAGATTATTTAAATGAATTAAAATAAAACATTGTTTCCTGGCTTTTCTTTTTACTGTGGAAGCTTAATGAAACCAATTTACAAAGAAAAAGTAAGGTTTTTATTTTGAAACCTTTTAGATTTCTCTGCAGAGGCAGTTACATACATACCACAAGAACGTACAATGTAGTTTCAGTAAAGAGATAGCATTACCTTTCACAGACCAAATCACAGATGTATTTACAGTTCTCACTCCTCCTGTACCCTTTGAATGTATTCTTGCTATTCATTCTTACATCTGGATTTTGACCCTTCTTTGCATACATTTTTCGCACTTCCAAAATATACTGCTGTTGAGCCAGAAAATAAACACTCACTAAAATCTCAAATTAAGCTTCCCCCTGAATGGGTTGTTGAGGGACCTGATCCTGCACTCGCTGAAGTCTGTGGAAGTTTTAATCACAAATCATACAAGCAAATGAGACAAGGGGCCTTATAGTCATAATACCTGGTCAACCTTCTGAGCTGAAGAACTGAAAGCTTTCTTGTAAGTGTTGTAATTCTAGAAATCTGCTAATAATAAAAACGGAATTTGGGAAATTTTTAGTTTGAACTCAGGCATTTCACTTAGGTCATGATCCCAAGCACTTCTTCAGCATGTTTTTCCCTTATGAATTATTAATACAAGGCTTGTAATGGACTCACAAGTCACTCCAGAGTCCTTATTAGTAAATCATGGTCACAATATCAAACTGAAAAATTCACAGGATGCATAGTAAAGATAATATTTAATGATATTTCACAGAGAAAAAATATACAATAGCAAAATATAAGAGCGTGTCTATTTCCTCTAAATATTAATTGTTTTCCCTAATTGGGTTAATCAAAGTTCCTTAATATTTCAAGCTTTTTTGTTTTGTGGCTTTTGTTTTGTTGATTTTTTTAATTCTTGGTTTAAGAAATTTTTTTTCTGATTATTTTATAGCAGCTTGTTTTACAGTTTACTAATTCACTCTCTATGTAAAACACTGTTGGTGCTGGTTTTTTTTTTATTTTAAATGTACAGCAACTTAAAAAAAATATAGGGCATACCTTAATGTTTGGTGTCTGTTTACATTTTCTGTAATGTAGTCATTAAGCATACAACGTAGACTTAAAGGATGTCAAAACTGACAACCACACTATGATTGATGATGCTGTGCTAGACTAATTCTTACCAGGTGTGGTGTGATGTGAATTCAAATGCAGCTCAGGGTTCTTATTTGTATTAGTAAAGTTGTGCTTTGTCAAAGTTCTGTGACTTCTTAACCCACTAAATCCATCTTCTTATCCAAGTTTTTCTTTGCCTTTTTGCTGTATACAATATTTTTCTTCCTCTTTCTCAGCAAAGCAATCCTTACGACTTCATCTGCAGCCAGGGTTTCTTAAGACATCCAGTTTCTGCAAATTCCAGAAAATACCAAGTCTGATGAGGTTATGTTAATTAAGTGTAAAATCTACATAAAGGCTTCCTAAGTGACTTGAGCTAGGGTAGGCGAAATTATGAAGGATGAAATTCACTCCATCAGCATAAAGCATAAACAGGAAGCTTTATGTGGAGAAGCAATAAAATACAAGATCTTCAACCAGAAAAAGGGGTACAGCACGGACTTCTTTGGTCCCTACATAAATTGTCTTCATTGTCATCCCTTGTCACTTGCAGAACATGATGAGGGCAGCTTCAAGTTATTATGTCTTGTTAAATGCCAGTGGTAAATATTGGGTGCTTGCACCTTTGAACAACAAATAAACATTTATGAGGTATCAGAGAGTGTTGGACCTAAACTTTTAGGCTTTTTTTTTTTTCCTTCATTTTTGATTCAGACCTTACTGGCACATTCTCATCAGCTGGATCATTCACTGTCAAGCCAAATGTCCAGCACCTTTGGTAACAGAGAACTGTGCTGACCTGGGGTGGGCAATTGAATTGTATCTTTTTTATTTTCTGGCTGAGTGATCTATCCTGCTTGATTGTGTTTATCTTAATTTTATTTATATTTTATTAACAAAATATATTGATCTTGCAAGCAGAGCCTCAAGAAAGTAGAAAACATATAACAAAATTCTTAAAGAGTCCAATTTACCTCGACAGGCAAATAATCTAAAAACTTATATAATCTGATTGAACAAATCATAACAAACCCCATCAAATGCATCAAATGTTATGCTGCATGAAGTGAAAGCACCTATTACCCCCCACCACTACCTCCCCCTTTCCCTCACCAAGCCCTATTTCACTCAGGTCTAATTTTAACTGATCGCTTTCTCATGCAAATATCCATTGATTTGAATGAGATTTTGCAAGGGTAAGGGCTGAGCAAAGACTTTGGGATGTGATCTTCAGAGAAAAACCCAACCCCTTCTTTTTATGGATACAGAGAGTCACTGTACAGGAAAGTTATTGTACAATTACTGCACAAAAGTAGTGGAAGGAGGGCCAGCATACGGGAAGGTGACATATGCAGTCTGCAAGGGTCTGACAGGCACGGCTTGCACAAGCACCAGAGTGGGGGGGAAGGCAGAGGCTTTGGGCATCCCCTAGATTACTCAGATGCTTCTCTCCGGGATTACTTTGAAATACACTGAAGACCTCTTTGTTGAAATCCACAGACAAAGCATGGGGTAAGTGGAGAGGGCCAAATTTTAGGTTTGCTGGTAAATCACGTAGTCGCCCATACACCAAAACATCTAAGAAAGAATATGATTTTAATTTATCAAAGTCCTGATAACAAGTTCTGAGGATGGGATATTAATTTTTTAATTAAAAAAAAGAAAATAAAAAACAAAGAAAGCTGTTTTCTTGTATTTTAATAATGTTGTGTTGGTTTTTAGCTCTTTCGGATTTCAGTTGTAGTAGAGGCCTGAGGAAGTCACAGTGACCCCTGCAGGCAATAGAGTATCCTCAAGAAAGAACTCAGGAAATAAGCATTATAATTACATACATAAAACAATTTTTATATATAAGATTACCTTTTGTTGTTGTTGTTGTTAAATCCCTTTTTCAGTTTCCTCTGCATTTCCAGTGTTTGGAAACATGCAGGTGAACTTCAGCAAGCTGGGGCAAGGATTTTGATGTACAGGGGGACAGGATAAAGAGGGATAAAAATTTAGTGGAGTTAAGCTTAACATCTTTATTTGCTAATACAATGTGTGCCTGCAAAATAAATCTAAGTTTTTGACAACAGAGCAATAGATGTGAAGAGTGATCCCTAAGTTTGGAGCCCTGACAACCTTCCTTCCCCATGAACAAGAGAAGTCTTGCTTTCCTAAATACTTATATTAAAGTCAACACAGGTAAATGCATTTCTTTCTGAATCATAACACTTATGAATTAAAATTATAATTCTGTGTACACTTTGAAATTTCTGTGATAAACTCTAAAAAGATTGCTATGCTACCCACTTTAAAGGAAAGGAATTAAAGTATGCCAAGTGCTACTTAATTGACATTCATGGCTAGCTTTATTTGCTATTTTTAATGTACTCCTGTATAGAAATAGTTGTCCAAAGAAGTTCTAGTGTCTCTATAAAGACTATTGTCACTTACTTGAGAGGAGTGGGCATCCTGTGCAAAGAGCATGCGAGCTTGATCACCTGGCACATGGCAGCCACAGGAAGGAATGGAGATATACTTCTTCTTTGGAGATATACTTCTGTGTGAGCAGCATCACATCTGGGTGGAGCTCAAGAAATTCTTGGAGGTCCTACTAGTTTTCACAGATCAGTCAGTGCTGTTTCCTTTGCTTCTCTCATACTTCATCTCAGTTTACTTATAGGCATCGAGTTTGTTTCTTCCTGCTGGAGTCCTCTATTTGCATTGCATTCTGGCTTGTTCAGTTTTAGTGGGCTGGAAGAGACTTTCGCCACATTATCACTTGGTGTATGTGGTGGAAATCCGATAAAAGCAGATTTTCCAGGAGGCCTTGCTAAGGTAGGGTTATGTACTAATATTGATAATTGTTTGTTGCATCAAACAATTTCAGACTTGACAATATTAGGCACCTCTCTGCATTACTACCATTGTTTTGGCAGCTGTATAGAGTGTGTCCTGACAGATTTGTGAAGGGATGAACTACTTAGTTATTGCTTCCCCTGGTTCTGTTGTTATAGCTATTAAAAATGCAGCCTTCGCTTTAACAGATCGTCTATCTTACTTACTGCTCTTTTTTTTTTTTTTTCTGAGCCAGTAAGATATCTCAGTGATGGCTTAGCAGAACAGAAAATTAAAGCAGAAGAAAAACATTTGGGAGATGTGAGCTAATACATTCCCATTTGCAAGCCATACGAGGTGCTCTCAAAGTGTTCCTCACACCATTCCCATTTATATGTATCAGCCCTGTGGTCAGTTACTGGTTTTTTACCAATCCTCAGCTGAGCCATAGTAATATCATCTTTTAAATGTAAGGAGAATGTGAATTTATGAAACTTCAGGTAAGGCTTTTTCACTTGGGGCTGCTCTAACACACTTTCTCACCTTTGCTGAAGGCTGAGAGAGTTCACAAAGCTTTGGTTGAGCTGCCACATTAACTCTTTATGCCATGCAGTACCTTTGATCAAGTGTCCAAGTCCTTAATTGTACTTTTGTAATATATATATATCTCTTTAATTTGCAGCATGATTTAATCTTTCTTGGTAAATAAGTATTACATATTTTTGTCTATTATCATTTCCATAGGAAGAAAAAAAGGAAGAGGCAGGCAGTTCCAGATCCTTTCATCCCCACAGGAGTTACAGAGGTGGAAGAAAAACTGCATGCAGCAGAAAAGACATGAGTGGGTTTAAGCAGAGGGCTCTGAAGAGGAATTATCTCTGAACGTTATATGCTGGCCAACAAAGTACAACTGATAACTTCCAAGGCCATTGTGGACCTAAAATGCCAGCAGCGGTCAAAGCAAATTAAGACTTTTATTAGGGGCCCCTATGTATCATTTTCCTGCTTCAGGATTACACTGCCAGCCCTGCAGAGGGAGATTTAGCTGGGTAATTCTCATTAAGGGGCAAACCTCTCTGACTTCCGCAGGTGCTTTGCCTGATTAAGTGCTGAAGAACCAGACCCTATGGTTGGCCCAGCTGAGCTCTAACCTGTCTGCCTTTATGCAAGCAAAAGCTTCATATATCAGCTCCAGCTCATGCTGAGTAGTCTTACTAGGCACTGTAATCCTAAGGGGAAACATTTCATTGCAATGCACAGCAATTTGCATTCTTTCTGAAAACTCTGCTATTACATTATCCATTTTTATCTTGATTAAAAGAGATCAAGAAGTGCATGCTCACACACTACACATGCAATTTTTCCATACAGGAGGCCTGGAACCCACACTGAAATTCTGACTCGAGGAGATCTGGCAACTTCCAACTCTTAATGGATTTATGCTGTTTTAATAATAGCCACAATTTACTGATAATTAGCAAGGAGGGAAGTTACCAGGTTTTTTGTTGTTGTTGGGTTTCTAAGATATTCAATTGTTTTCAGAAGTATCCAATGCCAAAAACTTCTTAAATGCTGCAAGAGCTCTGAGTCTGCGAGGATGATTTAATTGTACTGCAGAAGGTTAACCTATGGTACTAGTTACTGCCACACACAAATAGGGAACTGAAGATATATGGGCACAACAGAAATTCCAGAAGGTAGGCATGAAATTGGCCAAGTGTCCATGCCTCTAGTTTATAGTCTGTATTATATAATTCATCTCCAACATCTTCTCTCTGGGACTGCCCTGGAAAAATAACTACAGAAAGCAGGGCGGGGCAGGTATATAATAGCAAAAGGCTCCTTCTGTTCTATGCAAAACCATGGAGAGTCTTTGTGACCCTCTATCCTTACCTTTGCCCCTTCATGAACACTAAAAGATTAGGGCACATGGAGCAAGAACCAATCCCTGCTACACCACTGACATTTTTAGGGAATTGGTGTTTCCCTGTGTTTAGTGTCACACAAATAAAATGTGAAAAATTACACTTTGGCTCATAGGAAACAGGAAGACAAGTACATTGTAGAATACAAGATGGTGAGGTACTGCAAGAGGATTACATAAGGTGCCTAGAACAGGGTGATGGCATAGTATAAAACTGATCTGAGTATGCAAATTAGAAAACTTTTATGCAAGAAGCTGAATGTCTCAACTGATAGCAAGGTAAACAAATGACCTGGAATTGTCAACATTGCCTGTTTTCTAGAATAGACTACTCAAAAAATTTGATTTTGGCTAAAATTCATGTGTTTCCTCAGAGATAAGTCTGTCTTCCTCTCCAAACACTGCCATTCTAGCTCTGGCCTGGATGTTCTGGGTGGAGATTTTTATACATAGGCACATGGAGAAGACATCCAGGCCAGAAAAAAAGGTGGAGAGGTGAAAATCTCAAATTAATTTTACATCTCTTGTTCTACATTTTTCAACCAGTGAGAAGGAGTTTTGAGGCATTTACTCTAATGAAGTACTCAAATCAACAATACCTATCCACACAGGAATTAGTAAATGAATATTTCTAGAGAGAATTTGGTTTCACAACAGCAGCTTGACCTGCTCAAATGAGCTACTAAAGAAGGGCTTTTGTGATCTGTATTTCCTGCTTGCTATTGCCACTTCAAAAAAAAGTTTTGGACCTTTTTGGTCCAAAACTAGCTGTGTGTCCAGATACACAGATAGTAGTTATAGGAGATGCGGTATTTTTTTCATAACATCCAAATAGGAATAAAATAAATTTTCCTAAGTGGAGGAATGGGAATCTATCCCTGCCTGGTTGAATATTTCAGTAAAATTGTTCCAAAAATCATTGCTACAGTCAGCCTTTTAATTTATGACTAGAAAATAAGTAATAGTGCAAGGCATATAAGCACAACTAGGAAAAGGTAAAAGGATTTAGACCAGAACAAGAACAAAATTTTTCAAGAAACTGAGACATCACAAGAAGCCTCAGGCATTCTAGCTCTTTGCAGCTGAGGAAAATTTGCTGTTTGTTGAATCTTGCTTCCCTTATGTCTGTATAAAGAAAAATGTGTCACTAGTTCAGCCACTGAAGAATACATTCACTGGACTTGGAGCTATCAGTTGCTCCTAGAGCACGTGGAATTTTATTTGTAACATTATGCTTTCTAAAATTACAGGAGTAATAGATTAATACAATTATAAAGCTCAGGGAATTGCTTCCCATGCCCACCATACTGTAGAGCATTATGTGCTGCAGAACTGATGGTCACAATGGAAACTATTGATTCCAGCTGAACCTTATATTCTAGCTGCAGATCAACTGGCTTGAATCATGGCAAATTTGCTACCTTAAAATCATTTACAAAGTTTGGTATAAACCACATCAACCCGTAGCATAAACAAGAAATGAAATGATAAACAGTTTGTGATATTTCAGTGAACAAAAATATTAAGAAATAAATATTTTCTTGGAATGTACATAGAATGCATGATCTATGTTTTCAATCCTAATTTCAGCTTCTGATGAGATGAATCAAATATTCACATCCCAGCTGCTTCTGAATGTTTTAAGTGGAATTTCTTGGAGCAGTGTGAGCAGGTGGTGTTCCCACACAGCTCCAAATAAAGTTTATACATGCTGGGGAGGCTGGATGCCTCACAAACATGGATTCAGAAAACTAGTTTTCTTCTAATTCACATGTTTGGTCATGTTGTCATAAGGCTGAGAGATCTTCCCATGGACAAAGGTACAGATATAGAAATGTTGCCTGGAGCCTTTCCTTCTTCCAAGCCTTAGGTCATAATTTTCTGTACCTGAGTGCTACTTTTCTCTAAGCTGCATATATTTTAGGAAGTGGATTGTTTCAAGCCTTTTCATAATTTTTTGTATTCTTTTGTACTTTTTTGTACTCTTTTTGTACTTTTTGTACTCTTGTGCCAAGAGAACGTTATACAGAGTAGGATAATAAGTTATGGAGGATATCTGTGGCCAGGCCTGTTGGAGTACTCCAGAGAAGTAGATCTTGTAGGGCTGGGGTGGGAGAGTTGGGGGCTGGAGGTGATGCAGTGGGGTAAGCCAGTTAATCACAGCTCAAATCTGGTTTCTGTATAAAGACAAAATGATGATGTGCTATAGCCCATATCCCAGTCCCACATGTCCCCAATGGGAAATAATTTTGTCTGCTCTGAATTGGAGCCCAAATTAAAATTAATTGTCATGCAGCACACAAGGTAGGGATTTGACACCTAGGAGACACATTGAATGTAAGTGCTCACAAAAACTTCATCTTTAGCAAGTTAACCCAATCTTTGACTTTCCCAAGCTACTCCTTGAGATCACAATCTCCTGTAAAGAGAGATTCATAGCTGCTCAAATACCTGATTTGAACTGCACTTTAGGGCACTCTTCTGGCTACAAGAGGGAATGTAGGAAACAGCTTCACAACATTGGAGTCAGCTTTTGTGACTTTTCATTCCTCTGTGTTCCATTTTGACTTGGATTTTTTTTTAACTAGCTCAGCAAAAGAGCCTGTATTTGCTGTGCTGTGTTGCCTTTTGGTTGGTGTTGAATTTGGTTTTCTCTAGTCTGTTATTTCAAGACTATTTAAGACTCTGCCAGCTGGCTACCATCTTATGCCCATGGAATCATGCAAGGGAGTACAAAAGGGCAGAAGAAAGTTAAGTTTTGTCCTCTTCTGTCTTGCCAAAATCACAGCATTCTTCTAAGCAGAGGACACAGAGTGAAGCAATAAGACAAAAACTTCACATTGGGCTAGATAGGAAGTCTCAGTCTGGAGAAATTTTTCTGTGGTGAGTTGTACCACTGTCCTTCTGTTTTTTGAAAGTGATGTGAAACTTTTTGAAGTGACTCAAATATGTGGCTTTTAATCCCCAGCATGAAAACTCCATCTAACATAACTTTTAACCTTGCAAGTTGCTTCACTGGCCATGTGGATGCAGTGCCATTTTCAGTGTCAACAATTGATGCTTTGACAACAATGGTGTTGGACTTCCAGAACCCAAAGCAGGAGTTTCTTCTTGAGAAGTCTCACTTTATCTTTTTGCTATAAGTTTTGCTATGCTACTGTTTGGCAGTGGGGTTAGGAGATTTGTCACTTAAAGAAATAGAGCCAAATATTTGCTTTGAATGATTACAGCTAAGACATCCTTCCACAACTGTGTGCTTAGATTATTGTGTACTCCTTGCTTATGAACACTGAACATATTTCAGTGAACAGAAAATATACTGTCCTGGTATTCTAAAAAAATAATGTACATTCACAAATTAGCTTTTATGCTGTATTTCTCTGATATAAATAGTAAAACACTCTTTTCTACTTTTTGGAGTTTTTTTACTGCTGTAGCACCTAGAAGCCTTTAAGCTATCTCCCACTGTGATAAACTTTCTTAGCATCTGTTAAGAGATCTCTTACATTTTAAATAAGCAAGTTGTGGCTATCTTTCTTACCTTTGTATGTTTAACTGTATTTTCTAGAACTATGCAATTAGAAGGAGGGTATGAGAATTTTAACATTCAAAATCCAAACCAGAGAACCACATCATCAGACGAGACATCTGGACAACTTAATAAAAAGATGAGAGACCTCTCTACTGATTTGCTCCTGGACTACATTATAGATCTCTTAACACTTTCCTAGTGCTTCCAGAAGAACAGAGAATAAAAAATATTCTGTTGTGTTTCAAAAAAAGGTAATTAAAAAGAAGGGTATCTAAATATATATTTTATGCAAAAATTTTCATCTGTATGTGTAGGTATCTATCTATTCACATATCTCACCCACAAGATTTTCGCAAACACAAATACATTGAAATATATTACTTCCTTAAAAGAATTATTTTCTTAAAAGTGAAAGTTACTGGAACCTGAGCACAAACATGCCATTTTTCTCCAGTGAGAGATAGCAGCTTTCAGTAAAGGATTAAAACAGATGCTAGCTTGTCCTAGCTTTGAACCTTTTGAGGTGAGTTCTATATCTCCTGATCCACAAGCTACAGGTACAGTTTTAGTTATTTCACATCACTTGATTATTGCCATTTGGGGATACCACCAATGTGACAAAATGAGCTTCATGCACAGAAAATTCTAACACCTACATTTTAATGTGACATCTGTTCTAATACCTGATGAAAATCAATAAGAATAACTCCTCAGAAGTCAACAACCACAAGAAAAAGAGTATCTGTTGCAGGCTTTTAGAATTTGTTTTTATTTCCCAAGACTGGAGGCACTTGAAATTTTTTTGTTTTGTTCAGTGGAAACTAGTAATAAAATGTGATATTAAAATACATGTCTTCAACCACTCTGACTGAAGGAATTAAAAAGTTATTGGGCTGAATCTCAAGACCAGGTGGACCAGATACATCAGCACAAATACACCAATCCACATAAAAAGACGTGTAAGTATGATTGAGATATAGGACAAAAGACCTATTCAAGATATCCAAGACACACAGAAGTGCTACTGTAATAAAATTCTTATCTGATTTTCATAGAAAAAATAGATGTTCATTTAAATAAAGATTGATTTTTACCAAAGATACAAGAAGACACTACATTTAGCATCCAGCATGTTTTTTCTGGTAACAGAGCAATCAAACATGACCAAAAAGGTCTACTCTCTTCTATTTTTTTTCTCTTGAAACTAGAAATATTTTCTTTCACTGGTGTCTAGAAGATCCAAAACACCTCTCTGCAGTCAGTATTCAGGAGACACACAACATATGGTTACTGAAAACTGGCAAGAGAACAGTTTCTCATTCTCCAGTCAGGCATTCATTGAAGATGCTCAGAGGACTAACAACACAGCAAATACTTCTTCTTGCTGATGCACTTTTTTGCTGTACTGGCCTAGATAATCTTCTGATAAAAAAGGCATTTTAATCACAAAGCTCATTTTTTCAAAGTCAAGTGTTCAATATGCTTTGTTTAAATTACTGTATATAACAGAAAAATTGAAGAAGAGTCTTGTAAGCATGATCCTTGCTTTTCTGTTTGGGATTTTTTTTTCAATCATTTCTGTATATTTTTACAGATGGTGCATTTTTGCATCTTTACACTCACTTCAGTCTAGTAGTTGAGGTCTTTCTAGAAGCTCATGTGATATTATGATCTGCAGAAAAAAAAGCCAAATATAGTGTTTCTAATTCCACAAATTGAATATATATATATAGAATTTACAGGAAAAGATTCCAAAACAAGAATCCGAGCATTAGCCACATGTTTTACTCTCTGAATCTACCAGTCCTTGCCTGCCTTTTTCTGAATCCAAATAAATTAAGGGTTTTTACTGCTATCAGAATTCCTTTTGTTATGCATATTTACATAATTTCGAGTTATGGCCCTGTCTTCTTGTACTATAGTCCATACAGTACCTTTTTGGTAACTGAATTCCAATAAAAAGGCACTAGTACATCCTAAAAACAGTTGGTAATATCAGAAATTCTTAAAATGGTCTTATTGCCATTGTTGTAGGCTTAAAGGTGAATAGTGACCTAGACAAAAACATGACTAAATGAAAATTAGGCTACCCTTACACTGAAATACAGAGTGGGAAAATTACTGAGATTCTATCATCTTGGAAGTATTTACAGCTTTTTAAGAAATGGCTTGTAACACACTTCTTTCCTTGAATAGTACCAAAAAAAACCCCAAAACAACAACAACAACAACAACAAAAACAACAACAACAACAAAAACAAAAACCAGCAAAACAAAACAAAACAAAACAAACCCAAAAACAACTTAGGAGGAAAAATACTTTAGTTTCCTTAGACCTGATATCTTCAAAGACAAGGCTGTCCTCAGCCCTTTAGCAGGCACACAAAGGAGTGAGCCAGGACACAGGCCATCCCATGTATATCCTCAGGGAAGAGCCATTGGTGACCCACTAACTGACATTCAGTTGGCAGATCCATGAAGAACTCACTGGGAAAGTGTCTGCAAACCTACCCAAGGAGCTTGTGGATTCTCCCAGACTGGACATACCCAGAAGCCATCTGGAGAGGGCCTTGAGCAACAGCTCCAGATAGATCTGCTTCAGCAGGAGGTTGGACCCGATGATCTCCAGAAATTCCTGCCAATCTCTGCCACACTGTTTCGGTGTGATTCAGTAACTGTTAAAGCCCTGAAATATCTTACATCCACAACCAATGTAATGTAGTATAGGAGGTTTGATAGGCTCCTGTCAATGGCCTGAGATTTATGCCTAAAAAGAGAGGGTAGAAAACTTGAATGAGTAGAGTAGGTCTTTATGGCTGAGATCTAGAGGAATAGCTTTCCTACATCTCTCACATTTTATAAATGGCAGTAGAAGAGCTTTCTATCTGCTCAAAGGCAACCTGGTGGAGTTCATTTGCTAGAGTACATGCTCAGACGGGAAGGAAATGTGCACGCGGGGTGATAAAAGAGGTAAGTGGCAAATTCTTTAACCACTTCTCAAACAAAACATAACTGACTTCAACAGTGCAGAGAGATTTAATGTTTGTAACAAATCAAACATGAACACTAATCTGATGTGTTAGCACGCATGGTGTCTACAAGCCTGGGATCATCTATTTTACTTTAGACTGCCTAGTGCTATAGATGTACTTTCTAGCAATTTTCCCCCCTTTAAAACAAAGGAATATTGTTCCCATTGAATATTTGGCAGATGTTTTTTCTTTCAGTTCCTAAAATGAGCCACCTTACAACATTTCAGAAATAGAAGGCTGAGCTTCTTTGTTGACTCTACAGAAAGATCAGACTTCAGAAAGACCCCTTTATGTAAGACTTTGTGTAATGATTTTCCTTCCCACTTCTCTGCTCTGGAAAATAACAGCTTTTCTGTCAAGGGTTTTGTGTAGTTTTGTGAGTAAACTTATGCCTACACTGTAGAAAGATTGCAATGCCTGTGTACAATCATAAGCATTCCCTTGTGAACTCACAGGGTAGGAAAAAAATGTCGATGAAAGAAATATAGAGGAATAAAAAAGATAAGAAGATAAGTCTACTGTATCTTTCCAGATCTCTCACAGGTGTATATTAAATTTCTTTGGAAACCAAGGTAAAAAATAAATATTTAGTACAAGACAAACTATCAGAAAATAATATTCAAGTAATAGGAAATGGGAAATTTTCAGCTCAGGGATTTCAGAGACTCCAACATTTTTTATAAATTTCTTTTTATTTCTTGTAAACTGAACAGAAGATACAAAAATTACATGTTACAGGATAAGTGGATGCTAATGTAAGCGGTCACTTACATTAGCATGCTGAGCAGCAGGTCCATTTGAATGACATAAATGGTAGCTTAACAAAATCTGGCACAAGCCCAGTCTTTCAGAAACAAGGTGCCTACTCCACACGTGGAGTGAGGACTTCCAGATGAATCATCAGTGGGAACTGGAGATTCTGAGAAGGGTTTCTGCCAAGACCTTTCACCTTCATTAATAAAAGGTTGTTGTTAAATTGACAAAGATTGAAAAAAGAAATTATCTGGGGCCTGGAAAACCTACTTTATAGTAAATGGGTAAATCTGTTTCCTTTACATAAAAAGGTTAAGAAATGACATGACAACAGTCTAAAATTACCTGCATTATTTCTTGTAATGGAGTCTTTAATCTAGTAGATAAAGGCATAATAAGAAGGAACTGAAGCTACATAAATACAAACTGAAAATAATCTCTGATTTTTAAGAGTAAATGAAAATTACTTATTGAAACAGATGTGGTGGTTTCTCTGGAACCTTTTAAAATCAAAATAGATATTGTGATTTTTATCCTAAAGTCTGACACATATATAAATTCAAAGGCTACATAAATAGTAGAATAATTATATAATATATATATATGTAAGTAAAGATATTGTATATTAGAAACAGTTGTTGATACGGACTACATGAAAAAAACACTGAAAATTGCCACTATTTAATTTGAGTGATACAAAATTCTACATTAATATCAGTGTTAGTACTATCTGTTCAAACTGGAGTTCATTTTTATTGCAATTCAGAGTTGAACAAAGAGACTGTCTTCTGTGGTAAAAACAGAGCTCTTACAATCACTAGGGGATATGTGTTAATCAAGACACCCCCGTTTTGGCATGATGCAGCTCTATTGATCATTTATTTGCATGGATGTGTATGGTAGAACTCCATCAGTCCAGATTTTTCTTCTCTCTCAGCAGTTACATTATGTCAATAACCAGGGAGCTGGGAGGAAATTAAAATGCTCCATACATTTTTATCCATTTGTGAAGGTGTGGCGTCTGACCCTTGCAGGTGCCTGAGATGCCACAGGACTGTTCAGACTAGGGAGTAGTTATGTTCCCTTGGTGCTCTAAAATGCTCCTTCCTTAGCTTGGACTGGAAGCTCATGTGAGGCCACCCAGTCAGAGCCTGACAGCTGAGCCTCCAGACTGCAGTCCTCGCTGATTTAACCTGTCAGTTTGTCTCCTCACAGCCACCTTCAACATAGACATTACTCAATTTCAGTAGACCAAGCTGCAATCTGAGCTCAACCAAACACTCTGGAAATCAAACTGATTTGATCAAACCTGGATGTTTGGCAAGTCTGAAATAAACAGACTGTTATATTGGTAGTACAGAAGAAGAAAATATAGACGAAAAAAGATGAGACAGAACAACTCTCAGGAGTTGTAGTACTGGCTTTTAAGCATTTGCTACATATAAAATAATGTGAAAAGTCAGACAGCCCAAATCCCATTAAAAATAGTGCTTCATCTGACCCATTTGGAGTGCTGAGACAGTGAATAGATCTGACTGCTTATTTAGAGGTATTACAGGCGTTGTATTGCAACAACTGATATAAAAACACGCTATCCCACGCTCCCACTTTTCCTGCTATTTGCCAATTCGTAATTACAGTATGTAAATACACAGCAGAATGGGTCTTTGGTTAATCAAATTGATTTAATTGCTGAATCCCTACAGATGAATGTGAACAAAGTCTTCTCTTTTCTCATTTTTTGTTGGCAAAACATAGCCACACAAATGATAAAAATTCCACCAGAAATGGGAATGGGATTTGAATAACTCTCTTACTGGAGCACTGCTAGAACACCTGTAGTCAGATTCAAACAAGGTAATTCCTCATAATTTTAGACCTGTAAATTATGACATACCCTAGAGAATTAATTAGGCCTTTGTAGATTATCAATGTGTTTATGTCTACTTTTTATGGAAACCTGGCATTGTTTTTAATTTTATGAATTACATAATTAAAAATGCAATACCACAAAAAAAAAAAAAAAGTTGCAAGGGGTTTACCAGATATTCTCAATTGTCCATAGTCTGGATATAAGCTCTTGTGATAGTAAATATCACGTTTAGTACATGGCATATTTAGCCACAACATTATCCTGATTGCTTTTGGCAGGTAACTGATTCATATAATCTGAAGAAAGAAAGCCTGGAGATATCCTTGACAAAATAGTGGGTCATTAAAATCTGATGACTTCATGAGCTAGTGGAAACACATGTAAATTTCAGAGTTTTGGACCTGCATTGGATGTATTCATGCTACAGACCCAGGAATTTGAAATTTCCCCAAGCTGGGTTAAAAGCTTTCCCAGGTCCAAGCACTACAGAAAAGCCAGACACATTCCTGTGTAAGCTTTGGTAAACCTTTCTTTATGTTAAGAAGTCATGAGTGCACACTATGTAAGGATGGTAGCCTGAAGGATTTGGGTACCAAAATCCCAGACCTATTGCCTGCTATAAATGAGAAGTGAAGCCTCAAACCCGATATTTGTGATAAAATAAACTAACCCCACTTTATACAGAAGCTTTGTCTCAATCCCAGTCCTTCCATGGATGATGAATGCTGTGACCATTCTTGTACATTATACAGAAGGAAAGAGGAGTAGGATGAGTAGTAGTAGTAGTAGTAGTAGTAGTAGTAGTAGTGGTGGTGGTAGTAGTAGCAGCACATATTTTTCTTCAACTGTTCTTTGAACAAAGCCAGCTGTCACTGCATACTGGGTCCCATTCCACAGGCAGCTGAGTGGGCCTGTGAGAGTTTGCTCATCAGAGAATTCTGAAAGAATATTGTGCCTTGATAAGGTTTGGCACATGTAGGGTTTAGACTTTTCTGCCCTGCTAATTTACTAAGCTGTTTCTAAGAAAATATATGTTTTATAGATCTTTAAGGTCTGGTTCAGTTCCACATCCAGAGACCTGCATTTAGATGTCTAAAAGTATCTGCCTGCATGTGAGGTGGAAGACTGGCTTCCCACCATATTAATTCAAAGCCTAGTAAACATGGTCAGGTGAGTCTAGAGTGCTCTTTGGTTTACCAAATGAGATGTTTCCTTTACACTGAGTTAACTGAGCCTTGCTGACTAACAGCTCAGTTTATTTATCTAGACAGATGCATTTGAGGTGCCCTGATAGCTTTCCTGGCCAGTTGCTATTAGTCCCGTAGACCTCAACTCCTCTGTTATACCAGTCAGGTCTGTGCAGACATCTTAGGTACTCTAGGATGCCTAAAAATCATTAGCTGAATATGGTTTAATATTTGAGCTGTACCCCAGGCTTATACTGTAAAGAGGCTTTGTCATAAGCATACTTGTAAACACTTGCATCTAGGTAAATTAACCTAGATTTCTGACTCTGAAGGTTTACTCTACTGGTAAAACTCAGGGGTTAGTTACTAGCTGACACAGTTTTCTAGTTAGGCACTGATAAGTCTTATTCCAAGGCACCTATTGCCCTTAGTCAGCTCTGTCTATAAATCCTTGGAGTAAGCTCAATCAATTCTAGACTACCTGAGCCTTGAAACAGACTCACAAAGGTCACTCATATTTCACAAATAGTGCCACTGCTAACTTTGGATCTCAGCAGTTCATGGGTACACTGATTTAAATGCTTATTATACATTTCTTTAAGACTCAGGATAAAACTGCTGCCAGATTTCAATTCTAAACAAAATAAAATCCTTTACATTGCTTTTGTATTTGCTTTGTGTGATAACTACCTTTTCAGCCTATTACTAAACTCAATTAGAAATTCTTACTTGTGCTGCAGTGCTTTGCTGAGGCTAATGAACAAAGTTTCATAAAATCAGCTTGTGACCATGTGATGACTATTAAAACTTATAAAAGCCTTAACAATTATCATAAGGAAATCAGCATACTATGGCATTGTTAGAGGGTGCATCGTGAACCAAAGTACTTCTAGCTCATCAGAGCTTTGCCTGTTCATGCTGGAGCACAGACCTGGTTTTAAGCAAACAGATGGAAGTACAAACCTCTGATATTCCTATTCCACTTTGTGCAACAAACATGTTTAGAAAGAGCAATTACATTGACCTTGAAAAACTATTGCACTGTACTCTGCACTCAAATTCCTTCCTAACTCCCTTTTCTATCACATTCTATCAGTGCTATTTATGAAAGCAAGTTGTTCACATTTTAGTTTTTAAAAACTAGTAAAATAATTGCCACACACTGTTAAGACAGTTTTATTTCAGATAAATTAGCAGCTTTTAGAAGGCTTTCATAATTTTCCTCCCTTCCACCCTGCTAGTAACGCTATACTATTACCTGCTGCCAGCCTGGATACTTATCCATTCTGTTGGTGTTTTCTGCCTTAGTGTCTCTTCTGGCAACAACCAGAGTTGGCCCCTCATAATTGTCCTTCTCCTTCAGATTCTGGCTAGAAAACTGAGAGTGTTGTAGCCAGGCTGATAATTATTTCACAGTGGGACCTTCCAGTACTATTCAGAGATGCTGAGAAACATTTGCTTTGGAGAACACCAGACATGCCTGGAGACTTACACACGCTATAATTTTTCAGCAGTCAGAAGCGTTCCTAACATTCAAGTCTTTCTGAAATTCTGTTTTTCCTGCTAATATCCAATATTTGGTTTATGTCTTATTCCCTTTGTATCTACATTCACAGACTGCCTATTTTGTGTATTGTAGCAGACAGTGGGACCAGGATAGTTCTTCATGTAGGTCTCTACATGTGAACTGTTCAGACTAGGTTTTTCTTAGAGAAAACAGATATCCATTTTAGCTTGTGCTTCACAAAGTCCTCAAAGAACGTCAGATGAATTGCAACTTTAAACTATGAATTAGTCTCCATTGCCACAAATGTATTTATTTTAACTAACAGAAACATATATATACATACTTCAGATGTCTATATCTATGCAGGAATTTGACCATAAAATGAGCATAAACTGTCCAGCAAAAATCATATGACCTTTAATAATAAATTTTGCATATAAGTAGATAGCATAATAAAACATACAAATAAAAGCAGCAAATTTATTGTCTAGTCCTTTATATTGCTTTGCTTTCTCCACCCTGCCATAAAACACCTGTAACTTCTCTGTTGTTTACTTTTTTTTTTCTGGTGTTGAGCTTTCATTGTCCACTGAATACTTCAACACTGAAAGTATTGTGCTGAACCTAGCAGCCACTCAATGAAGTAATCCAACAGCATATTATAGGTGCCTACAGAAACAGAAACATCCTGGCCATAAAAAATAATGCCCTTGAAAAGCTATTTGGAGAAACATTTTGTTCTCTTTAGTCTTTCAGAATGAAGATGTGTTGTATGAGGTATTTTATACATGCAAATGCTTCATTTTCTTTCTTTAAGTCTTTATAGTACTATTTGTTTTCAAATGAGTTTTGTGGTTGTTTCATACAGGGAATGTAAAACCCAGGGCACATGTCACTATTCTGTGGTTTGCCATATACTTTTCTTTAATAAATCATCATTGAAGATGTGAACAAGTTTAATTTCACAATGTAAATATTTCCCTTTCCAATTTGTGTGTTTGTATGTGTGTGCCAAAACCAGATTTTTCTAAGAAGCAATCATCTAAAAACCCACAAATTCGGCACAGCATGAAGCTGTGCCAAATAATACTCCCATGGAAAAACTGCAAATGATACAGACCATTTATATTTATGAATCCTGAGCTCAATGTAATACCTATGTTTTTATTTAACTTTGTTTGGAAGCCATGTTCAGAGATTTCTGGATTCTTGGGAACATAATGATGTATATGGATCATAAATGACCCTCCTGCTGTTTGTCTGCCCAGAACAGACCTTTGGGTAAATAAACAATCTCAAACATAACTAAAGTATTGGTATATTCCAAACTTCAGGGAAACTTTGAAAACATGAATACTGGAAAGACTATCATTTATATAGAGTCATAGAATAAATTAGTTTGAAAAGGATCTTTAAAATCAGAGAGTCCAGTCGTTGACCAAACACTCACAACCATGACATAGTGATTGGTAAGTGGAAATGCTAGTGGAGCCCACTGCCATCCACCTTTTGAACATAGCTGTGCCATGTTTTACAGATTACAGTCATGTTAACCAGCAATAAAAAAGAAGGGCAGTTGTCAGACATGCTCCACAGGAATAGTTGGAAGAGACAGGCTCTAGCAACATGGATATCTGCTATGCCTCATCTTCAGCTCATGTAAATTAGAGGTGTCTCTGCATTGTGCTTATCTGTGAGAGTGGCAAGAAGCCATGTGATTTTTGGAACTGCTTTCACTGCCTATTGGACTTCAAGTAGAGCACTAAATGGAAGGATTCTGTTAGTGCCCACTAATCCAGCAGGGAATCACAGACTTCTGATTCAAGAAGAAAGAGAATTCATCAATTGGGTGATGAATTTTACTGTGAAGGGGTTATGATTACACATAAAAAGACTCACCTTATTTTTATTGAGTTTCTTTCTGTTGTGTCTGAACCAGTTTCATCTGATATTAACTGGATTTATGTCTCAGTTACTTGCTAGAACAAAAATTCTGTGGCATAAATGGCCTTCCAACACACTAGAAAAAATGGATTAGAAAATACAAATCTACTTTTTTGAAGGTTCAACGTAACAAAAAAAAATCTTTAATCCTGCTTGCTTGTTTTATGTGCTGGAAACCAGTGAACCTTAGACTGTACTAAGTTATACACCTCAGTCACAAGAGCAACTACACAGACTAAAACAGCTTTTGTGGGATCTGTACAGCTGCAGCACCCATTCATCTACTGTCTGAAGTCACCTCCTTTATCACTAACTTGGTGTCTATGCACTACCCTGACATTGTGTCTCTACTACTTCTGTGACAGCAATAAAGACATATTCTAGAAGGAACACAGCTGACATGCTCTAAGTGTGTTCCAGTTACTGTGTCCTTTCAGACAGTACAATGGAACAGCTAAATAAAGGCACAAGTTCAACCATTTCCCAGTGCTGTGCATCCCAGCTTCCTCAGGAGCAGAACCTGTGGTTCAGTCTGTGCTGGTGACTCTCAGTTCAGCTACATCAGGGCAGGCCAGACCCTTTAATCTTCAGGGCTCACTGCCATAAGTGAGACTTTAGTCACAAAGTTTTTCTGAAAAAGACCTCACACCCTTTCCCCCCAAATTCCAGACAACACTGGTCTCCAAAAGTCTAAGAAAAAGAAATCACTTTGCCAGTTAGCCAAACAAAACTTGAAGGTTTAGGAGAATATATATCAGGGAGATTTCACATTTTCATTCTCTCAGTCATACTTCTTCACTCTTGCTCCTTACAAATTGTTATGTTTGGCCACATTGCTGGATCTGCTCTACTTCAGCTCTTTTGGACTCCAGGAAATCTATAATTATTATTTAAGAACCAGAATTTTGTCAAAACAGTACAGCCCAATTAATCTTGTTTCTTGTAATAAATCTAATAAAATTGAGGTTTGGAAAACATATTCATGTTGAGAGCAGTAGAAATAAACCACTGAGGCAGACTTAAATGTCCTCTGACTAGTTAAAGCTTTTTAATGATCTAATTTGCCCTAGAGCGAGCAGTTACCACCATTTTGGGACTCTGTGCTTTCCAGATGTAGTAGCCACAGAAAAGGAAAGCTCCAAGAACAACACAATTTGTTTGGGACACTGATGTTTAGGTGATTAGTTTTCCTTATCAGACTTGGTGATTATTTTCAGAACTTATACCACAGTTATTAACATTGTTTTTATTAAACAGAAGACTGCCAGAAGCAAATTAATAGCTAGGTTTTGGGTTATTCTCTGTTCTTAAAAGTAGTTTCATTATCAGATAATCAGCTAGCAAGCCACTTGCACTAGCTCTACACATAGACCCAGATCTTCCTATGATTGGCTCATGCACCGTCCTCCCCAGAGATCTGGAGTGCCCCTTGCAAGAACAACATTTACTAATCAGAGTAAGGCACCACAGGCCAAGTCTCAGCATAAAGCTCTGAATTCCCATCCTGTGAAACAGTGTCAGACATATTGTGTATGTATTTTACTGAATGGAATTCCACTAAATCCTGTACATCAGGGTGTGGCTCCTCTTAATAAAAACACATTAACTTCACCTGTGTTTTATCCAAATAAAAAGTGCAAGACTTGGGTGACTATTCAACAGAAACAAATAGTCCTATCTCCCCCTTGCCAGCCAGAAATCTGCCTATCAGAAATGCATTGTTATTAGAGGTAAGGAGAGAGCCTTGGCAAGTGCAAATACACTGTAACACGAAGTCCTTTAGCCTCTTAGAAAAGAAATTTCAGTACTGACAGAACCAAGACTACAAGAGCATCCACACAGATTCTTGAAATTAATCCTTCCTGATTTAAAGTGGAAGACAGCAAAATTTTTATTGAATCGTCCTACTGCTCTCAAATTATAATGTGCTCTACTAGATTGCAGGTCAGTCACACCAATCTGGAGGATATTATTTTTTTTCCCTTTCCCCCCCCACTTATTCTTTTCACTCCGACAGCACTATTGATGAAGACCTCAGGAAAAAAATACCAGTGCCCAAGACACTTTGATGGCCTTTCCACTGTGTAATTATACTTACTCTTGATAACACTAAAGACATGCCTTATTGGTAGTGGCACAGGCTGCTTTCCTTTTCACAGAGAGATGGATTGTTTCTGCAGGCCTTGATGGCCTTCAAATTATCTGAGCACAGAAAAAAGAGCAGAGTGAATTTTATTTTAACTCATTTTATTTCTAAATTTATTTCCCAGTAGCTAGAAGGTGATGACTGCCCCAGCAGTCAAGTCAATTGTTATCTGTGGGACTTGATTATGTTTAGACCCAGTCTCTCATTTTGAGCAAGACACAGTTAATGAGGAGAGAAATGAAAAGTGCATTGAGTCACAGTGTGTTTGTGGTAATTTGTGACACATTCACTCTACTCAGTTCTTTGTTTATTCCTTCCCCCCTCCACGCAGGTCCTGTAGAAAAAGGAACAGATAAGCGAATTCAGTGGTAGACAGTTAAGGGTGTTGAAAGTAATGAATCTATATCTCTCTATCTCTTTCCCCATTGTTGGCAGTAATTGGAGCAGTGTTCATCTATACAGTAAAATGCCAGTGAAGCCCATCTTAATGAAACATCTTTTTTTCCATTATTTTGCAACACATTTTTCATTGACACAGCTAGTTTTTATTTTCACTATATGCCTTTTTTTTTTTTTGCAAGCTCTTTGCCACTCTTCTAAATAATAGTCCATTAAACAGTTCACAGTGTGTGTTCTGTAGAAATGTAAAAAAGTGATTGGATGATACTAATTAAGGAGAGATTTTGTTTCCACTTACTGCAGATCAATGGTGGGTTACATTAAAGCTGCATTTTTGTGATGAGTTTAAACACAAAAGAACAGCTGTGCTAAATACATATTTCAAGGCTTACAGGTAGGTCAAATAAATCTTTCTTTCTTTGCTTGTCTATTTTAAAACTATAGCAAACTGTATGCAAAGAATAGTAGGAAAATAAAAAAGCCAAAAATTTCACTGCAAATATTTTTCACTTGTTGTTACAGAAACAGCTAATTCAGGAATGCCAGTTGCAATGCATTGAGATCCTGTTGGCTTTCAATTTAATCTATAGACTACTGTGCATTAATTTTAATGAGACTTTTTTCCTTCTGTTTTCTACAGTTGCCACTCTAAGGTATTCCCTCTCTGATTTATGGCAGTGCTAGATACAGGAATAAAATATATTAGTGAGAAAACTCTTCCTGTATTTCAACCCACAATTCTTCCTTTAATCCTAAATTATTCTGAGCACAAAATGTAACCAAAATCTCCATACAGAGATATGTTCATATGCAAAGAAGAGTGGCAGCTCATTCCAGTCAGATCAATTAAAATAAGAATTCACTATTCGCTGGCATTCCTTGATCAGCATGAACAACAGTCAGAGGAAATTCACCTGGTTGCCTCCAAGTAACGTAATGAATCCTGGAACATATATGACAAGGAACTAAAAGAGAAAATGCTTTTCAGGCACTTGCTCTAAATATTAAATGTACAAAACTGTTTTAAAATCAGTTCACTCTATTTTAGAAATGTATTTTCTTTAATATAGGATTCTATATAAGGAAACTATAAGCACCCTGGTTTTATCCAGTTCATTTCAATATCAAAATCACACAAGAATTTTTGTTCGCACTTTCCTTGCATTTCAACAGTTTACATCCCAATTCTAAACCACTATTAGCAGACTAGAATAACATGAGTAGGCTTTGTATACCATGGACTAAGGAAGGTGCCTGATACCTTTGATTTTGTAGAAACCAAGGTCACATCTAGATTTACTATTATACAACCAAAGTTTGTATGAAACAGATAAAAAGGTCCATCTTTACTGGTTTAAGTTCAAACTATCAAGTTAGAAGTGTGTGCCTTTCATCAAATCAGGTTAAATCAAAAGTTAACTCAGAATTCATAACACCTTTGTTTCATGTTGAAATCTGGGTGGTCTCAAACTGTTGAAAGGAATCATATATTCTAGAAATAGACTACACTCTGGATGTGCTCACTTTTCAAAGAACATTAAAATTATCACTCGTGATAATTTTAAGAAAGTGTTATTTGTGTGTACTGTGCTTTACATTTTCTGCACAAAGACAAGAACATGCATGGCTAGCGTGAAGGCCTGCTGTGAGTCTGAAGACTGCTTGTTTATAAACATATGGACAGTAGCACCTGAGCTCCATGCCTCACAGTGGGTCAGTTACCTGCCTTTTCCACAGGTGGTGTTTTCCTGACATCGTGATTGAAACGCCTTTATCTTTTACACACCTTGAAATACAAACAATGCATTTTTACAGCACACTTTTGGTCCAGAAGGGTGCTCTGTTTAGTTTGTGTATCAGCTGACTGATCCCATGACGGAAATGGCTATTCATTCATACAATGTGAAAGTTTGTAAGATGTGTTATAGAATTTAAAAGCTGTGCTGGGACCAGGCAAGGTTCAGCAAATGCCTATTTTCAAGAGTGACATCCACTCTTGAAGTGAAAACAAAGACAGTGGGAAAGCATTCTGCTAGTTACGGGGCACACTTCCAGTGAATAAAATGATCTTTAAAACCTGCACTACTGTGCACCCCACGCTGCTTTTACTGCTGCTATGAACTGGATAGATTAGGGTGAGTAGAACAATTTTTAGTTCAATTTTGCTCATTGTGTCTGTAGTTGTAGAATCCACATGTATAGAAACTCTTTATTTAAGCAAGGGTTATAACTGGTATTCTCACAGCAATTTATAAAAGGAAGCTTCTCCTGGTATAATTCATTAAAAATTAATCAACCCATTTCTGTGCAAATCTCTGTGACATGTGTTCTTTGATGCAGTGAGTGCTGAATAGTCTTTTCTTTATTATGAAATGACACAAATGGAACTTTCTAATTGGCTGTCAGTGATGTCATATTCAAGTAAACTCACAAGTTGGCTTATTTCTCTTATTACGAACATTCTCCATGACAGACTATGATTTTCTGGAGAGCTCCTGTTCCTCTTTGGTAGTTAACATCACTTTGCTGGAACAATTACAGTTATGCCTCTGTAATAGGATAGAAACTTGCCAGCATGTTTTCATGTGTTTGCATATGGGGGATACTTTTCTTTCTTTTACTATGTTCTCCTACACAGGCCACCCTACAGTGCCCACAGAGGCAATGTGAACCTTACCAGTTGAAACAAGCAACAACTTTCTTAGCCATTCTTTCAGGGTTGTCTTTTTGGGTGGTTTCATAGATTGTGTCAAAATCAACAAGAAATGTGGTCATGCTCATATCTAACTCATAGTTAACAGATTTCATTTAATATGCAGCAGTTTCATCAGCACAACCACAAAATGTTCATAGCCAAGACACATATGGAAACAGTGAGATTTTGTCCTTGTGGTTTTCAGCTTATTTATGTATTTGGTTAACAGTGCCTCGTTAATGCGGAAGGATTGCCAGATCTCCAGTCTTTCCAGGAGGGCCAGCTTTCACTGCAGGAGGATTTGCTCTCCAAAGAATGTGCTTTGGCAGGAACAGTCCAGCTTACATTTGTTTTTCTCTGTTACCCATGTTATGTACTTACAGAGCTTAGATAAGGGCAAATGTTTTGCTTCTAGGAGTCACCTTTCAAAATCATGGGACAAAGTGCCACATCCTCTAGCTATACAGCTCTCCAAACCAAGATTACAAATCCATAACCTTACTACCTCAGCTCCTAACTACATTCATCCTACTTTGTAAGCAGCTCTGCTTTCACATGGAACCTTCAGCTTACACCCTGCTTCAAGATCCCTGGTCCCCAGCCTCTGCAATTTGACAGGACAGCCAGGACCATGCTCTTGAAGACCACGGCCTCTCTTGCTCTCTCTGATCTCACATGAACTCTCATCACCTCCTTCTGATCAGTCCCAACCAGGTTTGTCAGGAGAGTGAGGCACTGCAGATTCATGCTGTTGCTGGGGGGAGCATAGAGGTGGGCATCCTCTAGGATGCTCTGCTAAAGGCAAGGCCATAATCTGATCTTCAGCTCTACACTTTCCTCCTCATGTTACCTAGTGCTGTGTTTAAAGTATATGAAGTAACAGAAGATAAATTCACCAGGAGACTCCAGCTCTTCAGGTGATTTGCTTACTGGATGCTCTCCCAGTTCTCCATGATTATTATAAATCACATGCACAACAACAACACAGCTTTGGTAATACTTACTATCCAGGGCCTTGAAAAAAGTTATGGAATACAACATGCAGTAATCCCAGATGATAGAGCTATCATGGTGCTGCTCTAAGTGAGGCTGGAGCTTAGGAATCAGAGCCACTTAATTAAAATATCAAAAAGAGTGAAGGCAAAATATAGCTTTAGAGAGAGATGTATGTGGCTTTTGCCAGTATCAGGTTGTCCCATCTTCCAGTCTCTGAATATTCCTTGGCTTGTTTTGTCTTGTTTTAGGAAAAATAGACTGCAGGGGGGTTTTCTGTCCTTTTAATTTGTCCTTTTTTTCTGCCTTTTAATTCCTTTCTTTCTTTTCCCCTCATTTCTGGTAGACAATGGCTTAATCTAAAGAATAAAGACACCATATGATTATATAATTTTCTAATCCAATTACAGATCTTTGATATGGCTCCTTATCTTTTTTTCTTCATGCAGTGATATACAGATCCCATGGTTCTTTAAACTTGAAAATATCTTTACTTTTCAGATCATGCCTTTACCTTTCCTCTGCATTTCACTAAAACACAAATGTGTAATATTTAATTATTTGATTCCTATCTTGTAAAAGGAAGATTAATAGAGACATTAATGAATACAGTAATGTAATCAACAGTTAACTTTCCTAGAATAATTTGATTGGGATTTCATTTTACAATATAGGTGAAAACCTGGCTCCAGTAAAATTACAGCATTCCCATAAGATTCAGTAGGACCAGAATCTTATTATCTACTTCCTGATGACCTGAAATTTTTTGTTATTTGCCACCACAGTCATCTGACACCAGTGGAAATGCCTTCTTGCTTCAATGTGTGCTAAACTTCAGAAGAATACTCTCCCAGCTGCTCTTCCTTGGAAAGAGGAAAAGCCTTTTCCACAGCAAGGATCCAGAGCACAGCTAGGTAGCAGCTGTTGCAATGGTATATAGCAACAGTCATAGCCACCATTAGGGCTATTAAATGCACTCCCATCACTTCTTAAAACCTGCACATGCCCATTGGTGACAAAAAGAGTATTAATCACACGTACATTTTTACTAAAAATCATCCACTTCTTCATCTATTCTGCCTCCCCATAGAAGTTTGAGATTTTCCTATAGGCTAAATTTAAAAGTTGAACCCTCAAATCTTATGCAGTACTTATGGAAGGAGAAGAATTCTTTACAAGACACAGAGGAGGCATAAAAAAAGTTTTGTGATCCTTGGTTTGATATTTTATATTTACTGTAGCTCATTATTTGATTCAGGAAACCCTGCCTTGTTCACTTATCTTTGATGTTAACAGTGTCTCAAAGTCTAATATAGATGTTTCTTTTTCTATTTTTTCCCCAGCTGTTGTTTACATATTCTCCCTCATGTGTAAGTAATGGAGCTACAGTACTGGCCCTCCTAAAGCTGGTTGCTAAAGTTCTTGATGGTTTAATAAAGCAAATAACAGTCTGGATCCTTTTGCTCTTGTCATAAAGATGGCAAGAATTAAGGCTTATGATAGGGATCACAAAACAGATTTTTTTCCTTGCCTTTTGCATGGAAGCTTATCTTCTGCTTAAGAAGAGAAACAGAAACCCTGCACCTGGACTTTCAGATGCACCGTGATGCATTAAAAATTTTGTCTTGTCATAAGGACTCATCAAAGGGACTGAAGGCTGTGAGCAGGAGCAGCCTGGAGAGGAGAGAAGGTTGGTAGTCATCAGTAACAAGATGATTCTGAAGAGTTTTCTGTGCTGTGACTGCCTTTCTTCCCTTCCATGGTGTACTTCCTTTCTCAGCCCATCAGTGCTCAGTTAACTGGCATTCACAGTGGCAGCTTTCATGTATTTTATCTGGGATAGTAGCAGATGAAAATGTATAGTAGAGTTGTGTGAACATGTGTATATAAGTGTAAAATAATGGCAGTTCAGAACAATATGGAATAAAACAAAAACCAGTAAAGTACTGAAGACAACACAAAGATGAGAATGCTTTGTTGGTGCACACTGGAAATTCAAAAGCTATGGTCATTGTCCTGAAGGTTTTGAGCTTCTTCTGTACTTCCCATTACATTCTCAGGTCAAGTTGCTGTATGTTATCTCTGCAAGTTTGGGGACAGACATTGATGCTACTGCACAGGCAATTGAATGAATAGGAACTGTGTAAGAGTCGATTATTAGCAAACTAGAAAAGAAAACTCTAAATAATAAAATATTTGAGATATTTTTAGGTATTTTGGTTTGTTGTTCCAGGATGAGTCTCATTATGGATTGGGAATTTCACTGAATATCTTCCTGTTGTTCTTGGTTTGTGTATTTTTCTTTTAAACCCTCTGTTTTTTATCCCTGCTACACGCCACTATTAAAACTGGTCTACAAAAAAAAAAGGTTTAGCAAAGTTTATAAACTGTGTTGAAGATGGGGTCCCCTAACTCAAAGTGCTCTTGAGTATAAAATAATTTATAACACCAGAATAGCTTCATTTTTGCTTAGGAGGAGCCCTTACCCGTCCGTGCCACGAGACAACATGGTCACAAGTTTTTGTAGTGTTTCTTATCTCTGAGGCAAAGCCTTCTCCCAAGAAGAAAGATCTTGATGGAAGGCCCACTCCCTGGGGCATAGCTGCCAGTGTCTGGGTAGCAAACTGCAGGGTGGGAAGCAGCTACAAGCTGTCCTGTTATAGTCACAGACAGGTTCAGTCAGCTCCCAAATGGATGCGAGCAGCACCAGGTGTCCAAAACTGCAGCCCTCCAAGGGAGCACTCCACACCCCAGCTCTAACATGTGTATGAGAAAGCTGCAGCCATGAGGGGCATGAAAGACATGGGGAGATATCCTTGTGGACATGTGACTGGGGACATGCAGAGACAGAGGCTGCTGAGGACAAGGCTGGAGATTTATTCTTGGAAGGAGGCATTCCACAATGGAGGGCTCCCTTCCAGGGACTGCAGCCATGGACAACCACAGCAGGGAAGGGGCATTCCTGAGGTACTGCAGCTGTGGGCAGGGACATCCTTGAGAGCCTTTGCTACAGGGTGGCTCATGTCAGAGTGAGGACACCCTTAGGAGTCATGGCCATTGCTGACCCACGCTGGGGCAGAGGAAAACCATTAACAAGCAAAGAGAAGCAGACAGAAACCATTAAGCATACAACCCAAAACCTTCTGGGCCATACATTTCCTCATTTTAGGAACTGGGATTGTCTGAGTGTAACCCTTGGCAAAAACACAGGAAAAAGTGATCAGGAAGGCAGAGAGGAGAGATTTGGCTTAACATGAGCCCAGATCAGGAAGGAATCCCTTTACTTTTTTGTAGGTGTTTACTCTAAATTTTCTCACTTGCCAATGGAGTTTTTTCTCAATCAATAAGTCCGCATAACAGGGCAACAAATTAAAGTTAGAAAGGATAAAAACTACTGATTCTAGACTGTTTACCCACTACAGCCACTGTGATGATGCTTGTCTTGAAAGACATGCATCAGTTTTAAGATTTTTTTGCCTGTTTCCTTGGCTAAATGTTCATTCTGTATTTCAGATGATGTATAAGCAAAACAGAGATTTTCTTGTTGAATAAACTGTGTTTGAGCTTCACTGGTTTTGTAACATTTTATCCTTCTCCAATACTGTATTTACAAAATGTAAACGGAACAAAATAATAAGTTCTGCAGACTGCAATTTTCTCTCCACCAAAAAACACAGTAATTCTGTAAGAGGGTAGAAGAACCACAGTAAACTGGGTTACCTTACAGAAAACTCACATGCTGTTAATGAAAGGATTTTATTGTATCTTGAAGTATTTTTCAGCTTCCATGGACATAAAATGCCTGAAATCTTAATAACATCATAAAAAAAATAGGTTCAGATTCATAAATCATGATCAGTTTCCCTTATCTGGCAAAATTAAGAGCTAGCCTTAAAATTCCTCCATAGTCCACATTCAGGAAATAATCTCTACTTATGGTAGTAAGAGTCAAACATCAGTTTATAGTTAAGCACCTGCTTAAGTGCTTTTTTGGGTCATGTTCAAAAATGAAATGTGTTCATGTCCCTCATGTGTAGATAAGGGTCAGATATAAAATTAGAAGATAGATTTAGATTCCAGTCACCTTCTCTTTAATTAGTGAGTACTCAGATCAGAACTTCTATATGGGACCATCTGGGCAGTGCCATTTTTAATGCTGTCATTTATTTTTCTATTTCCTCACTGGATCTCTTGCATTACAGGTCTGTGTTTTTAAACAGCATCAAAACAATAATGACAAGCCTATTCATTTACTGGCTCAAGTTAGAAAAACTATAACTGTGGAGGTGTTAAATGAAGTGCATTTACTATTTTGAGTATTTCTTGCACACAAAGTTTTGACTCTCAAAAATTATAATGAACAAATTTGTTCTGCTAAAAATCTCTATTTAAATAAAACATTTTTATTATATTTATATTTTATATATTTTATTAGGGTATTATTTTATTAGTTCCTTCAGTGTAATACAAATTAATAAGACTTTCTCATTCTCTACATTAAATTGTTTTTACATTATGGTTTTCTAATGGTGTGAGGTTCATTTTAAATATCATTGCTTCAGTTGTCAGAGAGATGGACAGAACATGTGAACTTTAACAGAACATCTGCTTCAAAGTGCATATGCTGTAATTTATGGCCATTTCAGTACCACTGAACTGTTGCCAAATTTAACAGGATTCAGTACTTCCATAAAAATTTTAGCTTAAATAAATATATGGTGTTTAAGAATAAAATTACACATGTGGTATTGTTAATTTTAAGAGACTGAACAAAGATCCAGGTAAAGTGCCCTCAAGACAGCAAACATCTTAAACAAAAAGCAAAAGGGTTGGGTGTTTTGTGGAGAGGGGATTTTTATAAACAGGTCATTCTTCAACAGAAAATATTTCCTAATCATAGGGAAAAAATTGAACTTTTAGACATATTTCTGCAAAATTAGCAAACATAGCCTCTTCTCTCTTGCCAGTTACTGGATGGTGAAATCTCTCAAAAAGTTTCAGAATTGAATGAGGAAGTGTCAGAACAGTATGGATTGACATCTGCCTCTGTCAGGTTTTTTACAGCTTGCACAAAGGAGGATGAAGGCACACTATCACACAGGGAAACCTACCATTTGACAGAAGAGAGCATTTTCTGACCTGACCAACAGTGCTGGGACTTAAGTGAAGGCTCCCCAGGGTGGATGGTCTAAAACATTGATTCATTAGTCTGTTTAATCTTTATGGCTGCTAAGGGAGAGATCCTCCTTGATTTACAATCTGACAGACTGTCATCTCAAGAGGTCCCTGATCACTGTCCCTCCACCAAACTGATAAAACAAAAATATAAACCCTAGTACCCATGATGCATAGAATTAACATAGGGTTCAAGTGGAAAATAGAAATAAAAAAATCACAAAGGACTGAACTCAGTATAGGGAGAAGTGGCTGTCAGGGAGCTGCTCATAACTCCCCACTTTGGGAATACATGTGCTGTTTTCCAGGCTCCATATGTAGTGCAGCCTCAAGTGACTGAGGAAAAGCTTAGAAGAAGCAGCATGGAAGAGCTCAGACCCTCTATGTGCTGCCCACTCACCCTTCTACCAGCTACACCATGCTGCACTGTATGTACCAGTGTAACCTGATGATATAGATAGATAAATGAAATATTGTCACTGAAGATGAAGGTAATCTAGAATGACATGGCAAGGTTGGAACAAGATGATTTTAAGGTCCCTTCCAATCCAGGCCACTCTGTGATTCTATGGTTCTATGACCAAGCAAGATGGAGACAGCTAACTTTTAGATGCAGGAAGTTAAAAAGGATGAATTTCATTTTGCATGTATGCCAGTATTTGGCCATAAATTACTCCTGTGGCAATGCAATGTGTACAAATGGAAAGATGTGAATAATAGAAAAAAAGGAATGTGATTATATTCACTGGGGGTGAGAATGATCTCTTTCTGGGGCAGCAAGGGCCAGCTGGGAGAACAGGTGTCTGTTGTTATTCTATTATTTCTCTAGAGTCCCATATTGTTGTTCTATCAGATTTCAAAAGGCCATACCTCTTTGGTGTGTTCTCATGGCTGCAGATCTTCACTGACTCCTTCTGCTGCATGCTGTTCTCTCTCAGCTCCAGGCTCCTCCAAGGCTCTCCCTGACTGGCTGACCTGCCCCCTTTTATCCCAGTCATCTTCACTGGTCACAGCTGCAGCCCAATTAAGGACATCGCAGCTGCAGCCCATCAAGGGCAACCAGGACCTCTGGGGCAAAGCCTCTATACAGATATTCAAATACAATACATTTCCTCTACTATATTCCCCCCTTTTCTTTTACTCGAGTTAACAGTTGTACAGATGTTCAAGTACAACACAACACCCATGTTTCCCCACGACCCACAGGCCATGCACAACACCCATGTTTCCCCACGACCCACAGGCCATGCACAACACCCATGTTTCCCCACGACCCACAGGCCATGCACAACACCCATGTTTCCCCACGACCCACAGGCCATGCACAACACCCATGTTTCCCCACGACCCACAGGCCATGCACAACACCCATGTTTCCCCACGACCCACAGGCCATGCACAACACCCATGTTTCCCCACGACCCACAGGCCATGCACAACACCCATGTTTCCCCACGACCCACAGGCCATGCACAACACCCATGTTTCCCCACGACCCACAGGCCATGCACAACACCCATGTTTCCCCACGACCCACAGGCCATGCACAACACCCATGTTTCCCCACGACCCACAGGCCATGCACAACACCCATGTTTCCCCACGACCCACAGGCCATGCACAACACCCATGTTTCCCCACGACCCACAGGCCATGCACAACACCCATGTTTCCCCACGACCCACAGGCCATGCACAACACCCATGTTTCCCCACGACCCACAGGCCATGCACAACACCCATGTTTCCCCACGACCCACAGGCCATGCACAACACCCATGTTTCCCCACGACCCACAGGCCATGCACAACACCCATGTTTCCCCACGACCCACAGGCCATGCACAACACCCATGTTTCCCCACGACCCACAGGCCATGCACAACACCCATGTTTCCCCACGACCCACAGGCCATGCACAACACCCATGTTTCCCCACGACCCACAGGCCATGCACAACACCCATGTTTCCCCACGACCCACAGGCCATGCACAACACCCATGTTTCCCCACGACCCACAGGCCATGCACAACACCCATGTTTCCCCACGACCCACAGGCCATGCACAACACCCATGTTTCCCCACGACCCACAGGCCATGCACAACACCCATGTTTCCCCACGACCCACAGGCCATGCACAACACCCATGTTTCCCCACGACCCACAGGCCATGCACAACACCCATGTTTCCCCACGACCCACAGGCCATGCACAACACCCATGTTTCCCCACGACCCACAGGCCATGCACAACACCCATGTTTCCCCACGACCCACAGGCCATGCACAACACCCATGTTTCCCCACGACCCACAGGCCATGCACAACACCCATGTTTCCCCACGACCCACAGGCCATGCACAACACCCATGTTTCCCCACGACCCACAGGCCATGCACAACACCCATGTTTCCCCACGACCCACAGGCCATGCACAACACCCATGTTTCCCCACGACCCACAGGCCATGCACAACACCCATAGCTCCTTGCTCAAAGGCCATACTCTTTCACAGCTCCTTGAGCCAAAGGCTATGTTCTGTCACAGCTCTTGGCTGCCACAGCTCTCAGCTGTCTTATCTTCTACCAACTATCACTACAGCTCTTGGCCACCACAGCTCTCAGCTGTCTTATCTTCTGTTAACTATCACATCGGGGTCACCAATTGTTGTTGTGCTATTATTTCTCTAGAGTCCTATACTGTTCTTATCAGACTTCTAAAGTCCATACCTCTTTGGTGTGTGCTTATGGCTGCAGAGCTTCACAGCACAAACTCCTTCTGCTGCATGCTGTTCTCTATCAGGTCAGGGCTCCTCCAAGGCTCTCCCTGACTGGCTAACCTGCCCCCTTTTATCCCAGTCATCTTCATTGGTCACAGCTGCAGTCCAATTAAGGACATCACAGCTGCAGTCCAATTAAGGACATCACAGCTGCAGCCCATCAAGGGCAACTGGGACCTCTGGGGCAAAGCCTCTATACAGATATTCAAATACAATACATTTCCTCTACTATAGGTGTCAAGGTAGATCCAAGGGTGAGGCTAAAACATCAGCTGACAGTTGGTGATCTGGGGGTCAAGATGAGCTTACTGAGGTAACCTTGGGTCAGACACAGCCCAGGAAGGGCAGGCATGGCTGTGGGGAGGGGGCAGGACCTGGGGCTATGACAGGAGCTGGCTCAGCAGGGACCATGGCAGGGCTATGGGACCAGCCCCACTGCAGTGACACTCACTGCCCTCACACCTGGGCAGGGTGCAAAGAGCTTAGGGGTGGTAGGCAGGACCACGATGGGCTGGTGGTGCCCTCATAACCCTGGCAAGCTACACAGGTACTATTACACCCTTTTGTTAAGCTTGCTGGGTGGCTAAGATAGAACAGGAGTCAGAATGAAAAGGTCATGATTCATGGGGAGATGTCCACATGGAGAAAACAGGGTGAGACTCCCCAAGAGGCTAGAAGTCCACTCAGCAGAAAAAACAGCAGCAAGGCTTACAGTGTTACCAGGCAGAGAAACTTAGGGTGGCTTCTTACACAGCCCAGGACTGATCCTCACTGAGATAGCCCCAGAAGAAGGTTATGTGAAGAAAGAGTATACAGCAGTATAAAGCCTCCCTTGTTCAAGGACAACTCTTCATAAAAAGCTTTTCCACGTGGTGGAAAACTACCTAGAAAAAGAATATAAATGCTCAGAAAAAGGCAACACACATTTTTGCGTAACATTTCCTGTCACTCTTAGTAAGTGTCTTCTGTATGACCAGAGAATGAGGGACCCTGGCACTGATATTTTCAACCATAAAAAAATTAAATCATACAAAGACAATCTGAATATCCAGAGAAAATTAATATTCTTCATTTCCTGTTAAACCTTGGTGCTTTTTTGCATTTATCTCTCTGACTCTGTTTCTGGTTCTCAGGTACCGTAGCCTATATTAACAGTCACTTTGGGTTTAACATCATTAAATGTTCACTGCCAAGTCACCACAAATCCCACATTCCCCTTTTCTCTCAGGCTTAAAAAACTCATTTAACACTAAGGGCTAATTAATTAACTGGGTTTTCCTATATTTAATGGAAACTACCCTAAACCATAGAACCAAACCCCATTGAAATTTAGTTCACTGGGGCAATATAATTATTGCCCCTATAATTATACCCTACCAGATTTAACCACTGTTCTAATTCATATTTATTATTACAGTAGAAGTATGTATTGTTATTATTATGAATATGCTCATATGGAAAATTACACAAGCTACAGTGTACAAGAATATTGTATCATGAATGAACAGCAAGAACTGCAGAGGCAAATGCCACAGTCATTAGAACTGGTTTTCAATCTGAATGAATAAATGTAAAAAATTCAGGGTGAAAAGGAAAGACAAATGTATTATTTAACAAACTAGTAAACTCAAGGCAAAAGATCTTGCTCAATTTTTATACCACATTTACAAAAATTTTCACACACCTCCAGATGGTCAATTAACTTTTTTTAGTATCGGCAAACTCTTTTTCATTTTTTTCCTTGTCCGTATTGGCTTCTGTAAAATTAATTTTTGTTCATTATCCTTTATTTATAGATGATTGCTAGATAAGCACACAAGATCAAAAAGAAAATCAAAGAGGTGTGTGGCTGCTACTTGATGTAGGGTGTGTTAGAAGACAAAGATGACTGTGGGGAATCAGCAATGAGACACAAAAGGTGCATATAGCACTGTATGGTTACATCTGCTTCAGGTGTGTTGGTAGGTCACAGAGCACTGGCACCTGCTCCCTCTATGCTCAAGGGGAGCTCTTCTACTGACCTAAATAGAAACTATTTCTGAGCTTCACACAGCTAAAGAAGAAAACATCCAGAGAAAACTCACACTTTTAGAGATTATTTTTTGGTTTTACAAAATTAGTGAAAATTTTTTGCAAGTTTTTAATTTTTTTCCAAGGACAAAACACAAACAATCAAATTCTCACCCATCTTTACTCTACAAAACCTTCTTTTAGAAGAGTGAAACATTTCAGTATGTTTTATAGTGCCCAAAATCTCTAGGTATTCCTACATCCTCTATCATGGCCTATTCTATGGCATGTAGAAATATGAACAATCTTGTCCCATGACCTTCTGCATCTTCATGAGTCTGCAGAGAACAGTGCAGAGATACTGATGTGGATTTTACAGAAACCTAGCTGTATAGTTCATTATGTATACCTCTGTATGATAGTTTTTCAGGTGTGGAACCCACCTTTATATCTCTCCACAGTCCAGCCTTGTATCTTTAAAAATCACTCAATGGAATAGTAAGGTAGTGCATCAGAGATACAAATGTACATTCAATTCCTAAAACTGATTGAGAATTCCATCTCAACAAGGTGGACTCAAACACATCCGTGGCAACAGTCTGTTCATCATGAGCAGATCACTGGACACAACACTCTACAAGAACCATCTAACTACTATTGTTGGGAAACAGTGATAATTATGTTCATTGGAATAATAATGCCAATCATTTCCCACTTGGGCTCTACAGTGAAAAAATTGGTATATACTGCATGTATTTCTGCATGTAACTTTGTGAGTGCATTTAGTTTTTTGCTCAAGGCAAAAAATCTTTTGGAGCACATGGAAATATTTGAATTAGGAAACAGGTTGAGGGTGGAGCATTCAGACCCCATTGCTTGTAGGCAGGTGCATGGAGTTAGCACTCCATGTCTGACAAAAACAAAGGAGCAGCAGTGTTTAGAATAGGCAATAAGCAATAATTAGTAAGGAAATACAGACTTAAATTCCAATATGGGGTAACCAAAGCTATGGAAATGTTAATGAATTGTATTCACCAGAGGTAAAGTCAGCAGGGAGGAAAACACCAGTACCTGGCTGTGACTTAATTGTTACTTTACAAGTGTTTATGTGCTCTGTGTTTAATGAGTGCAGATTGGGAGTCCAGGACTCAATTAAAAATACTATAAACAAAATAGAAGAGTACAAAGGCAAGGAGAAAGCATGATGAGCCCACACTCTAGGGCATTGTGACTGGGAAAACATCATACCACATATAAGATGTCTCCAGATCTAAAGGAGCAACAACAAATGTTCAAAGGGATCATCTAAATGACTCAGGAGTAGATTTGAGAGAGTCTGTGACACAAGGAGCAACTGCAGCCAAGGAGAAGATAAGAAGACCCTTTATCTTAAAGGCTGAAGTCCCATACACCTGACAGAAATTTGACATGGCTAGCAATATATATTTAGTGTTGAAAAGTATTTACTTCAAAAGTGTAGTGCACTCCACAAAATGTAAAGATTCCCTCAGAGCTGTCATTTTTCCTTTTTTAGTACTATAGGAGCATCAGTACTCAACTGAAGACATGGTTCAAAGGGTATCATCTTCCAACAGGTCTCCCTCTGTGCTTCAAATAACTCACACATACACACAAATCAAGTCAAATAATCAGAAACATGAAGTGAGCAATAATGATTAATAACAGAAATGGGAATCAATGAATTACGTGCCACTCTTTGAATTACCCAATTATGATTTAGATATTATTAAATCAGTGGCTGTAAATTCTGAGAACAAGGTAATTTTGTTGTCTCTTTTAGAGCCCCACAACCACCACAACAGCAGCATTGTATTACTCAAGTAGGATGGAATTACCAACCACCTGCAAGTCCCTACCCTTGGCAAACAAGTTATTGTCACTTTTGATTCTGACTGTTAGCAGTATCACTGGTTTCATCTCACAAGACAGTTGGTGTCTGTTAATAAAGCCATTATAATTAATATAATCAGTTGTTGCTTCTGTTTTGATTTAGCTGCAAGAAAACAATAGTTAGAGATGTCAACTTTCTAAAAACAGTCAAAATTGACACGCATATTCAGAAGCAGAACCTGGACACCTGAGAAGACTGAAGTACTTGGAGGATTCAAGGTCCTTCAGCTAAACAGAGACCTCCTAAATGTAGCTTTAAGGATAAGGACTGCATCCACTTTTAGGCATTTATGTCTTCACATTTATCTTTGTCCGCTTTTATGGATGATGATTCTGTTTCCAAGATATACTTTTGCCTGCAGGACTACCTTGTGACCACACTGTTGGTGTTTCCAAAGGAAGAAAACTTCCACTTCTCAAAACACTTGTGCATGGACTCAGGAGTTCTCTCACACCCAAACCTGTCTCAGCAATCTCTGTTGTGGGATCTCCTGTGATGGCCTCACATACCATTAACACCAAGGGGGCAAGATGACCCTCATTAAGAAAGGCCATGCTGCCATCAGCCTCAGGGCAGATGAGAGCTGTAGGCAAACTGAGTTCACAGAGTTTTCAGGCTGTCAGCAAGGACAGTATGGGTGCTGGGTACTCATGATGAGATATCCAGTAAGATAATAATAACTGTTTCATTATTATGTTGTGTTTAAAACTATTCTCTCATTGTTCTTAATTAATGTTTGGGATGCACATGTGGAAAATGCTATAAAAAGAAGCTCTCCATTATTATTTATTTCAGCCTGAATTTGTTACAATGCTTTGAGAAACTGTTCAGAGATGCTACATGGTGATACTAATACATTATCCACAGACCACCCCCCTACCCCCCCCCCATATTCTTGTATTTTACAACCTGCAATTGCATAGGATCACTTATTGCCAAGTGGTCATTTTCTCACATTTGTTATGACAACAGGATAAATGCCAACGTTTGTCAACATCTTGTAAATGATGAGTCTTAATGAGGCAATCTAGTGTTTCACCCCTCTGAGGAATCTCATAATAGGATGAGCAAAATATCAGGTTAAAGGAAGTGGGAGGTAATCCCAGGGGACAGACCTTTTCTTGTACAATATATTCCCCAAGGTTTTGCTTCGAGTGGGTTCTAGGATGCAGGCCAATTTGGCGTACCCCCTTGTACGAAATTTTAATTGTATTTTTATCAAATCCAGCAGAAATGCAGTCTGCATGTCGAATCTGTCAGTAAGCAGTGCCCTGGGAGAAAATAACAATATGAGCTTTGAGAACTTTCACCTAAAACATGAACTTAAAGTTACTCTTCCTAAGCTGAAAAATATACCTTATGTGCATTCTCTTGATCTGTCCTGTTTTTTTGATTTATTTGTTTGGGTTTTTTGTTTTTTTTTTAACTTTGATTTTGTAAAATATATTTCTGCCTTTTGTGCTTGCTAATTTATTCCAGGAGGTTTCTCTGTTAAAAATGCAAGGCACATTTCAGTCCAGCATTTTCTTTTTAGTTATAAGCCAAAGTGGAAGAAAATTCTTTCATCTCCTCTGAGCTTCTTAATGTGTTGCTTTTTTAATATATATGTTATACTACTCTGCATTTCAGAATGCCATGCCTTAAAAACTTGAGTAAATAAAGTGTGTAAGAGGGCCCTACAAAGGTAATACTTAATTAGAACAAGGCAGGTTTTTCAGAAATAAGTACTGTCACTTCATGACTCTATAAATGATACTATGGATAATCAAGAGATATTGTGTTTTGATAACAAGAAACATATATGATTTAGAATCCAGCCAATTTTCTAGCAGAATTAAAGTTCATTAGAATTATTTTTTTTTAATCTTGCAGGTTGTTATTTATTTGGGTCAAACTGAAAACCCAAAGAATGTCAGAGATTTTTGTTTGGAGAATTCAAAAATAAGGAAGCATTAAGTTATAGCACTGTTTTGGCCTTTTAAAAACATCCACTGGAAATTACTCAATCAAGGCGACACATTCTAGTGGAAATATTGAATATCATTTAAATCATTCATTAGAAATGATGAAAATTTTAGAATTTCATTAAGATCTTGTAACTTCATTTCAATATTTTATATATCATGTAGAAATATAGTAAGGCTAATAATGAAGTGCTTCTGTAAACTTATATTCATGTTTTTTAAAACAGAAGTGTATGTGTGTGGATGTTAAAAAAATTAATTTCTTAAAAGTCTCAAAAATTTCAATTCTTTGATTTTATTCTGGCTGAAAATAATTATGAAAATTCAATATTTCTTTTGGGACAGACATTTCAGATATTACTACACCTCACTACAAGTGGTGAGGGACCCACATTAATTCTCTGAGATATTTGGCTTCAGAGCACCCATTTCAATCTACAGGGTTTTTTTCTCACCATATATCTTTCTTCCTCATAGTGCCCTCTGCATCTCCTGGGATCTTCTCTGCATCTCCAGTGTCTTGAGAAAGGCAATATATTGATATATTCTCATTTTCCCTTTTGCTGTTCATCTGCATACTGGAGACATGGTTTAATTGGATTGGATTGGCCATGATTGTGCCTTCTCCTGCCAACAGAACTGATGTTGTAGTCTTTTCCTACTAATTGTTTTTATAACAACTGCTAATGTTAGTCAGAACAACTGCAACTGGCTCTGGTTTGCATCTGTTTTGTTTTAATCATCATTTAAGAGTTAACTTAGAGTCCAAGAAAGGAAGGGAGACCTGCATTACACCTGTGCATTGCTAACAAGCCCCTAGAGCAGCATACTATTTTGAACTTTATTAGCCACTGAATTTTAAGTAGACCAAATTGTCAGTGTTTGCATTTGTAGGTTCCTTCACTGAGACTGTTTATATAAATATAAGTGAGAGGGAAAGACAGGGAATTCATGCAGGGAGAAGGACAGGCAGAGGTCAGTCCAACCATGAACCTAAGTGGAACAGAGTTTTCTGATTTTCAATGAGACAAATCGTGTGAAGAGACACAAACTTTGGTACTCTCCTTGAGGCAGAACAGATTTTGTGACTTGCAAAATTTATCCACTGAAGTCACACTGAAAAAGGGCAGGTGAGTCAGGTATGTGGGGCTTTTGCAGATGAATGGTGAGGACGTGCAGCAGTGCTAACACCGATGCTACAGTAAACATCTGTGCAGTAGTCAAGGACGTAAAATAGCTTTGACAGGAAATTAAATAAATTATTGGTTCCTTCCTTAACGTTGTAGGGTTCAGAGGTAAATGCATAGGAAAAAATTAATTTCTTGAGGCAAAAATCTAAATTTCAGATGACAGTAAAGAGTTTTGATACAAACGAAACCATGACACTGCAGGATGTACTATCTAAAGGCAGAACATACCCTTTAATCCCACTGTAGCTCTTTCTCCATTAAATAGAAGGGGAGAGATTTCAGGAATAATTTAGAAAGGAAGCTACAGTAAGACTTGGCCTTCTGATAGTCGTCCTCAATCTCTTCATAAGCAAAAAAGATAAAACCTTTTTTGAAGGGGACCAGTGTGAACTACCAGTAACAGGTCACCCAGCCTTTCTAGCACTCACACTTTCTTTTGCTGATATATCTATAAATCTTCTCTAATCTCATAAATGCAAAGTACTTTCACACATAAAATATGTATTTATAGTAAAGATTTGGGAGGAGGGAATAAAAGCTACTGGGATTTCAATTGAACCTATCGTAAGTGCTACTTTCACTTTGGTAAAAGAAAATAATCAATAAATATTCAGCCATTCTTACATGGTATCATATTGTATTTTCTTTATTTAAACTAAGGCAGGATGGAAAATGAAGAGTGTCTAGGTTATAGCAGACTAAAGCCACTTAAATTTATTCCTGTATAAATTGTTTCGTAATATTCCTGAGATCTTTTCTCTCCTCCTTTTCTCTCCTGACTCTTCATTTCTTCATTAGTAAGAGCTGAAAATTAAACAATTCATAAGCATATTTTTAAGGAAACTCTTCATTATATATAACATTCTCCTGAACCATCAATATGAAATTATTGATTGACTAGGGAGCAATTACTAGCAAATAACACCAGATTATGTTGAATTCAGTTAGCTGTACAGCCAAAGGACAGCTCATTCCTGACCAATGCATGGCAATTTGAATGTCCCCATCCAGAGGAAGACAGTTTAAAGAGAGGACATGTGGGAAGAATCATCTGCCCCACTCTCATCTGATGTGAGCATATTCTTCCTCTCCAAATGGAGCTTCATCATCTTGACACTTGAACATTTCTGCAGAAGTAAAACCTTCTTTTAAATGTGTAAATAATAAATAATAATAAAAAAAATGAAAAGAAGCTCTGAAAATGCATTTTATTGCTGTGTAATGAATATCAAGCTTTTACCATGATCTGAAACAGCTGAAGAAAAAATTATAATGCCAAATGTCTGTATTCCTTAGGAGTGATTGGATACACAATGCATATAGTTACCTATGACAATGCAGCTGTATATAAGTGAAAGGTTTCTTGCTGAATGACTGTAAGCCAACACTAATAAACTATACTATAGTAACCTTCTCCACAGTTCTGGCCTCGTGTCCATGTTTCTGTTTCTCACTGTAACCAGCATCACTCCTGTATAGCTGTTGGGGTTTAATCCCAGACATCCTCACACAGCGACTTAACCACCCTCTCACCAGTGGGATGGGAGAGAGAATTAAAAGGGTAAAAGCTGGAAATCTCATGGACTGAGATAACAACAGTTCAATAGGGAAAGAAAAAGCCCCACACACAAGCAAAGAAAACCAAGGAATTAATTCACTGCTTCTCACGAGCAGGCATGTGTTAAGCCATATCCAGGAGAGCAGGGCCACATGATGTGCAACAATTACTTGGGAAAACAAATGGCATTATTCCAAACATACCCCTTTCTCTGTATACCTCCCCTATACGCTGTGTGTAATGTCACAGGGTTTGAAATATCTCTCTGGTCAGTTGGGGTCAGCTGTGCCTGCTGTGGCTCCTCCCAATTTCCCACAGACCCCCAGTCTCCTCACCAACATGGCACTGTGAAAAGCAGAAAAGTGTGAGCATAACAAAACATCTCTGTATTATCAGCCCTGTGTTCAAAACACAGCCCTGTGCTAGCCACTGGGAAGGAAATAATTCTACTGCAGACAAATCCAGCACAACAACTGACCAAAATACCCTCTGTGCAGCACTGTCTTTAAACCATTGTTCAATTATTCTTACACATGACAATACCATGAATCCTTAAAGAATATGGCCTCCAATGGCCTCCTTTTCTCAATGGTGAGTTCACTGAGGTTCTCCATGTGAGATGAGATGCTGCACATTCCTTCACTTCTCCATTGCAAATCTGGTCTCTCTATGTTACAAACTTAGACATTTCCGACTGGTAAGGGAACACTGTTGGGAATATTAGCGAAAGAAGTCATGTCTTTATGTTTTTAAATTTACAAAAGAAAGCCAGAGAACAGACCCAGACCCTCACAGATCCACTTTCCACTGAGGCAAAATTGTTAGGCATGACTTGCTCCTAACAAATAATTCGATCAGGCTCTATCACCTCCTAGCGAGTCTCAAGTGACAACAAAAGGTGACAGTGTTGAATGATTCCACTTTCATCTCTTCCACATGATTAAGGGGTTTAGTCTAATAAATTCCACTATATAAAAATAAGTATAAATTATGACAGAAAAGATGCAGCTTAGTCCCTGCATAAAGAGATTTGTTTGGGTTCTTTCCCCCTCACATAAATAGAGGTCTTTCTAGGAAGGTGAGTTTGTGTATACTTATCTTCAATTAAGCTCATGAAGCTTGCAGGGAGGCTGTAAAGCTCTGTAAGCTCTTAAGACTGGACAGCGCTACCCCATGAGCACAGCATTTAAAATCAGTGGAGACAGAGAACCCCTAAACATAACTCCCTGTAAATAGTCAGACCTTGTTAATCCAAGCTTAGTTTAACCAAATACCCGAGTATCTGAAATGCTTAAGCGGCAACCTGTCTCCAAGTCTGAATGTACCTTTGATTTGTTAATCTGATCGTAAGGGTGGGGGTATCCTGTATGAAATGAAGTTTGCAAACAGCTTTGGATTAATCAGTCTTACATGCTACAAAACAAAGTAGATTCCTGCCACTGTATTTATCATCAGGAAGGGCTGGCACGCTCTCTCACTGGCTGATTTATAGAATTGCATATTTGGCATAGCAGTATAATATTCAGATGGCAGAGTTTTCTAATAAGGATGTGCAATGAATGAAAATAAGTGGAATGTACCTGAAATTATGCACCTAACTTTTGAGTACATTATGTCCTGGTAGCTTAAAAAAATAAATAAATCTTTATTGGAATGCATTAAGTTTCTGGACAACTTAACTAATACATCGCAAATTTGTCACCTTTAAAAGATTCATTTGTGCTTATTTGGCCTCTTAGTCATGTGTTTATTCTGTTAGGGTTCCAAGGAAATGCTACACATTAAATCTACTAGATTTTGATATAAGGCTGCTTGTCATTTTGGTTCTATTCAAAGAATTTCTTATGTTTGATATCTACAGGACATTAATGCTGGGGCATCTGTCCGTTTCCAAAAATGAGCTATCACACATCTGGCTGCTGGTAATAATTGCTTTATCAATGACTCCTTCTCTGAGTCAATAACCTCATTTGGACTGTAGTGGGACAGGTTTGGTGTACAGCCTAACTTATATTATCTAATTTTGTAACTCTGTGTTTCTGTAGTATATATGAGACTGTCAGATAGACCCAGAGCCATGTAATTTGACTTCTTACCAGAATAAAATACATTTCTGAAGATGCAGTCTCATGTTCTTTTTCCAGAACGGGAAAATAATTCTTCTGTAGATTTAATATTTTAACAAAATTCAAAATTACAAAGGACTATAATTAACAAATGAGGGTTGCTGTATTTCTTTCTTGCCTTGAATATACTCTGCATGTATATTTGCATACATATACAAATACTGTGCCTTCTTTTGGTGGCATGATTGTTGTCACCTGAGTTAAATGCAGTAATAATGCAAAAAGGCCTTGTGACATTGTCAGAGTATTAATTTAACAGATAGACTATTTATAAAAGAATTCCTCCCCAAATAATGCTTTTCATATATTTTTCTTCTATCACATTTATGAGGTTCAAATGTTTCTCATTATGGAGAATTATTGCATTGAAACCATTGTCTTGACTACCATGTAGTCATTTGCTTCAGTAAAATAACACCACTTAATTTAGACAGATAAGGCACTAGGCAGAAGTTTTATCTGATTAATGGTATTAGGGAATCCTGGTGAACTTACTTGGGTTTTCAGAAGAATGCAAATAGCATAGGTTATATATTGTACCTACCATTATTACTGGCAAATTCACCACAACCACATGTGAAAATGCTTATGATGAAGCAGAAGTGTCAATGTAACCATGGGAGGTGATCAAGACTCATCTGAGCAAAAATTTGGGCTTCCTGCTCTACTATCCTGTGCCATGTGCTCTGGGTGACCCTGCCTGAGCAGGTTGGACCAAATGAATCATGGTAGTTCCTTCCAACCTGACCCATGCTGTGATTCTTTGAAGCCTGAGGGTATACCATAGTGCTAAGATCCTCAGAGCATCACTAACTCCAGCTGATAAATTGAGCCACTTTAGAATATCAATGTGTGGGTGAAACTCAGAAGTCACACTCAGAATCTACTGTGCCCATTCTAAAAACTCCACCTGTCTTTTCAGGTTGGGCACATCCTTTACAAAACCAGTCATGTGGCTCTGAATTGAGCTGACTTAAGACCACATTTAATGTTTAATAGTTGGGGTGTTTAAGGCTAGTGGTGATAACTAAGAATCATTGCTAACCTGCTCTGGTTGCTTGCAATTCAGGAAATTAACTTGTTTGGGTCTTTGTCCCTCATCATGTTAATTTTTGAGTCTGGAAAAGAATATTAGAGAAATTTACATTTGTCTGTTCTGATAGTATTGCTGTGACAAAAGTAGTAAAGATGTGAAACAAATGGCTATTGACATGACTGATCTTGTCTTCTTTGAAAACTTAATCTGCACTCATCCATTTTACTCCTCTTCTTCCCACTGTCCACACTGCATTCATTCATGTCTTTGAGAGCCACATGGTGGGACTGGCACCTAAAGTGTAAGGTAGCCCCCAAAGTAGATGTTTACACAAGCTGTTTTCTTCAAAGCACCTACAGTGTACACCCACATCTGTAGTAAATTAAGGCAATATAAAGTAACTGGTCCTCTGCTCCTCCCTGAATGTTGTTTGCATGAGCATCTAATCTCTTCATCCACTTTTGCCCTCTGCTTTGCCCAAACGTGAGCTATTGCTATGAGCCTGCTCTTTCCTGTTTGATGCACTGCTCATCACATTGTGCCTGCCATGTCTCTGGCACTACCCATCTGTGATATTGATGCATGGGAACTAATTCCATTAACAAGCTTGCAGGCTGACAAAAGTCTTACACTGAAAACACATCTGCATTCTCCTCCCTCCTTCTCCATTGCATAAAACTCAAAGAATTGATCTTCAGGGCCTACCCTGCAACCTCATTGATATTAGCAGCTTGATGACACACCCTATGTGTCTGTTAGCACTGCTCTGTATCAGTGTCAAGCAAAACAGATAACTGATAATATCTGACACAACTAGGCAGGAATTCATAGCTTCACAAAAGACAGTGTGCTGCTTTATCATCCTGCTGGTAGAGTGGCCTGGGAAATCTTGTCTTGGGATGTAAAAGGAAATATGCTTGAATCATGGAATTCTTTCCCTAAAAATTACTATGCAATAGTGTGCACCTATTTGTCTAAGGTATCAAGCTTCTGTGTGGCTATTGCTAAAATACAGAAATCGCTATTTTTAAGAACACAGTTCTTTTCTCTGTTATGGTGCCTCACACATGCCTCGAAAACCAGTGGAAAAATCAGAATCAGTTCTGAGGCCACAGAAAACAAAAAACCAACATCACCCTAGCAGTTCCAGCACTATAGCATGGACAAGAGTAAAGTAGCTGCAGCCTGAATTTAAGCTGACAAATCATGTCATTGCACATGACCTTCTGGAGTCAAGAATGTAAGTTCACTTTAGAAGGAGCCAATTGCACTGGAAATATAGCAGTAAGTAAAGAATCATCTCATTAAAAAAAGTACATCCATTAAAATATTAGATGACTTTGTCCCAGCCATGGAGCTGCAACATACCCATCTGAGAAATTCCATATGCTCTTTTTTGCTATTTGTTATCCAAGAGAATGTTCCTATATGAGCAGTCAGTTACCTAACAAGCAGAGAGGAAAAAAACAATTTTTGATGAAGTGGTCATTGAGGCTTCTGAAGAAATTAATTTTATTATATCCCTCAGGGCTATCAACATTGAAAAAACTGCTGGAGTTACAATGAGGTTTGAAGAAAAGGGCTTCCTGAACTGCGCACATCCTACTGATCCAACATATATCCTCATTCTGTGCCTGTGAATGTATTACCAAAACAGGATACTATTCCACTGGCAGAAGGTAGAATACTCATGGGCACAAACATGGGATGCATAGTGTGCAATGCCAAGATATTTTTTAAATGTGCCTTCTTTCAATAATGGCAAACCAAATAACCAAATTATTTGGAGTAAAGCTCCACACCATTGTACAGCTAAATTTATTCTGGATTTTTCTACTTGGTACACAGAGCTAGAGAAGGACTGGATTTATTTGGATTGATTCCCTTTTTTTCACTTTTACTGGAGATCAGTAGTGTCAAAAAAGAAAGACACATGTATGCATAAATGTCACTGAAAATCATGCAAGCACTAGTTGGAAAATATTTTCCCTCATCCACCTTATGAAATTCTTAATGAATTTCTCATGTCTCCAACACTGCAGATCAGGTGGCTGCTGATAATTTGGGATCCTTTGGTTTGTCTCTAAGAAATGGAACGGTATATTGTACAGCTCAGAGTAACTGAGAACAAGTTCTTGGCAGCTGAAATATGACCTTTCGGGTCTAAAATAAGTCTCTTAGAACTTCATAATGTTCTGTTATCTCCTCTTCTCTTTCAGTGCTATGGAATTCCTCTCAAAGTAATTCAGCCATCATTCTCTGATAGTCTTCAGTTTCATTTTCTTCTCTGTTTAACCTTACATTGATTACACTGTTCTTCTGCTTCCATTTCTCTACATTCTTGCATTCCTTTGTTGTTTCCTTCTTCTTAACTTTCTGCTCTTCTCATCACTATCAAAGTACCCTATCAAATTCAGAATTCTGTTACTCTGTTGGATGGTCTTCTACGTAACAGATTTATCTTTAGTTTTTCAGACACAAGTTGGAGTTTTTCCTGAAGAAAGGAAAACAAGAAATTATAGAACACTTGCGTTCTGTATATTCCTTACATATGGTGCTGTACATGAAGTTTTATCTCTAAAGACTGTTCTTTCCCTGGGTTTTCCATTTTTGCCAACAGGCAGATCCCTATGTGTCAGACCTTCATTAAAGAGGTGATGAGACAATTTTATCTTTAAAATTGACCAAGAAATCTGTCCATGCAGGAAAGAGGAGGAGAAAGAATGACAAGACACAACACAGCCAACAGATAGGATCAGTAGTGGATATCTTGAAAATTTTCTACACCATTATTGCTTTAGGAGATTTCCACAGTTTCAGAAGTTTCAGCCTCTTCATGATAAGAAGCAGAAGGGCAGGCATTTATCTCTCCTGTACAGTGGCCAGCAAGAGAACTCAAGGGTACAGCATTGTTCTGTGTCACAAGCTCTTGATGCAGTCTGGTGACTGTGCACAGTCTGTTGACTGTGTCAGGGAATCTTTAAGTTGGGTATTAGAAAAAATCTTTCACCCAGAGGGGGATTGGGCTCCCCAGGGAAGTGGTCTCAGCACCAAGCCTAACAGAGTTCAAGAAGTGTTTGAATGATGCCCTCAGGCACATGGAGCGATTTTTAGGATTGTCCTGTCCATGGCCAGGAGTTAGAACTGATGATACTTGTGGGTCTTTTCCAACTCAGCATACTCGATGATTCTATGACTCTATGTCAAAATGGAAAGGAAAGCAATTAATCAAGCCTGCTATCATTCCAGCTATGCATCTATGAAGAGGAAAATCTTTACATGATAGATCAGCTTCTAGAAGGATAAGCTAAAAATACTAGGAAACTAAAACAGTTCTAATTTGTCCTGAATATATTAGACCAAGAATTCTCTCCATTACAACCAGGCAAAAATTGTATTCTTTGTACACTTTGAATCAACATCAGGTCAGGAAATTTAGGGAGATATAAAGTTTCTTTATAAGAATTCATGACGTCTACTATTTTGACTGATATATTTACAATCCTCTTACAAACACAATTTACTTTTCTAACATACTGAAGAGCTAGAGAGTATTACTTGAAGTTGGGGCTTTATTAATTAATATATTCATTAATTTAAAACCCTCCATAGTTTTGAAGTTACTAGTAGTAACTTAGAGAAAGGAGAAATGTGTTTGTGGATAATATCAGAGGCAACTGCAGCCAAATCAAGTAGAGAAAGCAGATATGTAAGAACCCACTTAAATATTTTGTAATAGCCATTGTAATAAGACTGAAGATGATTTACCTCCACCCTAGGCTTCTATGTTTTCTGCACAAGAAAGCTCTTCTGCACTCCCTGAATGAGTGAATAGCTCCTAAGAGCTGTAGATAAATGTCTCTTTGGAGCTTTATCATATTTGTGAAGAGATTTTCTTATAATCATAGGCATTGTCTTCTGCTCATATTGCAGATCCATACTCTCAGCTGTTCCTGATACATTTAATGTAGAGCTTCATTAACAAAAATTGAGTTCTTTCATGCCCTTTCAAGGTCATCTCTCAGACATGGATCCAAAGCAGCATCTGCACGTGATTTTCACATATAGCTGCACCACTACTTCATTTTAACCTGCAAAATGATTCAGTTAGCATAAATTTAACAATCATGCAAGCCAGCATATTGCTTCCACATTGTACTGGGCTTACATGGCAAGGCTTTAGCATTGGGTGGTCGTCTGCAGGTGTTGTCTGTGAGACGCCAAATGGCTCCAAAATGGATTCCATGTTGTCCAAAGCTTAGACCATAAGTGATGCTGCTAAATCCTCACATTTAAGAAAGGGTAAAAAATGCTGCATAACAGCTGTGAGGCATAGAAGTGAGAAAAAAGTGAGAGAGAAACAACTGTGCGTACATCAAGGTTACTGGAAAAGGAGGGGGAGGAGGTGCTCCCAGTGCTGGAGCAAAGGTTTGCCTGCAGCCCATGACAAAGGCCATGACAAAGAAGATTGGCCCCTATGCAAAATGAAGAACCATGTCTGAACAGATATCCACCCAGCAGCCCACAGAGGATCCCACACCAGAGCAGGAGCAGTATCTTTTTATCAACTAGGTAAGATTCAAGTGTCAATCTTAGCATGTTCTCCCAGGCAGTGGAAAGGCTAGGCCAGACCTATGGCATAGCTGTAAGGATGAATTCCATCTTTCACATCTGTGGGGATAAAATGACAGGGAACCTAAGAACAAAACTTACAGAAATGGTAAACAATAGTAGAGGAATGTGACTCATAATGAAGATAAAAGCAGTAAGAGCTCTGAAACAAGTAAACGTTTTAAAAAGTTTTAAAAGAAATGAGATTCAATATATAAATTGGACATAAATTAAATATGTTGTGCTTAAAGGACTTATGGTGATCAGAATAACTTCAGGATCTGATGTGATCTCTCTTTGCTAGGGCAGAAGGAAGAGACAAGCCATTATAAACTGACAGTAGTTCTGATCTTCCCTATTTAGATAGCCTTATATGACATTTATAAGTAGACTCATTTACAAAGAAGGCTGAAGGGTGACCTGACCTCAGGCTCTCTGCAGCTTCCTGAGGAGGTGGAGAAGGAGGGGCTGATCTCCCTGCCGTCCAGTGTTAGGACACAGAGGAATGGTTCTAAGCTACACCAGAGGAGGTTTGGACTTTGGAAAAGAGGGTTGTTAAAAAATGTCATAGAGAGTGCCCAAAATGTTTCAGTGTTAATGAAGCAATTGGACAATGAGCTTAATAACCATCTTTGACTTTTGATCAGTCCTGAAGCAGTCAGGCAGTAAAACTAAATGATCACTTTAGGTTCCTTCCAGCTGAAATATTCTATTCTATTCTATTCTATTCTATTCTATTCTATTCTATTCTATTCTATTCTATTCTATTCTATTCTATTCTATTCTATTCAAAACTGTACCTGGTATGAATCCATTTTCTTTACAAGTAAAGTAGTCCTACTTTCAAGTTCTTTGCAAATTGCAACTAAAATAATTCCTTTCTCCAGTATATGATCAGTATTCTCTGGTTTCCACAACTCTGACCCACCCTCAAGATATGAGAGTGCTGTATTCCATTTTCCTATACCTAGTAGGCTACATGTCTGTGTGCCTTTGTGTATGGTTTCTCTAGACTTATAAGGCTCTTTTTGTTGCTTTCGTATTCATTATATTTTATTTCTTCAATTCCATCATTTCCATACTCTAATGTCACTAATTGCTTTCCATAGTTTCTTCAAGTTCTTTCTCTTCATGGTCAGATTAAAATCAGTGCCGTTTAGTGATGGATAGAAAAAAGCTACGGAGATGGTAAGCCAGTTCAGACTGTGTACGCTCCCGTTTATGCTGCAAGTCAGGATTCAAATTCAGATCAGAAAAAAAAACATAAAAGCTACTTTTTAAAGATACATTTCTTATGGTGGCATGTGTTTTCAGATTGTCCTCTGAATGTGGCAGAGGTGTGGATGGGGAACACCAGCTCTGCCCCATTCCTAATCCACATTTAAGAGTATTTGCAAACAGATATTATTTCACAAGAAAAACAGATTAACAGATTGATTTATTTTCCCTCTTTCCAAGTGCTACTTTTAAACACAAAGAAGAAATAGGCATTTGGAAGCAGGAAAGCAGGAAAAGAATGATCAGATGCTTCTAGGCAGATTTGCCACTTGAATTTTCCATGTTGCACCCATTTCACAGCCATTCTTTGAAAACATTCACACTCTTTTGTGGGGCTGTGAACGGCCCAAAATTAAACAGAACTGAATGCTTTAGTACAAAACAGGAGCTGGTCATTTCCTGCAATATCTGGTCTATCTGCCTTATGCCTGGAGCGGGGAAAGAAGGAAGAAGGGAGGAATGTCATGGTGGAAGTTCCATGGTGCTGAAGTTCAGAATAAATCTGTCTCCTGGCAACTCTGAGCATTTGCTTTCCCTTCCCTCTACCCACTGTTGTGGTACAGCAGAATACAAAGTCAGCAACAACTTTGTATCTTCCTGCTGAAAAAAAAAAGACTGAATGCAAGACAGAGTAAATATAAAAGTAAATTCGAAAATGGAGTCTCTCCTACCCAGACATGTCCATCCTTCCATGTAAAAACATGATGAAAATACTACTCCTGCATAACCATCTGGCTTTTGAATCTAGAGACTTGAGGAAGAGGAGAGGTTCCAGTGTTGATGCCTGAACAGCACTCCTGCTGTATTGGCCAGTGTTCTAGTAACAATACCAACTGCTGAGGGCTAAAACTAGTCCTCTGCCTACACCTTGCTCTCCCCATCTCTTCCTAACTCTGTTTTCACTCTTACCACTTCTAAATTTAAGTCAGATATCTTAAACTAGAACATGAATGTTTCAAGATTAACATTCAAAACTCAATTTTACATGAGCTTAGTACTCACTGGGCCAGTCTGGTTCTGGCTGCAGATGGAGCAGGTCTCCCTTTATCATTTCTTTACTTCTTTCATCTCAGGAAGAAGTGAAGCAACCAGGAAAATGGTTTGAACTAACACATGATTGTTATCATGGCTGGGATTAAGGAGTTAATATCCAGCTCAGTGGTGGTAGCCTCTGAAGATGAACTAACTCCCTCTCTTGCAATTGTGGTATTGAGTTCAAATCTGCATATATGATGGACAGGCAAGCCCTGCTTTTCATCAGCACTGGCCTCAACTTACAGATGGACAAGGCCTCAAATGACACAAGAAAGCTCCCTGCCACACTCCATTTGTCTAAATCACATTCTGTCCCTGATGATAAAAGAAGAAAATCCATTTTAAGAATGAACCTGCTCATAATATCCACATTTCCTAGTAAGGATTTTTCAGGCAGGAAGTAGTCCAAAGGAAAAGATTTAAAATATTCTTAAATTTCTTTTATGAACCAGTCTATTAGCTCCTAATTTCATAGACCTTTTGACACAATCAAAGGCAGCTTTCCCTCTTGTCTTACAGGTACTCTGTTCCAAGCTGGAGCCAGAAATAAGCCTGTATGTAATGTGACTCAGGTGACTGATCACATTAAAAAGAGTAAAAACCAGTGACAGAAAATTTGCAAAGAACGAGTGGCCTGCTATGTTTTGCATGATTCATTGTTGGCCAGCGAATAAATTTATAAAATGACATCTCAGAGACTGGGAAAAAAGAGTGGGTGGCAAAGAATACAATGTATTCCTATCACATCTCTCCATCTCTATTAACAGAATGGCAAGAAGTGTGGGGGGGGTACCTGCTGCCCTAAAAGTTAAGCCAAATGCAGAATTTCCTTTGCTAAAGGTTACTTCAGCAACTTGCAGTGTGTGCTTGTTATTCCCCAAACTTTCTTTCTGCTCTGAAATCCTGTGCTACCCTCCTGTGACATTTTCTTGCATGCGCTCCACTGAAGTTTGGGTCTATTGTTTCACAACAAGGGAGCTGATCCTTCAGCAGTTACTTATTTATTGAGGTCACTCGAGGTCAGTGATGTGGGTTTTATGGGGTGCTTTTTTTTTTTTAGAATATGGTCCATCTGGTGTGCTGGAATTCCTTTAATTTTGCAAAGAGAGAGGTATATGGTGGGGGAGTTTCATTTTGAAATTAGGTACATATCAATAATCACGTAGGTCTATACCTGCATTGTATGCATAACTGCAAATTTTCAGTGTGTCACCCTCCTGTCCTGATTTTGGTTTGATACTAATGGGCTCATATAGCTTTTCATGAGCAGGATCTTAGTTTTTTTATTTTTCACTGAGGTTTTTTCTGGTTTTTTTTTTGGTTTTTTTTGTTTTTTTTTTTTTTTGTGTGTGTGTTTGTGTTTTTATGCAGCAAGGAAGGGCTACTCTGCCTTACCTCTCACATTTCCTCCTTGCCTGGGTGACAGGGGATTTGTTGACATTTGCTGCATGTCCTGTCGCTATTATAAATCGGAAGCTACATTTCAAGCTTCAGCACACTCAGAGTTAAGCTGCACTGGAAAGTGACAATGAAAAATATAAATGGAAGAAATTTGAAGATGTGAAAAGAGAATTATTTGGGGAGCCTTTGATTTTAAAGCATTTTAAAATGCAGTGAGAAAAAAAATCCTTGTAAGGATCTTTTAATGTAAACTTTTTTAAGTTGGGTTGGGGCTTTTTTTGTTTTGTTTTCTAAGCTAGATGCTTAAAGTTATGGTTCTAACTCTTTGTTTAGTCACCAGAGTTTGCCACTCTCAAATTGTCCCCTGAAACAATTCTCATTACAAAAAAATATAGGTTTCGTGATAAAAATTTTCCAGAAATCTGAAAGTGCCCTTATAAATAGTGCTTGTTGTCAAGATTTTAAGGAACTGAGAAATTTGATGAAAACCCCTCACATTTCTGCTTATATAATATACAAGAAATGAATACCAACTATTCAAAAAATAACAAAGAAAACCCAAAGCAAATTTTACAAATCATGCCAAATAAAATATTTCATCTGACCAGACATCAATATTTCTTTTATAATTTCACTTTATGGGAAATTTCTAGAAAAATGTTTGTTCTTTTCTGTTCTATACCTAAAGGGAAGGGGTGTTTTTTATCAGGAGGTGTTTTTTATTTCTCCTAAAACTCCAATGGATTTTCTTGTTATTTATGAGTTTCATGTGACCTTAAAAGGAATGTGAGTAGAAATCAGTTTATTTATCTGGGCTACTTACAATGATGTCTGTTTAGTGAAGTGTAATTCAGAGGCTCAATTTTATAAAGGTGGCCACAAATCAAAACCACAATTCTTAAAAAAGTAGAATAAATAGAAGGCATAAAATAATAAAAAATATGTAATTCAAAAATATTTTTCTTGACCTATTTTAACTTATTTCATTATGGTTTTTTTCTTTTTCTTGGGATAATTCACTGCATAGTTCAAACCTGCAGATAATTTCAACCTCTTTTCCTTTATTATTAGCTATTAAATTTTATTTAAGCTTGATCGTTTTTAAAGGGATGGGTGGGATAAAGTGACGCTTCTAATTTTGCGTCCTGCTCTAATCTCCGATTTGAGAGTGCTGTACTCTGGGGTTTTACATAGTAATATACGGGCAGCAGATAGAGAGACATGATACATACCCACACCTTTGCATATCAACCTCGAGAGGGACCTGCACGTTTTGCACTGGTGGCTCACCAAAACGCTCCCTTTTGGGCTTCAAATCAGCTAATCGCCCTGTGAGGGAGCCTCCTAAATTTTTTTGTTGGGACGGGTTTGGGGTTTTATTTTTTGGGTGGGGCAACGGGTTGTTATTCCAAAACGGCAGTCCTCCTGCCCAAGTTTAATGCTATTTTCAGACTTGGCCAAACGTTTGATTTTTGTAATTATTGTTGGGATTTCCTCCCCCTTCCCCCTCCCCAGACGAAAACTAAAATTGTGATTTAGATATTTGGTCCCAGCGGCCCTGCCTGTGCTCAGCAAATGGTTCCATGTCACTCGCTGCATCACAATATCGGAGTGGCGGCGCTCGGTGGCAGCTAATCCTCTGAGCCCGTTAATAAGCTTAGGAGCACGTTCATTGAAGACTGACGCGTTAGTCACAAACAGGGAGAAAATATCTACTGGGGGAAGCTGAATTGGTTTTAATCATCTGCTAATCACCAGTAATGAGACCTACTCTGGGGAAGAAAAGAAAAACAGATAGTCAGAGGGAGGTTTTGTTCTTCACAGCGGAGTAACAGGGAATGAGAGGGCAGCTGTTATTAGGAGAGAAAAGATGGAAAGAAAGGAGGGATTTGGCCAGACCAGATGAAACTTCTTCTGTGGCGCACTGTTTTGTTAGCTGAGTGTTTCTTTCATTCAGCCTCCAAAACTTCAGATCTGTCAGCCCCTCTGAAAGCCCCGGCCCACCTCTCCGAGCCGCCGGGGAGAAAAGGCGCCGCTACCCCGCCCCGCAGCCCCCGGCCCGGCCCGGCTCCCCTCCCCCGGCCCTGCCGCGGCCCCTCCGGAGCCGGGACCCGGCCGGCGGGCCTGGGAGCCGCGGGGCAGCCCTGCCGGGCCCCGAGGGCTGGGGCGGCTGCAGGTGGGTCTGGGAGCGATGGCGACTAGGGGGATGCTCGTCCTTGAAGGTGCCTTCCTGCCCCTCTCCTCACCCGTACGTCTCGGGAGGTTGGGCATTAAGGTGGCTGCTGGGAATAAGCCAAAGAGAGGGACACATCTGCCGCTGCTCGAGCGGAGCCGGGCTGGCATGTCGGCCCTCCTTCCTTCGCACCGGTGACACCTTGGCATGTCGGCCCTCCTTCCTTCGCACCGGTGGCACCTTGGCATGTCGGCCCTCCTTCCTTCGCACCGGTGGCACCTGAGGAGAGCCCTCGCTTCGAGGAGCAGGCATCACGTTCTGCAGCGAAAGGGAAGCCATGGGCAAAGCCCTGGTGCTCAGTCAGAAAAGCAGTCATGTAACTGGGCCCCATGCACTGTGCACATCTCCGTGCTCACGGAGCCCCACGGTGCTGGTGTGTGCACCTCTGCAAGACACTGGATGTGGCAGGTCACTCAGCTCCTTAACAGTAGGCCCCAGGTATCTCCTTCAGCTAGATCATGTTCACTTCTTTTTAAATTTTAATTGGGCTTAATTTTTGGCTTGTAATTGTGCATCTGGCTCAGAGAGAGAAAGAAAGCCCTTAGCTACATCTTTAAAAATCCAATCTTGGATGAGCTCTTTAAGTGATTATAAAGTTGACTAAGTGTAAAAGCTTTGCAAAGGCAGTAATTTCAGACACACTTCTGGCTGCTAAGACATGTCTGTGTTTCATTTTCTGTATATTTTTAGGGAGCTTAAGTGGGGTGGGTAGCTCACTCATTGGGAAAAAAAGGGGGTTTTAAATGTCATGTTTCATTTGGCTGTATGGAAAAGCTGAGTATCAGATGTCCTGTCAGGAAATAAGATACACTGATATACAATGTGCAAACATTTTATTTTGAAGAACTCCTTCACAGTCTCACTTCATGGAAGTGAGTTGCCCAACTTAGTCACACAGCAAAGAGAAGTCTACATCCTGATTTAGGTTTAATTTCTTGGTTTGGAGCTCATGGCAACAGGATATTTGAAAGGGAAAGTATGCCTAAGTTTTTTTCTGTGGTTCCAATAATTCTTTTTTTCACCATCAGGAAACAGGTCCCAGTGCACCAGGATGTGGAGAGAACCTTAGGCCAGATAAATTTTTTAACCTCTTCTTTATAGCTTATTAAGAATGGAAGCAAGAATTACTATCTTACTGAAGATCATCACAACATCGTGTTTCTGATTTTGGAGAATGGCTCTCTGGTGATCTGGGAATAGATGGTATCAATGAGAAACAAAACACCATCAGGCAGTTTTCCTGTTTTTTTCAACAGAAGGGCTTGATAAACTTAACATGTAGGGAAAGACAACACTTCTCCAAATGCCTGTTGTTATGATATGACTTTATTTTAGTACCATCCAAAGTCCTTTGATTTATAGTGAGAAGACAGAGCCACTTACTTTGTAAAGGACTAATAAAATCAGGAAAAGTTAAGCTTCTTTTCCTGTGTCCTAAAAGGACTGGCCCATGTGTTGCCATTTACTCCTGTTGAGTTACTCCTTATTGTGCAGCTCATCTTAAATGGAGAATAGATTGATTCTTGAAAGTGGGTATTTATTTTGGGGACCATCATCCTCATTTGCTTCACAGAGATAGCCTGAAAGGTCTCACACAAAAGAAAAACAGCAAAAAAAAAACCCCAAAAAATAAAAAAAAAGGAGGGGAAATAAAACCCCCACACAACTTGCCATAGGAAACCAAGACTCCTCAGAGGTGTTCAAGGGAGAAAGAAACCTCTTGCCTGCCTGTTCAACAGCTCTAGGATTGTCAAGCCATAAAGTTATGGATTGTTACATACCCAGTGATCCCCAGCAGTAAGGCAATGTGCAGAAAGTGGTGTTTCAATATGGTAGATTAAAATTTGAGACTGAAAATGAACTTAAAAAAATGCCTCTCTATTCAAAAGAAAACAATCAGAGATGCCAGCTACAGTCTTAGTGATCACATGTATACACTCCCTCCAATTTGAAGGCAACTTTTCCCTGATAGTGAGCATGTCATCAAAGCCTTGAGGTAATGTTTAATTGCACTCTTTTTCTTTTCTTTTTCCACAAGTATATTCAGCATTGTACTGATGTTTTCTCAGTTAGTTCATCTGTCTCTGTATTTTATCTTTCTGTCTGTCAAGCTTATTAGCATATTTTGACAGATTAAAAGGCTAAGGTCAAACAAGCAAATCCCCAAAGAAATACTGCTAATTATTGTCATATGTTTTTTAAATACTTTTGCTTCTTCAAAGAATTTCATAAGGAACTAAATTCAACTTTGCAGTCTGTTTCTTTCATGAGCCCCTCCTCTCTTTAACATCACTTTTCCTAGCCACCCTCCAGTGCCCCCTCACTCTCATTTCTTTAGGCAAGCAATTAGCTTCCTACAGAAATGCAAGACTGTATTTCAGGTAAGTTACATTTGGTGGAAGTGTACCTGGAGTACATACTGATGTACACCCAGTGTGTTCAATGAACCAGCAAACATGAGTTTGGATGTTTCACAATGTCTGAAGAAGTAAAAGACCCCTTTTTATTGCTGACAAAGCAACATGAATGCCCTTCTTCAGGGACTAGTGGGCGTTGTACACACCTGTGGTCAGCAAAGGGGTCCTTCACACCGTAGCATTTTCCCTCTTTGTGTGGTGAGGAGCATTGGTTAGGATCTGGAGGTGGAGTCAGAAGACCGATGAGCTGCATGCTAGTACTAGATGTAGTACAAACTTTTCTGTACCTTCAGCTTCTTAGAAAACAAATCAGAGCAAGCAGATGGTCTGAGAGTGAGCGTAAAAGTTAAAATAAAAAACAAATATGGAAGTCCAACATACATTCAGTAGGGAGGAATGATTGCAACCACAGTCAGCTGAATACTCTCTGGATTAGTTGTTGGCCAAGGTAAATAATAAGGTAGGAGCTGGTCAGATAAAGGATGATATTGGCTTCTTGTGAGGATGAGACAACAGGTGGCTAAAATAAATAGAGGGAGAGTGCTTTTGGAACAAGATAAGCAACAAAACAATCCTAATTAACTTAATGATCAGACATGTATTTATCTTATGCCTCCACTTTTCTATTAATTTCCAGACACTTCTGTGTTTCAAGACAATATACGTGGTTTTTAAAGGACTAATTTTTTGATGGGTATGCAAAGGTAGCATTGCCAAGCCTTGTTCATGGCAGGTAAATCATTACATGGCCTAAGACAGTGTTCATTAGCAGCATTGTCAATCATGTAGGAGTTCTGCCAGAGAATTGCTGATGATACGACAGGGTCAGAGACAAAGATATTCAGTCTCTATTCATTCATCAGATTTTTTTTTAAATCAATTTACAGCATGATAATTGAGTCAAGTTTATTGTGCTGCCCCTCAAACAATGTAGGATTTGGTGATTATAAATCTCTTGGTACTGAGACCACACAAAAAAAAGAAAGGAAGGGAAAGAGATTAAAAGATAGGAAGGAATTTTGGGGTAAGGTGGGGAGATGAAAGCTAATTGCTAAGATAAATATTTTAAAAAGGGAATGTTTCAAATGGAGAAGACATCTCTGTAAGGTCAGAAAAATAGTTGAGAGATGAAGTCCGCAGTTAAAGAAATTCTTCTTAAGGTGAAGGGCTAAATTGCCATTCATGTATCTGTAACATCTGAAATTATTTCACTGATAAAACCAATGTGTATCCATCCCAGGGGTACCATACTGCCGTAAAAAGTGTTCTTTCTGCTGTGTTGGAGAGCCCTTCTGTAAAACACCTTCCCCTTCATACATGCAGCTATGCATGCGTACATGCACATGTGTGCATGAAAGGTCTGTGTGCTGAATAGGTCTCTGTCATGAGATTTAAAAAAGAGGGAAAATAACATGGAACAGGAAAGTGAAAAATCTCTTTCTAAGGCAGAAACAGAAGTGCTTTCTACAGGGAGGAAAGCCCTCTTATATCAAGCTGGGATCACTCTGATTTCCAGCACAAATGTTCAGTGCTGAATTTCCAGCCCAGGAAAAAAGGGGTTTTTAAGCCTCCCTCCCATGACCTGCACCCTCGTCACACTTACACTAAAGACTTAAAATGAGTGCCATTGCCATCATACACAGGCTTTCTGTAAACTGATGTAACTGGTAAACATGTGCTTGCACATCTACTTTCCTCAGTTTGCTGTTTGGCTGATTTCAGACACACATGATAAGTAGATCATTCCTAAATTTTCGTATAATTACGTTTAAATATAATTTTGAGCAATTAAAATGAATGGGAGAGGAATTTATATGAAATCTGTCTCAAAATAAATCTATAGAAGTGTCACATTCCAGGGTGATTTCTTAAACTCCCTTTCATACAGCAACCATGCTCGTGAGCTCTCCTCTCAGACCCCCGACTCTTTTCTGGGACTCATCAGGCTGATGCTGAACATATTTAAATCCTCCCCATAAAAGGTTTAGTCTAAGTTGCTTCTCCAGTACTTGTTTGAACATTAAATATGCAAATAATCATCATTACACTTCCAACAATTACACATGTTTGCGAGCACCATGTCAAGTACTGGCAGCAGTGCAATCATTTGTAAAGACAAATATTCCATTCCAAGAGATGTCATGCTGCTTAGAAGATTTCTTTTTGTATTAGTAGCCACACTGCTGCTTCATAAAGTGTGCAAATGAACGTGACAGTGCTGCCAATAGCTGCCAGTTCCTTCCTCTCGGCAGAGCAGATGTCAATCAACCATCCCAAACAGACAAGGCCTCGGTACTGCCGCAGACATTAAACATGTAGGATGGAGAAGGGAGGGCACAAACAACACAGGCAGTGCAGGGGCTCGGCATACTCCTCACTCTCCCTCTCCCTCCTCCTTCTCTCCCTCTCAGCCTCTCTCCCTCTCTCTTTCTCTCTGAGGAGGCCTGAGGCCGTTGGAATATTTTAATTTCTGATTTCTGACTATATTATCATGTGTTTGTAACAGATGAATTGTAATTTGTAGCTCTGAGGTGATATGAAAAGCTGCCTGCGACCGTAGGACAGATGCAGGCGTGTGTGGCAGACTTCTCTCCTCACTGCTCTTGCCTCCTTCTCTCTCTCTCCTACTCTTTATGTAGTAATGGATAATTGTCAGCGTTCACTTTTATCACATCCAAAGTAGCAGCTTAGAGAAGATGCAACTTTAGTCAGGACTAATCTTGCCTCCTCCTGAAGTGGGAAAATCCCAAGTATTTCAGGGTCCTATTGATAACCCTTGTGCTTTTTTTTTCCATAAAAGACGGATGACTCTGGCAAGCTTGGGAGACTGCAGATAATGGGATTGACTTGGTACTTAAATCTCAGTGAACCAAGACAGCATAAGTAATTAGTGAATTGGATCCATACTGGGGTGCTAATGATGGCTAATACTGCCCCACACCATTCTAAAATCCACAAGATACACATCCATCTCATTCAGATAAAACCGAGGGGATACTGTTTTGAGGGCATCATTTATTTCTTTCTTAGCACAGAATTTATAACCCTTTAAAAAAATAAATCTAATTTTCATGGAGTGACATCCTGAAGAACAAGTGACCGTTCTGTCAGAAGAGTTCATTATGATCACAAATACCTCTGGTGTTTTTAATTAACAAAGGCTAATTAAGAGAAACTATGCATTTATCTTCTTATCTAATTGTCAAGGGGAAAGTCACAAACACTAACTATATGCTCTTTGAATGGGAGAGGCAGTTCATATTTTTAATCGTTTTTGCTTTTTGTTTTGGAACAGACTGAATCCTCACAAAGGAGAAAGTTCATTTAAAGAAAGTATTTCTTTTTTGAAACCAATGCTCCAACTTTTGTTAAGTGTAGTTCAACTTCACATCCTGATTTTCCTCCAGGTTAGTATAATTGGGTAGAAACTAGCATTCTGCCTCATTTTTCTTTTCCCACAGAGTGATAGCATTTTATCAGGATAATTTAGATAAATGCCTTTCCATAGGGTTTGCTTATCCTTCCAGGAGCTATGATCGACAAACAGCCACATAAGATGAATGGCATCGTGTTTTGATCAAATGTATTCTCATCTAAAAGTAGAGAGGGTTTCAAGGTGAGGGGAACGTCTGTTTTCCTCAGATGTGATCGTCAGAGGGTGGTCCTCCCCCCTCTCCTCCCCCCTCCCTGTGCCCTCCAGTTTGTTACAGTGGCTGCGAGTTAGGATGTTTCTGCGTTCGAGCGTGCGCATTGCACCTTTCAGACAGTAAAACCAGGGACAGCTCGGTAGAAGATATTTTAACTTAGTCCAACAGTCTTAGCATATAGTTTTAAAGAGAGACCTGAAGATAGGAAGGTTGTTTGTGAAGGGAGATTGACAAAGAAACAAGGAACTTAGGTACCCAGCTTTTGTGCTGCAATCTAAATCTTAAAGCTTGAAAACTCTTGCCTCTTTCAATTTCTTATTACAATTTGGTTGTTAAGGGACATTAAAAAGGTATGACTCGAGGCAAACTTGGACTGTAGCTTATAAAGGGTTAAGATGCAACATTACAGATTAGAAGCCAGAGTCACCTGCCAAACACTATTTCTTTTATTTCCTTTTTTTTTTTTTTTTTCTTTTCATTCAGATTAAGATGAAATCTTTCTTTTCCCTGACTGTCAGAAGAGCCTTAATTCTGTGCTGGGTTATTTTGGCAAGTACCTCTGTAAGTGTATGTGTGACCACAGTAGGCAATGCTTTGAAAGAAGAACTTCATTTTCAACATTTGAGGAGAAAAAGCTATTTAATGCAGGGGCTCTTCGTAGTCCTTATAAATCTGTAACTGATTAGGAGGCATTCAGAGCTAATGTAGGATGAAAAGATGGGCAGATTGTCGGCTGAGAAGGCGGAAGCGGGGGTTGGTTGGGGTAAGGATCTGAACTGGATTATAGCAAACCCAAGTTTTAGTTGGGATGGAGCTAAAGTGTTAGCCTGGAGGCAGGCAGGCTGCTCTTCATCAGTTGAAATACTCTCACCTCAGTGACTCTTTCTGCTTCTCAAAAAACAAAGATTCTTCCAAAAGCGGTGCTTTGCAAACTGAAGCTTTAACCTTATCCTTCCTATCCAACCCAGGGATCTTTCTCCCTTTTTTCTTTCTTTTCTGCACACAAGAACTTGTAGCTTGTGTAGATGCCTGTATTTATAAAATGCCAGATATTTTTATAATATTAATAAATCACACAGTCCTTTAAGTCAAAAACTGAACTCTGCCATCTCCCCAACCAGGTTTCCTTTTGCGTTTCTGCTTAGCACTGATTTATCCGTCTTCCTCTATTTCTTAGGACTTGTGGTAATACTAAAAAATAAAACAATTCATAATCTTATTTTCACCATGCAAGATCTGAAGTACTTTATCCTGAAGAAGCCTGAGATTTTTTAGTCCACATAAATAATGAGGATTCCCATTTTATTATTAACAGCCTTAATTGTGAAGCACTGCAATGTGGAAGGGTAGGGTAAGAGTATGAGAAATATTGTTTTTAAGATGCATGGATACATTTTCTGCAAAATTAAAATATCACATGTTAAGGAAGCTCCCTTTTCTTATATTTCTTACTATAATTGTTCCCCTTCTATGGTTTTAGCTATTGGAAGAGCTTCATTGTTTATCTTCCTAACAGCCTGCATTTTCCCTTGAATATGATGAATACAGCTGCAGGACCCTGCATTGCCAGTTCTGGGAGTTTGTCAGATGGTGGGAGTCTAAAGAGTTTTCTAGCAGAAAAAGAAGTGCCTCTCTTCTTTTGACCTAATTTGTTCAAATATTTAGTAGTTACTCCCATTTCTGCTGTCCTCCCTAGAAATAGCCCTAGAAATTGCAGGCACTGACAGAATTAATAACATCACCGGACAATGTAATCTAAAACACTGCAATTCTCAATTTTACTTCTGAACTATCATTCCCAATTTTTTCCTCAGTAATCAAGAAGACTTTGACAGAAATCGGAAAGAAAAAAAAGCTAGAACTGATACATGATTTACCCACTTCCACCTAAGACTTTCACACACTATTAGTGGAATTACAGGGCCTGTAGTAAACGGTATTAAATCTCAGACACTTGGCTAAAAGCAGATCCAAGGTTAAAGAAAAGGAGGGGGTCATTTTTATGAAGATACTGACCTTTTCCAAACTAATATCTGCCACGCATTTCTTTTTCTAATGTTTCAAAAGGAGGTGAGCTCATTTCTACATCCTTTCTAACAGGATTTTGAAAGTTACAGTAACAAAAACAGGGGAAAAAAATAATTCCAGAACCCTTACATGAACCTGAAAGCAGGATAGACTACATTAGTGAACTTCTTTTTGATGCTGAGGGCGGGAAGTAGAGATTGCACTTGTTTTTCCTACCCATCATAAAACCTAACATGAGCTGCTTGAGCATTTTCAAATAACAGGAGAAATATGGAAGAATGAATTCTGAATCCTTTTTCCCTGCTGTAATATGGCCAGATTCTTGTTGTCTGATGTGGGAGACTTTGCAGTGCACATGGATAAGTAGTAGAATCAGAAAAGGTTTATGTAGAAGGAAAGTGGAAGCAATACAAATAAACAACTCTTTCATTCAACTTCTTATTTTCGTTTTCAATGATTAACCATATATAGCAGAAAGACAGAAGGAAGCAAGTCTTATTTTAAAGGAAGCAGCTCAGAATATCATACTTTGTTTTTTACATCTCATACCGGATATCAGGATGCTGCTGAAACAGTGTCAGAATTAAAAGTATTCTCTCAACTTCAGCAAACAGTCCCGAAATCTGCCAGATGCTGGCATATATCCACTGGTTTGAAAGTTTGAAAGCAGGCTAAAAAATTTAGGGGTAGTTTTTGTTTGTTTGTTCCTGACCACTGATAGCATGAGCTAGCAGCTGGTAGAAGAATAAAGGAAAATGTGTGTGTATTGGCAGCAGACAATTTATAACATGAAGTGATTATACTCTCAGTCTTAAACATCAGAACTTGTGTCTTAAAAAATAATAATTTGCTTGGACAATTTTACAACTGAGCATTTAGTTTTTTCCCATTTTTCCTTCTTCAAAGATGTGTTGGAATTTGTAACCAACAAGATACATAATTTATCAATCTGGTTCTTTTTATTTTTTTTTTTTTTAAGAGGCGTGTTTCAGTCTTGTTCTTTTTAAAGGTTATTGCAATCCTAGCTTGGTAAACCTACATCTCCACCTAGTGGTTTCACAGAAAGGGGACGCAATCGTTTTTCCAACAGTATGAGCTTCCAGATAATTTGCAGTTCAACACCATTCTGAAGGAATTGCATTCTTTCTGAAGGAACTATTTTAAAACTTGTGATTAAATATAGAGAGAAGATAGATAGATAGATAGATAGATAGATAGATAGATAGATAGATAGATAGATAGATAGATAGATAGATAGATAGATAGATAGATGTTGATACTTCTTTGCCATGTGCAATATCCCTTTTATTTCTTAGTGTTAATAAATACTTTCAACAGAAAACCAAAATTTTAGCACAGCATCAGTTCATCCTGTATTTTTTCCAACCACATTCTAAACCATGCTTGGAAGATTCCCATCTTTCCTGCAGCCACATCTCTAATACAGAGTGTCACCAAAGATACAAACCAAGCACAAAACAACTAGCAAGACTTTGAAAATGCCCTGAAACCTCTCCTTTGCATAGTGATGTTTTTTATAACTCTTTGGTTCAGCATACTTTATATCTGCCTTGAGGAACCTACAGGAAATCCATAGAGGGAAGAGGCATGCACAAGGTGTGTGACAGGTACCAGACCAAGACAAATTTTTAAAGCTGTTCTGCCCTTTCTCCAAAATATTAATATTGTATTTTCTTGACTCTCCAAAAGATTCTATCTCAAATTTTTCTTTAAAATAATTATATATATACATATATATATATATATTTGAAAGATTCTTTTTCACAATAGAGAAGTTAAAAGCTCCAGTCCCAACACAGTTGTTTACTGTCCTACACAAACACCTTAAACCTAACTCTGCAAGAGATACCTCAGCATATTGAGGAGGCCTCTTCAGGTACAAAAACTAATATCTTCCTGTACCAAAAAATTGATTCCTTTTAAAAAAGGAAATATAGGCAGAAATGAAATTAATCTGATCCTGCCCAAAATATCTTATTTTTCTCAGCCACAGTTCTCATTCCTCTTTCATGCTTCTGCAGTGCCAGGCACTTCATGCAGCAGTGAAAGTCTAAGTGGTTTTTTGGGGGTTAGAATCCTATTCTTTTAACAACACCATAAGTTCCATAGGACTATCCAGAGTGCACAAAATTAAGAATGTGCCTAAACCTGTGCAGTATTGGATCCTTCACATGGACAGTAGATGTACTCTTAATTAAATGCTACTTGTAATAAAATATATCAAAGTGATTGAAGCTGCTGCAGCTGCAATGGGCCTAAAAAGTACAATAATCCTTCACTGTAATGTAGAATCCTCATGTCAGAAACATGTACAGTGCTCAGAAAGAATATAATTAATGCACATTAACATATATACTCAGGGACAGAATATATGAAGAGGGTGCTTTGGGACATGATTAAATTTTTTGTGACTTCAAATTAGGGAAATTTTGAAAACTTCCAATTCAGCAATTTCCAATGATTAAATGGTATCATAACTTTTCTCTAAAACCAAACAAATGTGAAGTAATGAGAAAATATAGGTTTATTTCATTAATGAGCTATTCAAGCCTTAAATATTGTTTTCCACAAATACAATAAATATTGATTTTTCTGAGCTGATTAAGAATGGATGGCCACCCACAAATAATTAAACTAAATATTTAGTCTTGTATAGTTAAATGAAAAATTAGATGCTTATTTTAGATCTGGGTAGCACTTGAAGATCATTAGATACTCCAAGGTCAGTATTGAATTAAAACTAAGATCTGCAGAATAGCAAGAAGAATTTTCTTTGGAGAAGAAGGAACATTTGGGGTGGTTCAGGCTGAGAACTTTTGCTATCGGAGATGGTCACTGAAATTCAGAGGTGAAAACAAAAAACTGGAGGTGAAAACAAAAGCTCATTTTCCTGTAGAGAAAGTTCACCCTTCCCTTGAATAGTGAGACCTGCGGGGCACTGTCAGTCAGCACAATGAATTTACCGGCAAGAGTCCCGGGCTGGGCTTGCCCTGAGCCCTGGTGGCTTGCTGGGCTCCTTCTGAGCAGTTAGAAACAGTGTCCTTTTATGCATGCTCTGCCTGACACGTCCATGTCACAGATGGAGACCGAGTACTCTTGACAGCGCCCAGTTAGAAGCCATTTGGGCAGACAACACAAGTGCAGCAAAACTCTGCATTAGCTTTTAGGCAGAAAATTTGAGCTGGTTGAATAACAAGAATGAGGGATGGCAAAACCGCCACACTTCATTTCCTTGTTACTTTAGCTGATTTCTGACTTCTTTACATTTCAGAATTAGATAAAAAAAAGTAGGCTATGTAACTTATCAGAACCAAAAAAAAAATCCCTGGTACTGCTTTTAATTCTTTCTTCTGGTACATATGAAGCCTAAAAAGTGGAAATTCAGTCTTTTTAGGAAGAAGATAAGGTCAGAGTCCATTTGGGCTTGCCCAGTCTTGCCTGTTATTGTTGGTTGTGCTCTGCCTAATTGTTTAAATTCATGCCAGCAATCTGAGTTTTTTAAGTAACCTAAGTAGTCAATTAAAAACTTGATATGACTGAGCACTCTTCATTGGCTGTCACAGTAATAAAAGGGCCACAAGTGTTTAATTATATATATATATATAAGAGGATGAAGTATCTAGTGCTGCTGCTCAAAAGATATCTTTTTCTCACTTCAAAATTCATAGTCTTACAATATGGGTAGCTCTAACAGAAATCTAGGAAATCACTGTCTTGTGAAAAAAAAAAACAAAACCAAAACAATTTGTTTGTGGCATTTGAAAAAAGTTATGTGATTCTTTAGGAAAGCTGGAGACCCCACAAGTGCTCCAGAAAAATAAATAATCAAAATAGCCAATTTGCCTAAATCCAGAGAGTTGGAAGCATTTGGACCACTGTAGATTTCTCATCAGTTAAGGAGACTTCTCATCAACTGCATCTTCAAGAGAATTATCTGAAACTCAGCCATCCTGAGGGGTCCCTTCCAACATATTATATTCTATGAAACAAAAACAGTCTACACATATAAACATCAAATGGCATTCTTCATATAACATTTTCTTGGACCTAAAAGAAAGAGTAACTGTGAGCTTGCTTCAACATATATTTTGTTTTCCAGACCAGTGAACAAAACTACATAATTTGCTATACCTTTACAGATCAAGGAACCACACAATAACCCCCAGCTGTTCCATAACATAGCTGGAAAACTTCTGGTGATCTCATTGTGTCTTCTCTCTTGTGTGCTATGACTGGATTTCTCCATATTCAGAGTTTAATTTTCAGAGTTTGAAATAAGCACACACTCCAGATGCATCATTATTTCTAACATTTTTTGTCTCATAAGTAGAAAGACCGTCACAGAAAGTAAGTTTGTCATTTACAGGCTCGTATTTTATCAGTTTTACTACAATAAGCTGATATATAAACTCAGTATAACTAATATATAAACACTAGTACAAATTTATAAATTCTAAACACATTTTACACTTTTCTTCTTTTCATAATTCCACTGATTATATTTTTATTGTGTTATTTCTCCTTTTCTTTGGAGGGGGGCAGAGGAGATGATTTGGAATGAAGCATTTTCAAATACAAGCCATGATGTTGTTTTACCTAACTGTTCCTGGAAGTCCATACATACTATAAAGCATTTTCTTCAAAAACAAAAATTCTAGACTTCCTTCAGTCACAAGTGAAATGACCTGCAGAGCATCCGAGCACTTACATGAGCAGGACAACACTATAGAATGCCTTATCCAAGCCACTGGTAGGAAAAGGCAGCTTTTCTTCAGCCTGTTCCTCCTACTTCTGGGGTATTTTAAAATCATTCCCAAACCCTTCCAAAAGCTCAAGATATACTTCAGTTTTGTTCTTTAAACAAAAACAAAAACAAAAACAAAAAATATACCCCACCAAACAACACAACCCCACACATATCACTTTCATCTGTTTGTAAATATTTCATTATTCTGTATTCTGGGTGCATCTAACATTACTGTGCACTAAGACTTCTGCACATAGTGAGAAGTGCAAACTAAAAGAAAAAAAAAAATCCGTGGGGAAAAAAGGTGTTTGTAATTTTGGTTGAAGTCCAGGATGGCATTTATCTGGTGATTTCAGTAGAGCAGGTATTTCATTATAGCTGATAACAAAACATTTTCACTAATTTAATTGGTACACAGATTTGGAATAATGTAAAATATTTTCCTTATTTCTTGTAAAGCTATATGTATGCATATGTACATTTGTCTATATAGCTGAGTAACTTAGAAAAGGAGAGAATATATATAAAATCACCTAGTGAACCATTAAATGATATTAACAAATACAAGTCATTGATGTGTCTCACTTGTGTAGAATCAAAGTTTTAGTGGAGAAAAAAGAGAAGAGAATGCTAGGAATATGTAAGGTACTCACCATAGAGAACACAGAGTAAATGTACAAAGATAAGATAAAAAAAAAAAAGTTTGTAACATTTATTAGCTAAGGATATATCCAGAAAAAAATAATGCATATATTCCTATATTTAACTGACTTATATGTTTAGCTTCAAACGTACTAATAGTAACTGTAGGTTTAGTACAAATAAATTGGATTCGGAGCTGAAGTCATGCAACATAGTCCAGCCCAAATCTTTGTAGGGGCTGCCAGATTTTGCTTCAGATTTAAAGGTCTTGCTCTGATTTCAGTTCACAATTTGGCAAGGAGCTGATGAAACAGACTTGGAGATTCTCTTCTCTTTTGGCCTTAGTGATTTTCTGTGCCATTAATAAATGAAATTGCAAGGGTTTTGTGTTATGAAACAGTTTCTGTGTTGCTGTGTTGTGTGTTGTAATTCAGTGTTTGTAAGGCTCTAGGGAAGCATCTACTGCAGTTGATTTTATATGGCTTCTCATGAGATTTTTAAACTTCAGCTGTGTATTAAAGTTCACAGGCTGAATTGTCTTCCTCAGCTGTTGCAAGATCTCACAAAACCATGTGGGCAACAAGGGCTGGCTCCCTCCAGATATGACAGGTGGTGGTCCTTGGAAGGATCAGTCCTGAAACCTTGGGAAAGCCAAGCTGGAAAGCTTTGCTGGAAAGACTTAAGTGCCTTCAATAATACACTAGTAAGGTTTTTGAAAGCCTTGAGCTCTACATGATTTTGTGGCAGAGATTTTCTCTGAGTTTACAACAGTTTGAAGTGTATGGTTTCCAGCAGTCACAACCTCCACAGACTGTCAGCCAGGCTTCTGGGAGGCTTCTCAAGTGGCTTTACAGCATGTGTAGCTTGTGACATGCCTGTCCCCAGACATGGTACAGAAAGGCTGAGCCCCTCACTGCTATCCAACTGAGAAGGCTCTGTTCTGTTCACTACTCACCTTTGCTGACTGTGAGACCTGGTATCTTTGCTAAGTAAAATTTGCTCAGGCTTTCCCTTTAGAAAGGGCAAAAGTATGTCTTTTTCCTTCTTCAGTTTCAGGGTTTTGAAGTAAAGATACTATGGGGGCAATGCTGTAGGTTTTGATAACACATCATTATGGTCTATGAAAGCAATAAGATTCTTGGAAGCACCTGTTAATGTTCTCATACCAGTGACCCATATATTATATGCAAATATACAATTGCTCTATAGCTGCAGAAATGTAACAATAGGTTGCAATTATAGCAGCAAAAACATTCAAAACACCCAGTAATGTTCTTGGTTGCTAACTGGTCATTTGCTACAACTTCTTTCCTTACAGACATAAGCTTGGAGCACCATTAAAAGAGAGATCTAAAAGAGATCCTGCTCAAACTGAGCCCAGGTGGCTGACGGGTACACAACATCTAGCAATACTACCATTTACCTGTGAAGGCCATGCTTGAAATACAGGTCAAATCCCGAATGTAACATGCTGAAAGATCTTTAGCTGTCAAGCTAAGCTGTAGTAGGTTGTTACATGGAACATAAAATTCATTGCAAAAATAATGAAATATTTTAGAAAAGCCTGCCCCTTCAGAAGAAGGTGAAGAGTTGAAGTAAATCAAGAGTTTATTCATACAAACACACAATTCATAAGTTTAACCTATAAATACCTCTGTCCTGAAGGTATCTGACTAACTAGCTCAGTGGACTTAAGTTTTACTTACTCCTTCCACTGCAATGGACTAAACAAAGGCAAGCTTGGGAGGGTCATTACTGCCTTATTCCTAGTGCTTCTTCAACAGCTCTTCACTCTCTAGTGGACACTAGAAGGGCAGGTAAATCTGATTTGAGGCAATCTTGCTCTATCTAGTTATAATAATTCACCAAATAGCTTCCTCTCTAGGCATAAAGGTCTTGATAGAGATTTGCCCTACACGTACACAGCTATTTTTTTTATTGTTATTTTTCATTTATATACAGTTTACCAAATTTGGCTATAACTGATTTGCTTCTTCTCTTAACATGACAGAAGAAATTTTTTGCATGTCGACTTTCACCATGCTTGAAATACCAGGGGAGCAATCCACAATCAGATAAAGTCCTCTTAAAGAAAGTTGGGGATTTTCCATTTTTTAAAAAAAATTCAACTCATCTCAAGTTAGGATTTCTTTTCAGAAGATATGCTTCAGCCTTAATTGGGGTGCTCAGTCTAGGGTAAATGGGTGAAATTTAAGGTCCACCAATACATAAGCAGTTTTGCTCAGTAATCTCCCAATCTCTTCAATTCTATGCATTTAAAATGAAGAATCTTGCAGTGTGCAGCCTGCAGTATGTTAAGTATTTTTGGAACATGGGCAAAGCATTTACACCCAGTAAGTAACTCTACATCACTTGCACAGTGAATTCTTTCCTGCTCTGCATAAAATAACTGAGTGCAAGCGCAGATTGGCAGAGTACAAGTGTATGGATGGTCTCTCCAATGTTGCCTCAAAGCCATTGTGCAATGGCGATGAAGCCCCTTCATGTGGAAGAGGTTTTACAGCGACTTCTGTGGGCCAGAGAGAAGTTTGATAAGAGGATTCATGTTTACCCGTGAAAGAATTTTCTACCAAGGTTGTTGACATAGAAACAAGAAAGAAAGAAGGATAAGTAAGAGAAACCTGCAACTGCCTATTCCAATAAACACTTTGTTTGTCTTTTGTGACCAATGGGTAAAGTGCTAACTTCTGAGTTTTGTAAGAATATAAAAAAGCATGCATGCTATAATAAAAACAGTTTGAAGCCTTCTGAAAGTGGAGCGTGTTGCTTTGTATTGTCTCTGTCTCAACCATGACACCTTCAGATCTCAGCCCATGTCACTGAGATCTGTGTTCTGTGAGTCTTAACACCTTACTTTCTGTGGTCCAAAAATCTAGCCCTGTGATGTTAGGCTCTTCATTTCCTCTTATGAGTGAATCTTTGAAATGAGGAAAGACCAGGCAGATCCTTAGAATCATGGTTTGAGGAAAAGCTTTGCCGTTAGAACTACTAGCAATGAGTTTTACCAAAGAGTTTGAAAACACAAAGATTAAAAGGCTAAAAAAATGTGAAAGGAAGTGTGTATGCAGCAAAAGCACATGTTAGGAGAAGGTAGAATGATGAGTGTTTTGAGAACAGTTTTGGCTTTTTTATGAAGGTGTGCATTACACAAGGAAAAATTACCAGACATTTTATTCTTTATCTTTAAATCTCCATGTTGCCCAGAGTTATGGTGAACATCCCTCGTTTTGGTGGGAGACACATGGGAGCTGCATCGTGTCTGGCACAATATGTCAAATCAAACATATGAGCTGAAGAAGTGCCTTGCTTTTGCTCAATTAGTACTGTTTGCTTTGTGGACCTCCATTAGCAAGTATAAATTTGTACAGTGGTCACCATTTAAAAATCAATATTTACCAAGGGTTATCACATCATCAAGCCTAGGACACTAAGTAGTTCCGTAAACTTTGAGCAGAAAATAATACTGCGATCTGGTAAATATTTAACACACGTATCATTTTATGGTAACCACTACTTTTGATACAGGTGTTCATTACCTCTTCCTAGCTAAATTGCACTGCTCTGAAGTTAGGCTTCACTTCACCCAGATTTCAGGTAAAGGAACTGGTGGGAGGGGGAAGATAGTGAAACTGATTTTAAAATTAATATAATGAAAATAACTGTAATGAATAATCACTTTAATTTTTGTTGCCTTCTTATCCCAAAGCATATAATTCAGCAGGAATTCTCTGTGGAAATACTGAATATATGACTAAAATATATCTTGGCAAAAATAACTCAGGTTCCTTTTTCCTTGTGATATAGTACGGTATTTTCTGTTTGGCAAGGAAGGCTCTCCAGTAGCTAGCTACACTGTCCAGCTTCTTTCAATATAACCACCCTTCCTTTGATGTGTAAGTAACAGATGTTTAAGACATAAGAAATTAGATAGACTGTGATTACTGAGAAACAAGTTAATTTCAATTCATTACTTGATGTTCTCATTCACTTGTTCTGAAAATGACAGTAGTTAGTAGGGCTGTTGGTTTTTTTAATTGGCATATTTTATGTTTAACAATCAACTTAAACTTAACCTATGCACACCTCTAATTTTGAAACACATCATTTGCGAGCTAATATGTCACTTTTTAATCGTAAATTGGAATTATTTCCAAAATGGCTTCACTTTAATTATATGTACGTGTACAACTTAGCCAGCTTGTTTTCTTGTAGGCAGTGGGAAGAGGTAAGGAGAAAGCAGGAAGCAACAGCTTTGTTTTTCCCCCTTTCACAAAACAAGATTCATTCCCTCCCAGTTTTCTGAAAAAGAGGTATTTCAGATAGCCAGAGGAAGGGCTTGGCAGGGGAAGGACTAAGTTTACGTTTTTCTGCTGGAAAGGAATAGGCATGGTTAACAAACTGTCTTAGATAGCTCATTAGATTTCAAATATTGGATGTGTTTGGTTATAAAGGTAATAATGTTCACACAAGTACTGTAAGGCATTTGACTTGGAACCTCACAAAATTTTGATTAACAAAGTAAAACAATAATAAACCCAACATGGTGTATCTTGAATAGCTTTAAAAGTATGAGTTTTTCTTGAAATTGCAAACAGGGAATTCTCACAGAAATTATATTTTCCTAGTCAGGTCCTCAGGGATCAGTTTTTAATGCCATGCTGTGAAATATTTGTATTGGTTCAGAGGAAAAGACTTAGAAGAGGTGTTTGAAAGAACTTTCTGAAATATAGTACAGTTAATCATCACAAAGAGGATGCCTAGAAAAGCTGAGGGTTTCTCAATGAAGATTTTTAAGAATTGATTAATTATTTTTGGTCTATGTAAGTTCACTTGTATCTGATCTCTAGCAGAGATATGGTCTAGTTGACCCTTTGAGACCTGTCCAGAACTGCACAATTTGAAGCCAAAGTGATCATGTACGGATTTTGAGGGTAGTTAGGAAACTGTAGCAATGATAAATAAAAAGAGGGTAAACTGATGAAACAGTGCCAGCTGAATGAGTCTCCTGATAGCTCATGTATGAGCAACACAGTGTTGAGGCACAGCCCAGCAAGAGGACAGTGGGGAGAGAAGGGGACAAGAGGGAGCATAAAACTCACCCTCCTATAGCTGTGCATTAACACTGTACATCACAGAACCTCTGTCCCCCATTCTGCTCTTCCCAGGCCAGAGAAAAGCCATCAGAAAGCAGTAGTGCTTTATAATTTGCCCTTGCTGTAACTGACCCCAACAAATTATGCCTGTATGGTTCTTAAGTCAGGCAGCATTTTCAGGGAGAAGTTTTATTTTTTTATGTCTAACTCATATCATTGATAAAAAGCAGGTGAACTCTTTGGTATGAAAGCACTAAATCTCCTCTTTTTTTCTCAACTGTATCAATCTGTCTTATAAAAAATACTACTGGACCTTATGAAATCTGCTTTGTTTACACCCTCTGGCCATCATAACTGTAACAACTCTACAGTAGTTGTAAATTGAAGTAACAAGTTACACTTTCTATCAGTGACGTTAATTAAGTCCCAAGCAAGGTGTTAACACATTTAATAGATTCCACATTAGAAAAAAATATTGAAACACGTCTAGAAATTTTTAATAAATTGTGTAGCTCCAAGAGAAGCTGAGATTTGGAGCTAAACCAAGGAGTTTAAAAGCCTTTTGGTCCCTGTTAAATGGGAGGTAAAAAATGGTTGAATACAGTTTTTCTCTTTGGTTTCGTAATCTATGAATCTAGAACTCTGTAACTGAATACCAAGAGGTGATTAAAAAAAAAGAGTAGAAAAGCTCTAAACACACTCTTATTTCTAGTTTATGATTTTAAATTTGAGGCTTCTATATCTCTCAATTATTGTTCTGTGTTCACCTTGTAAAAAGAAACAGACTAAGGCTCCACAGGATGAGAGTCAGGCCAGTACAATGTACACAGGCTTTTAAGCAACCTCCTCAAGCACAAATCTATGTCCAAACCTCACAGTTTATCATGTGTTAAGCCTATCCAGATGGTAGGTAATATTCTGGTATTAGCAGTCCACATCCATTTCCACTTCCTTCTCTATAGAAAATTGCCAGCAAGTCTCCCTGGTGGTCTTTTAAAAGTAAAGGTACTCACATGTATATGAATGTACACCACATATATTGCAGTATCTTGCTCTGAAGTAAAAAACAAGCTCTTAATAATTTAGAATTTGAAATATGTAGAAGAGCACAACTTCAAATGGTATGAAATTGTGCTATTTTCAAGTACTTTCCCTAACTGCCTATGACAGTCCCAGGCTTCTGAGAACAGGACTTTGAGAAAGACCAGAAGGATCCAAACTACAAGTGCTTTATCTGCCTTCCTGTGAGAGCTGGAGTGATGGGGCTTTGTGTGAATAAATGCAGGACTCTTCTCTCCATGTAACATCACAGGCACTGCTACAGCTCTGATTCATAGTGTTATCAGCTGCATGCCCAGAACAAACTTATCAAATTTATGGACTGGTAAACCTGAAGATTTTTAGTATACATACCAGGTGTTTTAGTATACATACATACATACATGCATACATAGACACATTTTAGTAGTCATACCAGGCAGCAGATATAAGTATGGAGTTACAGAACAGACTAAATTGTCAAGGAGTTATAGTCACAGTTAATTGTCCAGTAGTTGTAACAAAATGTGTAGCTAGAGAAATCCCAACCTTGCAGGAACTAGGAAAACTGTGCGTTTTCGCCTTTAAAAATTACTAGCAAATCATTACAGATGCCTTTCAATTCTTCCAGAGGCTGTCCAACTGTCAATAGGTCCCAGCAGAAAGTGCCTCAGCTCTCTGTTTCCTTGTTGCATTGTTCCCCTACAAACACCTTGCCCTGCCCCTGGATAAGGCCTGTGACTACAGTCTCTATCCCAGGAGAGGAAGACCAAGATGTGAGGCAGATGTTCAGGATGCACTGCATGGCTCTGCAGTTTAGATGGACTGGAAATGAAAGTGTCTCAGAGCACAAGCTAGCAGACTTGTGTGAAACTGAGGTTTCAGTAACACAGAAGTTTCCAGTCTTTTTCTGCATCATTCTTTGGCACTCTGTGGATGTGTATCACTTAACAGCAAGAAAAAACCTGAAGCCAACCTCCTTTTTTAACCTTGGACACATGACCAAAATCTTGCAAACTATTTCCTTGTGAAAATAGGGGTTTTTTTTATTTTTTTCTTTTCTGTGGTAATCACCTAATTTCACACAGCATTTTCTCTTCTGGTTTTTTACATTGGGTATACCACCTGGGACTTTAAAGTCCTCCAGACCTCCTACTCCACCACATGTCATATGGAACCCCAAAAACCTCTGGATTGTTTCACTGCCTCTTCCTCAGATATGTCTCCTCCTCCACAGCACTAGCAGGCAGCCCTCACAGGCATCAGCCTGAGCATTCAGCAGGTGGGGACATCTGAGATGGTCTGAGCAGTAGCTTGAGGCAGCTCACTTAGATGTCTGACTTGAGGAGGGGAGGATAATTAAGTACCTCCATTTGGAGCATTCCTGTCCTTTTTATTCAGCCAGAGACAGAAGTAGATTGCCTAAGCTCAGTTCCTTGCAGAACCTATTTTGCTTCACTGAAATATTGAACCTGAAGGAAATTTGCAGTTCTGAATGTTTGTATTGAGTCCCTGCAGATAACAATATGAATATACTGTCTGCCTTCTTCCACAGTTTGTACATCCCAAACAAGCTCAGGCACCCATAAACATTGGTGGATACAGCAAGAGATTTTCTTGCATAGCTACTGCCGTCACTGCTGTGTTTTTCTGTCTGAAGAGCTGAAAGCATGCCTCGGCATTCAGAGATCAATACAGGGTGCAATGTGTTGTCATCCCAAGCTTGCAAAAGAGAGGTGCATATCTCTATTTTTTACACACACTCATCCTCTGGGGATAATTTTCATTGTGCCTGCTACCAGCAGTGTCGTGGTGTCTCTGTTACCCCTGCGTGGTGCAGAAAATACAGAAATGGTGTGAGTGAGTGGTCAGCAGCTTAAGTGGCACAGAAAGTTTTTCAGCTGCCTGTTACTGAGACTCAGGAGCCTCACAGGGTTAACCCATATGTGGGCTTCTGCCATCTCTTGACACAACTCGGAAGTTTGCCAAAGAGCATTAATTAAATTTCATGCTTTCTATCAGACTTATTAAATGTACTCATCTCTACCAGTTCCCATATGACATGGGCTATTATTGTTATTATTACTATTACTTTACAATTAGTGTGTTGTTCCCTAACCACCATTAAATATGGCTGGAAATTGTTTCTGAGTTAATACTTTAAGACCAGACTAACCTATAAAAAGCACTGAGAATTATGGAAGAGAACTTGATTTTAGGGGTCAAAGAACTTTTGCTATGTTAAATTTTTAAGGAAATATATCTTCCCAGCTGTGGCTTAACTTTTTTCAAGGCTTGCCTTGATCTGAGATATGTCTGCATTTTGAAAAGGTGAGGGATATTTTGGGGGGAAAGAAAATGGAATGATTATTACAAGAACATGTGTGGTAAAGTATTCAAAAATGTTTAGAGGAAAACAAACTGGTGAAAATATGCAAATTTACTCAATTCTTGCCTTATATTTATGTTATTTTTCTGTTATTATTTTTAAATTATGTCTTTAATTCAGTGTAGCTATGTGAATTTGCTAGGATTCTGCTGCCGTGGATTGCTTAGCCTGGTGATGGATCTCAGATAATGAGATTGTAAATAGGAGTGCACTTTTGCTCAGCACTTTGCACTGCAACCTAAGACAGCATCCTCATGGTAGGTTGTAGAAGTTGCTGAGAGAGATCACAGCACTATGCTGAGACCAAGTAAACATCATTCAAATCCCAACTCTTCATCACATGAAAGTGTATTGGAACAAATATACCAAAATGTCTGGTATTTATAAATTTTAGTAATATAGAGTCTTCATTAAAGACTGCCAGCTTTAGGACTTTTACCCTGTGCTACTTTCAAGCCCAGTGTGGAGAACTGTCCTACTTTTCTTTTGTTGGATTGTGCAAAAATCAACTTGCATTTTGCCCTGGGAAAGAGGCTCAATTTGTATTTGCTTAGCCCTAAGACTTGTGCAGGGAAAGCAAGTTTGTCATGTATCTGTCATGACATTATCTAGATAATTCCTTTTGATAAGCAGTATCATTCTTCTGGAGCAGTATTGAAGAGGACTTTTCCCCTGAAGTGAATTGAGACCAGCTGATATGGTTGGATAAATACTGAAGTTCTGCCTGATAGAAGGTAAATGTGAGAGACATCTATGTTCTTTGATTGTAAAAAATGTCTCAGGTTACTCAAGAAATTATTCTCCCAGACCTGATATTTTAAAGTAGCTTATTTTCCAAATTTGGCCATTAATACAAACACAAAAATAAGGTATTCATGTTAAAACACAGGATTGTACAGAGGGAGCTTGGAAACAAACTTGTTTCTTTCATGGCAGTTACACCACTGCTTCTGAGCTACGTGGCTGGATTGATGTTTGAACTCCAGCATGGCAATCACAAGAGCTTTGGTAGACTGCAAAAGCTGAACAGAGAAACTATAATCCAGCAGGAAAAAATCTCAAGCTGTGGTTGCAACCCACAGTTCCATTCCTAATGGAATATTCTGCCATTGTAAAAAAAACTCCTGCAAAATACAGGGCATCTAACCCCAGGATTTCTCTGTACCAGTATTAAAATTGCTGCAACCTGCTTTAGCACTGGCAGGAGATTAACTTCCAAAAATACCAGTAGGAACAAAACAGTAGAAAGCACTTTTTGTTGAGCTTGTTCACACACCTCAAAGTGCCCCAAGAAAGATAAGTGAGTTTTTCTACTCTCCCTTCTGCTCTTGAACGATTGCTCCCGAGCACAGCGTTGGCTGTGTCCTGCATGCCCACTCTCAGCCCCACATGTGTGCAGAATGGGTGGCACATAAGGGTGGAGGAGGGCACCATTGATACCCTCAGTGAGTCAGGGTCGGGTGTCACACCAAGGTGAGGGAGCAACAAAAGCTCACACCCCTTCATCCATCACCTCTGACCCTTACACAAAGGCCACAGCTATAGGGACATTTTTCTATGGACAGTGAGCAACTGAGGCAGCAGTCTTCCCAGCTCCCACGGTTTTATTCTTCATGTTGTATTTTTCTTAAACTGCAACCTCTGGAGGCAAACGACAACCTGAAGATTTTGTATGTTATTAAAATTACACACATACACACTTTCTCAGGTATTATGTTAGTGGAGAAAAGCTTGAGAATATGGCAAAAAGAAAAAAAACAGCCCAACTCTATGGACAGAGGAAAAGAAAACAGTACTTTTAAATTGTTTAAACACTGTGAGCCAGCCTCATAATTTCTCAGCATTTGAAGCTGGCAGTAATTTATATTGCTAGGTACATGCCTTAACACAGGTGGGACTTGTCTGCTTGACAATCTGAAGGCAATATCTTTTATGGTCACAAAGCAGCCAGCCAAGTTTATTTTATTCCTGCTCCCATTTCCTTACAGCTCCCCAATTCTTTTTCCCCCTTGTCCTTTTCTCTCTCCTCAGTATCCCCCTTACTCATCTACCCTCCATATAACAAAGAAAGAGGCTTGTGAATTTGTTATATTGGTGTTAGAGCACGGGCAAATTCTGGAAGGATCAGGCAAGCTTGTTTTCATGTTTTATAAGCAGCATCTCCCTCCCTATCTGTGCTGCAGCCTGTGGTGACACTGACCTCTGGTGATCACACAAGTAACACTCACACTGAAGTGACACAGCTGCAATGTTGAACCACGGTGGGATTTTTTTACTGGAACAGTGTCTCCCCGCTAATGAGATTGTATTTTTCAGTCTCTTCCACCGTGAAGGTACATCTCCTATGGGCTTGCTGCAACTCTGGCTTTGCACATGGGAATTATCACAGTCCTTCTGTTACTCAAATAAGTTTTCTACATTTCCCAAAATACATATTGAACACGAAAGAGAAGTTTATAGTCTGTCACACTATTTCTTGAAAACTGACTTACATATTATGTTTCACAGGAACCTTAATTACTAAAACATTCTGAATAAGCCTGTGGTCCACGCAAAAGTGACACTGCAGCTTCTTGCACACGCTTCCACCTCCCTGATTTCTCCTTGCACTTGCCAAACACGGCATTAACTCTACTGAAGTGAACGGAAACCAGATCTCCACCCAGGCTATTTTTGTCCATTTAGCCAAGGAAAGCAAATAAATCCAGAGCTAACGCTGCAAGCTTTCAATTCCTCATTTTAAATGTGCTCTATTATGATGTTGGAATGATCTCAGCACACTGATGTTACAGAATCAAATATGCGCTGCAGACCTTGGCAGAAGTGAACACTGAGTAAATGAAAAGAGTTTCAGCTTGACATTAGCTCTATTTTGTAACCTTAATTCCTCACTAATTTATTCTTTGGAAATTTTAGAACTCAACCCCATGCAGATGAAGTGAGAGAAAATATTGTGTTGCTTATTAATTGTTAGGGTAATGACACAGTTAAGGGAAAGCACACCTAGAACGAACTTAATTAAAAATGTAAGAACGGGTGATACTCTAATTATATAATCAATGTTTTTCGAACATCACCTGGTACTGATGTAGCCCAGTAGGTATGAACAGTCCTTGATCTTTAGGACAGCTTAAAATGCAAGGAAAAGAGAGAAAGATTAATTAAAACCAGGGCATTTAAGTAAGCAAAAAATTGTTTTCCACAAAAAACCACATGGATAGGTGTCAGATTAGATGAAAGATATAGACAGCTAAATAATAATCCCCTTGACTGTGAGTTTAACTTTTCTTCTATTGATAGGTTTGCTTGAGTAGTATTAAAACATTTCATGAATCTGTTTAAAACACTACTTTACTGTAGCAGAATGAAAATGAATGCTTAGTAGTCTGCTGTGTGCTTTTAACAAACAGATTTCATTTACTCCTTTGAGCCAAGCAAAATTAGAAGGACCTAGGGGTCTCTGATCATTAGCCCAAAATTAATGATCAGTTATTGAATAATTAAGTGTCATTGATATCTCATTTATAAACAAATCAATGGACCCATTTAAGTATTTGTGTAATGATAGTAATATAATCCTTCCTCATATGAACTGCAAGTGAGCAGACCAAAGAGAAAAAGCACATTCTCCACCCGAAGTAATTATGAGACCTACTTAAAAACCATTTCCCTCAGCAGAAATGTAAAGTATTTTTCTGCATAATTTACCTCCAAAATGTGTGCATTTGGCTTCCACATTAAAAACTGAAACCTGTGTGAGAGGAGGTAGTGCTCCAATACCCTTGAAATGTGAGCACATGCGTGTGGGAGATATTTCTGAGTGTGGTAAGGCAGCCCCAGCCTGAAGGACCTGCGGAGGGGGGGATCCATCGGTCATCCCCTGGCCAGGGACTGGCGAGGGGCAGCAAGGGACTCCTGCCAAGGCACTTGTGGAAGATGGGGCTAGGGAGGGAACAGGAGAGGCAGATCCCAGTGGTTTGTTAATCTCTTCCTCCCAACTCTGCACTGCTTTCCTTCCCACCACCCAGAACTGCTCTTCAAGGTAGTCAAACACGCTCCAGTAATCTGGGATTTAAATCAAGAGGACCATCTTTGTTTAAAATATTATAACATGTGTAGAGCATGAGCAAAATTGCTGTCACCAATGAAAATGGCTTTATAGATGACTCCATCCCTGTATTTTTGAAAATATTCTCCAGTGTCAAATACTACACTAAACATTGATTGTCTTAATAAAAAGTAGTGGCATGCATGCACTCGAGGAGGGTGTGGAGTGGGGGGCTACCGTTTGTTTCAAGGCACAAGTACAGACAACTATTAAACTATTCAAACCAGAAATAATTTTAAAATGTAATTCGGTTCACTCAGAACATTGGGGACTTACCATTGTTAACCCTTTCAGCTGGTAGGACAATGAATGCTTGAAGCAGAATCACTTATCAGTGTTGTGAAGTGTTTTATATTAGTGTTTTGAGCATTTAGTAAGAGGTCTGGGAACATAACAAATACCACAAGTGGAAACAGTAATGTTTGCCTTATTATTTCAATGAATGCTTAAACAATAGCAGCAACAATTACTCAAAGCAGCAAAAATGCAAACTATAGAACTGAAAATCTTAATTTTCAGCCAAATTTATTAAAATAGTAGTTATATGGGTATACTAACCCCAATATCTAGTTATTTTTGCTGCCATTCATTTTCTCCTTTCCTTTTGCAACAAGCACTTTTTCAGATTCACCTTCAAGTTTCTATTAGGTATTTCTTGAAGAGTTCCACCCCCACTCTTCTGGAACAGCAATTTTTGAGTATTTCCCAAGAATGCTAAGGGACATTCTTTGCCTTAGCTGTCCAGTTTTGCCTCAGTTTGGTATTTGTGGATTTTTTAAGAGAACAGGCAGAGTCAGTAAGGAATTAGAAGGAACACAGATTTCCCTCCCATCCAAGCAGAGGGTCTGTGTTCTCTGTTGGTTTTGAAGAAGGTTTGTGTTCTGGAACATGGCTGTCCCCTCCTATTCTGCTGAGTTTACCAGCTGCCATGTGACAAGAGTGTATTTTAAAATGTTTGTGAGCTTCTTTTTCAGTGAAAAATCTGTAGGTCTTTCCCAGCCTTCCCAAATGTGAATATCTCTGAGACATATGCCAACATATTGGAAATTTTTTTCTGTTGCAGAAATTACACTAAAAGCAATATGCATTTATGTCTGATTCCACTTCTGAGTGTGGAGTAAGCTGTGGGAGTGAGGGTGCTCCTAGTTAAAAACTGGGGAAGGGGGAGGCTGGTGGAATTTAGTTTTTTCAGGTGACCTGCTGCTACAGAGCTCCATTTGTGATCATTCTATATTGGGAAAATTCAGAACCGAAAGTATTCATGTCTGAGTAATACAGTCATTTAAAAATCGGTATTTCTCAGTATTTCATAGTATTTCAAAGCAATTTCTAACACCTACAGAATTCAGTGCATTTGTTTGTAGAAGGAGTTTGTATGACAAACACAGAATAAGCATACTGCCCCAGAGAGGGAGAGGATTGAAGAGCTCAGCTTCAGCCAATCCCATTCAGCATGGATGTGCAGGCATCACAGCAGGCTGCAGCAAGCTCCCATCCCAACTCCACAAATGCTCCCAGCCATCAAGCCACTGTGATTGTTCCTATTCTACCTGGAGTGTTAGCAGTTGGAAATGAGATGTCTGTTCAGCTGACATATTCACCACGTACAGAGCATTGAAAGAAATTAAAGATGCAAAAGCAATGTTGAAACAACCAATTTTTTTCCCCCTTTCAGCTGTTTGAATAGCAAGCTGCTTCTTTCTTTCCTATGAAATCTACACTGATAATAAAAAGGAATTTTTAAAGAGAAGTGGTGAAGGTTCTTAGCTAAAAATGTTTATAAAATACCTGCTTATCTCAAAATTATAATGATGAGAACAGCTAAGAAGCAATTACTATTTGCTTCAATATGCTGCCACTGATCTTGTTCCATGATTTTATTATTTTAGTTTCAAAGTATATGACAGAAATTGTATAATTTTTCTTTTTATTTTCTCTACATCAAGATTTTGTAGTTGGCAGTGACAGTCATGTTCCAGTTCTGCTTACACCAGGCAACATCTTCCATGTGTTTTGAAATAAAAAAATATTATTTAGATTTAGATTGTTATTTAGTTGCAAAAATGCCCGGTTTATAGCCGTATTTATCAATCACCTGCTAAAATTATTTGTTTCATCAGGCTGGTATCTCAGATAAATAAGGGTGACCTGCCCCTCTTTCACTTTAATAAATGGTTTGTGTGTGTGAGAAGTATCAGCCTAAGTAAAGCCCATGATGAAGAATTTGTTTTCAAAGCCATGATCTAGTTATTTAATTTGAATACAAACAAGTGTGATTTAGAATTAAATGAATACTTTGCACTGTGATTTGTCTCCTTGCTTTGTTTTGCATTTAATTTTTTTCCTTATTCTTCTCTTCTTATTGTATGTTCTAAGTTTTATAGCAATGGAGGCAAGCAAAAATGTTTATCTGCCTCAGAGTCTGTACATATATTTTATATAAAAGTTTTATGGTTTTTTAAGTGAAAAAGCTGTTTTCAAAGCAATTCCCCTCAGAATATTTACAGTCCGATAGAAATATCAGAGAGACCATAAAGTGAATCTCAGAAGAAACAAAAGGAAGCCAGGCATAATTTCATAATTTAGGGAATTAGGAAGCTATAAACAAGCAGCAAGATTAATGAAATATAAGTCTTCTTGGTTTTAATTCTAGATTATCCTATTAGTAATGTGCATAAAGGAAAGCCAAATTTCTGGTGTCATTTTTCTAATTTTTTTTTAAGTTAACAATGTTATTCTACTGCTCTCTCTTGACAATCCATGTTTTCTTAAGCAAACCTAAAATAGATTTGTTTCAGTGTGCCTGAATTCTGGCTTTGAAACATAAAGGTAACTTGCTTTTGATTGTCATCTGATGCTATCCTTTATGGTAGGGTGGGTAAGAGATGCTGAATTAAAGCAAATTTATTCCAGAATTTCTTGAATTTAAAATCTGATCATAAGCTTACCTGAAATAACAACTCAAAAAAAAAAAAAACTGAGGAGGGCAAAGAGCTATTTTTTCTTCAGTTCAAGAATGATAAATGCTCTTATCCAGCTGACCAAGTTAAGAAGCAATTTCAAGTTTATCAACTAAAGAAATGATAAAGGCTTTTATTTCTTTCCTCTCTTCTGGTAATATTTCAGTATATTTATATGAAATTCAAGAGAGAATTAAATCAAAACACTGATTTAAAAATGCATCACATTAATGTCAGAGCAGTGTTTTTATCAGCTAATGATAAACTCAGAACACCTCCCTTAGTTTTCAAGGCTGATTGCAGCTAAAGGCAGTGCTAGACTTCTACACATTTAGGAAACACATTATTATAGTTTTCAAAATCATTAGTTTTTGCAAGCAAAATTTATTTTGTTTACTCAAATCAGATAAATGTTACGGGTATTTTATTAATCATTTTCCTGCTTATGTATATTGACATTTTTCACCAGATTCTTCCAGCACTCCAAGTTGGGATGTCAAAAACTGTGCTTGCAGAAATGAAAGTATCCTCATTATGCAAATTTAGGTTCCACTGATAGGCATGTTCTGTTTTATAAATTACATCCTCTTGTCAGAAGTCAAATTGTATTTGAATAACTTCATGGAAATTGTCACCAAGATTTTAAATTGTGTGCCTTGTATGCCATTGTTGATTTAGTCAGGAAGTAAAAAATGGACATATGTTGATTTTTAAATATGTGCATGATTGTTTTGTCATAAATGTTATTTAAATGAAACCTAGATGCATATGTAATTTTTCATGTATATTTTTGTAAAGTTTTGCATTATATAAATAATCTTAATGTTTATATTTAATAAAATATGTTAAACAGTATTAGTTGCTGTATATTTTAGTCCTAACAAGTTTGTTTCCTATAAACATTCTTGAAAAAATTTCCTGTAGGGTAAAATAAATATACATGTTCTGATAAAAATATTAAAACATAAAAGTTAAAATGAAAAGTGAACTTGAATTATGAAAATCATTTTTATCTGCTATAAAAAGAATGCCTTTCTTATTTACATTTTTATGAAATTTACAAAAACAAACACAAGTATGTTTCACTCATATTGTTGAGAGTATTTAGTAATATTTAAATATAAATTTATTTCTTATTTTAAGCTAAGCAATTTAATTAAAAATACATTTAAACTAATTACAAAGAATAAACTGAATTCAGAAAAGAATATATTTAAATAATTTATAGAGCAGAGATTGTAATTTAAAAAATAAAGTATTCCACCCTTCTAAAAAATAATTCAATGAGATATATGTTACCAGCAAAAACACATCCTTAACAGAAGCTCATAGTTCAGTTGATCTTAGTTTTCAGAATGACCATTATTGCAGCTGGAGTAATCTTTGATGTTAAGAAAAGTGGAAAAATCAAAGTGAAGTGGTAAATCTGTTCATTTTTCAAACATATTAATCTTGTCAAGATAATACATAAAATCAATCTTTTCCCTTTTTTTTCAGAGCCTTTTATTCCCTTTTATCCAAAATATGAAAGCACTTAGGAGGATAAAGAAATGTGGATGACTTTGGAAAAATGATCTGAAAATATATTTTGTCTGTTGGTGTTAAACAGTGACACAAGTAATGTGAACTGTGCATGGTCAAAACATGAATTACTTGTTCAACTATTGGAATTCATCGTATTTGTTCTGCTTATAATATGAATATACAGCAAATTTCTGGTGCAGCTTTCTTAACAATTCAACTGAATTTCAAACCCTGACAGTAACAAATACAAATTGCACCAGCCCAAAAAAATTGTTGGGGCTAATTTTAATATTAATGAATTCTTTACAACCTCAGTTCAGCAGTTTCGATTAAGCTTTAATTAGTAGCCAGAGGGGAATCCAAAACAAAAATAAGGAGTTGAATTGCTAATTAAGTTAGTTTGATGAGGTAGAGTTTTAGTAAAAGACTGGTTGTTGTTGGCTGTGCAGATTCTGACAGGCTAAAAATACTAAAGATTATCATTATTGTAACTAACATCCTACATTACCACCAGATTTCAGCAAGGAGCAGACAGTTCATTAGAGTCCAACACTCTTGTGTGTCAGTATGAGAATTAAAGTCTTGTTAATAAGATAGCAGTGCATGGGAACCATAGACCAAGACAAGAAAACGTGGTTTTAAATTTGACTGGTGATAAATTATCTAGTTATTTGATACTCCAGTATGCATCTGAATCTAATGTGCATTTATTTGTTAGGAACTGCTTGTCAGTCAATTCATTTCCCAAACGGAATTTTGTTTATTAGGCTACAGGGCTTAGTGATTTTTCTTTTGACGTGTCCATCACAGTCACATATTTTTCAATTTACATGCTTTAGATGATAAAATGCTCACCAAAAAATTGTATTTAGTACTGAATGTGTAGAGTGAGTGCAGTGAGTAGGTGCAGTGCTAGATGCTCTGCCTCCAGAATCTACATCTCAAATTTAAGAGAAATCTATAAACAGACTTAGCTGAAGAAGTAGCATGTAGTAAAATTATATAGCTATGTTTTTTTCCTAATGATCCCTTTGATAACAGGGTAAAATCTTGTCCAGATTAACTCATTATCAAATGAATTTTTGCACTGCCAAGTTAACTATTGCATTCAATTAAATATTTTTGACATTATAAGTGTGCTACCGTAGCTCCCAAAAGATTACTAATTATAACCACTAAAGCTCTGCACTGATAGCAGTTCGACCAAACTGCACATAAGAAATGTGTTAGCTGTCTCTGTAAGGATCGTAAGGAATGTCATTTGATTTCACTATACTTTGATGTTTTCTATAATTTATATTTTGTCCTTTTGCTTAAGGTTTCAAAGCCTACAAACCCAATAACGAAGGGATAAGGGAAGACAGAAAAATAAATTATATTGTTTCTATGGCATTAAATATAAGCCTACTATCAGAGCTACATAGCACTAGTGAATTGTAATCAGGTACTTTGACTTAACACTGTTTTGTTTTATAATAAGAGTGGTTGCCATATGTTGGAAGTCCTATCTGCCTGTGTCTTAGGGGTTTCATACCTCTGTAACAAATCCAAAAACTCATTTTATAATACCTTAAATCTACCCATTGTAATGTAGCTCCACTAGTGTAAATCCACATCAAACTTTCCTCATGAATGTTGCTAGAAGATTACTTATATTATCACTGAAAGCAAGGGGAAGCATTGAATTAGGATGCAGAAGATAGGGGAAAAATAGCTTTCTCCAAACCTTCTTTTAATGCATAGTTTACAGTTTTCTTTCATTCAGCATGAAACTGATTAAAAGCACATGGATGTCACTCATAAATAATGCTTTGCACAAATAGATGCATTGTTTCATATATTTACATCCTTGAATGCTTGGAATTTTAACTTTAATGCAGCAATGTAGCGGTTGTTGGAAACAAACATATGGTATCCACTATACATTTATTTGAATACACAGTACCTTCCTCTGCTGTCTCACTCTCTCCCAGTGGCATCTAGGGATTCCCACTGGAAGACCAGAGCCAGTTCCTGTAACCACTGCTGGCATAAGCTGTCAGGGGCACAGTTCCCGCCGGGTGTCACCAGCAGGGTCACACACCCAGCTAAGAGCAGAGGTGTGCACAGACTCTACACTCATGACTTTATTTAGATGAGAAATGAAGCACAAATAAAATCTTTTAAAAGGGGCATGATAAATATGATTTGTGTTATTTGGATTATTTTCTTCGATGCACATTTATCACAGATCAAGGCTATTTTTTAGTTCACTCTTTCTCAAATATCAGACTGACATTTTTCCATATGGCTCTCTTAAGGTGTCAAAATTAAAAGAAAGATAAAATTAATAGAAGTACAACTACCTGAATTAAATTGGCATTCATTTAAAAGACCAAGGAGAGTTTTTTAGTTTAGTGAAATAAAATGCAAGATTATTAAAAATCTTCAAAATTCCCCAAAAGCAGCAAAGAAGTTTAACCAAATGCTATATTTAGAAGTTATATATTCCCAATGTTTCTCTTCTTATGCCAGTTTCAATACTGGTCTCTCTGCTGATCTCAGTGTAATTACTACTGACTGACAAATGTGAAAATGACAGAAGAATCAGACTTTTATATGATGTAAAAAGTATGTGAAAATTATATCATTGAAGGGCACTCAATTACTGCCTGTTAATAAATATTTTCCCCTTTCTGATTTTATTTTGATTTACTTTACAATCAAATGCAGACTATTCTAGTACACAAAGCTTGCAGAATGAGCATCTTTTCATACACTGAAAATCAAAATCTTTACAGTCACATTGTGTTAACCAGATGTTCAGTTTTGTAAATTGAGTTACTGTAAAGCTACTAATCATTTCAGCCTTTAAATACTCAGGATAATAAAAAGAGCAATACTATTACCAGAATAGATTATTTGTTTTGATATGGAATGTTAAAATAAAATTCATGGAATAGGTTAAGTCAAAATGAAATGAGTTTTTGCTTTGCAGTCTTCATATAAGTACATATGTGTATGTGCATGCATGGGGATATGAATTTCTGTGTGTAGACTTATAATATTTATAATTATAAATATATTTATATTTATAATACCTCTAAAACAATCTCCTCTTTCTCCACTCCGCAAAACGGCAATTTTTTCAGCAGGTTCCCAGTCCTAGGCAGACTTGAGTTTATGTGCCTCTAAATGTGTGTCAATCCTCTGTGAGGGCACAGAGATGGGGGAGGGGGCTGCCTTTATATTGTTTTGTTTAGAAATTTATTCTTTAATTAGTTTGTACATAGAAGCTGGGGTTTATATTGATGACCTTAACTTAGGAATAATTGAATAGCACCTAGCAGAAAGAAAATTTAGGCTGAATATAAAGGAAAATAATAATATAACTTGTAATATTCCTTTTGGCTGTAGCATGTTATACAAAAATTAAGAGAAAATTAAAAACTAGGCTATGTGCAACTTTTCAGGTGCACAAGAGAAATCTTAAAGTGGATAGTACTAAGGTTTTCTTGGATGGAACAGGTGTTGATTGCTCATTTTTAATGTAAATTTTCCACAAATATGTCACCCTCAGAATTGCATGAAATACATCTGAAGCGGTAGTTTGGACAGAGGAGATACCTAAAGGCTTAAGAGGAAAATATCTTCCAAAAACACATTGATGGTTCTCATAGACAATAAGCACTTTTCAGGAGGGAGAAAAGTGCTTATGAGCAATCCAAATGGCAATTACAATGACTTCACAAGAAAATCCTGGAAGAAAGCAAATTTTTTACATGTAAAAAATAACTCCATTTTAATAAAATAGGTTATTTATGTTTTGAATAATCCATTGATTTTAACTGCATTCATGTACATCCTGAGGTATGTTACTGTATGAACTACAGCACAACTGCCAGCTCTGTGTTCAGTAGAGACCTAAAAACTAGAGCAAAAACCCTGAATTCAAATGCAATAAATTTCAAGAGCTCTGCTGCTGAGTGGAAGATGCCTTGTGATGGCCAAGTTTTGAAGACAGTACAGAAACTTCTACCATCTCTCAGCTGAGCAGAACCCTACAGTCTTTCACAAATTAACTGCACACACTATTTTTCTTTTAGTGTTAGTTTCTTTTAACTCACAGTTCGGATGAATAACACTATATCTAGCTAGTGTGAATCTATTTCCTCAGGGCACCTCAAACACAAATCAGCTTTCGCCTAACCTGGCTCAATCAGGGTTTTCAAGTCTCCTCTCTACATCATCCAAACTGCTGCTAAACTTGCCATGAGATCTTGCCGAGCATGTACAAAAGAATCTAATTTCTGCTCAGATTCATGTTCGCAGTGATTGGGTAGGAGTTAGGAATGTGTTTTAACAGTGTCCACTACAAAATCGATGTCTCTTCCCATATCGTTAGACAGATGGACAGGCTGGCAGACAGGACCAGCCTGGTTTGGGGGCAGGGACAAAAATAACACGATCATATTTCAACTCATTGTTCAAGTTTAATGAGTTCTGCCATAGCTCCAGCACTAGAAGGTTATTGTGAGGGAAAAACAAAGGGACCCTTCTTTTGTCTTTCTTCTCAAACTATCAGGCCCCATTACTGAAAATTAAGGTCCAATAAAATTCGTATTCAGAGATAATTAGCGGACAGCTTTGTGGTGCAGGGATAATATGACCAAAGTGCTGGTTCACAGCAGTGTGTGCTGAAGTGTGAAAGAGCAAGTTCTCCTTTGCTGCTTCTGAGGTCATACCCCCTCATCCCGCATACAATGTGGCAGTCAAAATGCAGCATTCTTACCTGCTGTGATAAAAAATACACCAGAGCAAATAAATTATTTCAAACCCCCCCTCCCCCTCACAGTTTTTTTTTTTTTTAAACAAAGCTAGATCATTAGTAATAAACTATGACTTCATTAGAATGCTTCACATAACAGGATTACAGAGGAATGTGTCAATAACTGGCAAAGGTTTGTCTTTCATTAATTAACACTTTTGTATTAATACAAACTTGTTATCCTCACTTTTTATAGGTGAAATATTATCATTAAAATTAGACCTTGGTTTAAAAAAAATCTTGATGGTGTTAATTTGTACAAGTGAACATTTTCAAAATATTGTTTAGATTGGAAAAGAAACAAAATTTGAAATCAGGGAGAGTTACAGGAAGACTGCTTTTCTCTGCATTAAAGGAAAAGAAAGTTTCAGAGTTCTACTCTTTTATAGACATGTATATTGAAGTGTACATGTACACATTTTCTTCATATAGTAGAATATTTAAGGAATTAACTAATGAAATATTTGTTCTGGTTTTGTTGCTTAACAGAAATGCACATTAACTACTTCAGATTTGCTTTTCCCATCTGTCACTTAGGAAACAGCTCATAAGCTTAGGGACAGGCTGTAATATTGCTCTGTTTATCCTGACACACAAAATTTCTTTGTGGACAAAGAGCAAAAAAGAAAATTCTACCTGAAAAAAATAGAGTACTTACCTGAGGTAGAAACACAGGATTTCTATTTTTACCAGTTTTACCTGGTAGCTTATAAATGTAACTTTTGGCATTATAGAGATAGATAGCAACTGTAATATTCACATGTGTAATGGAATCCTGACTACAACTAAGTTCTCAGATACTGATGTTGTTTTACCACTGTCATGTTTATTTGGATCACTCAATGATTCATATGATAGATCCCATTAACTGAAGAATGTGCAAGTGCTTTAATCTCACCCTATTTGAAAAATCAATGGGGTGATCTAAAATAACCTTCTCTTCCCGCAGCTCATAATATCTTTTGTTTTGGACAGTTTGGATCAAAATTCTGTGTGCTGTGAGACAAGATCCCTTCCTATGTCATCAGGGTCAAAAGATATGAAACACTTACGTGAAATAAAATATCAATAAACTGTCATTTTCTCACCCCTTTCCCAAGTGTTGCTGGAAAGGTGGGTACAGTAATATTTAATGTGAGCCATTTCCCAGGAGTACAGATGGGATTGTTGTTTTCCTAAATACCTCTTTATTTCCCAATTTACTGAACAATAAGTATATTTTTAAAAGAAAAACAATAGGAAATATGAAAGTCTGTCTTGCTCGGGAACAGGAAAAGGCAGTGTGTGTGTTACTTCAAAATTCTGTATGGAAATATCCAAAAGCAGTTTTGGATTTGTCACCCATATTACAGAGACTTTACATGAGCTTAAATTTGAAAAATGGCTTCAGATAATAATGAACTCAATAAAGAAGCTGAAATTTTTTACACAAAAAAATAAGTCAATACTATTATTGATGAGGAAAAGTAGGTCTCCATCTTTATTTTTCAGGAGATGTCTCTGGAATTGCATGGACTTCTAGATTTTTCAGACGCTTGGGATTTTTTTTTAATAACCTCTTGCTGAAGGAAAATCTCAATACCCTAAAATACAAGGTGGAAACCCTACTGATCCTAAACCTGCAACCCAGTTTATTAACATTACATAAGGAAGCACTTTCATCTGCATTTCAGTGTGCAGTGAACTTTGTATGTAAATAGAAAAGAAGGATTAAGGCTGTGTCTACATTAGCAAATAACTCAGTATGATAAGAGTAAATCAGTAGATCAGAGCAGTCAGTGCTGAAGCCCTGCATCCTGTGGTTGAAATTTTTCACCTCAGTCCAGGTTTAGTGTGATCTCCTGGTCTGAACATTGCACACATGGCTCAAAGTGACCTGCTCAACACCCAGGTGCTTACGGCTGCATTAGGGAATGTACCACACCAAGTGCACCTCTGAAGTGGACAACCTCACTTACTTTTCTCTGAAATCTACCTTGAGAGTATCTAGTTTGCAGGAACCAAACTACACCAAACAGAGCACAGTAACATGAGGAAACCCAAGGTCTATGAACCAAACTGTGAGCATGATACAGTCTAGAAGTGCCTTCTAGCTAGATGAACACAGGGCGTAGAAATTCTTGGAATTTAAGTGACTTTCTGACCCCTGTGCAACATCCTCAACAGTGTAGTATGCAGCCACTAACTTTCTTGAAAGAAAGTCCTGCAGCTCACTCTACTCCAGAGTAAGGAGTTAGACTGAAAACCCTGCTGCAGACACTTCAGTAAGCCCAGAACTTTCAGTCTATCTCCTTTGGAAACACACTAAAGAAAATATACTATACATTGAAGGCTGCAGGCATGCTAAATTTACCAGGTATTATTCTTGGGTATGTAAAAGTAAACTACTGAGATCAGCAATATTCTGCCACTTAAAAGTGGCATCTCAAGAGAGATTTCCCAGTGAGGAGCAGTGAGGACCTTTGCTCAGTTCACACAGCACAAAACCACAAACCCTTTGGAGACAGTCTCAGTGGGTTATCATAGCCCTGTGACAAGCTGATAAGCCCTGTCAAGGAGTTCATAAATCATCAGTGATTATTAGCTCAGCACTGGCACTCCTCAAACTTAGATATCCTGATTGTAGACCTGAACAACTTCACTGGCAGTTATCTTGGCTGTCTTTACCCCTGGAGTGATGTATCCACAGCCTCCTGCCAGTGTTTGAACTACACCCTCCCCAAATCCTTAGGCAAATGATATTATTCTGTCTTCTGCTCTTTTTTAGAATTTTCATTCAAGCAGCAATTTAAGCCAGGATATGCAACTATTCCTTGTAACAGACAGAACCATTTTTCTAACTGCATGAGGACTGGTATTAACTGTGTTGGAATTGTAGTTCAGCACCTACAGGATTTTGGTGGTTTGATTAGGTTTTTTTTGTTTTTGTTTTGGTTTTGGTTTTGTTTTGTGGGGTATTTTTGTTTGATTGTTTTTTGTTGATCCCTGTGATACTTACGTACTTACTTGTTGATTCCTCTATAATACTTCCTAACATCAATGTGATGGCTTTAAAACTTTCCAGTAGCTGGGAGGGTCTGACATAGTTTGATGTTTCCATAATCCCAAAGTCTCACATCTGTAACTCAGTATGGGCAACTAGTTTCTGTGATGAAAACAATCACAATAAAGCATGGATAAATCAGAGCTGTGCTCCTCCATGCAGTCATCTTTGGTTTGTTTATTAATTATTTAAGAGTAAAATTTAGAAGCCAAGTCTCACTGTGATAGAAGTATTACCTAAAAAAACATATAATTCTGCATATCTTTTAAATATGAAGTAGGATTGGCAGGTATTTTATCTAACTGCTTTGCATAGTGTAACATGCTATTCCACAGTTTCTCAGTTATTCATTCATTTGATGCCAGACAATTTTCATATGCTGAACACAGAACAAAGGGAAGAAAATCAGGGTTCAAACCAAAGTCCTAACAAAGTCAACGGTGTTTTCAGAAAACTGGATGAAGCCTCAGCTTTAAAATTAAAGAAATTGCATTTAAAATGAATGCTGAAAAAATACCTGAGTTTATAAATTTATTTTCTTTAAAAGGATGAAGAGGATTATATATATATGCACTTTATTGTGGATCCAGAGTCTGCTTCCACAGTCCTGTCCCAAAGCTATGCTCCATAAGACTGGGTGCACTCTGGATCTCTTCCCACCTACCCCCTACCCACCATCCTTCCATGGCTCTTTTTTGCTTGCTGCAGAAAGCCAAGTGAAAGCATACAGACTCGACTGGAGCCAAAGCAAAGTTAAGCCTCTTATTGATAATCACAACAGGATATCAAACTAATCTAGTGCTTAACCTATTATTTCAGTCAAGATTCCCCCAAAAAAATTTACAGTGTGTATTGGATCTGGCTGAGATGGAGTTAATTTTCCCCACAGCAGTTTTCATAGTGCTAAGCTTTGCATTGATAGCTAGAAAGGTGTTGGTAACACACCTATGTTTGGCCACTCCTGACAGCATCAGGGCTGTCTCTCCAACTTTCCCACCTCACCAATAGTCCAGAGTGGACAACATCTTGGGAAGGGGCACAGCCCAGAGAACAGACCCAAAGTGATGTCTACTTAGCAGTATAGGCTAACAGGGGGTAGGAAGAGTAGGGAGAGTTAGGAGAGGGCATTTGTTACTACATGTGTCGTCCAGGGCAAATATTATGCATGCTGAAGCCCTGTTTTGTGGGAAGCGGGAGGAATTGCCTGCTGATGGGAAGCAAATAATAAAATATTTTCCTTTGGTTCTGTGTGCAGCCTTTGCTTTTTCTTTATTAAAGTGCCTTGATCTGACCCACAGTTTTCTTTTTCATTTTATTTTCCCCCTGCCCCATCCTGCTGAGGAGAGTAGTGACAGAGTGGCTAGTGGCCATCTATCCACAGACAACTCACCCCACAGCTGATCTGAGAGCAGACCCGACCAAAACTTCTTATATGCTTAATGGACTCTAAAGTAATGAGTGTACAATTCTTCAGCCAAAACAGCTCTGAGGCAATTGTTCTGCTAGATATCTTCAGCTGAGAAAGGCCCACATTTTATTGTCTGTCTTATAGCAGGAGTTTGGGGCCAATACTGCAAATATGTCAGGGCCTGGTTTGGCATTGGCGACTCACCTGCGCTATGATGCACAGCTCCCCCCTGCACTTTGGGCTGCAGGGAGGCAACACTAAACACTCAGTGCTCTCTTCCTCATTAACCAAGGTGCTACGTTGTCCCTGTATGCTATGGAACTGCTCTCCACCAGAGGAGCACCTGACATGGGGAGTCTACCTCCATCCTCTTGATACTTCACAAATGTTGATATGGCCCCAAACTACTTCTGCTGAGAGCACACCTGGATCCCAAACATGTGGAAGGTTTTGCCATTGTCACTGATCAGGTTTTCCCTACATACATGTGAAGAGATACCTTAAAACTTTAGTTTTCAAGTGGGAAATGTCCTTTCTCTCTTGATCTCCACTCATGAGTCTACAGGACTAACTGGCAAGACTCCCTGCAGCATCAAAGTCTTCCCAGTGCAGAAGGATATATGGAGTTTCTCTCATTTAGGAGGAGACCCTGGTACAACAAGAATGAAACTTCATTCACTTCAAGTTTTGACATTGCAACTCCAAAGGGTGCAGATAAACTCTGATGTTAACCACACTTAAGGTAGTGCACAAAATTAATTCCTATTGATTAATATTAATTTAATAATCCAGCAAACAGTTGCTATTAAAGCAAGAAGAAACCTAATGCCCTGTTTCCAAGTAAATTATACACAGTAAACAGACTCTGAGAGATGCAAATATTGTCTGACTTCACTTTTCTTTAGCAGGAAGTCTGTCAGCTTCATGGTATTAAATTTTTTAACTATAAATGCAGGTAATGAAAGAATAATGTCTATCCCCTGTGATTCCAGCCCACCCACCATCACAGTGTGCAGATGGCAGGTATCCCTTGCTAGCCTGGCACTTGCTTTCAGGCACTCAACTGCAGGGAGGCTACAAGTAACTGCAGTCCTTGCAGAACAGAGCTCTTCTGTAGAGCTTTGGGAATTTGGTAATGTGAAAATGAAACAAAATTACCCTGTGAAGTCCTGAAAAAAAGGTAAGGAAAAAATAGCTAGGGAAATGGCTTGAGTTACTAAAAAATTTAATTTACTATGCATTAATTATTGGTTAATTAAGTATGTCTCTGAAAGTTTTACTGGTATTCACATCTTCAGTGGTTCTAATTACTTTTGCTTACTGACAGGATAAGAGTGTTTTGGAAAATAGTGAACAACACCATCTTTGTGTGATTCCATAGAATCTTTGTTGATATAATATAAAAAATTATTCCCATAAGAATTTTGTTTTATTTAGAAGAAACCTAAAATTTGTATAGAGGTTTATTTTCTGATTAGTACTTAGTTCTTAAATTCTTGTTGGAATATCTGTAAAGAGTTTATTTCTACTCCTATTTGTTGTTCATTTTACATTTATGTTTAGTGAGTATAAACAGCACGCCAAGGCCACAGTCATGTTCACCTAGTGCTGGAAAATCTACTGACTTTCTGACTGCCTGCTTGGATCCTATGGAGGAACTTTTTCTCCTCAGAAGCAGAGATGAAGGAAAGGAAGATCAAAGATAATGTTTATAGTTATAAAATAAAATTAGCTGGAGAAAAAGAATAGTAGATCACAGAACTGTGATTGTGTCCCACCTTGTCTGAGACAGCAGACAACATGGACCTCCTAAGCTGGTATCAGGTTTCATGTCATGGCATCATTGATTTTATGAAGGCTGGCAATAATTTAAAACAAAAAGAGTGGTGAGTACTCTGCAGTGTTCTGACTGCTTTCATCTTGATACAAAGGTATGAATAACAATACTCAATCTTGCAAGTTTTGACCTAACTTCATCATATTTCAAAATCACAAATAGAACTGCTGGCAATCCTTGGCATGAAGACAGTTCTCCTATATATATTCACAACTGCCCTGACAGTATAGGTGGCCAATAATTACTTCCCTTTTGTTACCATGTAAAAACAAGTAAGGAAAAAAGTTCTTTAGGTGGGTTTGGTACCCTTGGTAATCTTCCTTCATCCATAGTAAAAAAACCCTCAAAAATACAGTAGTTGAAAAGTCAGTGGTATAAGATTACCTTATTACGTCCACTTAGGGATAAAGGTATCAAATTAAAAAAAGTGGGGAATGAGAATATTAAATTAGTATGTGATGCAGTGCAGAGTATCATTCCAGTTCAGAATATTCTACTTCTTGTGCAGCAGTTACTTGAAGTAAACATCACAGTTCCAAGTTTCAGTATATGGAGCTCTATACTATGTGTTTACTGTTCCATAACATTAGGGAAGTGTTCAAAAATCAGTAAAAAATCTACTTTGTCTGAATTCTTCAACTTACCTGAATGCATTTTAAGTTTATCAGGAGTCAGTAGGGGGTCCAAGTAACATTTTCTCTATCAGAACAGATTTGGAAAGCTAAAGTTCCTTGATGTATGCTGCCGCATGGGTCAGTGGTATTATTAAGGCCTAATTTTGTATTTTTAATAGGTCTGTGGGAATTCAGGAAGAGTAATAGTGATACCTGAAACTCTGAGCAATGTGGCTGTGAAATCCTGTAATATTAAAAAGATGGTAGCTTGTGAAAGACTGCACAAAACCAGAAACAACTGGTAAATAAGAAAGGTAGAGCCACAAAAAGTACTTACAACAGGTACCCTCTGAAATCTGAGCTCATGGGCTTCCTTCAAGGTATGAATAAAAAATCCTATTTTCAGTTACAAAAACTCACTTTTAAATTCTTTATTACTGAAAACAAGCAAACTTATCTTAAAATGTTTAACTTTCTAGAAAGCTTCTCTCTGAAGTATCTGCATGCCATGGCATTTATTTTTTATCTTTTTTCATCTTCTCTTCACTGGGCAAACCAGAATTTGCTGTTTTCACGTAAAGGTCATTAGTAGCCTGAAGGTCTATGCAAATCCTTCACACCAAACACTAATAACATTAGAATGGAGTGAGTGATAAAAGAACTAAAGAAATTAAGATTAGAAAATACTCTAAGTAAAGAAAGGGGTGGAAGCTAGCAACTTGTCAATACAATGGTTTGAGTGTGGATGGTCACAACTTGTGTGCTTTTATAGCTGAATTTAGAGTTATCCTGAGGACCTGCAAAATCCTTCAAGGTGAGCATCAGAGAAGTTCAGTTTGGATTTTACAACGTTCCTTTCCTGGTATGTCCTGTGTCATTCTTTTCTGAAGACATTGACCATATGATGATATTCAAATGGCCAAGCGTTTACAATTTCCAGATCTGCCAAATAGCAAATCAACCTTTATAATTAAAGGTGACAAGCTGACAAGGAAAATGAATGTAAAATTGTATACGTATATGAATTTTTATGTCAGATTGCCGTCTGTGCACTTGTTTTTTCTTTGTCAATAGCCGAAGGCTCATTTCCCTGTACTAGAAGTGCATTTTATATCGAGGCCTTCAGACAGCTCCCCTTCGCCCTAGTGAATTTGCTGATTAATTTTGGATGCTTCTCTTAATTAACACCCCAAAGGAAGTCTAGATTTTCTAGCCTATATTCCATGTAAAACAAGTGAATCTGAAGAACAATGACCTAAGGAGACAGGCACGCTGTGTCCGAATGACATTACAAGAACATTGAATATCTCACAAGTCAGGACCTGGTCAGGCAATGCCTAGGGAAAATGTAGGCCTTTAATCAGGGCAGAAATGAGATTCATATTAGTCCAATTTCATTTTCTTTATTGCTGACAAAGAGAGGCTGGGATGGATGCCACCTGACAGTTGAAACATGGTGCTCCTATGCAGGAACGGGTGCCTCTGGCCTTGATTAATAATTGGTACCATTTTAACTTGCGGGCAGATAAGTTGATGATGGATGAGAGAAAAAGAGTGAAGTGATTTATTATAAAATTAGGATAAAATAACGAACTGCCTAATTGCACACAAGCCTCATAAAATGTAGCTGTGGAGTCAGAAGTGCAATGCCAGGCAACAATAATTTCCACCTCACTTTTCACAATGAGATCTTAAAGCAAAAAAAGATAGAGACAACTCTTACTTATGGAGCTACTATATGCTGAAAGAGCCTTGCTCATTCTTCTACTTCAAGCAAATAAAACACTGAGACTTATATTTCAGGGTTTATTATTACTGTTACACTAGAAAAGGGACCAGTAGAACTAAACAGGCCACATTAAACCAACTGTTGCTTCTTTGTTAAAACTAATAAAACCTTGTGATTCTGTAATTTCTCTGCATACTTTAGCAGAGTAAAAATATCTAAACTTATGAAGCTGAGATGCATATATGTTAAAATCAAAATTGAATACAATAAATCAACTTGCAAGGTCTACTGGCACCTGTAGAAATGTTCAACTCTCTTGGCAGCTATCATTCTTCTAGTGCACTTTTGATGTCTGAACTTCCAAACCTGTGCTCTGACAACTATTTTAGAAGCTGAGTCATCTATTGCTTGCTATTTTATGCTGCATATGTCTGGAAGAGTACAATTACAGATTAAAAAAGCATATGTAACCATTGGCTGTCTGATAAAAATAAGTCTCATAATATTATTTTTTTCTTTGCAAGAAAGGTGCTTGATCACTTTCCCTTGGAAATGTTTAAAGTCCAATCTTCTCTAATTCCTTGAAAAGTTTTGCTACTAGCAGTTCTAATCAATAACCAAGAGATTTTTTCTGCAAGCTCAACTATTAAAAAAGATGAAATTACTAAATTAAATACAGCTGCCGACAGTATTGTCCCAATAAGATGAGTGCAGTTATAAAACTTAAAATTAATGTAGCATGAGGAACTAAAATTTAATTTTCATGTAATTGATTTCTATTCTGCTCCTAAGACAAAAATGTGTCAATTTCTCTTTATACTCCACAATGTCTCCCATACTGAATTTGCCATGCAGATTAGGAGGCACGATTTTCAAATAATAATTTGAAAACACTTTATTTTGGTTCAAAAGCCATAATCATGGCTGAAGAGCATTAAACACTTTCCATATACCTCAAGAAAAATAAAAATTACACATATCATATCCCTTAAACAAATATTACAAGCTTCCATATCTGATCCACTCTTGAATGCCTACTATGACTGGCAATTAATTATTTTGGAAGATTTGAAAAAAGTTAACCTGAATTAATTTCTAAAATGAATTCTTAAACCACATCAATTCCCCAGGAAAGTGTGTTTCAAAATTTTAAGGCATCTTTAACATAACAAAACTTCATGAATTAGAGTAAACTGAATTAAGACTGTTTCCAGATAAGAGTATCCACCATTTACTTAAATTCTTTTAAACTCAAGTCCCTGTTTTATCTGAACATCTTCAAGCACACCCTATTTATTTAGAGTTTATTTGGGAAAAAAGCATATCAGGTGAAAGGTGAAGCACCATCCTTTTTTCTCTGATTCCAAAATTATGAAATTTATAATCATGTCTGTCAAAACCTGAAGGCTACACCCCATCATGACCATCAGAACACAGATTTGAGAAAAATGCATATTACTTTGAGAAAGGAGATAAGAGACTAATACTGCCTGTGTTGTCCTTGTAAATTGCATTAATGTCTTCTCACCCATCAATACCTGTGTTCTTTCAACATCTCAGAGGTTTGACAGTTTAGGGTAACAGGAAATCATCTTAATTAACTGTAGTGCTTTTAAGGTCATGAGATAAATAACACTACAAGGACTGACTTGTGCTCTGATCTTCTGCTCTGCTCGAGAGGGAGCAGCATGGCTGGCTATGACAAGGACACTCTTCTGTAAGCCACGTTGTAGGAGTTCAGGCCATCATGTCCCTTGTCTGTATGAGGCTGGTACATGGACTAACTCCACATCTTTGCTACCTTGCCTGTGATATCTTTGCTACCACTGGGACTCGCATGCCTAGCAGAGCTGAGGCTTGACATTTCTCCCTACTGCAAATATGGCAGCATTGGGGTAGCATCACTAATGCCTGGCAGGCTTGTGGCTGAAACAATAACATTATATCAAAGGTTAGGACAGCTGAACAATTACTCACAGATAAAGATATCTGAAAGCAGCTTTAGGATCCAAAGGGAAATTGAAGTCTGTGTTCTCTGTAGAAATAAAATTGAAAAGAGAAAAGCCCAACTAGAGCTCAATCTGCAACCACAATTGCAAAAGATAAAAAAAAATGTTTCTACAAATACATTAATAAGGAAAAAAAAAGGCAAGAAGAGTCTCCATCCTTTTTTGGATGCAGATAGGAACATTGCCACCAAGGATGAAGAAAGGCCTTCTTTGTCTCAGTCTTTAAGATCAGTTATTCTCAGGGTACTCAGCCTCCAAGCTGGTAGACAGGGATGGGGAGCAGAATAGACTCCCTGCAATCCAAAAGAAAGTAGTTGGTGGCCTGCTGTGCCACCTAGACATTCACAGGTTTATGGTGCCAGATGGGATCTAACTGAGGATATTGAAGGAGCTGGTGGAAGAGCTCACCAAACCACTCCCCTTCACTTGTCCTCAGTCCTGGTTAACCAGGGAGGTCCCAGACTACTGGAAGATATCCAATGTGATCCCCATCTACAAGAGCAGCTGGAAGGAGAATCCTTCCTTGTCAGTCTTACCTCAGTTCCAGGGAAGGTTATGGAACAAATCATCTTGAGTACTATCACATAGCACATGCAGGACAGCCTAGGGATCAGGCTCAGCCAGCATGGGTTTATGAAAGGGAAGTCCTGCAATCTTGATTGCCTTTTAGGCCCAGGTGACTTGCCTAGTGGATGAGGGAAATGCTGTGGATATAGTCTACCTAAACTGTAGTAAAGTCTTTGACATGGTTTCTCACAGCATTCTCAGGAGAAATTGGCTGTTCACTTCTTGGACAGGTGTACTGGGTTTGCTGGGTAAAAAGTGGATGAATCACTGGGGTCAGACAGCAGTGGTAAATGGTGCTACATCCAACTGGTGGCCAGTCAAAAGTGATGCTCCTGAGGACCCAGATTTGGGACCAGTCCTGTTTATCTTTATCAATGATCTGGGCAAGAGAATCAAATGCACTCTCAGGCAATTTGCAGGTGACACCAAGCTGGTGAGGAGCTTTGATCTGCTGAAGGGTGGGAAGGCTCTGCAGAGGGGTCTGGATACACTGGATAGATGGGCTGAGACCAGTTGTATAAAGTTCAACAAGGTCCTGCCCTTGGGTGACAATAACCCTGTGCTGTGCTATAGTCTGGGGCAGAGTGGCTGGGAAGCTGCTCACCACAAAGGAACCTGGGAATGCTGGTCAGTAGTGTCTGAACATGAGCAAAAAAAGGCCACTGGCATCCTGGCCTGTATCAACAATGGTGTGGCCAGCAGAACCAGGGCAGTGATTGTCCCCCTGTGCTCAGCACTGGTGAGGCCACACCTCAAGTGCTGTGTCCATATTTGGGCTCCCCAATTCACCTCACACTGAGGGGCCGGAGTGTGTCCAGAGAAGGACAATGGAGCTCTGTAACATTAGCCCTATGGCTGAGAGGAAGAAAAGGTGGCTGGAGAAAATGTGGCTCAGAGGAGACCTTTAGCCTGGAGAAAAGGTGGCTCAGAGGAGACCTTATCACTCTCTACAGCCACCTGAAAAGAGATTGTGATAAGGTGCAGGTTTTTCCCTTCTTCCAGGCAACCAGCAACAGGATAGGAGGACATAGTGTGAAGCTGCTCCAAGGGAGGTTCAGGTTGGATATTGAGAAAATTCCTTCAATTAAAAAGTGTTAAAGGATGAAACAGGCTACCCAAGGAAATTATGGAGTCACCACCTCTTAAAGTATTCAGAAAATAAGCAGACATGATGCTTTGCGAAATATTTTAGTTGGCATGGCGGTATTTGGTCAAAGGTTGGACTTGACAATCTTGGAGGTGTCTTCAAACCTTAATGATTCTGTAATTCTCTGAGTCTATTTACCATGTTCTTAAGATTTGGCTTCAGGATTCAGAAACTGAGGAATGTCTATCATGGAACTTTTGTCTGTCCACTAGTGTTGTCACAGGTAGACAGAAAAACAAAAGGAGATAAATCCCTCTGGTCTTGGAAGAAGGTGGAAAAAATTAAAGAAATGGTTTCTCCACACTACTATATCCAAGAGCTGGCTGTAAGGAGTCTAAATGATGGCCTTAAGTGTGAGCTAGACTCTAGGAAACTTGCTTGAAAAATGAGAAATTGTGAGTTATATGGGTGTTATTGAAGCAGCTTTTTTACTATATATGGGACTTTATTTAGAACTGAGTGATTCCGAGGAGAGGAAATTAAATCCTATGAATATTACCCATTCTTAAATAACTGAATTTATCCTTCTGAGAAGGCTCCCAGCTCTTCATCTTCAGAATACTCCTGTTCCTGTCATCTTCAGGATACTTCTGCTCCTGTCATGACATTGCAGCAGCTTTGGGATGTGACCATCATGCTATCAGCATAGACTTTTAGATCAGTATAAATTAATCTTACTGAAAAAATCTTTGACAGGGTCAGGCCTGCATCTATGTCTGGCTCTGTCTGTCTCAGACGATTATAACTTACTCTTCTAACAGTTGCATTTGAACTGTGTTTTGTGTCAATGTGGGATAAAGAAACAAGAGGCCTGCATGTAATTTGGATTTTTCTAAGTATCTCATTTCAATCTAATGTACTGTTGTGTAATTAAGCCAGTAAGTCTATATGACCAGCCCATTTCAGGACTTGGTCTGCTATCTTTAGTCAGTGACAAATTCTGGTTTCCATTGCTTGTTCAGAGATGATAACAGTGCGATTTTACAGGTATAAGTAACAAATTAGATCAATTAAAAAGAGTAAGAGTGGCACCTGTTTGAGTGTAGGGTTGCACTAAATGATTTCCACATCTTTGTTTCCTGTAGAACCCTGCATTTGCAGCCTCTCCTCAGGAAGGTTAACAATGGGAGAGTTGTTTCTTAATGCTCATGAACCAAGAAAGCAGCCTTATCCTGCAGCCCAGGGATATGATTATGATCTCTGAGTGAAAACAACAGCCGTATTTTTCAGCTCCATGTGTACAAATGATCCCTGTGTTTCATACAGTTCTTGACCATGGCATCTTGGATTGCCCAATTTGTTACAAGCCTGTATTGTGAGCTGGCTTTGTATAGTAGAGCTGAGCTCAAAGTCAGATGCATACCGGTCATGCTTTGTGTACAATTCTCCACATTTTGTATTCTTGTAGACCTTTATAAAATATTTCAAAGTTTTTACAGTCTGAAGAAATTTTCAAGTAATCTGATTTATTTTTTTCTAACAGTGGAAGGGAAAGTGTGCAATTTTAAAATTAGGAGAACTAGATTTGTGATATTTCTATCCCTTCTATCTCTATTATTGTCTAATGAAACTTAATCATTTTATGATAGGCCATATTAATACAGAAACTCCTTAAAGGCTGTGCTTAAAATGAATGATGAAATCTCTATTTTATTATTGCAGTTAAGAGCGTAGAAGTACATGTGCAGGTTATTACAGCATGGGCTTCTTTGGACACTGGAGACTTAATCCAGATTACTAGCAAATATTTGACATGTAGCACTCCTCCATGGCAAAATCATGATTGGAAATCAAGAAAACAGGCAGCAGCTTCAAGGGGAGACATCAGGTCATCCAAGAAGCCCAAGAGGTGAAAAGGATGTGGACATGCTCAGATTCCTTGCTCTGTATTGCTTTTATGGTAACAAATTCTCTGGTGTTGCATAGTGGAACAATATCCTTCCTTAGCTGACCCTGGAAAAGAATAATAATGTTCTTCCTCTTGGAATATGTATCCAAGGTCTTGGGGACAAGTGCTTGTTTGTACAATCTTTCCTCTCAAGTCAGAAGTATTTGGTGTCAGCCCTTTCTCCTTTCCCTCTCAGATACATCTGGCTCTTCTGAGGTGTGGTCAGAAGTTTATTCTTCTGCAAACACAGTCTTTCACACATTAATAGAATGTCATCTCATTAGAATGGAAATTCCAAGTGGGAAGGAACCCAACACTTGATCTCACAAACCAGTCCCTAAAATGTTTGAAGGAGATATTTCAGGTTTTGTGCCGTTGGATTACTATTTAGTTTCAAAGTGATAAATACCTTTTGGGCCCCTAGAGCTCTTCAGTTTAGATCTCAAGTCATATTTAGGCTGAGTTGAGTACTGAAAAATGTTTAAGCTAAAAATGTTTAGATTAGTATCTTAAAAAAATACACTCTGAGTTAATGCAGGAGGATTAATATGCCTGTCATATTCCTCCTGAGAATCATCATCCAAAAAAAGGAGAACTTGTCACCCTCTTATAGCAGGTTGAATTAAATCCAAGAACTAAGTGCTGTGAATTACCTTCATATTCCTAGAGGTCTTCCCTGTAAGTAATGGTGATCACATACATTGGCAAAGCAGCCCAGGAGAAATGGTTATACTGATGTCCACAGCGTGTCTGTACAGGGAATAGGGAAGATTTTTATGTAAAGGTCTCTTAATCTATTCATGCTGATGGGTTTTCATAACAATTTACTATATGATGCACCAATTTGTATATGGTATTTGCCCTTCAGTTGTTATCCCATGAAAACCTGCACTCTGCAGACTCATGTAAACCTGTGTGCAGTATTACAGTGAAACAGGCCTGGTCCATGAAAAACATTGCAAAAAAGACAAGCAAAATGGGGAAAAGCAATTGGGTGCAATATAGTAAAATAGATCATGTCTTCTGTTCTACTTCAGAGTGTTTATAATATAGTCACTCTTTCTCTGAGTGCAGGAAATATCCTCTGTCAGAGGATCAAATTCTGGAGAGGAGTGCAAAGAATTATCCATTGCCATCCCATTGTCCAAATTTCCAGAAATGTTCCTAATATGTCCCTGATTTTTTTAACGATAGAGACATTTCCTGGGAACTAGATCTGAAGGGCAATAGCTTAGTTGTCATCCTACACTGAGGAAATATTTTGAATCATTTAGTTGGGATTTAATTTTAACCTGAATTTTAACCAGAAACCTGTATGTGAGAGTCCCCAAACCACATTAATAATACTTTGTGTTGCCCTAGCAGTTAGGTTTCAAACTTTTTATAAGTATCAAAAATTTAAAATATTATGTTCCCTTCTATGGAACCCCCGCATTTATATACTTCCCTTTTATTTAATGATGTGACAGAAGATATTCCTTGCTTTAGAGTTAGAGATGCATTAATTAAAGTATTCAGTTAAATTTTTTTTCCAAAATATATGGAATTGCTGAATATGCCCATGTTTGACAGAGGTAGCTCCTCACAAAATTGGTGTGAGTTACTCTATAAGGTATTCTTTAGCTGTCATTTAAGGAATATTGTTACTATTATTTGCTGAATTATTTAAAGCTATCTTCAGGCAAACTTAAATGACTGTATTTCTTTTTTAAATAGAAGCTATTTATTGCACTTTGCTCTTTGTGTAACTTACCTGCTTTCCCTTGTCACATCAATATCCTTCCAAGAGATGCTTATTCGCTTCACCCCATTACAGCACTTTTTAAATAAAATCTCCAATTATGGAGGAGATTTCTTGGCAGCACATGCTATAAATGCAGGAATCTTTGAAAAAGGTTGAGAGGTGTAATAAACAGAGTTATGATGATTTTCAAAAGGAGACCAGTAATATAAAAAAATGCCCCAAGAAATGTCTGCTGCTAATGCGATTGGGCTGGCTGGGTGGGTGTTTATTTGGAAAGGTGGATTTATTATGGGAGAAGGGCTGTAGCAGGGAGATGATTTCCCTCTCCTGGATTAGCACTTCATGGTGGTCCAGGAGTGGGACTGCAGCACCCGCCAGAACCTGCCCTGCCAACCCATCCTGTGCTTCATCTGGCCCTGGCAGGCTGAGTAAACACATAAACCTCTCCCAGGGAGACCACTGACTAAGCAAAGCAAAATTTCTCTATCTTGAAGCATAAAAGAGCACTATTTTCAAGAGGGGTCATATTCCTGATTTCCACAGGGCTAACAATTAAAATTTCCTACAAGTTAGTGCTGATTACGAAGGGATGGAAAACACCTCTGTGGCAAGCGAGCACTGAACTATGGCCACTTACTCTGTGAGCTAAAGTAACAGGGGCTGCCCCACCACTTCCCTTTGTGGCTCCATTTGAATTCACTTGATTAATGTTGTATGTGCAAGTCTATTGAGGCACTGCATTTAAAAGGATTGTTTACCATAGCCTTGTAATCAACCTGCCTTAGCAGCACCCTATTACCTGTGATAACAGGGCTGCTGCAATTTGGATCTGAAAGAAAACCACCTCAGATGGGCTCTCGGATGCTCTAAGTGCTAGTATGCTGCCCTGTTATCTTCATTTGTAATTTGTTTTCAAGAACATTGATTTGCATTTCAGTTGGATTACACCTTTTAATGTATCACAAACGTAAAGTGGCTGCAGTGAAAACTCACATCTCCACTAGTTTTCAAATGATGCATTTGAGGCTTCAGTGGAGAGGATTACAATTACAATTAAAATCAAAAGCTTGTTCATTCTTTTAATGACACATACTAACCCTTTCTGTACTAAGCCTATCGTGGTGCTATACAATCATGATTTTTTTCTATATGAAATAACTGCATGTGCTCTGCCTTATCATCCACTACACACAAATGCTGTTTTTCTGAAAAAGAGCACATTCTGCACAGTGAATTCAGAGGGCAATTTACCCTGACAAAATATAGAAGAACACACAAAAATAAATGGGGATAAAAAGGGTCCGCTAGTGGGGTTTGGGTTGTTTTAATTTTTTGGGTTTGTTTTGGGGTTTTTTTTTTGGGGGGGGGGGGGGGACATATTTTAGTAACAGACTTTATTTTCCTAGTATCTACCAAGATATGTAGTTACAAAGACATAAATCAAAACCATAATTTTGTTGGATCCAGTATAAATTATGGGTTATTTTTCTTTCAAGGAGCTTTACATGAATAAAAGGTTTGTTGGTTTTGTTCTAGTTTTTTAATTTCCTTTTTTTTTAATCCTGTAGTTTTCCCACAGCAGTAAATATTCACCACTCTAAATTTACTTTTTTTTTGGATTAATTCATAATAATTTCCATCTAAGGCATCTTATGTCACTTTAGAAGGATTTGCAAATGGCAGACATTTATGTTCTTATTGGGCCTTACTGTCTTATTCTTTGTCTGGAAAATGATGGAAAATTCTTTATGTAAAAACTCAGATTTTTGGTGAGACTAAAACTTACTCTGATCATGCATGGCAGAAATATTCGGCTAAGAACCTTTCCTGTGGTGTTCAAAACCTTCAGCTACAAAACCTTGCCTGGGCTTAGGCAGCCTAATGGTTTATATGTACCCTAATTCTCTCTGTTTCTAATTGCAGGGCTGGGACCACCCCATCACCCCAAGCACACCTTCCTGTCTCCTTAGAGAGGTTAACCTGTGTCCCAGGACAGAAGAGGTTCAGACTCCACTACAATGGGCTGAGGACTGTCTGTAGTAGGTACTGCCTACCCTCCACAGAGAGCTGCCAAATCCCAGGCATGAGGTGTCTCCAATGAGGAGGTGAGGAACTGGGGAAGAGAAGAGCAGTGCCATAAACAGTGTGATTTCAGCAAAACATGAGCAGGTTGGGTTTTTTTCCTGCTTTTCAAAGACAACTGAAAGTCCTAGAAGGTGCCAGGCTCTGATTCATTAATTTCCTGTCTCCTACAACTCAGCAGAAGTCATGATAATGCCTACTGTTTTGTGGCTAACCTTATGGACAAGATGGCAAGGATGTCTCAATTATGTCTAAACAGTCTGAAAGAAATGGGAAAGTTTCAGCCTATTCTCTCAAAATTTCCTCAGTTAATGAAAAATTACCATTTACTAATATTTTTACCATTTTACTAATTTTACATTTAAAGCTGAATCAAATGTCTGAGTCGAGTCAAAGCGGCTGTTGTTTCAATTTTTCATACAAAAATAGATTAAAACACATTTCAGAAATGAAATATTGAAAATCAAGGCTTCTAGTTTAACAGAGGAGTAGGTGGCATTCCCTTCACTGAACTGAAATGCTTTGAAGGCAGCTGTCTACTGAAAGTATGTCTTTGAGGCCTTCTCTATATTTATATAGAAGAATGAGAAAGTCATGCTGACCTGAAGATTTCTCCTACCTAACCTGACCAACATTTGGTAAACAAAAGGTTCCTGCCTTAATGGTAGACCAAAATGGAATTTGCAAGCAGGTTACACAAAGCAGTCACACACATTTTAGCAAAACATTGTCTTGTTGTTGCTCTCACCTACTCATGTAATTTTATATTCGGACTAAATTCAGTATTATTTTCCTTCAGGCAAGCCCTTTTTCTCAGGTATTTAACAGTATGGAAAGGGCAAGCTTAAAACAGATTGAAAACATCTCACAGATTACCTAAGGATCATAGCACATTAATGAAGAAATTAGATTTTTTTTTCATGTAGATATTTTTAATATTCATCACAAATAGCATAAAGAAACCTTAAATCTGATGACCAAAGTGATGACAGAGTGATTTACAAATGTCATTGAGGTGTTCCAGGGGAACTGCCTTTCAAACACTTCATACACTTCATTCATCTGTGTGAGATGATTTTCTGGTTGTTCTGCAAAAATGCATCATTGAACAGGTGGCTCAGCCTGACCCCTTGGCATCAATTCAGTGTTCAACAGCAAAACTGTGATTTCAAAAGTAAATAGAGGTGGTTTCAAAATTAGTATGAGATTTAAATTATTATTCTTTTTTGTTGTTGTTGTTTTTGTTTTAAGAGAGCTTTTCTCTTTTTTCAATTGTCATACATTTGTACTGTGGTTAGGTTTTCCAGTGGTCACTTTCATGATTGTCTTTCGGTTTTAGTTTATGAAAACATATGTACTGTTTCATTAAGGGTCTTAACAAAATGAATTTGATAATCTGTACTAGGTTAGCTAATTTTCTCAAAAGAGCTCAGTGAAAGACTTTATGTGGAAGCAATCCTAGACAATTCAGTGACAAATGTGACCTTGTTTTCCCTGAAAGCTTTCTTCATGTATCCAGCTCATATGTCATCTTCTCCAGGTTAAAACCTAAGAAGTTCTGAAGTAGCCCATTTAGATACTATTGCAGGGCTCTGCTCCCCTTTACTCACTGTTCTTCAGATAAGGAATCTCTAGTCCTGTCCTCCAGCAAACTTGGAAGCATCTTTCATAGTTTTACCTGTGAGGGAGGATCCCGTGCATACAGGCCCTGTACTTCTGCTTCTTAGTCACCACCCATGCCTTGACCACCTGACTGGACTTGGGCCACCACGATTTTCCCTATGAACATTCTGTCCATTGGAGAAAGGAAGCTCTTGGAGGAGGTGAGATGAGTTGGTGAGAGCACAGGGTTAGTAATGCCAAGGTCATGGCTTTAATTGCCATACAGGCCATTCTCTTGGACACTATGATCCTTGTGGATCCCTTCCAACTCAGAATACTCTGTGATTCTATGACAAAAGAAGATGCAGTTATAGCCTTCGTGTATTCATTTCTAAGTCTGATGCCACTCTTGAAACTGACACCCAAGGTAATAAGACGTATTCAGCACAATTTTATGAAGGAATGTTTTTCTTCACTGGTAGTCCTAAAAAGCATCCAAAAGGGAGAAAATTTTCATGGCTTGTGTGTTGTTTTTTGGACATCAAAGCTTGCACTGGATAGCCCAATATGAATTAAAATAAATATATTGGGCTTTATTTTTCAACATCTATTAGAGATACTATAAAAGAAAAGCACTTTCAATTGAATAAACATGTTTTATAAATATGATAATATTTTTTTTTATTTATAGGATTTTTGGTTATGATTTTAACAACAATGAAGGTGAACCAAAGACGTTTCAACATATCTGGCTCCATGTTTCATCAGTAGGTAAAGGTTTCACACAAGATTTTTTTACAAAAAATTTTAATCTATTTCAAATGGATTAAATTCAACAATTCCCTGACAGACTATTTCTAAAATTGCCATCAGTCATTGTCCCTTACAATTCAGAAGCTATTCTGTTTTGATTGGCCCATTTCACGTAAAAAAAAATAGTACCCTTGTTGCTCCAAATGAGAAAAGGTCATATTCCTAATGGAACTGAATATAAATCCAATATGATTTTCATGTTACACATTACATCATTAGCTACAGATTTATAGGGAGACAGCTAATATATTAAAGACTGTAACATAGCATTCTTTCTCAAACACACCTAATTTTTGAAGTTAGCACTAAATTTCTTCCTATAAGAATATCCAAAGTATTTTTCTTTTATTGGCTCTCTCCTTTAAGTGAAGACTTCAGAGCTGATGAATATTTCATGGGTAGAAAAACACCTACAGTATGAGGTTTTACCTACAAAATCTTTGGGGAAAGGGAGAAATGGCAGGAAGGCACTGTAAGGACAGTTCTTTTAAGAAGTCTTTGGAAAAGGGTCTCCATTTCATTTTCCACATCAATAACACCTCCTTCACCCTTAATACTTACTTCCTTTCATTCCCTTCCATAATACTGTTCAGTCACTTTCATAGTTTTCTTTGAATTAAAGTGTGTCTCCTGAGCTGGCTAAACCATTTTAAAGCTAAAAATTTAAACAGAAAATTTGAACAATGGAAAAAATAAAAAGGACTTCCAACTGTAGTAGCTGTAAATTTGTACAAATCTGTGATATTGAAAAAAGAATCAGAAAAATATTCAAATGTACATTTTAAATTGATTCCTTCCATATTCTACTGTTCAATCCTAATAGACTTGTCACCTGGATTTCAAGAATACATTTGAACTCAGGAGTATCAAGGTTGACAAAAATTTTGTATTTCACTAAAGACTGTCCCTTTCCAGACATAAGTTCTCATGAACAAAAATATGTAGAAGTCTCTTCTGACTGATGATTGCTAATACACAATTACACATTTACGAAAACCAAACCACAACCAAACAAAAAGAAAAACCCCCAAACACACAAACCTAACGAAACCCAAACAACAAAAAAAAAACCCACCAAAAACACAAAACAAAACAAAAAACCCACCACAACCAAATCCAAGGACAATACAATCAATAAAACCTGTTCAACCTGTTCCAAAGAAAAGTAAGGATATCAATCACTCAGTAAAATCCACTAACAGCTCTTGTTCTTATACAAAGGTTTCTTAGGTAGTGTGATAAGTAGTGAAAGCATAAAACTAGAAAAATTGAGAAAGAAAAAGAAAAAACTCAAATCTAATCCTCCTCCTTGTTTGCAAGTGATTTCATCCTTTAAAACCTTTATTTGTCATTCCGTACTCAGGCTTCAATGGCACATGGTAGAAAGTACTGGCTTATCAGACAAGAACAGAAGTCCAATACTCAAATTACAAATCTATACTAACAACAAAAAAAAAAAAAAATTGCAAGGCATAAGAATGTTCCTTAAATTTTATGGTTAAATACCTGAACATTGAATGTCTAGGCCAAGCCACCTTTCTACTAGGCTTCTTAAGGCAATCTTCATATACTAGATTTTCTAGACTATCAGTCATTATTGCTATTTCCTTTTCACCTATTTCTGAAGTGGAAACTACCTGCTGGAGTCAGGAGAAATTGCACTAGATTCCTCTGCTTTCACCTCTTAAGGCTATGTCAGTCTTCTAAGACTTCATAATTAGGTTCTTCACCTTGCAAAGCATGTCCTTCTTCAATGCACTGATTTATGGTGGGGTTTGGTTTGGGGGTTGGTTTTTTCCCCCTTTTTTAAAAAAGACTCCCTCATCCTGAAAATGTGAACTGCCTTTCAGTTTTCCCAAGTGTATCACCTTTCATTTAACTGAAGACCATTAATTCTGTGCAAGTGAGCCTGAATGTATAATACATATCTCTTACTAGAATTTCTCTTTGTTATTCAACATGACACAGAAGTTGAGATTATCTGCTGACTTCACCAGCAAGAGCTTTTTATTTATTTCCACATAACTAGTAAAGATATTGAGCAGGTCTCAGATCAAGAATAATCCTGTGGCAACTCCTTTCAGGATTTGAATTACCAAATTATTTATTCACTGTCTATAATAACTTTTTTTGATACCTCACTTGCTAAGTGTTTAATGATTTTATTTTTTATAGTGAATATAGGAAAACATTTTAGAGGTCTATTTCAAAAATTCAACGATGTTGGTGAAACAAGATTGAAACCTTGTCAGACAATTAGTACTAGATTTTGTGACATGACCTTTTTTATACAAAACCACCTTGACTCTCTGCTAGGCTACTAACTTTTACCTCCTTCCTAATTACATCTCTGCCTAGTCTATTCATGAATTAGGTTGTGGTCTGTCAATCTAAATAAAATTTTTAGTGAATTAGATTGTTCTGCTTAATTTTTTAAGGTACTCGCAGAATACTTGTGCTGCATCAAATGTCTCTGAATTTTCTCCAACACTGCAAATTGTTTTCAATACCAATACAATGGCAAGGATTTTAGTATTTATCAATATAATTTATATGGTGGAATAAAATTGGGTATATCTTTTTAACTTGATAGGTATTTTGTTTCTTAAAACTTTTATTTTCTGAAAATTACTTTTTTAACAGAATTACAGAATCTGTATACTTGCAGGAAGGCAGTTGTTGTCTATATCTTGAGCAGAAATGCTTGAGACTTGTGAGACTTGGGAAATGACTTTGTCTTCTACTTTCTTTTTCTTTTTTTTTTTTTTTCTAATGGATATTAAGGACAAAAACTTAAATAAGTCACACATTAAGGTTAGCCTTTTAAGCTTTTAAAAACTAGGATATGGAAAAGGTTACTTTCTTAGTGTAGTCTTTTATATTCCTTCTTTTCTTTGTGGGTATATGTCTTACCTTTAAGTGTGGTAAAATATAAGATATGTCATAAAATACATAGCATGGCTGAGATAATGTTACTACAGAAAATGGTATTTCCTGACTTTCGAGTACTTGAAATTGTCACCTTCCCAACATATTTTCTTTATGTATGCAATTTCAGTCTCATTTGTTCATTTTTCTATCTGTGAGCACCCAGTAATATGCTTGAACATGAACAGATATCAGAAAAAAAATGGATAGATATTAGATTTTTTTTTTTCACTGAAAGACTGGTTAGGCATTGGAATAAGTTGCCAGGGGAGTGGTGGATTCACCATTTCTGGAACTGTTCCAGAGGTGTCTGAATGGGGCAGTGGGGAATATGGTTTTCAGGGTGATTTCATGGTGGTGCTGGGTTGATGGTTCTACTAGATGATCTTAAAGGTTCCTTTCAACCTTGATGATTCTGTGATACTGTGAACAATTGTGGGTATTTTTTAAGAGAAAAGTCAGGAATTTACTTCTACTTTTGGAGGTACCAGTTCCATACCAGGCATTAATTGTGCACTTCACCATTCTCTCTTAGAGGCTCCAGGGTTCCTGAGAAATAAAGGTGATCCAGCTTTTTTTTTAATCCTTTTGTGCTCCTATCTCTCTGCTGAATGTTATGCATAATTTTGATGCAAGAATATTACTACATTTTCACTTTCACAGGTGGTCTTTTGTGAGGCTTTATTCTCACATAGCCTTTTGCTGCAAAGTGTTAGGTAGATACAAATGACTGTACTGAAATGAATTTTTAACAAGTTAAAAAAGACTTGGATATACCAGTGTGACTTCAGCAATTGGGCTGGAGCACTTACGTCATGGGGAATCATAAAACAGACCAGATTGGAAGGGACTTCTAAAGATATCCCGTACAAAGTTTTTTGAGAAAAAAGAGAGGCTGTGGGAGCTGGCAGATCTGGAGGAGAAACAAGTTTGGAGGCACTTCCTTACTATCTCCAATTACCAAAATAGTGAAAAGGGATCCAAATGTTCCTTGTTGCTGCACAGATAAACAGAGGCAAAGGACATGTGCTTCAGGAAGGGAGTTTCCCACTGAGTATAAGGAAAAATCTATTTGTAGGAGAGTAATGAGAAAGAGACACACCATTGCATCTACAAGTCAGCTGGAAAAGCCTCTATCAATCTGCTCTACCTTTGAATTAATCACTGTTTTGAGTAGGGTGCTGGACAAGATGACTCATAAGGGTCCCTTTTCTTCTGTGTTATTCTGTGTTTCTAGAGTTCATAACCCAGTGGAGACCTTAATGGTTTGAAAGATCAGTCTGTTCAGTTGACAGGAATTCACCCGTAGGCTAGCCCACACACAGACCATGTTATATTTATTTTCAGGATTTGAGTGTATGGTAGGTAAGGAGAAGGCTGACTCTTTCTGAAAAAACCCTCTTAGGCCTCTACTTTCAGTTTCTTCCCCTTGCTTATGACCCTCAGCTTGTCTTTTTCTCTGTATTATATTTCAGTTCTACATATACTTTTCTCTTAACTCCTTCTCTTGATGAATGACCTCTTCAGTGTCTATAGCACTACTCACACAAGTAAAATTTTTAGGACTTGAGTGAGGTTTTCCCCCCAGGATTCCTGTTGGCCTAAACCCAAAATGTCTTTACATCAGTAATTAGATTTTCATTTGTATCTGTACCTCACCAAATAAATGGGACACTCATCTTGAGAGTGATATTTCACTACATATGCCAAATAAATGATAGGCATTAATAGTAACGATTCCTTTGTCTCAAACACTTACACTTTACGTCTATGACACAACCACCTCACTTAATTTTCAAGATGGCAAAAATGTTGGTCCTTGATTTACTTCTAGCAGAATTTGATAATGCTCAATTAGCCTTTTTCTCTAATCAATTTTTGGTGCTCATCAGTAATGCCCTCTAATTTACCATCGGTACCTTATGAGAAAGTAGTAAGGAGAAGGCATACTCTCACAGCTTTTTTCATTCTGAAGCCCCTAGTTCATTTGACTCTAAAGGGAAAAAATCCATCTGTAATTAAATCTGGCCAAGGATGTAAAGGAAAACTTCTTGTCAAGGACAGCTTCTTGAAATGCATCAATAACACAAGGAAAGCAAAGGATAATGTGGGCCTGTTACTAAATCAAGGGCAGACTCTGGTAAAAGAGGAAAGTCAGAGGTATGAATGCCTTCTTTTTATTGGTCTCCAATGACCAGTCCAGCCCTCAGGAATCTCTGACCCAGGAGACCAGGGTAAAGGAATGTTGGAGGGAAGACTTTCCCCTGGTCCAGGAGGATTGGATTGGAGAACATCTAGGCAAGCTTGACAGACACAGATCCATGGACTCTGAGGGGGTGCATCCACGAGTGCTGAGAGAGCTGGAGGACACCACAGCAGGGTAACTCGGGATCATCTTTAAAAGGCTGTGATGACCAGGAGAGATATCTGAGGACTGGAAGAAAGCAAAAATCACCCAAGTCATCAACAAAAACAAGAAGCAGCACCCAGGGAACTACTGGTTCATCATCACTACCTTGATCCTAGAAAGGTGATGGAATGCCTCATTCTGGGGGCCTTTTCTATCCACACAGATGGCAAGAAAGTGATCAGGAGTAGTCAGCATGGCTTTACTGAAGGTAAATAATACTTGGCATTGCCTTCTGCGATGAAACAACTACCTGAATGGATGAGGGAAGAGCGGTGGATGTTGTCCACCTTGACTTCAGCACAGCTTCTGACACTGTCTCTCACAACAACCTCAACAGGTTGGAGAGATGGGCAGAGAAGAACCATCCAAAATTCAACAAAGACATAAGCACTAGGAAGGGCATTTCCAGCAGGTTGAGGGGGGTGATCCTGTCCCTGTACTCAGCCCTCTGAGCCACACCTGGAGTGCTGTGTCTGGTTGAGAGTAACAGAAATGATATTGAGGAACTGAAGCATCTCTTACACGAGGAAAGGCTGAGGGAATTGGATCTGTTCAGCCTAGAGAAGAGATGACTGAGAGGGGACCTTATCAAGTGTAAGGTATATAAGTACCTGAAAAGGGGGGATGTCAGGGATATCTCTGTTTTCATCCACACACATTTTGTAGGTGTCACAAAATCTCCAGACAACCTAATTAAATGCTCACATATTAACAACTGCTTTGGAAAACAGTATGGAAGATGGTACCTGTCAGCCTTATGGACTTGCCTGGTTGGTGCTTAAAATTAGTCATTTGGTGCAATCAGTCCTTCTAAACTGAGCACACTGTGTCACTCTCACAGTCAACAGAAAGAGATAAGTACACAATGGCTTCTGAAGGAGCTTTTGAGCAGCTCATTCATGTGCTTGGACTACACAGGCAGGGTTAGCCTTAAGAGGCCACCTCCTTCCCTATGGAGAACAGAGGCAACCACAAGCAAAAGCAGCAGCAAACATTGAGCCCCTCTGAGTCTGGTCATCACCAGAGCTAATAATTTCCCAGCCACTGCAAATGCCATCTTTCTCAATAAAGTAATTATTTAAAAAGCCAAGACAACACTCTCTTGTTGAAAAACAAGATTTTATTCCTGCTTCCCTGCATATTTTATGCTGTCATAAAAACTGTCTTTTTTTTTTTTTTCCAGTTTCCCTCAAAAGTATGTGATAAAGTACATGTACTTAATTCTAAACCAAGCTTGAGGTCTGAGGGGGTTTTTCTGCTTTACTGTTTTTGCAAATTGCCAGGGGTGTAAGAAATATTATGGCTTAAACAACAGACTTAAGACAGCCTTGTAGAAGCTAGAAATAACCTTTCTTGGTCTGTAAACTCAATAACATAGATTTAGTATATCTCAGACATCATTCATTTAAAATAATTTGCAGTGTCACTTCTCTAACAATTATAAAAATAACATGTTTAAATCCTATTAAAAATTGGATTTTATTAATTTCAATGTACATTTCAATCTATTTTCATAGCTCTAATTAAATACAATGCATCAAGATACTTTTATTTATCCATTTTAGTAGTTTTCATGTCAGTTCTCTTTATAACATTACTACACTTCTGAAATTTGAACTTAATAGAAACATAAACATTTTTATTTTGAACACTAGCTTTTGAAATATTCATTATGGACCTGCTGGCTAATTCAAATTCTTTTTATATTGATATAATCTGAAAAGTTTCATTCCTTATAATTACAGTATCTCTTTATGATTAATAATTAAGACCCAATTTACTTTTCTTTTTAATTAATACTAATTATTTTTATTTATTATAATGTTTTAAATATTTCTTTTACCTAATATCTCTTGCATTTAATAAATCCTTCCAAGCATTTTGGAAAGCAGCTTAGCAACTACGTCTGCCAGTTCCTTAGGACCCTGGGCTGCCTCTCATTGGGTTCTATGGTCAGGTGTCTCAGATTGTCACAAATCTGATTTCTCCCTATGATGGGTGGGACTTCATTCCCCTAGTCCTTGCCTTGAGATTCGGGGCCTTGAAAGATATGGGAAGAGCACTTGCCAGTGAAAACTGGAGAAAAAATGTTGTCAACCTTCTCCATGTCAGTTGTCAGCAGATTTCCTGTCTCATTTACCAGTGCAGTAAAATATTTTTTTGTCTGTTTGTAACTAAGATACTTAAGAATCCCTTGTTATTATTCATCACAAAACAAAAAATTTATCCCCAGCTGTGCCTCAACTTTTCTGATCCCACCCCTATACTCCTGAGCACTATCCCAATATTCTTCCCAAGACATGTAACTCCTTCCACTGTGTATGCATTTCCTTTGTATCTTAGTTTGACCAGGATGACCTTACTCAGGCATGCTGATGTCCTGTCTTCCTTGCATGATTTGTGGCAAATGGAAAGTGAGAACTCATGTGCTCTAAGAAAAATACCTTTAAATAGCTGATAATTATCTTCTGCTTCTTCATTCCTGAGGGCAGTTTTTGAAGGCTCCCAGCTACCATTCCCTTAAAGAACAGAAAGCTTGCTCTTGGAAGTTTTAAGGCCTTGACTTGAACTTTTGTCTGTCCTTATCCCTTCAGATCACGATTTTCATCAGGGCACAATCACTGCTACTCACCCTACCATGAGTATGGACTTCTCCTGTAAGCTCCTCTGAGCTGGTGAGCAACAGATCCAGCAAAATATCTCCTCTCACTGGCAGAGGATTTTCTGGATTAGGTTATCCTCGATGCACTCCAAGAGACTCCTGCTGCTTGCAGCTTGCTTTGACTCTTTTCCAGCTAGCACAAAATCATGATGTTAAATTCTGTAGCAAGTCACATAAGAATTAAAGAAAATTTCCACGTTGTTCCCAGCTAGACCCAAAGAGATGGGCACCTCTTAACCATATATTCTCAGCTATTCCCATTTAGTATCTGATAGTCAAACTGTAGTAATGCTAAATATTTAAACAAGATGGCAAAGATCAGGAGAGGAGAGATCCATTCAAGAGTTGTTCAATCGCCCCTGTAAAAACAGTCCAAAAAATTACTAATATAGTCAACAACCCTTCCAGAACTGAGGAAATATATTGTCTTTCTGTGACCTTTGAAATATTCACCATGAGTCCAGAAAACCTTAATATGTCTTTGACAACATCAGCTCCAGTGTGAATTAGGTTATTAGTCTCCTTAATTTGTATCATTACAAACTGTTTACAAAGCCTGTGTCTTTTAAGATGGTTGATTAAGAAATATTTTTAACATTTTGCAGTTGAATCACAGCAAACCAAACTGCTGTTGTCTTATCTCACATTTTTTAATGAAAAGTGATGCAATTCATCACTTCAATGATTTACACCTGAATCAGAGTACTGAATTATTCTACCTGAATGATATGCTTTATCTTCAGCATTTTTTCTACAAATCCATTGACATCACTGTGTCTGAAAGCATCCATAAAACACATTTACATCACTGTGCATCTGTGCACATAACTCCAGAAACACCAACATCAGCTCTTTCCAACTGTCCCATCCATGTGTGAGCCCTTTCCTTTGGATTTAGTATAATGTAAACCAAAAATGCCAAATGCTAAGATGTTTGACTCACTGAAGTATAAACATCTCTCCTGGAAAAAAAGCTAACAGTAAAATATCATAATCATTTGCTTATTAAGGTTACTGAAGACATTGTCAGGGAATGTTCTTGTTCCTAAAGGAAATGCTGTGTTTGCATGTATATCCCTTGTCAGAGATGTCATAGTCTCTAGAGAGAGGAGCTGAGTGACTAATAACGACTCAAACAAAAACTTCTTCTAGGCCTTTAAGCATTTTTAAGTTAATAAATATAAGGATTCAAATGTAAAATTTACTACTTAGAAAGTCAGTTTAAAAAGAAGCTGCTGATGAGGACATGTAAATTTGTAGTGTTGGGTTTTGGGTTTTTTCCTTTCAAATTCTTCTTTTAGCTTCTGGAGGAAAAGTATTGCCTTCTAGTAAGTCTTGCAGAGGTTAATATATTCAGCTTGAATAAAACAAAAAAGCATAGTAACATTTGACACATAAAAGGATAGAGGAGCACATTAAGGGAATGCAAAGAACTGGCAGCAGAAAGGCAACAGTTGCATAATATTACCAAAGTAATGAGAAGTGTGCTACATATTAATAAATATGTGACCTTTTTATCTTGATTATTTTAAAATCATGTTATTTTAAAAACAAATAAACAAATGCCTTGTTTATCCTTACATAAAGCCATAGTTTTACTTGATGGACTATGTAGAGTCATTTCTGTATTGCTAAAGTGGAATGCAGCTGTACAGGTCATTGTAGCATTTATCACATCAATCTGTTCCTCTCGCTTTTTTTAAGCAAATTGCACATCACCTCTTAAGCTAAAGCCTTAGCTGACACAAGAGTATGCAAGTGTATTCATTTATACATAATAAAATTTTAAATTCCTAAAAGACAAATATGATTAAAATTAAAGAAGAAATAAAAGAGAGAAGAAAAGCCCTACAAGTAAGATTGCATTTAAGTTTGTTATATACTTTAATGAGACACAATTTCTTATTTAAAGCTGTAAAGATTTGATTAATTTTTTATTATCCCTATCATTAATAACCATAACTGCAACTTCAGAGGATTTATATTAAAAAAATCAGAGGCAGCAGTTGAAATTGTGAAATAAAGAAAAGTGGTCTGCAACCTCCCATTTAATTTCTATACAATTATTAATTATTTATCAGATGCTAAAACTTCTGAGTCAATTCAATATAAGTAATTTATGTTATAAAATAAGTGCTGACGGTCAGTTAACCTAATATAACCTAAATGACTCAGCTTATTATGAGATAATTTATCACCTCTCCAGCAAGAGCTGAATTGTCCCAGGAAGCCACAGCTCAGACCCTGGAGTCCCTGTGTGTGTCACAGAGATGAAAGGCCAGGCTGCTGGGGAGCCCCATGAGCCTGCAGAGAGCAGTTTCTGTGAGCCAGCTGTGCCAGGCACAGGACACTGTCCACGTTCTGTCCCTGCCAGGGACTCACCTTCCAGAGGTAAAGTGTGGGAACCCAGAACATCCCTCTGGCTGTCCAGGATGGCCAAGAACCCTGCCAGGGGGCTCAGAAGCCCTGGGACCGAGCCCAAAACACCTGTGGTTTTGATTATGGCCCACGGAGCAAATTACCAACCTTATATGAAGACCAGCAGGCCACAACAGTTCAAGTAGAATAATAGTGAAGTTATCACGGGGTGGAAAAGTAGATTTTGGGGGTTCTGGAATGGGGGTTCAGGAGGCAAGATGGAGGGATCTGGTTGTGTTCAGCCTTTCTCCTTCTTGGTATCCATCTTCTGCTATGATGGTGGAATTTTTAGATTGGTTTAGAGTAGAAGCTCACTGTCTAACATAGGTGATAGGTACTGGAAAGTAATTGTGAACATTGTACATGAAGTTTTTAGTATATAGACATAACACTGCCCCGGGGGCAGGCAGAGTGCCTCGGACTGTCGTGCTGAGTGGACCTCAGCAGGGCAGGAGAAAGAATTTTATAGATAAGATACGATAAACAACCTTGAGACTGAGAAATGAAGAGCCCTGACTCTTTCTTCAAGCACCAGGCTGGGAAAAGAGACTTTCGAACTCTTCTTGGGGTCACTCTGACCAGCTAGAAAGATCCAAACAGTAAAGGAAGAATGAGGCTGCTTGGGCAGGGAGAGCTAACTGCTAAGGCCATTCAGCACTCTAGACTGATGTGTTACATGGAGAACTGTTCCAGGAAATCTGGTCAGTTCTGCTTATTGAGGAAACTGTAGTTAAGCTACCCAAAACCATCAAGAACCTGCCATTGGCTTCCTTGTCTCCAGTTTCTCATTTGCCAGATTGAGAGACAAAACTATCTCCCCCTATTTGCAATAACTGCCTATAAAGCATCAAAGTTATTTGTTTTCATAAAAATATAATTTATACAGCCACAATGGCAAGTACAACAGTTAAGAGTGTGGTATATCATTAAACTTTCTGGAGTCCTAAATAGCTATTACAAGAAACCTAAAAAAATTAATTTGTCTTTTTTCCCCCACAGATCTATAAGCTTGGTTACTTGAATGAGAGAAGAGGAAAATGGCCTCATATCAATTATTTGGTGAGTTGAGGTATTTTTTGGAAGACTAGCAATCAGATACTTCAGCTCAAAATAAAACCATTTTTGAAGGATGTAGATCTCAGGAAATATCACGCTGTGATAAAGCAAAAGGCACATGGGATGTGTAACAGCTAAGGATAAACAGTCCATGTGTAATTCATGCCAATAATCCTTCCTCTTACCCCCCTATTTATTATTATTTCTATAAATGCAGCTTCTGTTTGCATTCCAGTTGCTTCTACAGGCTTCAGCTAAAGTCTCCATTGCAATAGACACTCTGCAGGTCCAGCTATTCTCCTATTATCCTGCAACACATTAAACTTATAAAGAAGATAAGCAAAGAGTGTGATAAAGGATTTATTAGTGTTCCTGGTCTATAAGTGAGCAGCCAAGGTGGTGCTGAAAAATCAAGTGACTTGCTGAACTGCACAAAGGAAGTGTGTGGTAGAGACAGCAAGTCACCACAGCCATCTCATATTGCACTTCTGTGGTCTGAAATCCAGGATCATTTTTGCCTGGATTGGGCACTTTTACCATCTACTCTAAAGGAAAAAAGGTCACTCACAGAAGAACTAAGGATCATCCAGAGAACTGATATGGTGTAAAGTCTAAGGATATTTTAAAAAACCAAAAAGAACACTTCCTTTTAAAATATCCAATGAAAAAGCCATCAGGCTTTAGAATTGATGCATGTTCCTGGTAGTTTAGTAGGCACCATAGGTTCTTTAATATAGTGGAGGACTAGAAAAGAAAATATGAAAGATCTGCAATAACCTGAGGCAGTAATTTTTAAAAAATCCAAGCAGTTTGTAGGACATTACTTTTTTGATTTGCTCTCTATTATTAGTGGCTTAAGCATCAAACCTCTTAATTTCACTGCTAACAAAACTAAAAAAACTTACATAAAAGATGCACTAGGAAAAACTTGACTGAGCTCTTACCAGAAAGGACACCTTCCCTGACTGAAATAATCTCCTAGCTAATCTACCATCATAAATCATAGCGTTTTCCCATTTCTTGGTCTTGGTTAGAGGTCATCTTTAAGTAACTGTGGCACTACATCATATGGTAGGCTCGTCAGTTTCTTTTGAACAAGCAGGCATATGTTAACATTTATATTTTGTTTATATCTTGAGCTTGGTTTCTTTATTTGAGTCCATTTTCTTCAACATGTATTGAAATGATAGACAATGCATCGTTCTTACACCGATCCATTCACAACTATTGTATTAAGAAAGCATTGTGCACTCTGAAGGTTAATTGGTTGGTGGCTTCATCTAAGTGGGAGACTGTTGAAAGCAAAAAGCTTTTTTTTAAACCAGTGGCATTATGCATGAAACTATTTCATTCATTTACATGCTTCTCTTTCTCTTTTTCATTTCAGAATGCTATTGTATTTAGCTTTTATTCTCATGAGCTTCTGCAAGAATGTTGCTATTAACTTATTAGACTGGAAACAGGTTGGACTGCTTGCTAAATGCTGCCTGTTGTGTTCCTGCTGAATTCTCTGCATGCAATTTAGAATTCTGTTTCTAATAAGATTATAAATGAAATAATAAAAACCAGTTGGATTGTTCTGCTAGCAAGTTTCCTTGGTGATTAATGAGCTAAATAATAATGTTTCTATGGTCAAATTCTGTCTCCAGCTTCACCAGTGAGAAGCCAGAAGTAGCTCCCTTGATGCCAATCACAGACTCATAGAATGGTTTGCAGCTATCACTCTGATACATTTAGTTACTGTGTTATAAATGATCAGAGAATTTGATTTCACATGTGTCAATAGTTTAAGGCTTGTTTGTGGTTTGTGGGTCCTTCTTCAGAAAATTATATACTTGTATAGCCTTTAAAATCACACAGCCAAGAACCTTCCTAGCAGGAGCAAGAAGGTCTCACTTTAACCATACAGCTCACAAAGAGAAGAGCAAGCCAAGAGAAACTGACTGTGAAGCAGGCTTACACATGTGAGAAATGATGAGTGATAATGGTTTCAATCTACCATCCTCACTCTGGCTGCAGGGTTCCTTTCTGACTGATACATGTGCAGACTCTGCAATGTTTTCCAATGTAAATCTTTACAGCTTATACAGGGGCTGGAATGAGCCTCTACTGAGCAAGGTGGAAAGAAATGGAATTTGTCAACCATTTCTCGGACTCAGTAATACAGAATATTTTTTTTGTCACTGGATGCAAAGAAAAAACCTAGAACAAGTTATGGATGACGTGTTTCAACATAGCAGCTCTTTCCTACATACATCAAGCAATTAAGTGTAGATTATCATATGCCATTTGCCTGAAGCTCTGTTTTAAGATTGTCTATCAGGTAAGCTTGCCTAAGGTTCCCCTTGTTCCACCAAAAAAGCTGAAGGAGGAATACACATCCATTCCATCTGCCCATTCAGTAAGGCTTTGCAGTGTAGAGAGCGGGATGGTGCTAAGTTGGGTGGGTAAGAAGGGAAGTAATTTCTAGTGTCCGAGAAAGAATGGTGAAATCAAGTAAACAGACTAAAGTGCTACAGACCTCAAAGACCCCAAAAAAGCTCCCTGTGCAGTTCTTCAGCTTTTTCTATAGTGAGTATAGGCATTCAACAATATTTCGACATCAATTTCTTTCAGAGGCAGATAGATTCAAAAAAAGGTTAAACTCAAAAGTCTCTTCAGTCTTTCCATTGCAATTTTGCTTCAGAAATGCAGACTTTTATTTTCTTTCTTAGGGAAAGAAGGAGCAGAGCCTACCTCCCCTCTCTAAACCGGGCGTAGTTTTGGACAATCAACCATCTAAGATCAAATTGTAAAAGTCTCTCTACTAGGTGATGGATTTTTTTTTTCTACACATATCTTTTGTTGCCATGTGTGGAAACAGAGGATTGACAGCATGCTTTTCTTCTCTTAAGCATACACTCTCAGTCAAGGACTTGATTAGCACCTTTTTGCCAATAAAATAGGCTGTAATTAGCTTTTAATAATCAGAGTGTTTTTGCTATATCAGCATGCGATTTAGACACTTGAGGTATTTTAAAAGCTTTATTCAGGAGCCCAGTACCACCTATTACATTTGGGGCAAATAAAGCTTTTAGAATAATGTTTGGAAAAGCAGCACCCTGTAAATATAAGGTGGTGTTGCACCATATGGAGACTGGCTTTATGACATATGGTTTGAATTAACAAGTTTAAAACTGTTAGGATCAGTTTTTCTTTCACTGAAGGGAAAAAAAAAAAAGAAAAACCCACAAGATACATACAGTTAAATCAGCTTCAGTAGCGGATACAGACCCAGCTTGTGCTAACATGTGCTAATTCAGTTAAAATACTACTTAGGCTATACGAGCTGGGTTTGGTTTTTTGTTGGTTTTGGGTTTTTCTGGAGGGTTTTTTTTTAAGCAAACAGTACTGCCAGCTGTAAATGTGTTTTATTACTATTAGTACAAGGACCATCGTCACCACCACCATCATTATGATAGTGGTCCTCATTAAAATAAATGATTAGCCCTGGTTTTGTATTAAAGCTCTTTGAAAAGATAGGGCTGAACAACAGATGAAAACAGAGGATGGAAGCGGGTCTTCTGATCTCACCTAATTGAATCTTTGTTGGCTGAATTGATCTGAAAAAAGTTCAAAGATCTGGGATCCATATTATAAAAACATTGTTTCATTTAATCAAAACACTCTTTGAAGTGCCATGCTTGCAGACCACCTGTAGCTTTGAAATCTGAAGTAGTGGGAAAGCTTCCCTGATGGTCCACAGATATGATATATCTGAGAAAAATAAAAACAGAAAAGGGAGAGGTCCTTGTAAATCTATTTTATATCCAGGTCTCATTTAAGCACTTCTTTATCCCTCTCTTTGCTAGGTCACCTGGAGGAGCAAGCAAAGCACTCAGCATAAGAAAATCCATATCTTTTTCAGTCTTTTTTCACAATTTTAATTGTTGCTGCATTTACAGACAATTCCAAAGAGAAATAGCCCTGAGGTTGTCCTTGGTCTCCAATAAGTGTAGCAATACTGTAAGAACTTCCTTTCTCAAGACTCATCCTCCATCTGAGAAAATTCAACTCTACCATGAAACAAAAACCAACCACAGCATATATTAAAATATTGGTAACAGAATAAGGAAAAAAAAAATCAAAATTAAACATTCAGGGCCGAACCTCCTCCATGCATGAAGGTTACTGGCACAATGGAGCTGAAACATAACAGTCATGGATATCTCCTTAGCTTCAAAAATGTAACATTTCAGAACTTCCTGTCCTGTGGGTCAAACTGGATGAGCATTCTTCAATACTATTTTCCTAGGAGTTGCTATCTGAAAAACATAGTAGGGACACAACTGGCATGCTATTCTTTTCAGCAGTCATCAGGCACTATCTTTTCTCTTTGGAATCACAAACATACCTTTTAATTTAGAGAAATTCTGAAGTTACTACGGATGAGCAGAAATCCCCACAGGATCACAGAATTACTCATGTTCACAGAGAACCTGGGTCATTTTTTCTTCTCCATGATTCAATTCTCAGGGAAAAAAGCAAACACACTGAAAGTTATGTGACAAAAGATTACATTTTCTCAGCTGTAGATTACACCTAATTTTGCTGGTATTGGAACTGTGGGGATACAGTCCTGTAAAACTATCTGGAAATTGATAACCCATTTCTATACTTCTTCAGATAAGTCCTAATAACATCCAGATTCCCCACACCTTAAAATCCATTTCTTAATTTCACACATCCATTTCTAAAATCTCATGATCCAGTTAGGAAAAATAAAAGAAACTTTCTCAGCTACACATTGCCATTGAAATGAATCTTCTAATCTAGTTTAGAAAATCCTATCCTAGTACATCCTACTGGTGTACTGCAGCTCCCAGCTCCTTAGAACAAAAGGGACAAAAGCCCAGTTTGTCAGACTACCTGAGGTACCCACAGCACATGAATTTCTGGGCTGTTCAGAGCAAACAAAAACTCTACTCCTCCTTACAATGTAGATTATGTATTTATTGCAATGCAAATGGTCAAGCCTCGCTGTATAAAACATAAGTCTCTCTCTTTCTTCTTAAAACAAAGTGCCAATGGCAGAACTCTTATTTCAGAGTAATATGATCAAATAATAATTTTTTCCTTAATAAAAGAGAAGAAATCATACTACTTTTAGGGTGCTGTAAGGAAAGTGCATGGCAGAATTCTGTGTCAAAGCAAATTTTGAGAAACATCAGGGAACAATCCATACGTATGTCAACTGTAATGGGAACAGCATGTGGTCAAGTGATTGTCTATCACAACACAGTTAGCAATTTTCAAATGAGCCATTGACACCTTATCTCATTCTACAAAATCCAGCATTATATCAGAGAACAGACTAAGGTGTATAAGATAGAATAAGTGCAGGTGCTGGCCCATAATTAAACAAGTATTGTATATAGGCAATGTTATAAACATTACTTATAATTTCACAAGATCATTGAGATTGCTGCCTTTCATATTCTGTCCTAATTGTCCAATAAAGCCCAAGAGTTAAAATAAAGCAAACATAATAATTCTACATGGAAACACATATTGGATACCTGGAACTTGGTGACCCAAGCAAACAAGGATTTGTGCTCTGCATCTATGCAATTGCATGTAAAAAATGTGAGGTGGTTTATATACATACATATATACATATATACATATATATATATGTGTGTGTATGTGTGTGTGTATGTGTCTGGCATGTCCACAGTCAACACATGCATTTCAGAGTTGTTGAGCAAGGCTAAAAAGTTCACATGCAACACTCTTACTAAATATATAGAAATAATATGTGAGTCTTTCTGTATGAATGCATAGATAGACACGTAGATGGATAATTTTGGCAAATTAAGTCCTCTTCCCTTGCTGATAACACATCTGCCAGTAAGTGTGCAGTGTGACAGACATTTGCCCTTCTCTACATCAATATCTGATAGTTAGGCAGAAAAGAGGCAACATCATATTAGCATATCTATTTCTCTCTTTTTCCTCTACAGGTGCTAAATAATTATTAGTGGTTGAATTATTCATTGCAAATAATATTCATTGTGAATTTAGCCAGTTTATTGTTTTAATTTGCTTACAAATCATTCCAGAGGCAGCACTGAATTCTGCAAATATATTCGTTACTTATAACTACTAAACAAATAGTTGGACAAAGCTCTTTTGACCTACAAAAACACTGGTTCATAAACCAATTTCTTCAGACAATTGCAATGTATGACTTGCCATCATAAGCAGATGCCGTAGTTTCTCTGTTCTTATTCATAGACTTAAAATTAAAAAAAAAAATGCTAGTGAAAAGTGCTAAGTAGCAAATAATCCACACCTGGAGTAAGTTTTCTGGCTCATAACCATTTATGAGACTTTGGAGATTAGCAAATAGAAATTACAGAGAAGGAAGAAACCTGTGAATATGCTAGTGAGTCTATTCTTTTTGCAGTGCCAGTAGGTAATAATTTAAGTCTAACCAAGCGAATTTTGAGAATAAGAATTACATCATGACTGTATTTGCAGTAAATGAGTCCCAATCTGGAAAGCAGCTGTATCACAAGCAGAAAATAGAATGATAATCTAATAGAACAGCAAAGGAAAAGCTTCGTAGTAGGCCTGATAACTGGGGTAAGGATGGCTACTTAGAAAGGTACATTCTCATCAGCATTCTGGATTGGAGTTCTTTATTCAGTGCCAAGGCTGAGAATTAAGAGTTTCTTCAAAAGCAGTGCAAGTTTCCCATGAGTGTATGTGTAAACAGATATACATGTCACCTATCATTTTAACCTAGACAGAAATCTCAGAATCTCTAAGCTGAGAGAAACTTTAGCCAAATAAAAGAAATCAAAATGTGCTTATAAGAGAACTTTGGAACAGATATTAGTGTTAGGCCTCTTACAAGGCAAGTGTCCTTAAAATCTTCATTAAAAGTAAATTTTTCTCTGATCCAGAGTTCCTAAGCAGATAGAAATCAAGGGCTGTATACCAAGAAAGACCATTCACAATGTCTTCTAATAAAAAAAAAAAAAAAAAAAAAAAAGAATTGGATCTTAAAATATCAACCAGTCACTCAGCACTATATTCATCCAGCACAGGAGGACAAATTATGACAAAGTGTATTGCACTTCAGCTCTCTGTCCTTATGCATTTTTGAAGACTTCTCACTCTCTCTTACATATGAAAAGAAGAAAATTCTGCTGATTTTTTTTTATCACTAGGGATGAGGAGAAATTCTGCTCATTTATGGACATCCTGCAGGTTAACCCCTGCCGAGTTTATTTGCTGAGACTTGAGAAGGTTACTGGAGCAGAAATATCACCTACTCTTCCATACGGAGTGACTACATGGCTTGAAAAAGTTAACATTTCAAGATTACACAATACTGAGTTCAATGTGCAAGTTTCCAACTATGTATATTCCCTGTACTTTATGAAATGAATGTAATCAAGTGGTCTAATGTCAGCCAGGATCCAAAGATAATTGCTTTTCTGAAAAAAAAAATAAATTGCAACAGTGAGCATTATGTTATTTATCATTTTCAGTTACACCAGTTTTATTTTGAGTCCCTCTCTTTTTAAATCTCTATCAGAAACATTGTTAAATTACTTTTTCTTTAAAGAAATCTTACATTTTGGTGAGTATTTTGGTCTATCTGCTTATGAAGAGAAGCAGGGCAACAGAAACACTGCAGATCCTTTGGGCCCAGAGACATTATTAATTACCATATTGAGATATATATTATTACCCCAAAAAACAACATGGAATTAGCCTGACACCTGTTTCCAACTGCAATGGAGATTGATACAAAAATCCCCATGAATGATTGAATGGATTCCAATAAACAAAAGGGTCTGAACATCAAAGTACAAATGTAACACTTCAGCCAACATACTTATGGCAAAGTCAAGTTCAACAAGACAAACCTTAATGATCCACATCATTTCACTGACACCACCAAGAATTCCAATGGTAAGGCAACACTTCAAAATTCTCCCTCTGAAATTCCTTTAGACAGGAGAGGAAGCTTCCCTTACTATACGTGGGAAAAGAATAGGATGAGACCAGTGTTTGCATGTGGCCCTTGTTAGTCTTGGACAGCACAAATCCTGCACTGTCACTCAAGCTAGTTGGTAGTTCTTGCTATGGGGTTGAAGATGATTTCATCCTTGATGTTTGTACAAAAGATCTTGCATAATTCCTTATTTTTTAAAGGAAAGAGGTGAGTAATCAAGCTGCAGTATTGTACTCTATTTAACTTGACCTCACTTAGGCCAAGATGGTCTTTTCTGCTCCTCTAATCATCTTCTCTTTGGGCCAGGCATTTCCTCTATTTTCCATATGGTGATAATGAAAATGGGTGGATCAGCCAATTTTATTTTGGACTTAGCTTTCTACAGTTTCAGGGAATGAGAATCTAAATGAAGGGAGACTGTGAGGTTGGGGCTGCCATTTTCCACAGCAATTGCACTAGCCAAAACAGAATATGTGACTACACCCTTGGGTTTGGGGCACTTATAGATGCCAGAATAGACTGAAAGACATATCAAGAATTTATGCAGTCCAGAAACTAGTTTCTAAGGGCTCAGGTTTTATAACTTCTAGCTCACTCTTAATGAAAGGATATAATTGTGTATAGGATGACTGTTTTGGGTAGAAATTAAGGAACCAGACATAGGCAGCTGCAGGTTGAGGTTTTCAGACAAGAAGCAGGTTGAGACCAGAAGCCCATGCCAGCAGCAGCATGACATTGGTTAATTAATTTCTCACTTTGGGACACTTCCATGGGCTTCATCCTGACACACAGCATGTTGTCAGGCCTACAGGGTTGAACCTCAAGAGCCTCTGTCTCTGGTTCAAAACGTCTTGTTGGTGTTTCTCCTACAGTAAGGAGCAGCAATGCCATTTCCAGCTGTGCTTAAGCTGTGTTAAGTTTAGGGACTGTCCAGCTTGTAATTGGAGCTCATTCCTATGTATTCAATGTAGTTTTTCTTTCCAGTTCTTTGATCTCACCAGGTCCCATCAAATGCTCAACCTCAGATGGCACATTATGCCACTAGTCTCAAAACCTTGGAATAATTTTACTTTCAAAACCTCCAAAAATTTCTGCCATAAAAATTGTTTTACTTTTGACTAGTTAATTACTGCGAAACTGGAGACAAGACTTATGTTTATTGCACCGAGACAGGTTTTTGAAACCATTTCTGTTGAGTTGAAGCCAGATTTTATTTTTTTTAAATCTATCCCTTGTGATTGCTTTACACAGTGAAGCTGTATGTAGTCTTGATTTTATTTGCATGAGCTCAGCAATATTCTATTTTTCTGACTGCACAGTATACTGTTGCATTCAGTCCCGTCCTGCATAGGGGGAAGTTTCCTGCATTCCACTCCTCTGCCAGTAGCCTATTCTCTACACAGAAGAGCTTTTAGTTGTTTGAAGTGTGAAAAAGTGTGACTGTTAGTTGCTTTCTGCTTTAATAGATGTTTTTATCATTTAGTCAGTTAATAACTTTATGGCTGAATTATTGCTCAATTGTCCTCAATGCTTTTCTTTAGTTTTTATTTGGTCATCCCTTACATACTTACTTCCTACATGCAAAATTACAAGGAAATAACCATCTAGTTATTCTACAGAATGGCCTGACCCAGGCCAGTAATGTTTTATCATGACCAAAAACCTTTTGAAAATAGATCTATGTAGTTATTTTAGACACTTAAAAGGCAGATTATCTTAAATTCATTAATTTCATTAAATTCATATATAAATGTTGAAAGTGACACATCTCTAAAGCTTCCCAAATGTCTAAAATATCCAATCATTCGTATATCTGAGAAACAATGAAAAAAAGACAGTTAGGAGTGGAAGCTATTCAATATTTTATTTGGGGAAACACAAATATTATGGGTCTTCTATGACAGGAAATGCATATTTTAAAATGTCTACAAAATATTTACAAAAACAGTCCCAGCTTGAATTTCCTACTCACCTGAATAATTTGAAACAACTCCAGGATCTTGGCTGTTGATACTGAAAACACAAACCTTCATAGATTTTTAAATATACATTGTGGTCTACTCACTGACTTTTAGTTGTGATTTCAAGTCCTGTAAAATAAGCATGAAAATTATCCTTTAGTAGAAAGCAATGACCCACTTTATTTTATTTCACACAAAACTACTGGAGACTCCACACATAGACTGCAGCAGTGCACAGTGATACAATGAGCTTCCCAGAATCTTACACACAGGATATGTGTGCTTTCATACACAATGAAAATACAGATGTGAAAGCCATGGCAGCAATTCATCATGTATTATTTCTGAGTATGCCTTATCACATGTACAGGTAAATTTAGTAAATAAAAAAACTGCAAATGCTAGCAAAACCCAACTGCCAATACCCAGACACTGAAAAATGTGACTTACACACTTATTGTGATTTCTTATTAGAAAAGGTTTTTAAAAAAGTGATTGCAGGAAAAAAAAGGAAATTTGAATAAAAAATAACAAGTACAAGAAAAAAAATTGATTTCCTCAGACAGATAAGAGCTGAAAAAATATTTCTTACAATGAGGAGTCAAGCAGCTCAACATACTCAATTTGTCAAAAAGGCTGATAAGAAAGAATTGAACACTGTTTATAAAAAGGCATAAACAATATTGGGGCTGCTGAGGGTCTTTTCAGACTAACTAATAGAGACATTAAAAGATATATTCGTGAGAAGATGATATTAGTTTCAGCCTTGAAATAAGACTCAGCATCCTCCTGGAGAAGGTAAACAGTGGAATGGCTTAGTAACTGTAAGTAGAGCAGCCATTGCCTGTCAACTTTCAAATTAAATCTTTCAAAATGCTTGTGTTGAATAATGTTCCCACAAGAAAAGCTGCCAGAGTTTTCTGATGACATGGCTGTGTTTTCACTCTTCTCACCTTTGGCACCTGTCAACAGACACCTGTGATGCTCTTTCTTCATTTCCTTTTTATACAGGAGACTGGGAAATTTTGCATTGTCATCAGGATATATTTGACTTCACCTTATGACACAAGCTACAATGAAATCTCCTGCTGGTAGGCACAAATAGTTATCCCCAAATGCTTGGAAGGAACTGTCAATTGATCAGACATATTCCTATCTTTATGTTTCCTAGGATTGCTAACCTTGGTGTGAGGAAAGTATTTCTCTAAAAATGTGTATTAGCTGAGTTTATTTCTCTCTGCAGCGCAGAATATGGAATTCCCAGGAAACTTTCTTCAGATTGTTATGGGGTTTTGGATTTTAAATATATGTCTACATGTAAGCTAGTAGTTTCCTCTATGGCCTATGCCAATCCAGACAGCTCAGGAAGGCCAGGATGTAGCTGAGCTGGCAGGTGCTGGTAGATGCCTCCTTTAGAGATAACTAAATAGTTCCTGGACAACTTCAACTGTATGATCTAAAGCAAATTTACTGTAGCTCACATGGAAAGAACAGCATTTAGTGGTGAAAAGACTGGTTTGTCCCCACTTTTGGTAGGAATTCACAAGGGTAATGCATTTTATCATCATGGCAGAGCTCTGGACACGAGTATCCTGTTATCAGCTGTTCTCTTTTGGAGACACTATTTCAGTGAAACTCAAGCTGTTGGCTTCGGTGAAGAAACAGTTCATTTCTGTCAAACTTAATGGTGTGTAATACATAACAGAGAAGACTAAATGATCTCTTCCACCTTTAGGTGTTAATATGGTTGTTCAGCCCTGAAATGCAGGTTGGTGATACCCTCTTTTTGTCAGAGGATATTGTGCCTTGAAAATAAAGTGGAATTAAAATTAACAAAGTGGGGTTTATACATTGGTTTGTTTAGAGATGCTGGCATTATGGTCCTGTCCAGAATAGAGCTAGACACACACTTTTCCTCTTCTAGAAACAAAAGGTTCCCTTTTGGTATAGGTTTCTCTAGAGGATTTATCAGCTCTGAAGCTTAAATTCAGTTTTTGCTTTGAGAAAGCTGTCCTAAAAGGTGCTTTTTGAAAATGTGCCCCAAGAAATTAATTGCCAGAGACAACCCCAGGGAGAACAAATGTTTCCAAAAGTACTTGATGATACTTACCATCTATATATTTTTTTATGTTTTCTAGCACAGCCCAAACACTCACAATTAACATTAATTATATAACCACTTGTAAAGTGACACCATTTCAGGGTGAAAAAGCTCATACAACTGGTTTTCCATTAAACTCTGAAGAATGAGATTTGCAAAACAATAATGGAAGTGGGATTTCTGATTCCCCAGGTACCACAGCCATGATCTCAAAATCAGTACATGAGTCAGCTCTCAATTTGAGTGTTTCTGTAGAGGCTGTTAGCTTGGTTGGCACATTTTCTCACTCACAAGAACAGTCTGACCAAAAGCTCCTGAACACAGACATGTGCAGTCATCATGTCAGAACCGCACTCCTGAGTGTTTCCCACTAAATTCTGTGCCCTTTTCATCGGACCTACATGATGGCTACGTATAAAATTAATTCAAAACTACCTATTTCTACAGTGGTGAATAACATGAATAACATGAAATCATGACAGAATATCCTTAAACGGAAGAAAAATAGTATAGAACTAAAAAAGAGAGAGGAAGTAGTAAGATAGGAGAAAGGAATGAAAGAAAAGGAAGGGGAGACCATGGGGCTGTATCTGGATACATAATCAAGTGAAATTTTTTTCGATATAAAAACAGGCTGATGTCATCTTTAGGTACAAGATATGCAACATTGTGCCAGGCAAGGACAGCTGACATGCTCAGCTGGTAATTTCAAATAAATGTAAAATTTCAGCAAAGCACAATTAAGACTCTTCTTTTTTTCTTTTTTTTTTTTTTTTCCTCTCTTATATCCTCAGTTACAGAATAGAGGAAGCAAATAAATCAGTGATGTCAAACAGCTTCTTAGTGCTATAAGTGGAATGAAGTCTGGAGCAAGAATAAGAGTTTTTCTGTGACTTAAATCCCAAGTTTTCAGATGTTAGTCAGGCCTCTTGATCCCAAGGTACAGAGGAGGGAATTTAAATAGTAAAGTTTTATTACAGACTTCTTGCAATACTGTCTTTGTTCTGGATGAAACTAAGCTTCTAAAAAAGATTGAACATTGTTTAAAAAATTTAATTTGACAGATCTTTTGAGGTTTGGATTTGGTTTGAGGTAAAAGTTAGTTTGAATAACAGAAAATCATTTCAGGTAGGTCTACACCTTCCCTGCTGTTTCTGTCAATGTGCTTCTGTATTATTTTTTTACATAAGTCTGCTCTTGGTGGTTGCTAAGCAAAGGACATATACTATCAAGGAAAAGGGTGACCCTATCTATATAGAAAGACCTATCAAATACACATGTTGAACAACCAAGAAAATTATCTGTGTCATTTGTGGTTGTCATAGGACTGCTCGTCACAAAAGCAGGTAGAGCAGTTTCAAAGAGAAGTGCAGTTTCAGAGTTACACTGTCCCTTTTATTTCTGTAGGGGGTTCATTCAAAAGACATACTCTGCAGGACCAAGTAGAAAGAGCTTCGATTAGGGTTGTACAGTATGTGACTAAAGGATTTGTTAACCTTAGCGCTTCAAAGCACACTTGAAAATAAGATTCAAATGGGCTCTTTCTTTTGTGGTTCTGTAGTGATAAACGAGTTCTCCATGCACCAATGCTCATGATTACTACTTCTCCAACATTGTGACTCTGGATGAACGTTAGATCAGTCTAAGTAATGTCCAGAACATTTCATCCATACTAAATAATGTATGTCATGGCAGGCCACTCCATTTTGCTTAGGAAAGAGCTGCAAGTGTAGTCATAGCTTTTCTGGGGTTATATCATCAATCTTCAGGTGCCCCACAGAACTTGCAGATTTTTTCCAGTAAAGAAAGGAATGGAAGAGAAAATCCAGTGAGTAACTGGGTTTCTTTATTGGGTTGTTTTTTTCCCCTCTGTGTTTTTCTATGGGTTTTTGCCTTTTTTTTTTAGTCTAAAGTTAGAAAATTGTTTTCTTTAAGGTTCATTCATAAACTACATTTTAAAACCTGTATGCTTGAATCTGTGCAAGAAACTTACTTCCTAATGGTCAGTTCACGAATTAGTGGAAAAATTCATTACATGCCCCGTGGGTAACACCACTCACATGATTCATCCCAGTATAGCAAGTAGAACTATTCAGATACTAAAAGTTATTTTGTTTGTAACTGATTAACAAACACTTTATTATTCCCAGGAAAGTGAAATTTCCATTTTGCTCCTGGAGCTCACTAACTAAGTCATATTTAGGGTTCTTCTGTCTCTGACAGCAGTGCATCATGACCAATGTAGTTATTCCTGTCTCTATCTCAGTATAAGGAAGGCCTCCTAAATTTCATTCTTCCTCAATGGTGAACACATTCCAAAAAGGGTACCAGAACTTCTCTCTCCTTCAAGGTTTAAGTGAGCCATCACTTTCTTGTCTGTAACTGAAATCTGTTAGTCCTGCTGACTTACTGCCTGATTCAGAGTTTTGTATCCTGATGACTTGTTTTCCCCTTCAAGACCTGATTAAGTCTAATAATAAAAAGCCTCAAAAAATTAGAGCTCTGCCTTCACTACTTGTTAGTGATACTGCTTTATCTATAGCAGTAGATAGCTTAGTTTAGACAGTCTGGCTGTCTGTCTGGCTGTCTGCCTATCCTATTCTACTCTCTTCTACAGACAAAGCTTTGTTCATGTCTTTTAAGCTTTAGCACAGCTCTACCAGTAATCTTCCCAGGAAAAGAATCTTTAACTTTGTAGTAAACATATTGGCAACATCTACGAAACATTTGCATTATTTTATATAAATATTAAACAAATCTTGTATGTATCTGAATAACATGAATTTATTTCACTTTATGCAAATTTCATCAGTCTTCTTGCATTTGCAGAGGAAGCTGTAAAACAGAAAATTACAAGGAGTTAAGATAACAGTGGCTGAGCAATGAGCAAGGCTCTATCTAGACCAAAATAGTTTACTTAATTTTCCAAAAGCTACAGCCTACAAGAAAGGCATTGGAATTTCTACTGATGTAAACCTAATTCAGGTGAATTAGGTTTGAGCGCATTGGATTTTTACCTAGTCTTAATCAACAGACATGAGAAAAAGAGTGGAAACAGGGAAGAAGATAGATGTGATCAGAACACACTTCTCCCTTTTAGGATGGATGAATTGAGAAGAGATTTTGGACCTATTTACAAAGGTATTACTAAGGCTCATTGTTGTGGGTCATTTGTGGTTTTATCCTTATCAGCTTGGAAACCTGAAACAAATACACTGTGCTGTGTTTTGCTTGTGTGCGGTGGGTGTGTTTTAGACATTCCTTCAGCACTGCTGCAAATTTATACTGTCCCAGAGGAAGCTGTGACAGGTACCAAAACTGAGGGTGTCCTGCTGTAACCAGTGGTGCTGCTAAACAGAAGCCTGGAAATGAAAATAAAGATCCCAGGAGATGAATTGGATCTGCCAGTTTACAATACAAGTCACATCATTTTTGGGGGCTAAACCATTCCATTCAGCAAACTGGAAAACTGTTGGTAATCCCTGTTTCCCTCAGAACTTCACTTTGACTCTCTGGGATAGTGTTGTATGGGAACATAATATATAAGCTTTCTCACTCTCTAAGAGTGCAATAGTTTGCCCCTCACGCTAAATCAGTTATGCCAACAGAAGGATAACAAAAATTCTCTAACTCCTCAGCAGGCAGAAAAATCCATGTTTTGATTCAGTTTTGCTTTCAGTGATCTTTGCTCCCACCTGGTGTCTCTAATTGACAGCTTCTTTGCAGAAGATGAATACAGAAATATGATTCTCGGCTTTAGCTTTAAATTATATTTTTAAGACTTCATGAGGAGTGATTTACTCAGAAGAGAACTCTGATAAACCCTTTCAGCAGAAATGAGGGAAAGCATTGCAATAGAAACAACCCCAGTTAGGCTCAGTCAGAAGATCAATGCAAATAGGAGGATCACTCATAGGGGACTGCATGCAGCCACTGACAGGGCAGAGCACAGCAGGCTTGCTAATCCTCCACGCTGCACAGACTGTATTTAAAACACAGGCAATTTTTGCCCCTCAGAAATGCCTGGCAGGACAATTTTGCTGTCAGAGCTGTAAAGCTCTGGGGCTAAGCAGTGGGAGCAGGTCTAGGTCAAGCTAGATGAACCCTACTTATAGACCAGCACTATCCTGACCTTGGAATAGAGCTGGCTGAAGGAACCCACAAGCTGGTGCTACACTGGTCTCCATCCCCTCCAGGATTCTGAAAACTTTGTTTCATAGGAAATTATTATCTTGCTACCAGTTTGTATTAGGTTCTTATGTAAGTTGTAACTTCAGTGAGATTTTGTCTGAATAAAGAGGAAAACATATTGGCAAAATTCTAAGGGAGGGATCTGTGTGCAGGAGAGCAGATCACCCAGGTCATTTATATAAGCTGAGAGCATGAGGCAGCCATCCTGGTCACACACAGTGAATAAAGAGCAGAACAGCATGGACACACTCTGGGGTGCTCATGGAGAATAGGAGGAATAATGCAAAATGTACAGAAATGGGCTCTTTTGCAGCCAAAGTTCAAAGGTAACATGAATATCTGTTTTTATATCCACCCACTGTGTCCTCAGCAAGAAGATGGAGGTCAAGCCTTAAAACAGGAGCAGCTAATCATGTGTTTGTTCTCCAGTGTTTCACCCAAGGCTAAAAACATTGCCTTACACCTGTTTGACTTCCCCTTAAATGCAACATTGTAAAGTAAAAGGATTAAGAATTTGGCTGCTCCTGTCAGGAATCTTTGGATAAAAATTACCCCATAAGTCTCCATTCGAAGCATGAATACATATTCCTTTTAAACAACAAGATCCCGATTTCAAAGCATGATTTCCTAATAGGCTGGGTTTAGTTTGCACTCTTCCACTGGATTCTTTTAAATTTGATAATTAAAGAACTGAGAACTCATTTTGACTATGTAAGCATTAAAAACCACATATACTTTACATTAAATAGGGGTTGATGAAGCTTATTTACAAAGTTTTCCCTCCTTCCTCTGCTTTGCTCCCATTGCTATCAAATCTGCAGGACTCTATGTATGGTTTTTATGAAGCATTTTGGGATACTTCAAAAGTAAATTCTTAATAAAAATGTAAATTATTATTATTGTAAAAACATGTTGGCACTTTGTGCCATGTAGCATTCTCAGGAGCAGCATTCTTTCACACTGGGATTTGAAAAACGGCACAGAATTTAGCTTGAATCAAATGACATTATGTATTTAGTCATTTATCAAAGCCACTTGGTAGAAATTGGGGAAAACATTAGTTAATCTTATTCATGTGGGAATTCCTGGTTATGCAGCAACACTCTTTCCAATTTCTTAGTTCCCCTTTCCTCTCAAAGGCCTGGAATGCTTCAGCCTCCTTTTGAGCTTGAAGTTAGACCATTTTAATGCTACAATATATGAACCAGCAAACAGAAGATGCTAAAAGTTAGTGCAGGATATTCCAGGCACTGCAAGGAGCACCCAGGAAAAGTAAATAATAACCACAGCATGAGGCATTTGCCTCAGTGGGTCTGAATTTAGCTCCCCTCTGAGTCATTGAATTATCAAGGCTTTGGCCCATTAATTCAGCTGTTAAGTGATTTTGGTTGAGTTTTTGAAGAGTATTTTTCACCTTTAAAGCAACACAAACATTTGGACAGGTTGCTGAGGGAGTTTGGGCTAAAATTTTGGGAATGTGTGGTGCACAGCCAGTGCGACAATTTGTCAGCTTGCAAAAGAGTGTTCTGTTGAAAAATTACCTAATGGCAGTGTAGGCTATCCATTATTAGGATAACCTGAAATATACAACAGCTGCCTAGCCTAGATCCCACAGGGGTCCATGGGACTCCTTTTTGCTTCAATAAGGTGACAAATTAGAGCAATGGCTCATCCTTACAAAAAGCCTTTATTTTGTAGTGACATGCCTTTCTAGTGGCACAGATGCTTTGCTCCATCTTCCTTCAGCAGAAGGTCTGGGTGAGACAGAACTGATCTGTCTGTTCAGAGAACCCCCACTTAAAGCAGCTATCCTTTTGTCTGTGGCAACTTTGCATTATTCCATCTTCACCAGTACCAAGGAAATTCCTCACAACTGAAAATAGATTCATAGTATTTCTCACTTCACTAGACACATGACACAACATAAAGGGATTTATCATAGCAATGACACATCTTATTAGAAAGGTCGACCCTTGAACCAGTTCTCTTCCCATTTGTGATCACATAGCATCTCACTGCAACTGCAGCAATTGTGATATTAAGCAAGTATTTAGAGTTTTCAGAGTGCTTTTAGTAACACTTGCTATCTGGAACAAGGTCAAGAGACAACATCATACAGTTCTTTGGCCCATTACAATAACTGAAGAGTGATTTGTAGACCAGAACTGGTCCATGTGCCACAGTTTTGAGAGTGCTCCTTTTGAGAGTTCTGATTAAAAACAAATAAACAAACAAAACAAACAAACAAAACAAACAAAGCCAACAAAATCAGACTAATTACAATCATTATTATTATGTTAAACAGAAAACAGAAAATGCCAAAGAATTAAAAATAAATAGCCAGGGTACCAGAAACATTTTAATGGGGTTGGTAGATAGGGTAGAAAGAGAGGCACTGCCCATTTCTTTACAGGCAACCAGAAGCCAAGAAAGATACTGTTGGCCTCTAAGGTTACTCTAACAAATCACTGAGAATTGCACTGGATATGAAATTTTTCTACTGCTTACACCTCTATGACAGAAAGACAATTCTCCCCTTAAAAGCAGTCACAGTCCTCAGTAGAAAGAAGACAGTTTTCTACCTGAAGATATCATTACTTTGAGGTTATTTGTTAGGATCACTAAGAGATGATAGTTTTAAAGTGAAGATGGCCTGCAAAGAAAGAACATGACTTGTGAACCTGTAGTTTCATGTGTTCATGTGTGTTTAGGGATAAAGTTAGATATAAAAACTTCCAAGTGAACATGTTCTGCTATCACTCAGAGAACTCAAAAAGACATAGAAATTTGATGTAAGGAGTACAGGAACATCCAAACCAGGTCAGAGCCAAGAATCCATAAATCCAATGCCATGTCTCCCAGAAGTGGACAGTATTATTCCAGAAGGAGGACAAATTTGTATTTCAGTTCCTGGGGTTTCAGTGTAGGGTTAAAGCTGGACTCTGGGCTCATTTTTGGCAGAGGAAGGTGAAGTTCAATGTAGCAAATGAGCAGCAGCTCCTGCAAGGAACGATGGACAAGTATTTTTGGAAATGCAGGGGGAGGCCAGTGAGTTCACTGAGCAACTGGAGCAGAAGAGCATCACCATGCATATGGATTGTTTCAAGGATGCCTGGAGCATGCTTTCAGAGGCCTAGCCCTCCAACAGAGCACCAACAGGAAGCCAAATCCCAGCATCTTCTGGGAATTCTGCCTCTTTGCCAGAGTGGCTTACACTGGAAATAACAGGAAAGGACTTCCTTGGATGAAAAAAGGTGACCCATTTGAGTGGTTGGGAGTGAAATTTGGTTGAGGACATCTACATGATGTTCCAGTCTCTGATGTAGTGGGTCAATACACCGTCCTTGACCCCTTATGGAGAAAAGGAGCAGACAGTATCAGGGCAGAGGGAAGAGTGCCAGAACAGGGTGAGCATCACTACAGAGGTCCAAATATTCTTATAGACTGCAGCACTCAACTGTTAACACATTTCCTGAGCTAAAAAATGTTATTTTTATATCTGCTAGTCTTCAGTGGATTTTTATTTTTGTCCATTAATTTAGAAACTTAGGTCTATGGAATGGAAGAAGGAGAAAGTTTTTAAAAGCAGAAATTTTACTCTGTTCCTGTAAAAAAGCTAGAGTTAAATGGGAACTAACAGGAGAAAGAGAAAAAGCACAGATGACTTGGAATAGTCAAATACAGTTATATGGCACTTTTTTCCTAAAGATTTCAAAGCTCTGTTCAAAGGAAGCTGCTATTATTGTTCCCACTGCACACATAGGCAAAATTAAGCCCAGAAATACAGATACTGACCAGAAGTCATGTAGCTATTGCATAATAGAACTGGACATTTATTTCAAAACTCAGCAACTGGGACTTTTTAGCTTAATAATAAAGATGCTAAACAAAAATCCCAATATTTCAAAACTTATGGTGATAGTGGGGAAGCCAGAAATGCTTCCCAGATCTGTCTGGGTCTACTTCAATGCAAAAGTCCAACAGATTCAATCACTGCTTCGTGCTTTCCTGGTTTTCCTGCCAAGTGAATCCAGACATGCAACATAGGAAGCAGCCACTGTGATCTCCAGCAGATCCCACCCTGGACTTGAAACCAGTGCTGAGGAGGTTTTACTGGTTTGCCATAGAGGCACAGCTACAGGGAGTAAATCTAGTTTCAAATTCTCAGCAGGAAATATTCACGGCCAGAAAATAGGACAGGAGGATATGAAAATGGGTTGCAAAGATTTAATTGTGTTACATTTAAAAGGAATAGCTCTTTGAAAAGTGATAAAGTAGTTCAGAATAAAGTCTTTAGCCTTCCCTATTTAAAAAATTCAATTTCCAGTCTTCCAAGAAAAAGAATCCAAATTTTTTTAAAAATACATCTTGAAGTAAATCACTTATTTATTTAAATTTTTCCTTTGTTTTGGTTTTAACTACAAAACTGTTTTAAAGATCTGCTTGAGATTTTCCCCGATGCTCGGGTATGATCACTGAATCAAAAAAACCCCACCTTATTGTTTGCCTAGTTATGTTAATGAGTCCCAGCCCAATGAGCTAACCTTCAAATCACACAGCCTCTTCATTAGTCTCTCAGAGTGCTGCAAAACCTTTAATTCTTTTGCCTCTGAAAGTTTCTCTTAGCAGATCTTGAAAGACTTTTTATCTCCGATACGAACAAAATTTTAATTATTTTCTCAAGTAGTTGCCCGTGTCATATACGTAACGGGAAATATCAGCAGGAAATCAATTTGACAGACACTAATGTTGCATGTTCACCAGTTCACCAAATTACACCAGCCATGTCATCACAATGGGCATGAATGGCTCTGGCCCTGCAGTAAACCAAGGACACCTAATGTGGTCTAATTAGGACAGCAGTACACAGAAGTATTACAGTCTTAAATGAGGGTTAGAGTGTCTTTCAGCAAGTCAGTTAAGAATTTTCCTTTGTCAATGGGCTTTCACACACTTTTCTATGTATTTATGTATATTTCTACGTATTTCTAATATTTCTAAGAGCTAAGACAAACATATCTGGTTATCTAAAACAATATCATGGATAAAAATTCTGTTGTTGTTTTGTGGTTTTGTCTTTTTTATCTAGCCGCTTGCAGGTGGCATTTTTAAGCACTACATATAAATCTCATATTTAACTTATGCCAAAAGATTTCTTGAGACTTGGCAATACTGTTTGCTTTTTGTGGTATAAGATGAAGGAAAATGTAAAAGTTTCTGTTTTGTCACCCCTCACCCTTGAAGTGTTCTCCTGGAGGTAATCTATAAAAAATTCCATCAATGAGGACTACAGTGCACAGTAGTTGGTATTGGTGATAAAGATTACATCTTTAAAAAACAGAAGGTATAAGATACACCATTATTGCAGGAACTTTAGGAGCAAGGAAGCAGAAATGAGCTTTCAGAATAGGTGTTTCAGTGTGGGGTTTTTCGTTCCTGCTGAACAGTAATTGTGCATTTCCCTTTTCATCCTCTCACTCTCTTTATTTTTTAATACTGCTTTATAGACAAGACTTTAGAAAGTTTTCTCAACTTTTGATTACTTTAGTCTAACGTGCAGAAAACTGGCATCCCAGGCATTTCTGCAGTACTGAAACTCTTTCAGAATTCCATCCACACACATCCTTACAATGATAAAACAGAAATTCTGTAAAAGTATGAAGAAAGGGACAAAACTAAACCTTTAGTTTCATATGGGGTATTATTTCTTGTTGTTTTTGCTACAAAGCTGTAATTGGCCTAGTGAGATCTGATAAATGTCTTACTATAAACTTGAACATCAACTGATGGTGAAAAAAAAATATCATAGGACTTGTGACTGAGAGAAAAGTAAAAGGGTATAAATGACTGGCAGTTCCCATTTCTTTACAAGTGTTACATTTCAGTCCCCTGCCACTACCACATGTTTCCTGTTCACAGATAATTTGTACAACATATTTTATCATTCAGTTTTAGACATAGTTGAAAGGCTTTTGCCTAAGGCTTGGAACACTTTGAAAATTGTATACCATTTGCAAGGCTTTCTTCTGCTTCACTGTGCAATTAGGTGACTGCCTTTCTGCAGACACTGGATTTATCATATGTGGAATTGGGGTTTTTTTCAGCAAGGTGAACTGGGAACAAAAATCCAAGAAGGTTTTCAGTAACCCACAGACAAGGGATTAGTGTGCTGGCACAAAGATTGTAGCTTGCCTGTCAGTCCCAAACTGGACGCCATTCCCTCACAGAAGGAGTATTGTAAGCCACAAAGTTTCATACAAAAATACTCTCATTCTCCCTGCTCTTACATACCATTTCTATACGTGATTCAAACTTCTATGGTGCAACAAGGGCACCTGACAAAATTTTTTTTCTCTAGTTTTCAGATACTACTGTGTATGCAACTATTGATTTTTTATTCCTTTGCCCCCCTCCTCCTCCTCCTCTGTTGTCTCCCCCTCCCTTTCCCCAGCTCTGTCTGTCTTGACTAAACTTTGCTCTTGCCTTAAGTATGAAGATACTGATGTGCTAAGAGCTTCCCCTGCTGGAAGTTCCTAGCAAGAGGTGTAGTCAAGTAGGGATGGATCTGGGACTAGCTCCCCGTTCAGCTAATTTATGTGCTCAGTTCCTGTCGAGCAGAGAGTACATAATGTGACTTGAGATGCTGATTAAATTTCATGTGTATTTCTATGTTCTAAATAAACCAAATTTTAAAGTCAGATTTGAGCAATGGTAGTTTAGAGCCCTCATTACAGCAGTTTTGCTTTTTACCAGTGAATTCTGCGAGGAAAAGGGAGACAAATTCAGCCCTTTTGTATAATGCATTCATGTGCTTTTGCAAGGTCATCTTCCAGTAGGAGATCTGGAGAATTTCTTAAGTAAACCTTATCTGTTAAAGTCGTGTTGTTGTTTAATGGGAATTGTGAATTCATTCCTTGCTTTAGGTTGCAGACATCCAGCTTGTGGGAAGTGTGTAAGTGCATAATCGAGCTGCAAGGAACACCGGTATCCTGCAGCACAATCCCATCACAAGAAAGGTGCATTTCTTCCGACTGCACCTCTGTCTCAAGCAGTAACCTAAATTTGCCTTTTCTGAAAGCTTAGAAAAAGCTGCATTTTTTGAATAAAAACTAAGAGACTTTCAATCTCAGTTTTTACATAACCATCTTTGAAATGCCTGTCTGTAAATTCCCCAGCTTTTTTTTTTTTTTTTTTGTACAAGGCAAAATATTACTACTTAAATAGTGTAAGCACAATAAAATGCTTCTGCTGCACTGTGCTGGAAACATGGCCACTGTGTTTGCCCACTGTGACCGAGTGGGCAGGATTGTCTTGGCCTCTCTGTCTCTGTAAGGTCTCTCTGCCTTTGCACAGGCCAGCAATGGGACTCTGGAGTGAGCTTGAACTCACTTCATTGTCACTCCCAGCCCTGTTGACTTTGCCTGCTTAGATTGTAGGAGTTTTCTGGGGCACAGTTTGACTCTCTCTCTCTGTGGTTTTTAAACTCAGTGTTCTGAAACCAGTGGCACAGTGGATGGTGTTGCACTGCCCCTGTGAAGGTATAACCCAACCTGCAAGGTTGCAGTGAGGTTGCAGCAGTCTGAGAGGTGACTTGGAAGCCTTCACTGTGCCAAAGTACCTCTTCTCCCACCTCAATTATCCAGCTAACCTGGGGATGTATTTTGCATCCTACTGAATTGTAGGCATTTGGGGCAAGAAGAAAACCTTGCTCTCCCCAGCTATAGCCTCATGAGGGCTGAATCACAGCAGAGCTGTCTTGGTGTGTGTGAACCAGCAAATATTTGGAGAGCTCCTGAGCTCCCACCATCTGTACACATGCAGATACACAGGTAGATGGAAAGCTTCCAAGGTAAAGAGTTTACCAAAAAAAAAAAAAAAAAGACTGGGTCATGGGATTTCCCAATCTAAATGTAATGGTAAACCCAGAGTGACTCCCTTCTTTCTCTGCTATCCATTGTGCTTTGTCCCAAGTGGGAAACAGTTTGCCAACAGAGAGGCAACATACACTTTAAACAATGACAAGAATAAAGCTAAATATTATGCATATTCATTGCATGCCATCCTAACACAAACATCCCTACTGAGTAGAACAGAAATGAAGATTTTTTTTTTTCCAACAAAGGAGATGCTGAGTCTTTTTAACCCTTTATCTTCTCAGTTCTGCAATTTTCAATAACATGCAACAACAATATTTTACTTCGTATGTTATAAGCAAGTACTTTTTAAGTGGAGTTTTCTCTTTACTACAACTTAGCTGCATTAAAATTTAATTGACTAATTTCTCAGAGGAGTTCACTCATTTCAAGTTTCCAGAAGACAATGGTACAATTGCTCACTATTTTCACTTTAGCTTTTCTACAACTTCCAATTTTCTAATCAAGTCGTCTAATATGGGTTTCATTTTCTTTTATTTATGGATGGGGTAAGGATATATTCGTGTTGTACTTTAAAGTTCCAAGAATTCTAGTTTTTAATGTGAATCCTGAATAAAGAGTGCAGGAAAAAAACACACTTTCTCCATGCAGAACACCTCTTAATTTATCCAAATTCTTAATGTAACATAGGACTCCTTTCCAAACTATTATGCTCTCATTTAAAAGCCTACTTGGGAAATGTAGCTAAGATAAAATTGTTTTCTTGTGAAAATCAGCTCTCCATTCTGAGGAGGAAACCAAAAAGTCTTTGAAGATCCCACCTAACAGGGCTAATTTTGAGAAGGGTAATAAACCCATGCATGTAACCCTAAGGAAGTCAGCTCAACCTGACCCACAAATTTCTTGGAACAGTTACCTCCAGGTTGCAGGGTGCCAAAATAAGCCATGATACTTCATTCCACAGCCAGAAAAAAAATCAGTTATTTCTGAAGCAGTGACTTGGGCTGTGACGTATAATGAAGGGTACTCTGGGTTAGATTTCCTGATACTAAAACGTAATTCTGTGGCATGCCTTTTTTTTTTCATTATGCCCTGTTTTCTTCTCATTTGAAAGGCAAAATATGGCAGTTTTCATTTTTATCAAAGTATTGTTCTTGATTATTTTCTTTGTATGAAGCCTCTGTATTCAACTGTGTGAATTGTACTAAAATTCAGCAGTCAGCATCTGTTGTTCCTGCTCTTTTCTGGATACTAAGCAGCACAAAGTATATGAGGAAATCTTCATCAATTTATTTTTTAAAATTAGTGGGCATGCATACTCAGAATTCTGGTTATTTAAAATATTAAGTCTGTGAACAAAACAGGTTATATCCAAATTCTGCATGCACCACAGAGTACTCATGTTTTGCTGTTGTGTGCTTGTATAATTATTTACATTTGGTTGAAACATTCACATATTAATTAATAAATTATTTTCTATCTTGCTGATGCATGAATATTTACAGATAAAAACTATAATTCCAGCTATTAATTGATTATCATTAATGCATAGCTATTAACAATAGATTATCAGAAGGATACTCTTTGTTCACAACAGATATGACATAGCAACAGATTGTAAAATAAGTAGTAAGAGTGTAAAGCCGCAGAAAAACCCTAAACACTTCATTTAGAGAAGAACTATAAATAACCTGACAGACACACCATTTCTTAATATGTGCATGGGTGATCTTCTGAGTCTGGGGCCTGCCTGCAGGTTAGAGAATAGCCTGGAACATATAAAATAGAAATGAAGGCCAAAACAGAAATTACATAAATAAGTGCTTTAGCAGAAGCAGAAAATGTTATTTGAACATGTATGTGTTCTACCTGACCACAAATCATTAGCTGCAGCAAACAGGACATTTTACAATGGATAAGGATCAAGCACCACAGGCCTGTCTCAGAGCTATGAGCTTACACGTGATAGGTCTACTGCACCTCCAAAAAGCAAGCTTGGAGTTTGTATTTTATATAGGTTTTGTAGAGGCATATTTAAACCCAGCAAAATGTAACCCATTATTAACTGTGGAGTTTTCTTTTGTGTGCCTGTTCTACCACGATTATTTTGGATCCTGGCCTGTACTGGTCATACTGAGAGGCATTAGGGGACTAAAAATTACTTGAATTCCAGTTTTCACTTACAGAAACACCAGAGTTGGCATGGGAACAGCCCCATGTCCAGAATGCAGCACTGCTTCAGCCCCACAAGCAGAAGCTCTGGAGCAGCCAAGTGCCCTGTGGCCATGACCTGGACTGCAGGGAAAACAAGTCCTTTCTAACCAGACCTGATGCTCTGCAACCTCCCAAGCTCAGAGCTGCTCTCCTCTCTGACTTGTCTGGGATGGACTTCATCCTAATGAAAAACAGATAATGAAAAATCAACTAAACAGTTAGTTATGGTTTTTCATTAAACTCAATTGTTCCTTTTTTGCCAACCCCACTTGAGTACGTTACGGTGCTTCTGTGTTGGCTAAAATTTTCCACTGCTGAGGTCAAAACAGTGTTTATGCTATTTCCCCATCCACATGCTTCAGTGTTCATATTAGGTGGTTTTAATTCACAGTAATTCTTTTGCTAATTACTCCAGGAGAAATTGGGTAATGCTGTCGGGAGCAGCACTTATACTGTCTCCACTGACAAAAGCAACACCTGAGTGAGGTAAGAAATTACTGCAGCTGCAGCCACCAGGGTAAGGCTCAGCTGCCCCTGGGCTAACATACCTGGGGAAATTCAGATTAACCCATGTCAATCAGAAAATGACAGCAGTCTCCCTTTCTGCAGTTTTAATTGAGTCAGGTAGGCACAGTTTGGCATTTAAAACATCTTTTTAACATATGTGTTTTGTGCTATCTTTGAACATGAGGAAGTACAGTTTTGCCTTATATAAAACATTTTTCCTATCTTTAAAAGAATCCTATACCTTAAATGTTTCAGATTTGACATGGAAATCTAGCATGAAAATAGCCTTTTTGGAGAAGCAGGGCATAATCTTCTTCTGGACAAATTGATTTTGTGTGAGCAAGTTGGAGACTAAGAACATGCAGCAGATATTTTTTTCTGACTAATGCATATAGTAGTTCAACAATGTGCAGGCGTTGAGTTGATTTGAATAAAATGAAAAAGATCCTTAACTGTTTCAGAAGTTTTGCATTCTTTAAGCACAATGTTTGCTCTTTTCTGTGTAGAAAATAATTTCTATTCAGACTAAGCAGTTATTTTTATTTAGGTTATACTTCTTTCTATAACTTCAATATGCACTCTGTCTAAAAATGAATTTTACAATTGTATACAGGACTTTTCAGAATAGTTGAAGCTAACAGGACACTTACTTGCATTGGAGGCTTGCCCTGCAAACATGCACAACAAGCAGAACTTTAAAGCTGGTGGAAAGAAAGATATGTGTTTCTTGAGAAACACATATTAAAATGCATAATCTAAGATGAAGCCATTTAAGCTGCTTAATTGACATAATGAAATTAAGTCATGTACCCGAAGCTGATATGACAAACATAACCTGGCTGACCTCTGACAGATATCTCTAAAGCTTACACTAGATGCTGTCTAAGACCAGTCAGGCTAATGAAATGGATTTTCCTATAGATTTGTGTGTTTTGCTTCTTTAAGGCTCTGCCTTGAATAACCCAGTTTTACCTCACAGTCTCTCCAACAGCAGACAAGACACAGCAAAGCTGTGAGACAGTATATCATTGCTGATCAGCTGCAAGCTGCTGCTGCCAAATGGGATGCATGAACTGAACTCTACCTGTCTTACTCTTACAGGAGGTTAAAGATGCTCTTTTACTCAGCTACCAATATTTCTGAAAATATAAAGAATTTAAATGGCTGTGAGACATCATCATTTTTTTAAATCTGTTTGATTAAAAAACCTCATTGATCTCAACAGATTCAAAACCAGGCAAGTGGGTAGATAAAAAAGAGGAAGTGCAGCTGCATAAAATGGGGGAAGAATATGGAAATATTTGATGGATATCTACACACAAAAAATCAGTAGCCCAGGCTGCTTGCCACCTCCTGAGTGGAGTCTGAGTTATTGTTTAAAAATCTGCGATTGTTTTGGAATCCAAATTACAGACAGTCCACCTTTTTCTACATGTATCAATATCAAATATCATGCTGATCAGGTTAGTATACTGGATCCTCATGTTCCTAAAAGAGGAAAGTGGAAGTCAGCTTAATTCCACTTCCCTGGATTGGCAATTGTCCATACCTAAAGATGGTCAGCATGCGACAAATGAGTCTGAATCATTCCTTGCTTTCATAATCTTGGTGTTTTTTCTACTGAGCCCTGGAGATGTGCCAAATATATAGAAGACAGGTCACAGCTTTGCTCTCTGTCAGAGAGCAGTAAGCCACCTATAAACTGCCCATCACTCCACATGGCTCACAGCTACTGCCTCTCTCCTACAAATCAGTGGTTGGGACCAGACCTATGATCAACCATGCTGCTTCATTGATAATATGTTCCTCCACACTTTTGGGGCACATGGCCCTATTAGTCTTTCAGGTACAGTTCAAGGAACAGGCTGGAGCAAAGAAGTCTCCAGTGACAGGAGGGGCAAGGCACGGAGAAGAGAATCCAGCCAAACAGACACAATTGTCTCAGAAAGCAGCCCAAATGATTGTTTATTAATTAGTATGGGCTTTGGTCCTATAGCCATGCCTGGTACTAACTCTGATACTAAAAGCACACTAACCACGTGGTTAGGGTCAGGGTAGTCTTTATCCTTGGGCCAGATATGAATATCTGAACCTCAGCCGCTCTCACATTGGCTGAGCTGCCCACTCATTGAGCACCCAATGGTGCCCATTTGTGCAGCCACACTGTCCATGCTATGGGACTGGAGCAGATTTGAGCACTGTCTCTGATTTCCTCAAGACAAAGAAAATGTTCACCTGTCTGGATTTACCACAGTTCCTGTGACTTTGTTCCAGAAAATGGGTACAAAGGCCAAAGAGTGAACATGAATGTAAGACTATCCTGTTAGGCAAACACACAGCAGAATGAAATTAAGACTAAATGTGCAGTCTTAGTTATAGCATTCAAAAAGTTCAAAAATTTTTAGCTATGAAGCTTATAATTTTAAATAAGTGGGTTTCTAATACTGTATCTCCGTATATGTCTGTACATCTACTCTTGGGCTGCTGAAATTCTTTTCCTCTGAAGATATTTTTAACAAGACACAGATTTCCTACCGAATGTGCTGGTTATCGACAAGAAAACCAGAAAAAGATTATAGGGAAAAAAAAAAGAGAGAGAGAGAGAAAGAAATTGTCTAGCTTTCAATAAAAATGCTTATATTTGCTTCATTCTTTTGCTAATTGTCACGTAGGACTTTATTTTTCCCAAAAGAAAGAGCACCCATCTTCTGTCTATCCTTTTTTATTAGTCTTGTTGTCATTGAAATATATGGCTTTGCACTCTTTTATTTGAGGAAAAAAAAATCAGCACAGGGAACTTAGAAATAAAAAAAAAACACAATAACATTTTGGGGTTTGGTGGGGGTTTTGGTTGTAGGTTTTTTTAGGGTTTGTTTTTTGTTTTTTTTTTATTTTTGTATTTCCCATGTAAACTAAATTACTTCTTCACCCAGCCAAAATATGCACTCAGAAACATGCTGATGCTTTTCAAATTGTAGTAGATAGAGGCACTTAATCACCAGTTTAAGTAGAAAATGTGCACCAAGGGAATTTTCCATGGGGTGATTTAGCTGTATGCAAATCTGATGTGTACTGAAGTACTGAGGTGCTCAGGAGCTGAAACAGTAGAGCTTGTCAAGGGATTAGGTAACAATGAAGATTTAAGAGCTGGGACAAAGTTAGATGTAGGTTGGGAATAATATCCTGGTCAATATATCCTCTGGTGTAGACAGCTAGATAAACATGTAGATAAAACTTACTACAGCAATGTTCAAGCAAAATGCACCACAGGCAAAGAATTGAAGAAAAACTCCCACAAGGCACTAACAGCTTTTTCCCTTTTTCTTTCTCTTTACTGAATAATATTGTATTGGAAGCATCGTGGCAAAACCTCAGGACTGAGCCCATTGTGAACCCAAACCTTTGGGGAATACAATTGGTAATATTTCTCATTCACTAATGTGAATCCCACTGATGGGGTGGGTGACTGTGGATTCGTGCTAGTCAGTAGATAATTTATATGTGTAGACTAAAAGCAGTACTGCTGTAAGGAATATGCATAAGGATTTTTATAAACAAACCAAAGGTGTAAATAAATTGGAGCTTCACAGGTTCGTAGAGTCAGTGTTCTGCATCATTGAAAGGTCTACATTAAGACATGGTCTGTCATCCTCCAAGTATACACATCAATTTCTATCGTGCTCATAATGCCTCAGTTGCTACCTGCAAAGTAGCTACAATAAAACTGCAACAAGCTTCCGGGACACGAAGAAACAATTCATGTTCCTATCTTTGGACTTCCCTGCCTGGGGATGGGTGGCTTTTGGGGCAGGGTGGTCCCTCTAAACCATCCTAGACAGATGAGAACTCAGTATGGAGACAGGTCAGCCAACACAGGAATCACAAAAGAGCAAAAATGATTATAAAAACGCGACATAGCAGACATTTTGTTCAGTGGAAAGAGAGCTGTAAATACACTTTAAAAAATATTTCAGTTGGTCTCACAGCTACCTCTGTTCAAAGCTGAAACAATAAGAATTTTACATAGGACAGAAAAATCATTCTTCAACTATCTGTATTGAACAGTGAGAAATGTTGATACTTCAGTGCGCATGAAAACAAACAAAACAACCCTTAAGTTTTGTACCACACATTGAGCTCTGTGTGTATCACGGGGTGTGGAAACTGACTCTCCAAATCAATGGCTCAAATACAAGTATTTCAGTCCTCTGCTTCAGTTTGTCATCTTAAAATGAATGACATTAGATTTTTTTTTTCTTTCCTTTATCCTTCACATGTGTCTTTTGTGGATTGTGAGTCTCTGGCAGTGCCTTTACTATAAACACTCTCCTAATTATATGTCTCTGCAAGACAGGAATGATGGCAATTAATATCAGTATTGCAGTTCATTAGATTTCCTGAGTTCTGGCCCATAAGATGATAGAAAAGAGCTTCTTTAAATATGTAAAGTCCAAGTTATTTTTAACTGTCTTTTGGTTGTTTCATTTCGGGCGTTTCTGAAATGCAGACTGAGGGAAAATGGATATTATGGCTCTTGCTCTGAAAGTGACTGTGATGGGACAGATTGAAGCCCAAGGTATAAGTATTATGAGAATACCCTGATACAGGAACAGTGTAGTATTTTATTGAGGCTGTGGTTTTGATAGTAGGAATGCTCAGTTTTCTGCCAGATACAAGGCCTGGCAATGAGGCTTTTCCTTTCCCAAAAGTCATCTTGTAAATTGTAGTTTTAGATAGGCCTCAAAAAGACTTGGATTGGCTGGAACAAAATCTGCCTCCACAAAATGAACTACACAACCATTCATGATGACAGAACTTTTAACCACCACTTCTTAGGTGGCCAAAATACAGGAAGGCCCACTTTGTCCCAGACAGGCTGCTGCTGAGGGAGGGTGGACTGCCAGGATAGAAAAGCAGAAGGCACAGTGGTGTTAGTGCCATGAAGCACAGGAGCACAAAAAATGGTACAGCACAGCTTGCACAGAGCAGCAAGCCAAACTTTGTGCTTGAGGAAGGATATGTCCCTGAGCAGTGTGACATGGTTACACCTCTCACCTGAATGTTACATCTCATGGGCATTAAAGATCCAGGGACGTCGATCAGCTGTGGAGTATTCTTCATGACTGGAGGACACATGATTACTTTTTATGTATTCTAATTATCCTGTAGGCATATATTTCAGGTTACAGAATTATTGTTGAAAGCCGTTTAATTTTCAGTGGCAATCACTTGAGTGGACAAAGTAGAGTTGCACAGGAAAATTACTTAGCACAGATCCAGATCCTCCATCATTTGCATACACACATATAATTTTTATTTTCTGCTTATACAGAATGGCAGTAAAATACTAATATATACTGAATGCAGTGTGTTGCTAGTATCAGACTCTTAAGAATATGAAAAAAATATATAATTTTAAATTATGCCTGCATAAATTTTCTGGGTAAAATGAATAGCAAATTCTTAAGTACAAGTGTGTGATACATTATTGTTATACTGCACATACCAAACTTCTATAGGCAATAACCAAAGTATCCACAATTACTGTAGTAAAGGGAAGAAACACAAACAAAAAAAGACTCGAAGACTTTTAGGAAAGGATCTAAATTTATATGCTTCAAGGCATAAAACAGTCTGGATTAAGAAATTTTCCCTATGGACAAGTAGTCCTACAACCTACTGCAGAGTTTCTGCCATGCTCATCTGAAGCTAGCATCTTTAGAATTTTATAAAGCTTTACTGAAGAAGGTGAACAACATTTCTGATGCAGCATGTCCTCTGTGTATTCACATGAAAAATAAGAGCCTCATATTATGCCTACCGTGAGCAGTTTTGTCCACTATAAGTCTGCTCTTGATACTTTTCCAAATGTAAATTAAACCAATTGGTGCATAAGGTTTCCTTTTCTGTATATCTTCTTCTCTTCCTATTCCTATCCCCATTGCAAAAGACTGTAAAATGCCATCTCCTTACACTACAGGCATATAGCATGTCTGGGAAATAACACCTGGAGCTCAGAGGAGCACTGGCAGCACCACAGAAGGGGAAAGAAGAACCAGCTGAAAGGCTCTGCTGGGTTTCTGCCCTAGCACTGGGTGATTCACATGAGGCTTCACTTCATCTGTTGGATGTTTGTGTTTTCAGTCCTTCTCCATGATAAGGTGACTTTAATTAAACTCAAATTAATTTTAACTAAAACTCAGTACATGGGCCATCAGAAAGGGACAACATTTCAGAGGGTTGAGGCAGAAGCTACAGGTACACTGACTCAGGAGAGGGCAAGCTGTCTCTTTCCAATGTCTGTGCAATTTAGGGTTTTTAAGGATGGGAGCTGTAGGCTATAGTCCCCAGCAGTACTATCTGTGATGTGGTCTGCTTAGGCTGTGACAGGCACCTTGCACTTCTTCCCCCCACACAGGACCCAGGCAAGGAATTCAAAAGGAAGTCATACTACAGAATTAAAGGGAGGGTGCCACTTACAAAGTGTGAGTATCCAATCTTCCTCCCAAGGGATCTCCACTGGAACAGCAGTTCTGCTCCTCAAAAGGGATGAAGAAATGTGAGGACTGGGGAACCAGCATTACTACAGTCATTTCATGCTGTATTTATTGCTTTTGATTTTGGGCATCTCAGTGTAAAGTCAGTAAAAGCTCCAGGAATTCAGCATGTTGGAAAATCAGACCCAGCTTGTCTTAAATTGACTATCCAGGGCAGAAAGCTTGTCTGGGAAAATTTTACTCAGGTTCTGTAGATGCAGATGGTAAGGATCTGTCCGTACCAACTTTTTTTTTATTTAAAGGTACAATATTCTTCAGATTGTTAAAGTTATATAAAAGCTTACAACTTTCCCTTCACAATGATTTTGGTATTTTGATTGTTTTCTGTGAAAATTAAATACTACATTTTGTATTGCTGGTAAGTAAGCTTTGTTACATCTCAAATTCCCTTTATTTATTTATACGGAAGTAGTATAAATCACTTGTCCTGAGATTTTCACACTGTGTTCCACAGAAGCACAGTCAGTAAGGCTGTGGTGAGGGTGAGACTTGTCAGTGAGGGCTGGTGTCTGGACAGTCCCAACTCATCTGGTCCTAAACACACAGGAACCTCGATTATAACCCGTTTCTGCCACCTAGAGTAAGCTATGGGCTCTATCTCCCACCATGATATCCAGCCAACTGGAAGTACCTCTGGGTACAGGGCCATTTCCACAATAGGATTAATTTTTGGAGCACTGATAGAAGCCTTCAGTGCTATTAGTTGAAAGAAGTTTGGAAACTAATGGATTATAGGACAACTCACAGTTTAGCAAGCTGTTGCCTGAGGATTTTTCAGAAAAAAAATTAGAACAAAAAAGGAGAGCAAAATAAAAGCATAGCAAAATGAAAGCATATGAGCTTATGCTAAAATGGTCTTCTGACTTGGGGCATTTCAGTTTTAACTCGGAGAGCAGATTGTGGGAACTCAGAATTTTCACAAAGCAAATCCAAATCCAAGTGTCTTAAATTGACCACACAAAGTCAGAAAGCTCCTTCTAACACTCTGGTTTTGTTTTTTTTCTTTTGTGTATGAATTATTAAACTGCTATGAATTAGCCATTCGTCTTCAGGCTTCTAAACTGAGTCTGAAATCATGTACATTCTGTATAATACAGAAAATTAAGATTATGCAGATGGAAAATACTTCCCTGCTGCAGTTTTCTCCTAAGATGTCTTACAAATACTGAGCACAGAGGGCCCATGCAGAATGCAGCTGGGTGCCATTCAAGTAGTTCTTTCAGGGATGGTACAGGAAGATGTGCACGGAGACAGGAGTATCTGAGGCTTCCAGCCAGAGGCAGTAATTCCAGGAAGCAATGCTCACAGGAAGGTGTGGTGCTCCTTTCAGCAGCAAAATTAATGCTTGCTAATTTTCTTTAATGCTACTGCCTAAGCATTTTATGATTGCTTTCCCCATCCCCGAGAACTTCTGTGGAGACTGGCAAACATTTGTGCTAGGACTACTGTTGTAAACTTAGAGTTTTACAACAAATCATTAAGATCTTGAGAGGCATTGCTCCAGAATACCTGCAGATATTCTGTTGATGACCAACATCTACTGAATCTGTTATTAAGTAATAGCCATTAATTCAATAATCCACCAGAAATTAGGATTCTAAGATGCTTTCAGTACTGGCTTTTATGGATTTCTCTGAAACTTCATCACATGACAGTTTTCAATCTCAGCAAGCTCCTCCAGGTCAACAGGTAAAAGGCAGTAACAAAGCAAAGCAAAACATTTAACAAATTCAATGAGCATCTATTATCAGCCTGATTACACACTGCACCACATAGAGTCCTAATGATTTCAGTGAGGCTCCATGCAGCATAAGGAGTCTCCCATGCAGATTAGTTTACAAGATCAGGGTCTCCATATGAAACATCTCCTCCATTCACCCCTTCCTGTTCTGAATAGAACAGTATAAAACAAAGGCCTGCTTTTTTGCATACTTGCAAGGTTAGAATTCTTGATAGGCTTGTACAGTAATTCAAATTATAACAGCTACAAAAACATTTCTCAGTGCTATTTAAAACCTGCCTTGGCTTTTCTCACCTCGGTCACTCACTGCAATCTTCTCTGTCCAATTACCTTTCTAATAATCATTTTGATGCATTTCAGCTGCCACAGCATTAGGTGTAAATGCCTAAAATCATACCATTCAGTTCCCAGGAACAATTTCATGGGAGGACTGTCATGGGTATGTAATATTAAGGGGGAAAAAATCAAATGTCAGAAACTTCATATTGATACTTTGATCAGAAGCAACATGAGACTGAAAGTTTTTGAACAACAAACCATTTGAGAGTGTGTAACATGCTTGTGAAAATATTCATAGCATAATTAGATAAATAACAGATCCAGTGTCTATTTTTACTTTCCCTTGATGAGGAGCTTTGCAGGAGAGACTGCTGGTAGTTAATTCTCCCTAACAACAATCTGTGTAATCACAAACCCCAATTAGCTGTGCCTGTTCTATGCTATACAAACTATTTCCTTAGCGCTTCACATCACTACTTTGTAATTAGCTTTCATCTACACGAGCTTTGACTAAAAAATATAAAAGAGTGTAAGTGATTGTACTGCCACTCAGTATTCTGCGAAATAATCGCTAGCGATTTCAATCAGATTAATTTTATCACCCGTATTAAGGAAAATTACCTCCCTCTTCACTCTCTACAGCTGAGGGCTATTTCATTTCCTGAGATGTTCATAAAAGCATAATATAAAGCAATCTGTAATTGTAAATATCCTTCCCTAATAACTTTGAGATATTTCCTTAATACATCTTTACATTTGGAGTTTCCGTTCCATAAAATACAGTAACAAGTGCTCTATTATGTTTTAAGTGTGTGCTGTTAAGCTGGACAACTTAGCGCTGTCCTTCCTGTTTTTACAGAGGGTTATATTTAACTTGCAGATAATGGGAACAAGGTTTAAAAGTGATGGAGCGGAATAATGGCGTTACAGCAATAATATATCTTGCCTTTGTGAGGAATAGAACTTTACGGCCTATTTCAGGTCAGCCAACACCAATTCCATTTTTCACAGCCTGACAACTTTCACCTTCACCCACACTCCAGATGGGTATTAAAAACTACTTTCCAAACAAAACTGAGGTTTGGCTATGTCCATGTTTTACACCTGGGGAGAGCCCTTTGATGCTTAAAATCTACATAAATAATATAAAATAAAATAAAACAAAAACGGGCAGCCCTCAACAGCTGCATGCCACTGGCTTGTGTGGTGAACCTCCCAGCTATTCAAAGAGCAAAGCAAGCTGCTCAGGTCCTGAGGGAGGGGTCATAGCAGGGGAATTTCTGCAACTGAAACACTTGCTTGTTCAACTTCTGCAGCAAGGACATGGCATAAGTAAAAGTTTAGCACGTGGTTTGTGGGAAAGTGTGGTGTGTGCTAGGAGGACCACAGCAGCTCAATATAGCACCACCAAGAAGATTCATTTAGCTCGGGCCACCAGCACTTTGCACGGAACACAGATCCAGATGTGCACATTTGATGGCTTGTTTGGGAAGCTCTCTCCCTGAGCTGACTGCACCCTGAGTTGGCCTGAAAGTGTTGTTCCTGAATATATCTATGTAGTCTTTAAAAAATTATAACAAAGGAAAACAGAAAAAAGGCACTGGGTAACTCAAGTGCATTCCCACCCATATGTGTGCATGTTTTCTGTATTGCAGTTCTTTCCCCCAACATCCTCAGCTTCACCACAGAGGCACAAGGCCACTGATACAGAAAGCACTCATATCAGGGCTAACACAGCTTAAGGCTGTTTTAAGCAGCCCCTATTCTCCTCAGAAAGTAGTCTTCCAGCCTTTCAAAGGTAAATGCATCTCATCATCTGAGCAGCTCAGTACTCTGCTTTATCTGGCTTATCCCTTGGACTGTCTCACTCAACCCTAATTACTGCAGCATGAGAGCTGCCAGTACACCGGAAGTCTGCCTGTCATATTGGAGAGATGAAAAAGACCAAGACAGGTAAGGGAGCATCCCCACTGGAGAAGAAAACTCTCCCTGCCTGCTGCAGTGGAGTCTGAAATGTTCCCAAATGGTGAAGCTCCAGGGATAAATGCACAGAGCAAATCACACAGGCTGCCCCAGCACACTTTGAATCACTGCACATTTTGGTACATGCCTTGGCACTTTGACACTCTGCACTGCATGTGAAATGAATAACAGAGTGTATCTCAAAATTTTAGGAATGGGGTGGGGGTTGAAGATGTAATGCAGTTTCATCAATGTCATGGTGTCAGGATATGGTGGAAGTTATAGATAACATCTCACCGGAATCAAACATATTGCACTCACTTTTCTTTCTACAGGAGCAAGAGAAACTTTCCAACCTTTTAGTCAAGCATGAGAAGAAGTTCACTGTCATCTAGAGCAATACCTTGATGAGGCATGCTTGCAAACATGCCTCTTTGTATACATGAGACACACCAGATAGATAGACTGCAATGGGTTAATTTCCTTTGCTGTTCACTTAAGACACAGGAGAGACACTTATCTCCTCTCTTTACCCCTGTCCACATTTCCATGTTGGTAGAAGACACTGAAGACCAGATTATGTGCTTCACCTTAGCATGACAGAAATTCTAAAAACTTATCAGAAAGCAATTTTCAATTGACCTGAGTCTCTGCAGGAATCCCTGTGCCTGAACCTTTTCCAAGGATGTTGTCAAAAAAGAGGCCTGCAGCTGGTATATCCCACATGGCACAGATATTCCCAACAGAAATGTCATTTTCCACTCCCTTTTTTTCTGCTTAAGAGGCGTGCAGGGACAGGGATGCAGCAGACAGAAACACTGAATCCCCTGAGGAAAAGGAGACAAAATCATTGCAAGAAGAAAGGCTCAAGTTCATACATCTCCAGTAATACTCAAACATATGCTGAATTTCAATTTTCTCATGCTTAAATTTCCACTTCTGAGAAGGCCAGCTAATAAACAAAGTCACCTATTACAGTTGTACAAATGTTGCATACCCACTGTTTTATATTGTCAGGAAATAAAGTGAAACTAGTAAAAATTCAGTATCCCTGGCAAATATCTGAAACTCTTTTATGTGGAACAAGGATACAGCTAGGGCTGAAAGAACATGTGTTTTCAGTCCCACTGAAAATTTCACTGTCTTCATATTTGCTTTTATCCCAATTTGGAACAGAAAGTTAAACATTGACTACTGAAACTTCTGAAAATCACAAAGTTCAGAAATGTCAAAACATGCCACTTTAGTATTTCTGATCTAAAGGAAATGCTGAATATAACAAAACTGCAACAGTGAATAACATTTTCTGAATGAAACCAAAGCACTTCATTTTAGCTCTGTTCAGTACCAATGTATTTCTCCCTGACATGATCTTGATACCTCACAAAAGCTGGAGATTAGATGTTTTGCATTATTAATTCTTTGCTATGGACAGACTTTCTGAGTGTGCCACAAGGTACATGTCACCTATCATACAAATCCCCAGGTAAAATATCCAGCTCCATCTTGTGAGAAGTGTAATCCACTGAAGAGATCTTTCCATATGGATCTTGGTCATCAGGCTGTAAGGCACAACAACATTGCAGAGCAGCACAGAAAAATGTTGAATAGAGCTGATACCAAATATTTAGCTTAGTTGAACAAGACAAATGGTTTGGGATTATGTTGATCCAATCCCAAGCAAGACACACTCCTCCAAACTTCTAAAGGCATTCATGTAGCTGTTAAATATTATACTGAATTACACGTGTCTGTACTGTGGTCATTCATAAAGATACTCTGGACTCCACTGGGGTAAAATAATGGGCATTACTGAGCAGTTATACAGATGACTGGTGCCATTTTATTGTTAGAGATTCAAATACTGTCAGTTTTTTTGACTGAGATAAAGTTAGCTAAGATAATGACAAGTTTTCTGACCACTATAAATACATTTTGCTGTCACATTTAAAACAGTAGATAATTAATGCAGAGCCAGCTGCTACTAATATACAGTACTAAAACTTGTTAATACAAGGCTATAATAAAGCTGTTAATACTGATAATATCATATAGCATTTTAAACTATGGCAAAATATTCCTTAGAATTGTTTCCTTGCTATGAAAGGGTTTGATACATTTTGGGTTTATTTTCCTAATTAATCTCCAACAGCATATATCATGTTATCTGTCATAAATAAAATCAAGGGTCCTGCAGTTTAAGAGGCAACAAGAAAATCGAGATGTGTTAGAAACCTAAACCAAGTAGGATTTATTATTTGCCTTATAACAGAAGCTGGATACCCCATCAAGCACAGGACTTCATTGTTTGCATGTGCGTTGCAGACAGATGAAGAAAGATAGTCTTTGTCCTGAAGAGCTTGAATTAAAATATAAGTCTAGAAGAAAATACAGCTTTAAAAAAAAGTCTTTTTGCCTGTAGGAGTCCCTTCTTTCTCCTTTTCACTTAATCCCTAAAGAACCTGCAGCAGGGATGGGCATTCAGAGGTGCAATCAAAACCACTTGAAATCTGTGAAAGTTTTGGAGTATGCTTTAAAAAATTGAACTCCAGTTATCGAAATGTCTGAGAAATATCCTACTGTAAATGAAAGGAAAGCATTCTCTACTAATTCTCTTACTCTTACAATAAAGCTAACTGAAAATGAGAATAGTTCTGATCACCAGAGTCCGAAATTGGTATTCCAAGAGTTTCATAACAGAAATTGGTTTGCCTCCGTTTTACTAAATTATACTGTTCAGTAGTTAGAAACTCATTTTATAAGCAAATACGTACTTACCTATTTTTTAAGGCTCTGACCCACTGATCATCTTAATGGCTTATAACTACGAGTGTTCCAACTGGTTGATACCATCTGTCTAAATCTGCTAGACAAAAGGGTAGTGGACTAGATCTGTGGCTTTAGCTCATTTAGTTTATATTCAAGAAAATGTGACATTAGCCTTCGCTATGGAACCTTGTTGAAATATTACAAAAGCCAAATGATTGTTCTTCTTTAACAGAAAAAAAGAAAAAAAGCCAGTGACTAATTAAACAGCAATAAAAAAGAATGACACAGCAGCTGTAGACTGTGTTATTCTCTGGTCCCTAGACACAGATGGGCATTAAAATAGCCTGTCTTCTGGGAATTCAGAAAGAGACACAGAAGGGAAAAAAGTAGGTTTCCAAGCGCCTAAAGTTAAAACTGTCTCACTAAAATACAGGCAAGAAGTAAGAGGAGTAGATGGTTGCACTGGGTTGTGTCTGGGGACCAGATCTGTGGGCTTGTGGATCATAGCTGTGGATGGTCCTGTGGTTGGTTCCCATGTGAATTTAAGGAATATGATCACCTCCAATAAGCAGAAAAGAATCTCAGTGATAGATGGAAAAATCCTCTCTGCCTCAGGACGTGTCAGAAGAGTGCTCAGCACATGGATGTTAACTGCCTTCAGGCATAAGCAAAAGGCAAGTTTCTGTCAGTGACCAACATAGTTTCTGACATGCAACACCCATGACACTGAATATTAAGGGTAAGAGAGATCAATGCCTCATTTTATCGAACTCAAGGTATATATTCTACAAGCCTGCTTAGAACATGATTTTCCCCATAACAGTTAAACACTGACTAGAACCTTTAGAACATAAAGGCTCCAATTTGCTAATGATCTGTGTCCATGTACAAATCAACTTAATAGCACTATTTCTGGAAATATTACAAGCACAGAGATAAGTTTCACATTCGTCAAAGCTGTTCAAAACCATTAAACCATTTGGAGTATGTTTTTTGGTTTTTTTTTGAGAAGCATTAAACAGATTTAGCAGTTTAAAGAAACATCAAGGCTATTTTCAGGAAATTATTTGAAATTGTTAAAATCTTCCTCTGCTTTTTCTAAAATGAACATTGTGATGCCATTAGGGCAGCTCTGACAGGAGTGGAGACAATGAATTCTCCCTTTTTTTTTAATATTGCTTGGAGTTGTGTCAAGGACTCTGGTCATTTGGATCTACGTCTGTCTTGTTCCCTCAGGAATTATTAATAGCAATTTGTGAAGAATCAGAAATTAATTTGTCTTTTGATACTGCTGACTATACTTACAGTACAAAATCTTTCCAACTAAAAGTTGTCTTTACAAAGAGTTGGTGTTAGCAAGAATTTTTTTTCTCCTCAGCAGGAAGAATGTTCACAAAATTTAGATCACAGTAAAACTAAAAATATATATATTTTTAACCAAAATTAATTAAATGTATCATCAGCTTGGTGCATAATATGGTTTGCCTAGGTTTTATAGAGCTTATCAATCCCTGCAGCAGTTCTGAGCACCTTTGCTCAAAAACTTCTACCATAATATTTTCCCCAAATCTAATTTGTCCTGAATCAGGGAACATAGTTAAAGTACAATGAACAAAGTTTCCAGTAATTACATCAAAATTAAAATTTCCTTTTACTCCAATCTAATTAAAATTAATTGAAGCACATGCTTTAAACCAGCTTGCCATACTGTCAATGTGATCAATTTGTCTTACTGTAGATAAAGCCATACCTGCTTGCTAAAAGTACACACGTTCTGGCTTCTTCTCCTGCCTTTGAATATTAATAAACTACCCAGAAGGCAGGTGAGAACAGTTTTCTCAGTCAATGCTTTGCTTTTGGTGAAAAATACTTTCAGAAAATAAAACAGTAGTCATACTATCCAGAGACCTCAGCCAGGTCATGAAATGAAGCTGAAATGGTCTTTCAGGGACTCTTCCTTCAGTGTCTTGAGAGATACATGGTAAATGGGATTTAAGAAAGTGAGTTTGTAGGGAAAGGGATGGGGGAGACAGACTCAAGAATGAGGAAAGGACAGTGGAAATGTTTAGCTTGCATAGATAAAAAACCAGCATCTAATGTCTTCATAAATCACAAGGCAAAACTCCTCATCTGGCACCAGGGCTGCCAGTTAATACCACAGGATTCTGATTGTACATAATATATGTCTGCTTGTTGAATGAAAGAGCTAAAAAATAATAATTTGATAAATATTTCTACAGTATTCAAAAAAGCGAGGAGCTGCCTTCTTTTCCTGCACCTCCAGTCTTTTCCCTTCTCTCCTTTCAGTGGACAAACACAGCTTTCTAGGTGAGGTACAGACACAAGTATGCACACACACAGAGAAATACACACATGCCTCAGTGCATGCACACAGGTTTTAGCTTGATATTTGTTTTAAAGGCTGCTGTGCAAAGTCTGGTGGACCAATAATATGCATCTCCAGGACAAACACACACTTAGAGTGTGTTTTGGAGGCACCACTTGGACTCAGAAACAATCCCACTTTTACTAGCTTCAAATAAACATGGTAACTAGAAAAAAAAAAAAAGATGGTTTAAAAACCAAAAGACAGAATTTCCTGGCACTGCCAGACACAGAAAGTATGTAGGAAAAACAAAAATATAAACTTCTCTTATGTCCCTTTATTTCCGTTTTGTTTTCTTTTGTAAAAATGGATTCCTTTATTAAGAGTTACTCACTTCTCACTTCTTGCAACCAGCAGTGTGTAGAATCAGTCCACTAATGCTCTCCATCTCTCCTGTCACTTTCATCTAAAGTTATCAGAGGATTCTACTACAATATGTAATCCCCACAATGTTATTTTGAGTATGATCCACTCTTTTTTACAAGTAAAATCACAACTATTTTTTGGCAGCAGTGGAAATATAATTAACCCCTTTGATTTCCCCTTCACTCTTTCCAAGGTCCTAAGCATGTTTGTTCTGACTTCTATGTCTTCCACAAATGTTGGTGAGCCATGTGGTAGACAGTATCAGAGAACTAAATATGCTGAAAAACTACCTTTCTTTGGGGGCAATGAAACTGTGTCTCAGCCAAGGCAGTCAGTCCCCAGCTGAGTTTCATCATGCACGTTTGGGCCAGGACAGCACCAGGGCAGAAACAATTTGCTGACAGATCCAAGGGGCAGTACTCTACCTGCTAAAGCTATCTCTGCCTTTGCATATCTACCTATAATCTAAAAAAAAAGAATAATTTACGTATAGGGTTTTACCTCTTCTAGGATCAGGGTCAAAAATCAAATTTTTTTTTACCCAGTCAAGGTCACAGAGAAAGTCAGCAGAGGCAGGATATGGTCCTAAAGTTTTTTTATTGAGCCTGCATCATCCTGATAGAGAAACACTCTTTAAAATAGCTTTTAAAAAGTTTTCAGCACCTAGCTTCCCAGGATATATAATTGCACATTACTGTGGCATTTTAATCACTTCTGAAAGCATTGTGTGGAATTGTAAAGTTATTTGAAGACAAAGCAATCTCCAACATGCATAGTTTAAAATGGACTAATGTTAGAAGTCTGTGCTGCTCATGGGCACATTAGCCAGACCTTTCCCCCCTCCTCCTCCCCTAAACTGCATGGCAAAAGATGTATGATCCACTTTCTGAGCCAGGTCACCTTTAAGAGCACAGTGACATGCCACAGAATTATTCGCCAGTCCTCACCAGAGATGTCTGCAAGTGCAAAGCCTGTGACAAAGGACTGAAATGACAGCACTTTGACTCACTTCTACATTGTGTTTGTTTAGGAAGGTCCTAGAAATTGTATTTCACCAACCACATTCGCTATCAACACACAATTATCTGGCTTAATCATGTGGAACAGTGGCAAATTCACCTGGGGCTTAGGAACTAATGACATTCTCGTCTGAGCTGCTTTAGTGAAATGGCCTAGCACCTGAAGCAGGAACAGCAAGATTGCTCAAGAAAATTTGGTTTTCTTTTTTCATTTCACAGCATAGGGGCTCTGCTCAAATCAACAAACGCTCCTGATTAAATAGCTGTGGTAGTTGACTTATTTGCACTTGTGTGTATGGCTCTGAATGTACATTGAGAATCCCTAACCTTTACAGGAAAAGAATTGTCTGTGACTTGTTTTTAATATGTTGTATTTTGACATAGAAAATAGTAAAATAATTTTGCATTTTATAATTTTGGTATGATGAGATATGTAAGTGTAGGTAACTCCAAATATTCCAAAACCAGCACGGGGCAACAGCAAAAAAACTCCACCTTTTCTCACACTGAATGTATTTGTATCTATTTTTGTCAGCAGCCATTTAAATTCTGCTTGCTCAACAGAAACTCAGATTCTTATGTTGGTCTCCCCCCTAGTATAGAGGAGACGGGATGAGTTGTGTTGCTGCTGACTATGCCACTAAATCTCAAAAGTTTGGAGGTGGGAAAAGATGAGAAATTGAATGTTCAGGCTCCTGAATGCTTAAAAAAAAGGATAGGGAGGTTTTGGGACCACCTAAGTCCTTCTATTTTGGCCAAAGGAAAGAAACTAGCCCTATTTCCACAAATAAAGTCTTTTGAAAAACATTCAGGAAGATATAGTAATTGAGGTTTTCATACTCAACTTTCATATCACTTTTAGCATTTCATGTTCAAGGACTTCACTTCAAAGGAAAATACCCACAGTCCTTCACAGACAACTCCAAAACAAGGCAGCCCAGTGCCGGGTGTGGTGTGACCATTTTGCCTGTTATGAAAATTAATTAGTATTAACTGCAATATGGATATCAGCTCAGACTGGTACACAGATTAAATTGAGTTTATATGGATAAACTGCAAAGCCACCCACTCAAAGTTGATTCTGGTTTTGAATACTACTAATACTCTATCCTACTAATGCAGCATCAGCACAAAGCAGGATTCATAGCAGAAGACCCCCACACAGCCTCTATACCATGATTACTCCCACATCAGCAAGAGAAGCACTCATATGAGGTTGTGCATAAAGCAGTTTTTGCTAAGCCAGACTATGCAACCCACATTTTGGAATCCCGATGCCCTGCCACTGATTGCCTGGCTCATTGTAACAAAGCTCTGGCAGCAAAAGCTTTGGCAATTTCTGGAGGAGTCAGTGATTCAGGATCCTCTTAGTAAGTGGCACTATTGCACATACTTCTGCTAGGTTATGTGAAAATATGCATTTCCCCTTTGTGAGTCAGTGCCTCAACATAGCCAGGCATAAATCTGGCCAAAAGGGTCACTGAAAGATTGAAAAGGCGAGTCCAGTTCTGTAAATACAAGGACAGGAAACATCCATAGTCTCAGAAGCCCATAAAGAAGCTATTCTGTATGGTCAGAAATGAAGAGAGGAGAGTTTGGTTTGATGTTGATCTCCAAAGGAAATGATTGCTGACATGCCATGTCATTTAACTGGAAAGAGCTGAACCTTTGCAGCAGATGGACTGAAATGGAAAAGAGCAGAGGGGCAGAGTTGTTCAGATTAGCTCTAATGTAATGTTCTATCATCTCAGGAGGACCCTAGAATATCCTTTTGTTTCCTGAACTATCTCAACAAAAAAAACTAGCTAAAACAAGAATAATTTCAGAGGCTATGAGAGAAGATAGTTCTTCATAGCAAGCCTTCTGTGCTGCAGAAGGCTGAGGCTTACCTGTTCATTGCAGGACAGTCACCCAGCATATTACACTGTTCCTGGAATTTCTCAGTCACCCAAAGGCTCAATTTCTTACATATACCTCTACACCACTGCTATTGATTTCATGGGGAACTTGGGGTTTCTAGGACTCCCAAAGATATTCCACCTATTTCCTTAGCATTGGGCTTGGCACTGTCTCAGCAACCGCATGAAAGGCTGCCCTTGGTGTCTGTAGCAAGCTTTGCGTGACTGCAGCAATTATTTCCCCTTGATGTCTCGCTCTGTCATTATTGTAGGTTTTTTAGCACTCCACATCATGGTGCTTTTTAAATCTTAGCTCACCATCAGTATAAATCAGTATAGCTAGACTGAAGTCAACAGTTACAGCAAGAAGTATTGAGAGAGAATCCAGACAGTAAATCCAACTCGGTGAAATTAAGAAAGTTCCCTTTCAATATATCTGTGTCACTGTTCCTGCAAGACTCCCATGTGCTCTAAGGCCATGCTTTAACACTGGAATATCTAACATCTCAGGGCAAAGATCAAAGCTACCAAACTGGCTGTATTTCTGTGACGGATAGGGGGATAAATGCAGTCAGCATGGATTTGTGTGGCTTTTGTGACAGGAGTGCATTGCCATTAAGACCAGTTTAGTCAGTGAGTTCAACAGTTGGAGGACACAATCAATTCACTGTATGCCAGCAAAAGAGTGTCACTGCTAATGGGGAAAACTTGCTTCCAAATGGTCTTACCCTATGGTCATTTTGGATATTTTGCTGTTAAGGCTGTAGTACTGATTAAGTGACTGAGAAGAAGAAAATGTGAGACTGGGTACATTAATGCAGATGTGTATGTGAATCTTATCATTAAAGCATTTGATTCTAGTCCCTACACAGAAGTTACCATACATACAGTCACTTATCACTAATACTAGGTTTCATCAGGCATATCTAAATCAGGAAATAATATGGTAATTTTCACAGTCACCAAGTGGAAAATATTTATGGTGCAGTAGTTTAATATATCTGTATTTTATATTTCTAAGATTGCACCTGATGACATAATAAGAGTTTGAGTTTAAATAACAGTTGAATGATTTCAGAAAGAAAAAACTTGCACTGGTAGAAAGCTTACTGCTTTATAAAAAATCTTTTCCACGTTCATCAGGATTGCCAGCCTGGGGCAAACTTAATTAAAGTCAATGGAGAAAAAAATTGAATACTTAAAAGTGCTATTTGGGGTTCATAGAGCTTGAATGACTCAAAATATGAAATATTAAATTACTAATAATTGTGGGGTTTTGTTTGGTGAGCATTTTGTCACTCACTCCACACTTCACATCCTCCTCCTTTCATTCTCTTCTAGACAGAGGGGTTAAAAGAGAAGAAAATTAACAGCTCAAGTTCCAGTTCCCAGAGTGAGGAGGTACCCAGATTTCATAAACCCATTGCTCTTCATCATCCTGGTCTCTCCCTTTGATTCAGACCTTGTCTTGCTGCCTTCTTGCTGGCTCCTTTCCTCTCTCCCTGAAACATGTTCTCTCTCCTCTCAGTCTTTTTTTCACTTTTTCTGGGTGTGATCATGATTCATGAAGTGATGATCTGGCTTTGAACATGTCCTTACATTTAGCAGCTCCCTGGCTTAGGTGCCAGGAAGGGTTTGAATTTCTTACTGACTTGAACACACCATTTAATAATCTTGAATGCTTTAAATGGAGATTTGAAGGAAATAATACCAGGAGATATTTTTCAGCAGACGCTCAACAGGGCTTGTAAAGGGAAATCTGTTGGGCAAAGGCAATGAAACTTGAAATGGTTTTGTTTACTGGACTGCAGTATTAGAGGAGGTGAGCTCAAATTTAAATACATCTCCTGCCCAAAGTGGCTTCTGATTTCCAAGTATTTCATTTTATATCATGGGGGACAGAGTTCATTGGGATTGATGCTTCAGTAAAAGACAGAATGCTGCGCAAGAGGTCAAGCAATTTCCTCACCTTTGTTACTAAAACCAAATCAAATCAATATTTAGACATATATGTTAAAATAGGACATGAAAGAACTAAAGTCAGCCTCACAGACCAATATTAATTGTTTCCTAATTTCAAATATTCTCCAAGAACTATGAAAAGAAGGACAGCTTGGGCTCAGTTATGAGATATTCAACAATTCCAGAATTACTGGAAGAAACAAGTAAAGTTCATTAAGTGATTGATAAGGACAGGCTATTTGAGTGAATTTTTAAAAAGTATTTTACTGTCTCACAATAAAAGAAAATCCTAACCTGGAGAAATGGCAAATTAATTAACATATTCCCTAGTACTTAGTGACACCTCAGTAGAAGGAAACTCTTAAAATGTGAAACCCTTGACATTGCCAGAATAGAAAAATAAAGTACATGTCTCTCAGTGGGTACCAGGGACCTATATTATGTCCTACTGTTGGTTACAGAATTTTCAATATTTTCTTATCCTTTTTCACTCATATGAACTGCAGCTTATAGCAGTGGTAATCATTTCCTGTGTTTGAAAAAGAGATGAAAGCATTCATGGATGAAAGCAAGTTGGATTTAATCTCCTTCTCTCTCATCCAGTGCACTGTACTGATCATTTTCCAAAAAAACAAGACTTAAGCTCATTTTTGTCATGACAAAACTAGTTTCATAATAATCAGATGGCAATTCCTAGTGTACACAATTCTAATATAATTACCAGGAGGAAATGTAGAGGGAGTTGCAGGTTTGAGATAAAGAAAAGCCTGTGAATTTTGTATTAATGTCTCAGACTCTCTTATTTGTGCAAGTAATCAATCTTTCGGGGAGTAGAATAGTAATTCTTTGTGAAAAAATGACAAGAGTCTGAGGAAGAAAGAAGATAATCTGAGTTTCATTCTGTACACAGCAGGTCAGCTGTGATTGACAAAGCTCATCACAAAACTATAGCTCCCGGTATAATCCCAATAGCAGAGTTTCATTTGCAGCCGAAGCAGTGTTAATGACATGTTTAACAGCTGCTTGTTGAAGTTTGGAATCTGCATTAACCTGCAGAGCAGTGAACAGAGAAATGAGGGGAAGTATTGAAATCAAGCCCTCATTATGCCAACAGCCCAGGGTAAGGGGTAGCAAGGGGCTGGTGGAGCGGGCGGGCGGGCGGAGAGGCAGGTTCGGAGGGCTGGGCTGCAGACAGGGACACTGGAGGAGAGGGCATCATCCAGTCAATGAACACAAAGGGCTGCACAAGGGAGCTGACGGGCCAGGGAAGGGGGAGATTTGACAACTGGCATGAACAAAAAGGGAGAGGTGGAAAACGGAGCACTGGCAGTGCAGCTTGTGAAGAGGTGAACCAACGGCACCGTTCCTCGCAGGTTATCACACTCCTCAGCCAGCCCCTTCTCCAGTCTGTAGCTGTTCTCTTCTAACCAGGGGCCTTTTTCTACCCTATAAAGGGGACACATTTCACAACATTCAGTCTCCTGCTGATATTGCTTTTAAGATCAGATGATATTCCCTAATGAAGAAACAAAGCCAAGACACTGAATGCCTTTCCATGCCACACTGATACCCAGCAATCAGAAATTTAATATTCATCTGACTCCAGTCCTCCTACACTACTGTAAACCAATGCACATGTTAAGAGCCTGAGTGCGTTTGAGCTGCCCGTAGACTGCACTGTTCTACACCAACTCCCTCTTTCATACTGCTAATACTACTTTTCATTCTGCTTTTCACAAAAGCAAAGGACAAAGCCCTGGAAGTGTCTGACTCCTATGTACATGCTTCAAAATGTTGGCAGTGCCAGCAGTCAGCTTTTGATGGACATGACAATTAATACAGACATATATACAGTACCTTCATAGGTCAAACAAAATGGCTCATTGTTATTCCAAGTACTGGATCAGCTATAGGGTTCCATTAAAAGTCATTTGAAGGCCTTCCCTCACACCAATTTTACTAAATTTTGTTGTCTGAGGGACTTCTTAGTCAGTTTTTTTCACTGGACTGCGTTCCTCTCTGTTGCTTCCTGACATGAGTGGAACACATTTAATCCTTTTAAAAATAATTTGATTTAGTCCATAAACTGTAGGTGAAAGGCACTGAACTTTCACCTAAGTCCCACATTGTCCTACACTTCCAAGCGTGTCACTTCAAGCACATTACAGCTTGAGCTGAAGAGTTTCTTAAGCACCTGGCCTAATGTCTTCCCAAAGGCAGGCACTTGGAAAGATCGGTACATTTTTGGTAAAGTCTAGCTAGGCTAGACTCAGCAGACCCCTCAAAGTACCTCTGATCTGCTACTACAGGAGCCCTTACCAAGTGAGCAATTGTGGGGAACTGGAAAAGATTTTTGTCTTTAAGAATATTTGGAATTCAAAGCCAAGGCATTCCAAGGATAAGCAATGAAAAACAAAAGCAAAATTTAGAGGTATGCAAGTCTGACACAAGTTTAGAGGTCACACTAGTGGTAAGGTCTACCATTCAAACCACCCACAATTTTCTTATTGTGCCTGCATCTCCAGTGTTTTGTTTTCTATCTCTTTTTTAGTTTTATTTCAAATGTCTTTGTCCCTAGTGAGGGTCAAAATCTCTGCTCTGGAACAACATTGTCTGGGAAGCAAGCCAAAACACAGTTGATGCTCTCTGAAAAAAAACAGGAGAAAGCAGAACGACATTGAGCTGGCATGGTCCAGAGGCTAGAGCAGGAGTCAGGGACCTGTGTTATATGAATACCTTCACAGTGATTTACCATAGCACCAATGACAATATTTCTTGACATTCTTAGTCAGAAGAGGTTTTGTTTACAAAAAAAAAAAAAATCAAAATTAGGCTTCTGTGGTCATTTTCTCTTGCCTGCTTGGTTTCATGTGGTGAATATATTTGAGACCATTTTGTTTGGGAGTTTTTTCACCAAAACTTTTGCAGACAACCTTCTAAAATCTTAAGGCACATAGCAACGCAAAAGCTACATTAGAGCAAAACTGGAGGTAGATACATATGTAAGGTAGAAGTAATATATGTCATCTCTGCCAGCTAAAATCTTCCACAACCTCAGAAAATTCATGTGGCTTGTCATTCTAGCCCCTTGCCCAGAAAAAATCTTCACATCCTGTGAAAAATTTCACTTACTCTCTTAGCTGTTCTGTGGACTCCGGCATTAAAAATCAGACAAACTTTGCTAACATTTTCTAATGTTTAAACAACCATTTTCTAACTCTGAATAATGTCAGATACTGCTTGTGGTTTTTTCCTTATGCATACCTGCTAGCTATTGCATTATCAAAGACTTAGATAGTATTGTTAATTTGTCCCCTAAAACATATGCGATGGATTTACACAGATCCTGATGGTTTTGACAGTAAAATCTACTCCTGGGACAGTCTTCTTAATCCGTGTTCCCAAACAAACCTCAGGGCAAAGACTGAATGATAGTAAGCTGTTGAACATGAAAATACATAACAAACAAAAGGAAATGAGATATATCTATGAAGCAATTTGGCAATGTGTTTAAACACTTCTGTTGTGATTTTCAGAGCTACTTTTTAAATAAAATTACTCTGTTAGATAGATAATTTTTTTTCAGAAAGGGCTTAGGAAGCCTTATTATTTTCAGCTCAGCCTTTAATTTTGCAGTGGCCAGGAAGTTTATTACAAAGAATATAAGGTGAAAAGAAGGGTTAGTTTTTGAATATAAATATACAAAATTCAGTCACTAGAAGCAGCTGAACCGCTGTTCAGTTGCCACTTCATTCTCCTTCACAATATCAGAGCTCTGTAACTTCTGTTGAATTTTAGCATAATTTACGAATTTTAATATTTTCTATAAGATAATAGTAATCACTGGGGGTGTTCCTAGCATTGTGTACTGCTTGTACTCTCCATATCTTACTTTGTCAAGTGCTTTATCTTCTCCCATTTGGCTTCTCTGCAATAACTACATTCTGGTATTGCACTGTTAAGAGTAAAAGCTCAATTTCATATGGAAGGCAGAGTTTGGAAGGCAGGGATTTGCTGAAACTTGGAGATGGAGTATGTAGGAGCCCCAAACTAGGAGAGTTTCCTTGGAGATAAATATTTCCCATGGCAAGCAGTAGAACTTTGTTTGAGGATTCCCTTTGGGAAACAATACTGCTGTTGCCATCTGCAGTGACCATGACTTTATACCAGGTCTACTTAATGTTCTCCATTAATAGTATCCAGCTTTGCAAGTGCTTTAGAGAGACAGTAGAGTGCTTTAGTATCACAGTATCTGAAGCACAGAGAGTTGAAGGGACTCACTTGAAATCCCTCATCAGACCTTTCCCATCCCTCCGGTCACACAGCCTCCCTATGCAGAGTATTTTGCAACCCAACAGCTGAACTAGCAAGTCTTTCAGCTTTTCAAGGTAAATAGTCAGCAGTGTTCCAGGAAACTGGGATAAACATGTAGAAATTATGAAGATACTGAAATGTCCACAAAGCCAGAAGTTGGACTGATATGTAGAATAAATACATATTTTTGTTGGTTTTACTGACCCAATGAGCACCCTTACCAAAAACACCTTTGACACTAAAGATGCTTATCTGTGATTGTGTTTAGGCTTCATCATGAAGAAGTGCCTCCACAGGCAATAGGATTAACACCTTGCACAAGAAGGAATTGTCAAAACAGGGATTTCCCTGTAGGAAAATGGGAGTATGCACAAATACAGAAAACACTGATTTTCATTCTGTTTCAGTGTAAAAATAATACAATCATCCTGTGGCTTTTCTAAAGTTGTTTAAGTTGTTTAATTTTGGACCAAGGAAAATTAAAATAAAATAAAATAAAATAAAATAAAATAAAATAAAATAAAATAAAATAAAATAAAATAAAATAAAATAAAATAAATATTTTTTTTAAAAAAGAGGAAAAAACAGAAAAGAGATTCAGCTTTTGCCTAAATACATGTACATTACACACACACACACACACACACACACACATACACTAATTTGGTGTAAGGAAGCGAGAAGATTTTGACACCTTTTATTGGGAGCATATGCTATATTTGCCGTTAGCATTTCAGGACCTTTTTTTATAGCTGGATAAGAATGGGCTGGCAGAAACATAAATGAGAATCCAACTCCATACCTGTCTGAACAAATTTCTTGCACTAATGGGTTGAATTACAGGAGATGATCTTGTTGCCATATGTGCGTTTTGCTGCTCTTAACCATATGGCTTTACTGCTAAGCAAAATATTTCTAGATTTCTATTTTTTTCATCCTCAAGCTGGGACAAATGTCAGCTTTTTGAAATTTTTCCCACATTGAGAATCAGGGAAAAATTGTATTAAAGCAGTTAAAATATTTCCTTTACGTTTCAGACTTTCACAAAAGTTTACAGTAAATAACTCTAGCTTACTAAGCAATCAGTTATTTTGTGCTAGAAATAGTGATAGTTTTAATACAGCTAAGTTCAGAACAGACTGATAAATTATCAGGTTTTTAAAAAATTTGAATGAATCAATATATTTAGCAAATAAGCGCCATTTCATTCGAAAACTTTTTTGAGTCATGTCAAATGAACGTAATGCACGCTTTAGGATTAGAAGGGAAGCCAATAAGCTTTTTCTTAGTGCAAGAAGTGACTTAGGGAAATATGAAAGTGGGAGAGGGAAGGTAGCCAAAGGTAGATTTTTGTATAGGATCAGAGGTTTCAAATCAGGCATTAATCAGGACAAAATGAAAAAAGCAAATAAAATGAGTGAATAAATCAGGAATGTCAAAGCAGAAAAACACAAAAGAAATTGAGCTTCAGTAAGGACTGTGACTTCACCTGTGGCTAAGAGAGAAAATATGAAGTCTGTACTTTGACACTAAGCTATTACTTAAGCAAATTGCTGCCCTTATTTTGGATTTCAGTCATAAAACCATATGGTCATAAGAGAGCATTGAAAGGGGCCACATGGGTGGCAATGGCAACTAACTGCATACCTTGTGTGTCTCTCAGTTTAGTTTCAACCAAAAGGGTCAGCTTCACAGATCCTCAGTCTAGCCCATGATTTGAGCCAAACTGGTAAGAAGAGCCAGGGACAGATCTGTTTCAGTAGCCCACTTATGAGCTGGGAGTGAAATGCTGAAACACCAACCCTTGACTAGCTTTGTAGAGAATGATAGAAGCAGTCAGAGCATCTCCTCTTTGAAATTACTTCCTAAATGGAGGGAGAAACAACAGAAAGCTAGATGGATGAGTGGCAGCCTTCTTTTAGCTTTTTCCCACCAATGTCCATCTCTCAACACAATAAGAAAATATAAGTGATCCTTCATCTTTCCCTTGATCATAGACATGAAAAAAAAGATCAAGACCACAGATTACCTGAGGGGGATGGTGAAAAAATGCAGAAATTATGTCCACCACATTGCAAGGCAGAAATACTGTTTCTCTACCACATTTTGGGGCAGAATGCAGCAAGAACTCCTCCTCTCCAGCAGCCATGGCTAGGAAGCATGTTCTCCAGGTACATGACCAAACACTGTGAACAATTTTCCTGGTTTTTTATTCCCTGTTAAGATAGAAAACACCTGGGATGCTCACCTTGCCAGAGCTAAAGCAGCAGAGAGGGCCTACTCCATTTTTTTAGCAAGTCTTCCCTTTCCTGATAAGCCCTTAGACAACTCATAAAGAGATATCTTATTCTGCTTAAAAATGCAACATGGATCTAAAAGCAGATGGATTCTCTGTATTAGTAGGAGAGAAGATATGGGCAATTATTGCTTATTTCATAAGCATTTTAGGTTTTAAGAAATCAATTAATGCAAAGCTAATGCATGTCTTCCCTGATGTTTTTAAAGGTCACCCACCCTTTTCTTTCAAAGATCAAAAGCATGAACTAATACCATAGTAAATGTTCAAGCCTGCAAAGTGTCCCTCCTCCATGACATGACTTAGGTGTTTGTTCCTTTCTGTGCTTTGATCTTTTCCCAGTAGCATGCAGGCACTGTAACCTTTAAGTCTGAATTGAACTAGCAAACTCCTAATGACTGAGCAGGTTCAAAACTGAACAGAAGTTGTCTTTTCCATTCATTGCTAGTAGGAATAGAGGAGTCTTTCAGACTTTACATTGTCAGCATGAAAGAAGTTGCCTTTGAGTATTTACCTTCAAATTAAAGAGAATTTTCTACAGCTTCTGCTAAAGCTAAATTTTATCCAGTTTCATGATGAGGCTGCTCTCACAGAAAGCACAGTTTTAGTCAGTATCTGTCAGGAAAGAGAAATATTAGATGAATCCTTCAATGGCAACAGGAATTTACCCCCTTTTTCTGCCTAGCATGGCAGTAAATATGCTCATGAAGCATCTTTTAAAAAAAAGACCAGTGTTCCCCAAACCATAAGCTAAGAATTTAAGGAAAAAATTAAAAGACATTTCTGGAGGCTAGGAGCTGATGCAATTTGGCCATTACTACCTCTGCTGGATTTTGGAGCATTATAATCTCTAGTGAGGCTCTTGTGTCAAAAAGTCTGCTGCAATAGCAACAATCTCTGAATGCACAGCTGGTCTCCTTCTATAGCAATTGACTCACACTGACCAATTGCTCACTACATTTCCAAATCAAAATTTGTATTAGATGGAAAAAACCAAAACATTAATATTAGATGGTTTTTGTAAACAGCTGTATTTTCCTGCAGGGGTGGACTAAGATGTTTTACTCTTGCTTGGGATGAAAACTTACTGAATGATGACAACTTGAATGTCAGTCTGCTCAAGTCATACTTTTAGTACGTGCTAAAGCCTGTTACAAACAGACCAGCATTTTCTCCTTGAATTGAGAAGTATGACTTATGGTTCTGTGCAAAGACAGTGACTCAATCCCTAGGGGTTTCTTTTATTATGCAGGTAGAAGACTAGGTACTAAATATCCCCCTTTATTATAACATTACAGATTTAGTTATTTAAGAACAAAATAGTGAGCCACTAAAAAACAGATTTCTCAGAGACTGGAATGAGCAGTAAATCACTGTTAAATTTAGCTTTCTTTTTCACAATTCTACCCATTATTAAAATCTCTTTTAAGTCTGTGAATTGATTTGAAGCAGAACTCTGAGGATATCCGATATACTCTCTCCAGGGGAATTTAGAGATTGCAGCACGTTCTGAAAGAGCAATGAACTTACTGGTCTTTTCCATGATGTCAAAAGAAATTCCTGTCCTAGACAGATAGCAGCCATATCTCAGTAAGAGAAGAGATTGAGAACTGCTGTTTTGTTCTGGGATGGTTAATTTGGGTTTCTTATTCAATCTCCTTTTTAATGGAGATGAACTGTGCTTCTAGCCAAATTTTACAGACAAAAATTGGAAAAAAAGCTTTTTATTTACTGCATGTATATTTCTGTACTTGAAATCCACTTCCCATTAAATTTGTATATGTAATGTCAGTCAAAAAGGACACTTAGACTGCAAGAAATGTTTTTTTCTTGACACGTGATCACATGAGTATGCAAGAAGTTCTTTTAGCATACTTCTTGCTTTGTTTCAATCTATTATTTTTTTGCATGTATACTAGTCATTTACCTCCAATTTAAGAAATAGTAATTTTTTAAATAGTACTTTGCAGAGGGCACCAACATATGCAGAATTTGACCAGAAACAATCTTACCAAAAGTGGCTGATAACCACAAATTGTTTTTCTGACTCTGAAGTATTATGGAAAAAATAACAGTCCTCTTGTTACTCAGGCAGCCAGCATGCTGCACTAAAGCTAAAATATTACTTGAGGTTTGGTTATCAGAAAGGAGAAAACTTTGATTCTCAAAGTCAGGAGTAGATGAGTGCACATCATAACAATGTTATGACCATTTAATCGTTTTTCCATAAGAAAAGATTAAAATGCCTTAGTTATGCTAGATTAAATGCTCATTCAATAATTGCAATGGACAGTATGCTTTCAGAGTAGGAGAATTAAATTAAAAGAAAGACAACTACAGAAAATGTACTAGTGGTAGAATTAGACAATGTTTCATCAGTCCCTGATGTCTCTACAGTAATGAACCTGTCAAAAGATAATAATATTTTAGTGAAAGGTGTGATTGGATGAGTCACATTATTTATTAACTGTTACCCTAAAATATCACTTTTGTCTTATTATTAAAGAATGGTTAGAGGGCAGCAGGGATGCCTGACATAAAGCATTAAAACATGGATTATGGCTATAACAGGCCATGAAGTGTATATGCTGTGCTGTAAACTCTGTAGCACAACTGGCTAATACCTGATGCCTCAGAGCATTCCAGGAACCATAAACCAGCAGACTTTGTGCAAGGGCTTTGGATTGGTCTGCTAATTCAGCAGTGTATTTAGCTATCTTTCTGGAGCTACCTTTCTCAAAACATCTTAACTGTCCAGTGGACACGACCTTGGATTCTAGATTTGATTTTCAAGGTATTGCAATGAAACACTTTCTTCTTTTTTGTTTGGTTTGGGCTTTTTTAATTATGGTGGTAATGGTAGTAGGCAGGAGGGTGTTATGGAAAAAGGAACTACACAGCAGTATCAAACTCAGCAGAAAGTCACTGGGCAGAGATCACAATAAGCTCTCTGGTACTCCCATACCACGTGCATTTTATTACAAATCCAGCCTAGCTCATCTACTTGTATGGTAAAGAGGGCATCTCTATAACTCCACTATACAAGATAATTGAGAGGGAAAAAATCCATAATGGTATTATGGATGAGAGCAAAAGAGCTATTATGAGATGGGAATGATGTGGCTCCCATAATGAGGAGGCCATATCTAAACCACAGATAGTATTTACACTCAAAATTCTCCTTTCTTTGATTTTGTTAAAGCAACAGGAGTGAAAAATCAGGAGTCCAGACTTCTGCAGCAATGCCTGACATTTTTACCAAAAAAAAAAAAAAAAGGCAAAAATAATTTTGCATTTTTTAAATCCATATTTCCTTGGTTCAGCTCAGGATCAGCAATTACAAGTAAGATTCTGCCAAATCATATTGCCCTGTAGCAGTTTCTGGTTGCTCAGAACAGTCTTTCCTGTGGCTGTTAGACCACATCACACAGATAAAATGCAAGATGTGGCATTGTATATAAAAGCATCTTTTAAACACCAAATGTACAACCTTTAACTAAGCATATGAGCTTGCCTAAAACTGGGCCTCAACTTCATTCTCAAAGAAAATGTATCTGGTACTTCCAGAAACTGTTCTGAGAGAAGACAAAAAGTTACCAATTATATACCAAGAAAAAGCTAGCCTTGTGGAAAGAGGAAAAGCTATTTAAAATGAACCCATTCATTGATAAAAATGCAATTACTCCTGTTAGATACAACCCGATCCAAAGTTCTAAGTGTGGGGTTAAATCCCTCATGTTCCTTGAAATACAAACCTTTCAATAAACCAGGGGCAGCAGCAAGGTTTTGATTTTTCCCATTACTGCCATAAGAACTTCTGTTAAATACATTAATTCAGGGCATAATAATGCAATAATAATGGACAACATCAAACTGGCAAAGTCCTGCAAGTACATCTCAATTTTTATGTTTTGTTAGAAAGGTCACTCATTAACAAACTAATGGCACACTGGGGCAGATTCCAGGAGTGTGCACATCACCTGAGCTTCATCAGCATCATTGAACCTCAGCACACCCTCCTGCCAGCCTGCAGATGGGGCCTTCAGGGCTCCTAGAGACACACAACACAACGTGTATGCACATACACACCCATGTGGAGAGATAAAATCCCACAGAGTGTGTATTTACACACATAATCATCATGCTTTAATACTGAGCAAATTCCACCAGCTCTTTTGAAATGAATGTCATTAAGACCAAAGCAGATGCTGAGCTGCTGAGAAAACCCAAACACAGGAGCTAAAGCTACATCCTTTTTTGGTTAAATACACAAACCTTGTCCTGGTTTCCTTTCTGTGAAAAACTGAAATCCTGAAAGGCTTCCTGAGCTGGTTCACGCTTTTGAAATTGTAGCTGAATCAGTACCCTGGTACCAGGTTCCTGCCATACTCAGAATGATCATGAAGACCTTTCCCATGACAAACCAAGGCTCATTGCTGCTGGAGAAATTATGTCAAATATTTTTTTACTGTTTGACACTTTCAAGGATGATTACTGCTAACCTAATATGCAAATGGGAGTATCAGAAATATGCAGATTATACATATTTAAACTCTAATACAGGATTATATGAGAGCACTTACTGTTGCAGTGTTTGCCATTGACACAAATTCATTGAGATAACTTGGCTGTAGCAACCAAGAACAACACACAAACCATAATGCCCAGTTTCACAGGAGGGGAGGAGAATGGACACAAGCAAAGCAAATTTGTGATTTAATGCAAAGCTGAATGAACCATTGTCCAGAACACACACCACAAAACACAGTCAACATACCCTGAGACCTCCCCACATAAACTGCAAATCACTCATGGCAGGAATTGGAGGTGTCTGAGGTGGTTTGTGCAAGGACTGTTAAACACCTTATTTGCACCTTTATGGTTACCAATTAGATATTGTAAATATCTATTTAATACTGCCACACATACCTCTACACAATTACAAGAATGCTCTTGTCCCAAGGAAGACATGGACCACACAATATCCTTTGGAAACAGATGTTTCAATGGAACAGAAGATAGCCCACTGTTCAGGTTTCTAGAAAAGCAGTTAAAAAATAAGGCAGAGGAAAGATTTGTTTTCAGCTCACAATAGATGGACTATTTGTAAAATGGCAAAGCAAGAGTTAATCTAATTCCCTAAAGCTCCTTATAAAATGACAGCTCTTAAAAGGGTCGTACCTACACTTATAGCTAACCATGCAAGTTGCAAGGAAGTGAAGAATCAGGCCCACTTGACTCTAATCCTACTGAGTAAAATATATATTTGTACATTAATCAGAGTGTGCACAGAAATACCTATATAACAATACATAAGGAAATGAACGGATTAAAGCACAGAAAACTCCAGATGCTGGAAAAGATTTTGCATCCTTATTTTTAGCAGTCAGCATCAGCAAGATTGTCTTTCAAAGGAAAGAGAGAAACTGACTTCACAAAGACACTTGCATTTCAGGTCAGCGGTACTTAGGCAGTATTTCTGTTCCCAGATGGCTTCCTGAGTATATTTATAAGATGCAGAAAAAAAGGACCTGCAAATATTTCCACACTCACTGCATTTTAATCTGGACAAGGGATTAAAGGGAACTGCTTCCCATTGCTTGCATAACAGTCACTAACACACTTCACATGCCCATGCCTGTCTGAGCAATTTCCATTCCAAAAGGACAGAAGATACTTGGCCCTTGAAGCCCTGCTACAGGAACCACAGAAAACCTAAGGATGCACATCAGTACTGAGGATCAGACACAAGTTATTGCCACTCTCTGTTATTTACTCCTGAAATTCTTTGCACAAGCAACAACAATGTACAATGATCTGATAAACAGTACTGCTTTTTTTTTCTTTCAAGGTCAGTTCCAAGAAACCCTTGCTAGAATCAGCTAATTAATTTCTGGCCTCTTTAACTACAGGGTATTTGAAGCCACATGTTATGAATCATTTTCAGTTGAGATATTAAAATCAGATTACAACAGAAAAGCCTTGTAAATATTTGCCTTCAAATGAGGCTAAGAATAAATATATATTCAGTAATTCATCCATATTTAGCAGATATTAAAGAGACAAAGCATAGCTTTAAATTCACTTATCATTTTATACAAAGAGGGGAAATATGAAACTTGGCTTGATTAGCTTGTTTCTTCCTATGCTTTGTAATACCTTATTAAAATTTGAACTTTGAAATTGATATTATCAGTCAAATAATGTCAGCAGAAATATTTAATCTGTGTTAGAGCTTTATTAATAGAACTTTTATTTGAAGTGTTTTATAGCCAAAGAGGAAAAAAATAATAAAAAGAAAGCCTGAAATGGACTTGGATGGTTGATTTGACTTCACTGATCTCATTTTGAAACCCTACATAACGTCCTGCTAAAGAAAAATCTCTAAATCTAGCTTCCCACATACACACACTTTAGACTTCCAAGACTACAAAGCCCTCACTGAGTGACCTGTTCCTTTTTGACTGGCAGGTATTCAGGTCTTCATGCAACACAGGGTACAACTGGTCTTCCACACAAGGCAAAAAAAAGACAGTTGAGCTCACTGGAAAGGACTCATAAAAGACATTTTCTCTCTTCCTCCCTTCTGATAATATTTTAACCATTAAAGAATGTCCATACGGTATAGAAGGGAAATAGGGAAATGATTGCTTCCTGTCTGGTTTTGACAAATGAGTAGTATTAACTTATAAAATAATTTTTTAGACCTCTGATAGACCAAACCCCAAAATTAAATATAATTATTCTGACAAAAATGAGAATGACATTGCAGAGCCTCCAAGGGTGACATTAGAAATAAAAATCACTTCAGAATTTTGCTTATAGAGGAGCCACATTTATGGAAATCTGAGTGACTGTCATTCATAGTATTCCATTTTGTGCTGTAGCAATGACATTGGAAATATATTTCAGTTTCCCTGTAAAGTATCTTTTTATCTCCACTGACACATGCACCAAATACTGCAGAACGCAACCTATAAAGAAATATATATGAGAAATAGAATCATTGAGTCTTGCTCTGTGTTCTTGTTTTTCCAGCAAATATTCTAGTTGTCAGCCATGTCCGTTATAAATTTGCAAGGATGGGATTTATCTTGAGAATAGAGGAAAGAGAAAGGGACAGAGAGGAAAGGAAGAGAGAGGGAAGGAGGGAAGAAGGGAAGAGGAAGGAAAGATGAAGGTGATAAAGAAGGAGAAGAAGGGGAAAGGTAAAAGGGGAAAAGAGAAGAAAGGAAGGAAGGAAGGAAGTGGCGGAAGGAAGTGGTGGAAGGAAGTGGCGGAAGGAAGGAAGGAAGTGGCGGAAGGAAGGAAGTGGCGGAAGGAAGGAAGTGGCGGAAGGAAGGAAGTGGCGGAAGGAAGTGGCGGAAGGAAGTGGCGGAAGGAAGTGGCGGAAGGAAGTGGCGGAAGGAAGGAAGGAAGTGGCGGAAGGAAGGAAGGAAGTGGCGGAAGGAAGGAAGGAAGTGGCGGAAGGAAGTGGCGGAAGGAAGTGGCGGAAGGAAGTGGCGGAAGGAAGTGGCGGAAGGAAGGAAGGAAGTGGCGGAAGGAAGGAAGGAAGTGGCGGAAGGAAGGAAGGAAGGAAGGAAGTGGCGGAAGGAAGGAAGGAAGGAAGGAAGGAAGGAAGGAAGGAAGGAAGGAAGGAAGGAAGGAAGGAAGGAAGGAAGGAAGGAAGGAAGGAAGGAAGGAAGGAAGGAAGGAAGGAAGGAAGGAAGGAAGGAAGGAAGGAAGGAAGGAAGGAAGGAAGGAAGGAAGGAAGGAAGGAAGGAAGGAAGGAAGGAAGGAAGGAAGGAAGGAAGGAAGGAAGGAAGGAAGGAAGGAAGGAAGGAAGGAAGGAAGGAAGTGGCGGAAGGAAGTGGCGGAAGGAAGTGGCGGAAGGAAGTGGCGGAAGGAAGGAAGTGGCGGAAGGAAGTGGCGGAAGGAAGTGGCGGAAGGAAGGAAGGAAGTGGCGGAAGGAAGGAAGGAAGTGGCGGAAGGAAGGAAGGAAGTGGCGGAAGGAAGGAAGGAAGTGGCGGAAGGAAGTGGCGGAAGGAAGTGGCGGAAGGAAGTGGCGGAAGGAAGTGGCGGAAGGAAGGAAGTGGCGGAAGGAAGGAAGTGGCGGAAGGAAGGAAGTGGCGGAAGGAAGGAAGGAAGGAAGGAAGGAAGGAAGGAAGGAAGGAAGGAAGGAAGGAAGGAAGGAAGGAAGGAAGGAAGGAAGGAAGGAAGGAAGGAAGGAAGGAAGGAAGGAAGGAAGGAAGGAAGGAAGGAAGGAAGGAAGGAAGGAAGGAAGGAAGGAAGGAAGGAAGGAAGGAAGGAAGGAAGGAAGGAAGGAAGGAAGGAAGGAAGGAAGGAAGTGGTGGAAGGAAGTGGCGGAAGGAAGTGGCGGAAGGAAGGAAGGAAGTGGCGGAAGGAAGGAAGGAAGTGGCGGAAGGAAGGAAGTGGCGGAAGTGGCGGAAGTGGCGGAAGTGGCGGAAGTGGCGGAAGTGGCGGAAGTGGCGGAAGTGGCGGAAGTGGCGGAAGTGGCGGAAGGAAGGAAGGAAGGAAGGAAGGAAGGAAGGAAGGAAGGAAGGAAGGAAGGAAGGAAGGAAGGAAGGAAGGAAGGAAGGAAGGAAGGAAGGAAGGAAGGAAGGAAGGAAGGAAGGAAGGAAGGAAGGAAGGAAGGAAGGAAGGAAGGAAGGAAGGAAGGAAGGAAGGAAGGAAGTGGCGGAAGGAAGGAAGTGGCGGAAGGAAGGAAGGAAGGAAGGAAGGAAGGAAGGAAGGAAGGAAGGAAGGAAGGAAGGAAGGAAGGAAGGAAGGAAGGAAGGAAGGAAGGAAGGAAGGAAGGAAGGAAGGAAGGAAGGAAGGAAGGAAGGAAGGAAGTGGCGGAAGGAAGGAAGGAAGGAAGTGGCGGAAGGAAGTGGCGGAAGGAAGGAAGGAAGGAAGGAAGGAAGTGGCGGAAGGAAGGAAGGAAGTGGCGGAAGGAAGGAAGGAAGTGGCGGAAGGAAGGAAGGAAGGAAGTGGCGGAAGGAAGGAAGGAAGGAAGTGGCGGAAGGAAGTGGCGGAAGGAAGTGGCGGAAGGAAGTGGCGGAAGGAAGTGGCGGAAGGAAGTGGCGGAAGGAAGGAAGGAAGTGGCGGAAGGAAGGAAGGAAGGAAGGAAGGAAGGAAGGAAGGAAGGAAGGAAGGAAGGAAGGAAGGAAGGAAGGAAGGAAGGAAGGAAGGAAGGAAGGAAGGAAGGAAGGAAGGAAGGAAGGAAGGAAGGAAGGAAGGAAGGAAGGAAGGAAGGAAGGAAGGAAGGAAGGAAGGAAGGAAGGAAGGAAGGAAGGAAGGAAGGAAGGAAGGAAGGAAGGAAGGAAGGAAGGAAGGAAGGAAGGAAGGAAGGAAGGAAGGAAGTGGTGGAAGGAAGTGGCGGAAGGAAGTGGCGGAAGGAAGGAAGGAAGTGGCGGAAGGAAGGAAGGAAGTGGCGGAAGGAAGGAAGGAAGTGGCGGAAGGAAGGAAGTGGCGGAAGTGGCGGAAGTGGCGGAAGTGGCGGAAGTGGCGGAAGTGGCGGAAGGAAGGAAGGAAGGAAGGAAGGAAGGAAGGAAGGAAGGAAGGAAGGAAGGAAGGAAGGAAGGAAGGAAGGAAGGAAGGAAGGAAGGAAGGAAGGAAGGAAGGAAGGAAGGAAGGAAGGAAGTGGCGGAAGGAAGGAAGTGGCGGAAGGAAGGAAGTGGCGGAAGGAAGGAAGGAAGGAAGGAAGGAAGGAAGGAAGGAAGTGGCGGAAGGAAGGAAGGAAGGAAGTGGCGGAAGGAAGTGGCGGAAGGAAGTGGCGGAAGGAAGGAAGGAAGTGGCGGAAGGAAGTGGCGGAAGGAAGTGGCGGAAGGAAGGAAGGAAGTGGCGGAAGGAAGGAAGGAAGTGGCGGAAGGAAGGAAGGAAGGAAGGAAGGAAGGAAGGAAGGAAGGAAGGAAGGAAGGAAGGAAGGAAGGAAGGAAGGAAGGAAGGAAGGAAGGAAGGAAGGAAGGAAGGAAGGAAGGAAGGAAGGAAGGAAGGAAGGAAGGAAGGAAGGAAGGAAGGAAGGAAGGAAGGAAGGAAGGAAGGAAGGAAGGAAGGAAGGAAGGAAGGAAGGAAGGAAGGAAGGAAGGAAGGAAGGCAAATGGAAAAAAATAAGAGGACAGAAAAAGAAATCTGTCTAACTAAACAAATTTTAATATGACTCCCAGTATTTTGATTAATATGGCAAGGAATAAATGTTGATTTCACAGGGAATCAGATTTCAAAGGTGTTCAATAATCTTAAATTTATAATTTTAAAAATGTAATGCCTCTCTTCATTACTTTGTTATGACCAAAGTCTTCCTTATGTAAGCACAAAATAGAAGAATTCTGCATGTAGTCAAAAAGATCCCCACTTATGTATCAGACTTCCTTTTTGTCACACATACATAGGTCCAGATATTTGATTCATACAAGAACAACAGGTCATAGCTCTTAGGAACAAAGAGGGAAAAGATAATGCTCACCACTTCATCATGGTTTTATCAAATTGAGTAAAAAGTCTAAAACCTAGAGGTACTTGCAAAGAGCTGATCATCCTTTGTCAACAGTAAAAACAAAACAAAAAGCCTTTCAGGTCTCTACCTCCCTGTTGATCTGTGAATGTCTGCCTTTGATAATGTTCCATAATACCAGCAGAGGTTATGGCATTATCCACTGTGAGCAGTTCATGAAGACAGACACTAAAAAGAGGACTTTGAATTCTCTACTTGATGTTTTCTTTCATAATGAAATTTATGAAATGTGTTAGAAATCACCCTACAGTAGCAGGGTGAAACAGATTGTTTCACTCCTGAAAACTTGACTAAAATCGCAGAGCCACAATTGAATTTCTGTACATAGAAAGGGCACTAAATAAATTGCTTTCCCGAGACTATGAAAGTCATGGTGAAAATGGGGAGGAAGGGTGCTTATTACAAGCATGAGATATTAAAATAAGTTATATAAACACCAGAGTTTGTAACAGGGACTCTGCTGCTGGTGCTGTTTTACAACCTGTTTGCAGAAAATCTCCATGTCCAATGCTCTTCCTGGCACTGCTCCTTTCACCCCCCACCCTCATCCACAGGTCCTGGGTGCCATCCAAGGCAAGAGGATCACATGCCATCTGTGGCAACCCTCAGGAGGCCTCAGTAGAGATTTGTAGAAATTTGTAGAAATTCACTTGGATTTTTATTTCAAGCAGCATTAACCCTTAGTCCCTTTCCTAAATTTCTCACTTAGTGAAAAAAAAGACTTTATTCAAGTATAGACAAAAAAGAAAAAAATCAGAAACAATAATACAGTTCCTGCCAACCAAACACTGGTCAGAGGCAGAAGTTTTGGGTCCTACTGTGCCTCAATTTACAGAGAGAACTTTTCATGCCAAACAAGAAAAATAATAGAAAATCCAGGAGTGAAGGTTTCTGCTTTGTGCCCCTTCAGCCCCACTCTGTTTTCTTTTTAGTTTGGAGATTTTTTTTCCTTTTTGTAGCAATATTTTTTGGAGCATAACAGATTCTACTCTTTATAGCTTTTATCCTGAAGAGTTTTTTTTCCTTTCTCAAGACAAAGTTAGCGCTCACACTTTCTTAGTAGACCTTAGCCATGTGACATTACTGGTATACGAATGCAAGCTTTGATATTTTAGTAGTTTTATAACTGAAAAAAAATACCATCAGATTTGAGATTAGTCACAAAAAAAAAGGCTGATACCTGTTACATGGGATCAGCTTTCTTTTAAAAGCATACATTACTAATAAATATAGCAGAAATATTTAGATATTATTTGGTTTATATTAATATTATCTTAATATTCACAACTTACATTTTATTGTAGAATTTGAAAACAACAGTGGCATTAAATGTGAGATTGTGAAAGAGATCCATAGAATTTGTGTCACTGGCCTGCAGAAGAAGTTGTTATCCAAAAAGTAACAGGAATTTTTCAGAGTCCTGCATCAAATTGGCAGTAATATTAAATGGCAAGGGTTGCATGATTATATCAGCACTTCTTGTATTTTCTCTCCAGCACCCCAGTATACTGAATTAATTCAATATTTCCCTTGGGTTGGAGGCAGAAAATAGCATGAAAAAATGCAAAATAACCTGCCACCAATTTTGGAAGGGGATTTATTTGTGATGTTTTCTTTCGGACTGCAATCTCCTGAAGAGCCAAAGGGCACGGTTAGTTTAACAGGGTTTGTACGAGACGATGGCTCCAGTCTGCATCCTTTGGGCAAGTCCACAGGACATAGCAACCAGCTGGGATGATCAAGCTGAAATGTGCATAGACATCACCCCTGAAAAGTAGCTGTGGTCAGAAAAGCCCACTTTCTCAGGCACACAGGGCTGGCTGGGAATCATTTACTTCTGGCAGAGAAGCTGTAGCCTCATCATGGACCTGACCTGAGATTTACCTCCCTTCTCCTTTGCTGAGCCCATGGCAGGAGCCAAAGCAGACACACTGAGAACATGGTGGGAGCTGGAGATTTGAAAATGTGTAAGAAATGGCAGGGAAAAACGAATTCTGAAGGAGACATGAGGCTGCTCAGGAAAGGAGGGAGGGAGGGAGGCAACAGCTCACCAGGCTGAGCCTTCCGTGCTGCAGGAGAGGAGCAGAGGAGGCTGCGTGTGTGCTCTTCCAGGAGGTATGCCAAGCATATGATTGCTGCTGATGGGGAAAGAGTTTCAGCAAACAAGCACATTCTTTGTAATGCAAAGGAGATGTTTCATTACGCACCGGCTGAGGAGTGTTACTCCGGCTCTGTGGGTGCGTGAAACGAGAGGCGGCATCCTGACCCAGATGGCGTGACCCAGCTGTCGAGGCACCACGGCTGCATGGGCCAGGAAGCTGGTTTTCTGGGCAAAATATTGCACAGAGACAGTGTCTAAGTTTTTATATTTAAACCCTTGAATTTAAGTGTGTGGCCACTCCCAAAAGGAATATATCATACAGTTGTTCAGTGGGCAAGAACAGCTATGACCTCAGCATTTAAAACAATATCTGAAACACATTTTAGGCAAGAAAGTAGCAAAATCACTCAGTTAATACATGGCTAAGACAAAAACACAGGTTGCTGGTGTCTTTTTGGCTTATAATACCACCTACATGACCACATGCAAAACTTGCCCTGTTGAAACCCTGCAATGCAGGGTTGGAAATGTTGCTGAAAAATCTTTAAGTCCCCTGAGGGGACTTTTGTTTTTAACCAGTTTAAAATATTTCTATCCAGCATTTCTATCCAGTTCTGCAGTTTCCCCCTCTAATGATTGAAATCAATGTGCGGGGCCCAACTTTTTTTGCTGCTCTCCTACCCTATGAAAATGATGCTGGTGTGTGCTTTGTGCTGGCTTTCCCCATCACCCAGTGGGTGAATTTTGTATCCTGCCTTGTTAGTGGCACAGCAGGCCGCCAAAAGGAAACCGAGTTGTTTGTACGAGATGAGATGTTGGGCTGCCAACTGTTATAAATCTTGTGCTACTTACAGCTTCGGCTTTTCTTCAAGTCTACTCCACCCCCTGCTGTGGTTTCGACTGTTGGAGCAACATTAGGAGGCACAACTGAAAGCAGTAATATTGGCATTTGTGGGGAAAATAAGAGAAAAAGCAAGGCACAAATGTTTCATTGCAAGAACTATATGCATAAGACCTGTAGCCGCAGACATTCAGGCTCTGTGACAGCAGAAAGGGGATTTGCCCCCTGCAATATTTACCTGTAACTGTATTCATTGGCACCAGCTTGTTTCGTAAGTGTAAATGCTTGTAACCTTGCACGTGCTTCCCCACTGTCATATCATATTAAATGAGCTATAATTGTAGTCTATTAGAGTGCAATAACCTAAAAGTGATAGTGCATGACAGCACCTGTCAACACATCATGGAGGATTGTACAGAATGCTGAATTATACCCATTTTATACCACATTAATGAGGCAGCTCATTCTTATCCGGTCATAAATAAACAGGTTTCAATTTCTTTATACACCATGAGAAGCTGGTTGATTTTTTTTTTTCCCTTTTGCATAGAGAGCCAAAGAAGTCACGATAGGGTGATCTATTGCCTTAAAAGGAACATTGGAGTGTGGTCATTAATGACAATGAGGACACTATTTTTATCATTATTAATTGTTTTATGAATCCATCTTGGTGTGACTGCTTCTTTCCATTTTTTCTGGGAAAAAAATATAGAAACACATAACAAAAAGCAAGGGTTGTTCCTAATAAACTTTTAATATGAAATAAATTTATTCAGCAGCACCCAAAGGACAGAGCAATATGGGCAGAAACCCAATCCCCTTAAGATCAATGGCTGTTCTGGGGTCTAGTTCTCCCTCATAAACTCTTTAAGTCAGGTTTGAACTGGGAATGGGAAGAGAAAAAAGGAAAATGACAGTAGGGAGAAGACAGACAGAGAATGAGAGGCTTTCAGACAAATCAAAAGAAAAGCAAATGGATCAAAGCACATGTATAGTGCCCATTATTTTCTGTAACCTAACTAGATCACGGTGTCTTCATTTTGGAGAGCTGCTTAGGCTTCAGAGCCATAAATAACTGCCTGTGCTCTCCTGTGAGCCCATGTGAGGAGAGGTTGGTACAGTCCCTGTGAGCAAAGCTCTCACCCCCTGACCCAGACAGGGGCCCTGGGCACCAAATATATACACCCCAGGTCAGTGATTCTGAGAGGTGGATGCGAGAAGGGTGGTCATGTTAGACAGCTTCCTTCCTTTTCTTGCTCAAAGTTACTCAGCTAATGTAAGAAGAAGTGATTCATTCAGCAGCTATTAAGTGTATACATAAAGTATATTGTGCAGAAATAAAACATGCTTAAGAGAGACAGCCAATAAAGAGTAGATGGTACTTATAAGAGGGAAAATATTTTCAATGTAATGAATATTAAAGGACTGAAAGAAATTGGCTACCAAACAAAATGATCACTAAATTCTGATCCTTTGCCAGGCATCTCCCACAGGGTCTGTGTGATGGGTGTCTTTTGGCTCCTGGGAAACAGCTTCTGCTCCTTCTTTGATCTTTGAACTGTTGCAGGAAGAAGAGCAAGCTTGAAAGCACAGCCCACAGGAGGCATGCCAGCTTTTCTAGGAAGTGAGAAAGAGAGATCCAGCCTTGGGAGCTGACACCTGGGCAGTCAGCGTGACCAGACAATGATCTCACCCACCCTCAGCTCTACACAGCACCCCCAAACCACCCTCTGCACCTTGGGTAACCCCCAGCTCGCCACAGGAATGATGACTTTGGAACTACAGGGAAAACCTGTGATGCTTATCTGAATACTCTGACACCACAGGCTATTTTATTCTTTTTTTTCCTCAGGACTGGTGATGGGCAATTTTGCCAGTAGTGAGTGTTATGGAATGCTCAAGTAAAAATTTCTTCATTTGTGAAGCCTTATTTAAATTTTTCATTTATTACTTAAAAATAAAAAACTAAATTATTTCTTCACTTGAATATTTTCTCTCTAATCTTAGCTTCATAATAGAGAAACAGATTAAGAATTATGTTGTTCATGTACAGAAAAATTAAGTTTAAAATCCTCACTTGAAAATCAAGCAATCATTTCCCTCAGAATTTGTTTACAACCTATCGTCCAACAAATGCACTGTCCTGTGAAAGAAGGGTTGAATGACAGAGGAAGCAATGTTGTTAGGTACTAGGCAAATAAGTCAGGTCAAAATTGTTCCTGAAATTGGCTTGATTTGGATAATAATTTTGACTGAAAAGGACTGTGATTTCAAAAAAAAAAAAAATTTCATATTTTTGCAATATTTTTCACATATTTTCAAAAAATATTTTTTTGTCCAAAAGTTATTTCTAAACTTCTCTAAATTTAAGATGCACTTAATGAGCATTTCAATCCCTCCAAATAAATGAATCGTTAACTTTGACTTCAGCCCCAAATAATTTTTCCTAACCTTTTTTTTTTAATTTTTCCGAGAAAGCCAATAAAATTTTATGCTTCAGGTCAATCCAAAATGAATGGTTTTTTTCTTCAGTTTGACCAGTGAACTGAAAAATCAATTATTCACACAACTCCTCTTTAAAATGGCTTGGAACCGTCTAATTGTGCATGTAGGCAGCTACTTACTGTGTGATCTTATTACTGCTCTCCTAATTCTTGCTCTTTTCCCGCCTGGCTTTGTTGTGTTTTGTTCTGTGTCAGACCATAGACTGTTGCAGTCAGACATTTTGCCTTCCTGACATCTGAGATCTGTGTGCAGGGCAATTATTGCTATGCCAGTAGTACATAAGCAGCACAGGGTATGTCCTTCACTTGTCCATCAGTTCTCACTGGCATCTGGGTGCCTTCCTTGTTGTTGCAAGTGACATCCCCAGCACACAGGATTCATGGTCCTCTATTTCCTCCTGAAAGTAGTAATTCTGTTCTACAAATTAACCATTTAACCTTTCCTATCTTGCCTGTCCACTGCCATTTGAACTAGAAGCCAACTCAAGGAAGGGAACACAACAGAAGCCTTTCAAATGTCCATAGCAGAGGGAGAGCTAAGTGTTTGATTTCCAAACTGGAAAGCAGGTGAGAAGCAGCATATGATGGAGAAGGTTGGAAAAGTTTGGTTTCCACCTGCACAAAATGTCAGTAAAGCAAGAATAGATTAATGAATGAGTGGTTCTTGCTGTAGATATAACTACCAGATCATTCAAGTATCTTCATCTTTCACTGTCTTTCCCTTTTTTGTTGTTGTTGTTGTTGTTGTTGTTGTTGTTTGTTTTATTAGTTGATTTTTTTTATTTTCTTAAAGAAACATGTAGTCGTGCTTTCTGGTCTCTGCTTAGTCTGAGTGTATTTCAGTGGACTTACACCTTGTTTACAGTGTGGCAGTAAAGGTTTCTTTGTAACCTAAGAACAAAATTTTAACTGAGATGCACTGTAAAAATCCTTGAGTCCTCCTCAAAACAAAATGAATATTTCACCTTGACCCAGAAAAATGGTAGATATTGTCAAACACTTACTGTAGAAAGCAGAGAGAGAGGAAAAAGCAAAGTTTGCTCATACACTGGCCTCAGATGACTATCAATCATTCATAAATTACTCCTATGTTGTTTTGATTTTGTTTTTTCTTTAAAGATTTTTAGTGTCCTTATAAAGCACCAGTGCATCTCTCATCACCCCCAACTAAAAACGCAGTTCTAAAGAATCTTCCTCCAAATATGATGCCCAGTCTGGAAAACATGTTTCTCTCTGAAAGGGGACTCACTGGAAGCTTATAAAACAAGAACCTTTCTATTTTTAAAGTGTTTCCCATATATCCTCTGGACATATAAGTCATAGCTCTCTGCCTCTGTGAAAGACTGAAGCCAAGCAAGAATCTCTGCATTAGGCTGCTCTGTGTTTCAGTGCACTGAAAAAACACTGATGAGGATGACAGTGAGTGATCAGCAGGAAGCTTTCACAGAAATCCTGACACTAGCCTGTTTTCCAGCAGCAAAGAACTACCATTTAGACCTTTGAGATCCTAGCTGAGAAGGCAAAAGATGTCAAAGATGGCCAAAGAAAAACCAGTCAAAGTCTAGCCTCCCCAAGAGTTTAGTTCAAAAGAGGACTTTACATTTTTGGTGTTGCTCATGGTCTCCTGAAGCCTGGGTGCAGGCCACAGTCTGGCACAGAGCAGAGAGAAGGAATGAGCACCTGACACCAGGAGCCCAAGGGACAACTCTGGGAGCAGCAACTTACATCGCTAGCAGAAAACCACACACCATTTCACATGTAGGGAGCATACCATGGAATAAATTGTACCTACTCAATTAACTGTGCTTTGCAGCTCTATATTATTAGCTGCTGAGGGCAACTGGTGCCTTGGCAGTGCAGTCAGTGAGGATTGCACATGCAGCCTGAACTTGCTAATTGAGCACTGTGAGTGAGTGCACGCAGCAGCTCGGCTGGCTGATGGCCCAGGCTGCAGCACACAGCAAGCAGTGTCCTGGGGTCTGCTGCTGGACAACCAGAACAATTATCTGTGCTAAAGCAGCACCACCTCTGTAACCTACACACCAGCAACAACTTGCCAAGCACTGGCTCGCTACATGAAAGCAAATTTGACACCTGATTTGCAGGGGCTGGGCTGAGTACAGAAGGAGGCTTCCTTCTCCTCGGCTGCATTTCTAAATGAATCTTTATCTGACAACCAAGTACCACCCACATTTGCCAGCTGACACCCTGCGTCAGGCTCTGCTCCGGTTTTGTAAATTCCATGAAGAACAGGGGACAGCCAAAGTGCAAGAGCACACGGATCTGGGGTCCTTGTTTTGGAGTTTGGTGATGGTTTTTGCTACTCTTCAATGCCAGTGGAATCTTAAAAGATTAGTACAAATGATACAGACTTGTGTAATGCTTGACATCGGATTCTTCAACTTCTGAGCTCTCTACGAAAGAAGTTTGCAGTTTAATTAGAATGGCTTACATCCAGCAAGTGTATTCAGATTAAACAAAAATTAGAACATAGGGGTATTTTCTTTCCTGAAAGTATCTCAAATAGGGAGAGGGGAGAATTTGTTTACATTCGTGCACTGTGGGTTTGTTTTAGAAGCATACTGCCAGGGCAGATACTTGTGGCTGGAGGCCAAGGGGAGACCCTGCAGGCTAAGTTAGAATGGGTCCTTGTTGTCCAATGTGCTAGTGCGAAAAGGAGAGAATGATATTAGGCCTCTGCCCAGAAACCTTTTCTTGTTATGGCCCAACAGGAAAAGAAATGTGAAGTCTGATTATCTTCATAGATGATTTCCTATCTTTTGAACTCCTCTTCTTGTTGAAGGTATCACGGGTAAATCCCATTAGCTTTGATCTGAGCCTTTCCCAACACCCCGTAAAACACAGCTTTGCATACCAGGGCATGAACAACAGCAATAAAAGGGGTTCACTTAAGTGTAGAATTTTACGGATCCATCTGCCAAGCATTTCTTCACCAGAGGAGAAACACATTATGAGTCTAAGCAGATGCCAGGTCTCACCAAACTGTTCATTGACAGCAAAACATCAAGCCATACCCATAATTGCCTGACCTGGTTGCTACACATTGGAGATGAATCTGAAAAAAATCACTGATGCACTGACTCTGAGGGAGCACTTCAGGGAATGGAGATGTGAGGAGATGATGCTGAGGACACTCAAGCCCTTTCTCTGTTTATCCTTGACGAAACATGCTCCTCACCAGCAGAAGTATCTCAGTTTCTCTGAGGATGCAGAAGAGGGAAAGATGTACACAATATTTATAATCAGTTGAGATGTCACATTCACATTCCTGATCACATTCCTGATCTCTGAGAATGGCAGAGCAGAAGAATAGGCAGTTCTCCTGCATAACACTGGTAAATGGTATGCAGGAAAAATAAGGGCACTGTTCAAGGATATGGATAAATAAGTATGACCCCACATTAATAGAATTACAGAGTTATTTTAGCTGGAAGGGACAAGTGGAGGTCATCTGCTCTGATTACCTTCTCAAGACTGGTCTTGCTTTGATGTTGGTAAGTCAGACCTACCATAGTGAGGGGGTTCAACTGGTCATAAAGGACAACATGGATTTTAGAGCCCTGGCAGCATTTTCTGACACCCTCAGTCCCCCTGAACACCCAGAAGTTGTCTGAGTCCCTAATGAGGAGCCAGGGAGGGACAAAGGGCCCATGCAGTGTTTGAGCTGCGGCATAGCACCTACTGAGCCTTCCCACTGGGATAAAACTCTTAAGAACTGGGTCTACCTCACTTTTCCCAGCAAGTGAGGCAATCCAAGCCATGCCCAATGTTTACATCACCAGTGTGTTCAGAGCTTGCCTGAGAGGAACTTTCTGTGGGATGGTGAATTCCCCTCTGCCTTTTCACATAGTCTGTGTTTGCTGTCACAGAAGACAATACTGTACAAAGGTTCTCTGGTTCTCTGGGGTCAAGACACATGTGAAATATCTCCAGATGAGTGTCCTTCCCACTGTCTCCCATTCATTTTTTTTTCTCCTTCTCTCTTCCCCCATCAGCTTTTGCTGATGTACAGACTCCCAGTATTGCTTAGGAGAGCTGACCATTCGACTTCTGCCTTCCCAGGCCTCCAAACACCTTCCCAGCTGCAAACACAAGGGCAGAGCATGGGCAAGCACTTGCCAGAAGGGGCCATGCCCTTAGAGAGAGACATTTTATTTGCACAGACTAAAGCCCCCCCTGCACACCTAGGTGCTAGAAAAACCTGACCACCCAAATGTTTGTGCAAAGGGAATAAAAGGAGCAGGAACGTGATCAGATGGAATCACTAGCTAGCTTTAGCAAACACGGGCTCTAATTAATTTTTTCCTCCCATTGTTTACCCAGCTTTGTATGTAACTGAAAGCTGAACTGGGCTTATCAGTAATTACCAACAGTTCTGAAAACTTTACACATTATTGTGCAGCGTTACTACACAGGCTAGTGATCCATGAAGATGGGTGTCTCTGCATTCAATGCTAAGCAATGCCTTAAAAAAATCAAAATCTCCCCCAACCCACTATTATGGCTGCTGCGACGAAGGGGAAAAAACGGAGGGGAGGCAGAGGGTGGCAGCGCGTCTGCTTCAGAGCTAATTATGAAAGTTTCCGGGACACGGTGGCGTGCTACCTCGGCAGCAGTGTCAGAGAAGGCTCCACCTGTTGCCAGACTCCTTTCCCAGCCCTGGAATTGCATTTTCCCATTCCATAGTGACACCTGCTGGGAGCAACTGAGCGGAGACTCCCCTGCTGCTCTGCTTGGCAAGGGGCTGAGCAGTGAAAATGAGGGGTCTACGGCAATCAGGCAGATTGATTCCCCTCCTTTCCTTACAGATTGAGCCAGGCTCTTATCAGAGGGAAAACGGATGTCTGCAGCATGATTAATGCTCAGAAACACCCCACATGAGCAGCCCCTGAGACAAGACACTGGAGCCTCATCTGTAGGCCTGCAGGAGAAAGGAGTGAAGAACACTAGAGTGCTGTTTGCATGCAGAGGGCCAAATTTAGCTCATGTAGCAAGGAGGTGAAAGCAGGGTTGAATTTTTCTTCTTTGCGGGAGCTGAAAGGTCTTATGAAAGGAAAGGTCATGTTCCACTTGCTGTTTGCTGACAGTCTTTCTGTAAATATTGGGCAGTGTAGGAAGAAAAGATCTTGGGCCAGTCCCTTTGGTCTGATTCGATATGGTCATTGCAATGGCAGCCCAAACTGTGGCTTCTCTGTGCTTTCTATTCTCCTTTCCTCCTGAGGATTTCACTGTTCCTGCCCAGCATTTAGATTCCATCATGCCTGGCATGTGGGCTGCAATGCATGCATGCAATAACCAGGGAAATGGAAAAATCTTGCCCTAACCCTGCACTTTCCTTTCCCCCTCTTGAAGCTGAAGGGAAAAGACAACTCAGGAGGAAAAGTGCCAAAATGTTTTAGAAATAAACGACAGACACCAGAGTCATCACACATTTTCCTAGGCAGGATAGTAATTTCTGTAATGTATTTTTAACCATGAGGAGTGATGGGAGGGAAGCCACTTAAATCTAATGCAAATGAAGGATTTGTCAGTTACGCAGTTCGTATAATGTCATACGTAGAAAATGTTATAAAAGTGGAGGGATTATGGTGAGGAGAGACATTTCTAAAATTGGAGGCCTCCTTTTAGGGCTTTAGCCCCCTCACTCTTTCAGATCACTGGGAACGTTTTCCTCCAAGGAAGGGCAGGAGTCTCTCTCAAAAACTGTGACAGCTCACTAAGCTACATGTTACTTAAGAAACTTCAGTCTCCTCTTCCAGTTTTTGCCAACTGCTGCTTCTCCTTACTTCAGTTCTTCAGTGATCCCCAACCACTTCAAGCACAGCAGGGCAGTTTTTCCAAATTCTTCCAGGCTATTTCCTTCCTCCCTTCAAGGCAGTGGCAGCTTCTGTGACCAAAAACCTTATCTAATATGGAGGCTTTCCGCTGTTTTGGTTTTGATTCCAGATTGGATTAAAGGTGCTAGAAACAGGACCATTTGTCCGGCTGATGCCAAGTGACAGCATCAGTTTATGGGCACATCTGGAATTTCTTCGCAGCAGTGGCTCAATAGGGTTAATTGCACTGACCTCATTTATAAAGCACTTTGAGATCTTATGAATGAATATAAGTGTTGTAAAAAAAAAAAATCCAATGTATTATAGTTGTTAATATGTATTACTCTCAGGGATAATTATTTAAGCAAGAAATTATTGAATCACCCATTTACCACAAAAAGTAGAGCAGCACCGCAGCCACAGGAGCCTGGCAGGCTGGAAAGAGCATTTAGCCCAGCATTTGGGGCCGTCCTGACCCACTTAATGGCCTTGGTTGTTATTAAGGCTCTATCGAAGGGTAAAACGTGCTTAAGCGTATTAGCCGCTACTCGGTGAAGGTTGACGGACGTGAGACCCTCAAAATAAACAGGGAGGCCAAGAAACCTTTAAATGGCTAACCCGTGAGCTAGCAGCGAACGCTGAGCCGCGGGAGCAGAGCAGCCGGGCTCTCATTAGCGCTAACAAGCCGCTTTCCCGGGAAGCGGCTCCCGGCAGAGCTCCTTTCGAGGGGAGATGAAGCCCCCCGGTGGCCGCCGGACGCCTTGCAGCTCCCGCTCCGCTCCGCACCGCTCCCGGGACCCCGCACCGCTCCCGCACCGCTCCCGGGACCCCGCACCGCTCCCGCACCGCTGCCGGGACCCCGAGGCTCCGCTGGCCACCCAGGGCTCGCCCCGGCCCGGCCGGCTCCACGAGCTCACAGCAGCACGGCCCCGGCCCACACATCCATCCCCCCCGCCAAAAATCCGGCCGCCGAATTTCCCCGGCCCGCAGTTATGAGCGGCCAAGGGAGAGGAAGCACCTCCCAGCCGAGGGGGTTTGTGTCCTGTCTGCAGCAGGTTGCGCAGGGGGGACGTGAATGTCACCCATGTTCCCTCTTAGGTAAACAACAAATAGAAATCTCAACAAACACGATGCAGATTCTCCCTTTCACAGAGGAGGAAATTGGCTGGCATCCCAGTCTCACGAGGGAGACACCTCATGAGATGTTGGCAAATGGTTTTGCCAACCATTTGTCTTAATACTGGGGTAGTTCAGACACTGACACAGTACAAGTGTTCTTCCCAAACTTAAAAGCCACACCTTTGGCATTCTTCACCGGCAGGATCCAAGTGCACTGAAAAGCTGGTGTGGGCCAAATGCTTTATGTTAAATTGCTCTCTTGAAGCCCTATCTTTTTCTGTTATTGAGAAGTTTTTAGACAGCTCTTGCATCTACTGGTATTCCTGCATGTCGGCATTCAGGCAACAACTGAGCAGGCAGTTTGTTTGTGCTGGAATAAGGATCTGACCAAATAAATCAAGCAAATGGCTGATCAAGGAGTTTCAGATACCAAAATGTAGGGCCTTAGCTTCTGAGTGGGCCTTCTACTTTGGACTGTCTAGTTCATGAATTTTTTCTTACTCTGACTGCAGAAGCTCTCAGTTTAAAGAGCCCATAGCTGATTCATGCAGAGTCTTCAATGGATGTGCTTGTTTCACTGTAGCAGCAGAGATATGGACACAGATTACCAAGAGCGATCTGAAGAGTATTTCAATGCCATTGAAATATGCATAGAATTTGTTTGGGTTCCTTTCTGCAGAGCAAAACTGTCAGACATGCTTTTTTACAGTAATTCATAATTGGAATTTAATTACTTAATATTCCCATCTGAATTACAAGTAACTCTTCTTATTGCAGAAAGGTTATCGAAATATTCACTGTGTGAATCACAGGTTAGACTTATAAGAGGGTCTTACACAATAGAACCAACTGTCACCATCCTGTCTTTAAGTGTGTATGTCACTGCCTTGTGACAGATTTATTCAGGATCATTTGTACAATAAGGTACCCCTAGGTTTTCATTAGAGCGAGAAAAACTAAGGTGATAGGAGTTTGGTTTTTTTAAACCAGGCTGGAACTTTTCTTTTCTGATAGTAGAAGCAAGTGCCTCCCATGGATTGCATTCTCTGTAGATATAGAGAGTAGCCAGAAAAATCCTCTGAGGAAATATGAAACTATGGACAGCTTTTCTATATTAGTGTATCAATCCAGCTAAAGAGCTACAACTTACACATACCCTGTTCTGTTCTGAATCCCACCAGTCTCATTTCCCCAGGCACGACTAACACTGGGGAAACCCACAAACTAATGGTGCATTGTGCAACTTCAAAACCACAACAGGCATTTGGAGCTACAGAGACAGGACCACAGCACTGGTACACTGGGCCTTGTTTCTGTGGGGAAGGCAGAGAGCATAATCCCGGTTATTGTTCCTCCTGTCTCTTTGGCCCTCTCTTTGTCTTGTGCACCACAAGCACAGCCACCATCAGAGTACTTAAGCTAACTTTTCTAAGCTAGTTGTCCACATGCACTGCTTCACAGACATGTACATAGACATGTAGTCTCAGAGACTGCATTCTTAGCTGTCCCACAGGACAGCTGCAGGAGCTCACAAAGCTCTTCAGGCTCCTCTCAGTGCCAGGCACAAGCAGGACTGTTCTGTGCATGGTGCAGCACACCAGTGCCTCGAAGGCTGAGGTGCTTCAAGGGAAGCTTAACACTTCCCTCCCTAAAGCCTACTTCTCAGGGAAAGCTGAAAGGGTGCTCTTTTTCTGGATTATGTGCTGTACATGACAAAGAACCAAGATACTTAACACTAGTCCCAGAACGTACAGGAGTATGCTGTACATATTGCTTTGACTAGCAACTTGCTATTTAAAGTTCAGGGCAAAGATTTAAACCCTGAAAAGATTTTTTTCATAATTGCAGGGTTCAGGAGAGGGGGAGGATGATGATGTACAAATGGGCAGGACGTCAGAAAATAGGAGTAAAAAAAAAGGATTACATAAAAAACTTCAGTTTCCTAATCAAGACTCACTGGAGCTTCTTTGAAAGCACTATCCCATATTTCCTGAGAGAGGTTAAATGCAAGCTGATCACTCCAGCTCCTGAATTTAATACATCTATCAGAGTTCACAATGAGCTGGGCATGAGATCAGTCACTTTGTTTTCCATGGAAAATTCTCCTGTTTTACATTAATAGAATAACTAAATTCCCTACTAAATACTGTGTATTTATCGGTTAATTCTTCTTGGGACTAGCTTTTCTTAACTTTGTTCAATGTTTTGTAAAATTCAAGATTAGTCTTATGATATTAAGAGCAGGTTTCAAATCTAGTTCAGATCTCATAAAGATATCCTCTCTGCTACAAAATCTCACCCTGGACTGAACATAAAAAGACAAAATTAGTCCTTTTCAAGACAGAATCATCAAAGATCAGTGCCCATCAAAGAGCTTTACTTGGAGGAATAAAGAAAGAGGCCAAATTTCAAGATAATGCAGACAGTCAGTGAGACTGGAGTGCTTGAAGCTGCTGGAATTTTTTTAAGTCATTCACAAATACTATATCTACCCTTGACAGGTCATTTCATTCTATTTAGCACTTTTTATTCTCTGTGGTTTATAAGCTCTTAAGCAAATGTAAGAGGGAGGAAAAGCTAACATGTCTGATAATACACTATATCAGGCTGACAACCTAACTGAATTTCCCCTGTGGTGCTAGCAAAATGCTGTTCCAAAAAGTAATAATGCATACAACCAAAAAAAAAAAAGAGAGAGAAAAAGGGGTAAAAGGGATCATAGAGATCATGCCGTCACATTTAATTTCAGAGAACAAAACCTGAAGCTGATTTCTCTTTAGATCAGTTGTATACCAGTTGGAAAATGGGTGCCTAGCACTGCGACAGAGTAATATGATCTGAGCTTTAAATAGCTGCCAAATAACCATGTGGTGGCTGGCAGCATTAAACGTGTTGCAATGAGAATGATCTGTTTCAAAGTAAAGCCACATAACAGAGGATTAGTCAATCTGATGTGGTATAGAAGAGGAGGGGGGAACGTTTTTCATTATCCTTCTGGGTTTCTTTCTGGTTTAAACGTCTTCCAACTCAAAGATGCATTAATTTAAGCTCTTTCTCTTAACTGGTTTAAAACCTGAACCATGTCCAGGTCATTTCAGATAACATCTCCTAAGGTACCCGGGTACAAGGTGGGGAGTAAATGTGACAAATGTGAGGTAACACCACTGAGACTGTTCCCTTGATTTAACCTAGTACAGAGTGGCTGCCTCTCGGTGTGAAAGGCACCTTCCCTGCACAGAGCTGCTCTCCACCATCCAACCCCCCCACTCCACCACCATCCCCCCACTTCCCTAGTTTGTACCAAATGCATTCTTGCCAGATTTTAGGAACAGATAAGGAACAGATCCACAGCAAGTAACATGGGGTGATTTGTACTCCAAGCCCTTTCCTTATCCTCACAGCAAAATGTTGAGCCTTGCAGCACTCCATGGGGCCCTTCTGGGCTCTTTGGGACACAGGAGAAAATCAGGTGCAGTTTAGAGATGACTAATCAGGAGTTGCTGCCAGCCCTCCATTCCTTCTTACCTTCAAGTCAAATGGCTCTCCTGACCACTATTGTAAATATGTCTCCTGAGTAGATAAGGCATGTAAGGACTGGAAAGACAGACCAGTTTTGGTCTTAAACTGGTAATGTGAGTGAGAGACAGAGAGGGAAAAGTGGTGCTGTAAGAACTTGCGATTCTTCATCCCTTCTGTCACTTTTGATTATAGATGACTGACTTCTGTTTTCAATTTCAGTGTCTCCCCCAACTTCAGCTGCATCAGTTCAGGCTTACTGTAAGTTAACAGCAGAATTTCATGTGAAAATACTTTATCTAGCCTTCACTGCCTGGGAATCACACTGCCAAAAGGACAAATAAGAACAGAAGAGCCAGAGGAGAGCCAGCTGCTGCATCAGAAGGTAAATAGCTCATTTAAGATGTTCAATATGACTTCGTAAAAGATAATAAGCACAACATACTTGGCAACAAGGATTTTGCAGGAATGAAGACAGCTATAGACATTACCTACAACTGTTTTACTAGCAGTTTACTAGCACACTGCAGAGTACAGTCTCAGCAGCAGGTAGGCACCTTGAGGAGAAAAAAAGCAGGCCTTTTTTTGCATTTCCTCAGAGAAGAACACTGTTTTATCTCATTAATGTAAATGCCAATAAACAGCCACAAATTTCATGAAGGTCAGCTCCAGTGAAACCTACAGCAGCTATCGAAATGAGTTAAAAGAATAAATGGGGAAAATCCTTTTCTGACTGGTCTTGTCTGCAGCTGCCTTTGCCACATTGTGTTGATGCATCCCCCAGGGATCAACAACAGCTGTACAGAGGTCTGGCAGATGGCATCAACAGAGGGACACTCACCTGTCTTTTTCTCCCTCCTTTCTCACCTCCTTCTCCTTATTTTCACACTGCCTCCTTTGCGGGCAGTCATAGTCCTTCCCGTGTTTGCACTGGGCAAATGGATGATTTACAGATTGAAAGTAATCAGAAAATGCTTCTTATTTACTCTTCTTCCTCACTCTTCCAAACACATTTCTTAAAAAATAAATCTCTTTTCTTCCAATATGATCACAGGCTATTAAGCCAGCTAGGAAATTATTAAGGAAAAAAAAAAACAACCAAACTCCCAAACTCCTATGGATTTGCGAGGAGCACAGTTCTTTGACCAATTTCACAGAATATTTTGATTAGCGTATTTAATCCTCTTTACAATATTTTATTCTGTTCTCATGAAAATCCCTGCATCCCTGCCAAGGATTTTCTAGACAAAAGCATATCTGGAAGAATGCCACAAAGCAAGTCTCCTTAGCTGGCCTGTCTTCTCCAAGTTCTTACAAACCCATTCCCCTGCACATAGCTCTTTAACGAAATCAGAAGAACAGGAGTTAAAATGTGCTTTTAGGCAATAATCATCCAGAAATGCCTCCCCTCCACCCTTAACACCATTCCTTGGTCTGCAGCAACTACTTCTTACATATCATGTGCTTACCTACATACGTTTTTTGGAGGGAGCAAACAAACCCCACCATTTCAGAAGGAGCCTGACTTTTAGTTCTGCCACTAAGAGGGAATCAAATTAAAGCAAATTTATAGAGCTACAGACTGCTGCCAACGTATGAGTTTGAGTGAAAAATTTATGAGGACTCAAGAAATTTCTGCTGGTGTTGGAAAGGCTTTCCAGACATTTCCAAGGGAATCCTCAGAAACACATTAGATCTTGACAGCCATTACATCCACAGTCTGACCCAAAGGGTTGCCTCCAAGAGAGGATGTCTTGCACACAAAAGTGTAACTAATTTAGCTGCATAATGGAGAGAGTTCTGAAGATGCACATGGGCTGAATTAAGGGCACCACGGGAGCCTTTGGCTCAATCCTTGCAGAGTTTATTAGTTGCTGCTGCACACATGGTTGGGTTTGCTGGAAGAGGTCCAGCTCTGAGGCACCTCTCAATTCCTCCAGCTTCCAAAAGCTGCAAGAAAGTGGCTCAAGCATATTGCCCCCTTAAGCTCTTGTGGAGAAGGACTCTCCCCTGCAGAGAAGCAGACAGGGCTTGGGATGGGGTACCTAGTCAATAATTCTTGAATTTACCTTCACAATTACCAGTGAGTGTCCTAGACTATAAAGAGGGCAAAAACCAACAGAATGTATTATTTGAGAAACAGTATGTGATTGTGTAATTAAGGGCAGGAATATAATACCATATGCACAACGAGCAGGGTTAATTTCAGCATTTCCTGACTAACCAACTGCATTATGGTGTAACCCTAATGTTCTCTGGATGGCTATCATTTATGTGGGGTTCATATATATATATATATATATGCTTATGAATACTTGGTTAAAATTCACCCATCATACTCTCTGGCACAATAATTAAAAACACCATGTTATTTGCCAATAAAAATATTTTTGTGAATTGGTAATTATTCTAAACCTCACAGTCCCAGCTTCCCTACCTCCTACTCTTGTTGTCTTCCTGTTCTATAATGTATAACACTAATCTTGATGAGGGAAAAATAAATAAGTAGCAGGAAAACCTGGAAAGCTTCCAATCACAAAAGCTCCCAAAATGGAATAACATCCAATCTGGCTCACCACATCTTCTCTGTGGGCATTCCTTTCCTGCCTTTTAGCAATGCTTTCAGTATTCATAACAGCTGTGGAATTAAGCATTATGAACAAGAACAAACCGACATGAAGCCTTTACTTTTCCCCATCAGCCCCAAACTATTCTGCATCGAGTTACAAAGTGAAAACCAGCATACTCTCAGATGGATTTAATTTCTATTTGGGCCCAATGCCAGACAAAGTTTCCCCATTGTTAAAACTCAACCCCATCTTTTCCATACCATGCATGCAGTCTCATCCTTACCCCATCTTCCACACAGATGTGCATGCACACACACAGAACCAGCCACTCCTACAATGGAGTACCAAATCCATCTCCCTGGCTGTCTTAGCCAGGCTCATTGCTTTCCCTAGCAAGCATAGTAGGCAAGTTGGATTTGGTCTATAATGCAGATTTTTAACATGTGGGACAATGAAGGCTGCGCAAGACACACATTTTCATGTCCTAAATATTGTCTTGATAATAAACCTTTTTAATAAAAAATTAATTTTACACAACCATGAAAATATTTTTTAGAGGAGCCAGTTGTTCCACTGAAAAATAAAAGGGTTAAAACTTAATTAAAATATTAATGCTATAATTCAAAATACAATTTTGGCATAACTTCAGATAGTGAAGGCATTCTGGCTTACAGGATCATGCAACACATGGATTTCAGAATACAGAAGTATACAGCTTTCAAATGCATACAGAAAAGAGAAATGGGTAATAGAACAGTTAATCTTTTACACATTCATGGCAATTGTCTTCTCTCTTGTCCTCTTCCTATGGATGCTGCATGAACAACTGCACTCTATTTTTATAAAGTGCAGACATGTTTGCTGCTATTAAAGCTAAGGCAAGTAGTGGAAAACAGGAGAGGAGGTAGATTGAATTACTGTGTTTGAATGTTTGCCTTCTCCTCTACCTTATGCCATTCTCTATAAACAGAAGAACAGTATAAATGTAAAAGATAAATGTATAAAATGTTGATTTGAGGCAATTCATGTTCATGTTTTACTTGCAGAAAAATTTTGTCTTCTTCTGTTTATTAACCTACAAAAATTCTGCTAATAGTACAATGTGAAGAACCACATGTGTACTTTCTAAATAATTAAAAACAACTAGTTGGAACTAAAGGTTGTTTCTTCCTGTACTGAGTTTTGTGTCCCTTACCCTTAAACAAGTAATAGAAGAACTTCCAGAAGTCTGCCTGCACATTTAAGATTGCCATAATGGTAATAATGTACAAAATTTTGTTCCAGTTTTCACTTGTCACAAAGTTTCACAAGTATTGCTGTATTCCCTTCAGCAGCGTCTGACTAGTCTGAGTGTAAATAAATGTAACGCCCTACCAACAAGAACAGCATTCCTGCTAATAAAGCAAAAAATACTCCTATAGGAGCCAGCATAAACGACCAGCCATAACGTACATAAACAGCAAAGTCTGGGCAATCCATCTTTTTCATGTTTGTGCAGTTTTCCAGATCAGCCATGGCCTGGACCCAGATGACATACATCACGACTACCAGCGAAAACAAGACACCTGGAAAAGAAACACCAGGTTTTAACAACAGAGTGTGAGACAGATGCTGGGTGCATTTACTGTGTTACCTAAAAAGCCACCAATGCCTGAGGTCCTGTCTGCATGGCACTGTCAGCCACCACTGGATAATTTTTGCCTTTGGCTTCCTCTAACTAGCACTACCCCCATCTTGCTCCTGATCTGCACTGAAAGGCATGCTCCCATGACATGGTGATATCTGGTTCTGGTAGGCAGACCTTGGTGACAAAATTCATGCAGGTATTCACTGTTTTGAATTCAGGGGTCAAGGTGGGGGAAGGAGGGGGAAGGGAGTGGGACAATCTGGGAAAAAAATGTACTTTTGATTCCCAAACTCTGGCATTGTTTTTATCGGTTTTATGGAGGAGATATAGAAAGGAGTGGGAAATCTTTCTATTATCTTCACCTCTCTGCATTTGCTTCTTTATTCTTCTGAAAAGGGCTGTGTTTGGAACACAAAATTTCAGAGTATTCTACTCAAATATTTTGCATAAAAATTCAAATGCATTTAATTCAAAATCATCCACCTTTATAAAAGAAGCTCTTGGTAGAAGAAAAAAACCCAACAATAATTAAATAATAACTATGAAGCAGGCTATTAGGAATAACCTCAAATTGGATACAACAGTTTCCTGAAATTAATCCACCACATAATTCACAGCCTTTTCCAAACCACTCCTCTGAAAGGCCTTTGAATTGTTTATACATGATAGTAATAGGAGCACATGTCCTTACAAACTTCGATAATCTCCTTGTTACTATACACCAGAAGAAGATATAAGAAGAAAGTGCTTTCCAGAGTATCAGTTGCATTCCTAATATTTCATTTCACTTTAGAGGAATGTGGACACTTGAGAAATGCAAGCCTGCAGAACAGATGCTCCAGAAGAAGATCTGCTGGAGGACTGAGGGCACGAGCCTAAATTTTTTGCATGCTTCAGCCTGTACCCATTTGCTCCCTGAGCTCCAGCTGTCACAGCAAAGTTGCAGCAGCAGGACCATCTATTCCAGCGATCAAATACTTGAGGGGCACCACCCCATCACATTTTTATCCCAGAATGTTTAGGTGCCTCATTAAAACACAACTCAGTGCACAGTCCTGGGAACACTCACTACCAAACTTGAGGTTACCAGCTGTAAGTCACAGGTATTTGTGGTATCTTCTCCATCCTGCTAAATACTTGCAATGCAACCTTGAACAAATGTGATATTTGCGGCAAAACCCACAAGTGCACTTTGGAAACACCCATGGCCAGGGATTTTCTTCCATATCCACATGTCCTGGTAACCTTTGATGGTTACCTTTCCCCATCCCCAACCTGAGATGCTGCCTCAGAACCTCCTTTCCCACCCTTTCTGCCCATTTACCAGGGAGCAGCTCTTGTCTCACTCCCTCATTTGATGCAGACAAAACCAGATAGGTTAGGTGGAGCAGCTTAACCTGGTAATCTGGTGATATTCCTGCTATTGCTTTATGGAAAAAATATAATATCTTTACATACATCCTGAATTTCTGACAGGTGAGAGCTCATGGCTCAATCCTTAAAAACATTATCTTTTGAAGACCAACAAAAAAGGGCTGAGGCATAATCAAAACATTCCCAAAGGATCTGCAGTTTCTAAGAGGCTGAAATAATAGTAGAAAAACTAAATAAAGAAGGAGGCAGACACATTTCATGTGTATGAAATACACTTCCAGGATTACATTTTTTTGCTAAGGTTCAAATTCCTAACAAAGTTTGGAAAAACCCAACACTCAGCTCTAAGATGCATAAATTCAATTTTGAAAGTATTTTACCTAAGTAAAACTCAATTTTGATGGAATTTAGTACTGTGCTTGTATTAAACATAAAACCACTGAAACAATCAGAGAGAAGGATCGCCTTAGGGCCAGACAAGAAGAATAAGAAATTAAATTGAAAACTCTTCAAATATAATTCAAATTGAGCAGAAGATTCCTATAACAGAACATCTAATGATAACAGGTAATGTGGGCAACACAGGAAAATTAGAACAAAACAGAGCTAGTAACTTTTGATTAAAAAAGTAGAAAGATTCTGGGAAAAATTCATAAATCAAAATATTAGATATCTGGATTTTGTTCAAGGTTTCAAAATTTGAACAAAAATTATAGCACTAAGATTTGGAAAGATACATTAATAATCTGGCAAAATCCACAAGGACATTTGAATTTACCTCTTCAACTGACTGTGCCTATGCATTTTCAAACTAGTTCTCTATTTAATCTCTGCATGGGGGAAAACTTAGTCCAAATCAATAATAATTCCAAAAGTAGTGATGCATATTCTGTTACTATAGCAGCAGGTAAGTATAACCAGGCCTTGCACATCTGGAAAGCCCTCTGGCATCCTGGGTAGAGCAGAGTTATGTAGAACAGTTAGTCAAAAACATCCATCATTAAAACAAAACTGCATCAAAGGTGCTTTAATCTAGAAATGGGCACCCCTTGCTCTTCAGACACTCTGAAGCAACACCTAGGTGGTTAAGCTAGAATCAACACCATGTAGGTGCAAAATAGCAAGCCAGGGCTGCCAGTGGTAAAACAACTTCAGGGAATCTATCATCCATCGGGTGTGATTTCACAGCAAGCTGTTACACCTGTGAGTGGCAAATTGTTGGGTATGGAAATTTTCAGAAGAAATGTATGTCAAGCAGAGATAAATGTCCTTTCTTAAAAGGGAAGAAAAAGAAAGGAAGAGTATGCAAACCCTCTTAGTTAATTAAGGCACTAAAGGAGTATTTAAGCAGTCTCATCACCTGCTAATGGAGACTAATTAATAGGTGTATTACTTAGCATGTTCAATAAATATCTTGAACAATAGGATTAGGCTAAGTAAAAACTGACCATGTCCTGTTGCCACCATCAGTATTTCATTCATTAGCACTCCTTTTGTCTAATTTTCACAGAGTTATGACTTCACAGGAGTTAAGCTCTTAGAAGTTCACTGAATGTATATTTATCCTGAGAAATCTACTCCTGCACTCTTGCACTGACAATCTATTGTGAATGTTGTGAACTCTCAAAGGCAAGCTCCAAGACAAAATTACTGAGATTGAAAAAAAAACAAAATCCACAATTTCTTGAAGCAAATATTTTTCAGAACAATGTGTGCTGTGATATATCTCTACATTTTTGGCATTTAGACCTTTTTCATAGAGTGCAGGCATCCTTTTGCCTTTGCCTTTTAGTGAATAAAAAATAGCAGTTGCATGAATCAGTAATGATGAGGGAAATTATTCCTAAAACATGAAATATGTCTGAGAGAGATTAAGACAAATAAATACTTCCCTCCTACTCCTTTTTCTTTCTTTTTTTCCATTTTCCTTTTTTTTTATAAACACACATGTTTGAAACACAGCACTGTGCAGTGTGATAAGACATGGACTTCTCTGAGGTCACTCTTTTCTGTCTTTCACATTCATTCTTTTGAATTTCTTTCAAACAAATACTTGTGCATATTGTAGAGGAGAAAGAATACAGAACCTTTAGAAATGTCTGTGAATTCAAGAAGCAGTTTGCTGGCCTTTAGTACTGATTCTTCCCACGTAGAAATGCCTTTCACTTGTCAGTGGTGAATGGCTGTTTATGGCATGAATCTTTTACTATGCAGACATGAAGACAACAGGTGCTGAAAAGAATGATGTGAGCTTTTTACTTATGCCTGGAAGTTTAGAACTCTTTATCTCACTTGAGGAAAACTTCTGTGTGTGTGTGTAATTTTTTTTATTAAATGCATTTTTCTGTTCTTGTCCTTATTTCAGATTCTACCACCTACCTTGGCCTGTTGTGACCTTTATTTAAAAATAGTGGTTGGCATTCTCTGCTGAAGTACTTGCAGAGGATCCCATGCAAAAGTTATGGAAGTAGGTACATGTCTCTGAAAACAGATTTTTGTCCTCATCTAGGATCTCAAACTAAAGTACCATCTTGTTTCGCTCTTTTGGCAGGAAGCAGCAGTCATACTTCTAATCTTGTTTCTTCACCAGGGTGTGATTCTGTAATGCTCTGTGCACATCCTGGTATATTGCTTATTGGCATCAGTACAAGAGGACAGTTTTCACTATCAGCAGGCAGAAAGAGGCACAAGGTAATTATGGACTTTATTGAAGTCTGCTCTAAGAGATCATTTTATGACTGATTTCCCTTCTTTTCCTATGACCTTTGAAGCAACTATAAGGCTTCTCACAGTTTTCAGTACCATAGCTGCTCCTGGACCATCGTGTGATGTTACAGACACGGAGATGAGGCTGCAAAGGCAGAACTCAAATCACTGACTATGGTATGATTGAACTGATACTCACTTTTCCCCACAGGTCTTGCAGGTGTAGTTTTACCTGTGGACTCAGGTGGTTAACACAGTTACAAAGTTTTGCTACTCCTAGTTAAGGAAAAATGGGTCAGGAAAATGATAGATGGTGTTAATTGTAGTTATGATGGCCACAGAATGGCAAAAGTTAATATCCTAGGATGAATATGAAAGGTAAGACCCAGAACCTAGGAGAACACACTGCAATCTCTGCAGAGAACTGGTAGGCAAGATCCCAAGAGAGGCTGCCTTGAAGGGCAAAGGCTACCTTAAAGGTCAGAGGGCCCAGAAGAATCTGGTGTTGCTCATAGACAATTTCCTTAAAGTACAAGAATAGTTCCTTTATGTGTACAGCAATTCAAGCAGGTCTTGCAAAAATGAAAATTAACCTCATACAGAGCTGCATTAGCAAGAACACCATCATTAGATTTGAAAATATTATCACCCTTTATTCAACACTTGTGATATCATATGTGGTAAGCTATGTCCAGTTTGGGGTCCCCATGTGAAACAGAGGTACTGAAAAACTGAGGTGATGACCACCAAAATGGTTGGAGAACAAGTAGAGGCTGAATGAGCTGGGGAATTTTAGTCTAGAGAAGAATCCAGTCTTCATTTTTCTAAATGGAGTTATAGAAAAGATGGGGATAGATTTTCAGAGACCTACAGACTTGAGAGGATGAGATGTAATAGTCACAAACTGCATCAAGGGCAATACCAGGTGAAAACAAGGAAAGAAGAAAACATTTCTCACAATGAAGTTGGTCAAACTGGGACAAGCACCCAAAGATGCTGTGGAACATCACTGGAGATTTTAAAAACTTGATTGGATAAGGCTCTGAGCTGTCTGATCTAACTTCGAAAACAACCCTGCTCTAAATGGGATGTCAGACTTGATTGCCACAAGAGGTCCTTTTCAACCTAAATTTGTGTCACGCGGGATCTCTGTTTAGGCTTCTTGAATGGGTCCCTCCAAAAGGCAAACCTATCTGCCTTAGCACAGAGAAGGTGAGGTGTCCATCTGAGTGTTTCTTACTGTTGACAACAGAAATTTAAGCAGTTGGTTCATATAAAACAGCTTTCAGATGGCTGAACAGTTGGCAAGAATCTCATTCCCAATAATATCTTCAGCTACTTCCTGAACCCTTAGAGGTCACAACAGATCATGCTACAAGCTGCACTCTTCAGTTGAGGGAGAGCTTTTATCTGCTCCTAATTTATAAGTTAAGGTTGCAGAAGGATAAAGATACATCCAATAACATATTTCATCTAACTTATTTTTAAGACAAGTAGGAAAATTACATTTTCCTCTTCTTAAAAAGAAGAACTTCTTCCTAACTTCCAAAGAACAATCATCTAGTCTAACTTCCTTCTCGGAAGACTATTCTTTACAGTATAACACATACTTGAATTTTGTGGTAAGACATCATCCAGGCTCTTTCAAATCAATGTGCATAATTCCTTTTTTTTTCCTTCAAAACAACTTGCTGGTTTCTGTCTTAGAAGAACTCTTAACTTCACCAAATCTAAGTCACATTAATCTAAGTCACATTACATCTTTTCATTTTCCCATTAGGTCTGTGTTTAAGTAGATGCAGACCCTGGCTGCATCCTGATCACATGTTTGAGAAGTGATAAATATGCCCGACTTCTCATCACTCTTCCCTTCCATGTCCTGCTTTGATTTGGCAGGCAGTTAAATCAACTCTCTAATCCTGAAGGAGATAGGCACAGGAAGGGATCAGGGCAGCAGGGAGACAGTAGAGCACATCATCCTCTTCTGCATCAGATTCTATCTTATCTTGCTCTGTCTTGAGCAAACTGAATGGGTCCTATTTTCTCCTGCCACCACCACTTTTTTGACAAATTATAGCAGGATTTTGCTACAGACCTTTGCTTTTCAACAACAGTAATGGTAATAGTAAAAATAACATAGCTTTTTTCTAAAGCCCTGATTGAGAACAGTCCTGAAGTTGAAACATGCTGCATACAGAGAGAGTAAAAAAATCAGGATTTCCCTTGAAGAACATTTGCTCTATAGGGACAAAGGGTAAAGGGGCACAGACACAGACCCAAGGTCACACACTGGGATAATAAAGCTCACTTAACTTCACATACCTAAAGAAATAGTCTCTCTAGATTCTCTTAGTAAAGGGAAGAGAGGTGTAGGGTTCCTCAATAGCACATTCATCTGATCCAATTAGGCCCCTCTTTCAGTGTGAAATGAATCCCCAGCTGGGGGAACTTCTTACATGCCTACCGTTTTTACTGCCATTGAATGTTATTGCCTCTTGCAGGCCTCGTAGGGAAGCCAAGGGAGGCTAGCACAGGCTTGGGGATCTAACTTTCCCCTACCTAAATGAGGGCAATGAACTGACCCAGAGTGGAGAACACAAGCGTTGCTTTGCACCTCTGCCAGTCAGTTCCACATCTTTCAAGTGCCCTTTTTCCTCTCAAACAGCTTCTGCTACTTTCTAGTGACAGCTGAGGTTTTTCATGCATTACAAATGCAGAAAAAGAGCAAGACTCACATGGGCTCTTGCCCTGCAAATTAGTGACAAAAAGCATTGAAATATCTTAGAATCTCCGTCAGCCTATGAATATTTTTTGTATGTCCTTTAAAAGTGTGGAGGAGCAATTCTCAAGAGATGAAATGTAAGTATGCAGGATTTTCTTCAACTAAAATATTATAAAATACTTCCCACACTTCACTGAGAGTCCTTTGGAAGGGAATAATGATCACTAGCTGCATATGAAGAGCTTAGAGGTGCAGTGGGTAAGCAAGGTCAGGGGGTCAGTAGGAGAAGCAAAAAGAGAGCCCAGGCCCTGTGGTCCTGACACAGGTGGCTCTGCCCTGTAACACAATATGTTCTCACAGGGCTGCCTCTCATCAGGCTTTAAACCGAGGAGAACAGAAATGGAGCACATACTATCATTTACATCCTATATAACTATATCTTACACACCAGTGTGACACATTCACAGACTTTTCAAGGTTAAGCAAACAGCATGCCAGTGAGCTGTCCACATCAGCTGAGTCCTGGGAGGGTGCATCCTCCACTGTATGTGCGGGTTATGAGGAAGGAGGGAATTCAGTTATTTGTTATCTTTCATTCGCAGAGGTTTAGAGCTCCTACTTACTCATACATGACAACTACTTTGTTTAGTCCCATCACATTCAAAGCATTTTTCTGTATTGGTCATGTATATGTGTTCTGTCTCCCAACTTCTTCAGAATCCACTGTAATCATCTTTTGCATCACTGATAAAGGACTAAACCCTCTCCTTAGCTAAAGCCCTTGAGATTCCTATAAGGCGACATCCTTAAATATGCATTCTTTTTCCTGTTAAAAAAAGTAGATTGAAATTGCAGTGTAATTCCATTATTTGTCCTGAATGTGGGGTTTTTTTAACCTTAACCCAAAGCTTAATATAAGGTTTTTTTAACCTTAACCCAAAAATAGCTTTTATAATAGCTTCATGACTAAATAACTGTGCAAAGAACCTGTGTCCAAGGCAAGCATCCACAAGCCAAAGGATTAGAAGCATATGCTTTCTCTTTCTTTTAACCAGGATTGATACAATTTTTGGTTAAGGAAAATGGAAGAAACAACTCATCCTTTCTACTCTATAATTGACTGAGCAAACAGTATACCCACCAGCAATGATGAAAAAGCCTCCTCCTGCTTTGTATAAAATGTGACTGGCAAAAGGAGCTGCACAGATGATGAGGAAACTAGCCACCACAACAGTGAGTACTCCCAGGAGCATAAGAACTGTCCAGAAACCTCGATAAACTAGAGAACAGGAAGACAGAAGAAAAAGAATAAAATGCTTTTTAGAACTTATCCAAGTGGGTAACAAATATTTTTCTTTCCCCTTCTCTTATCACTTGCCTTATTAATAAATGAAACACTAATTTTATTTTGCATATACATTATATATCATGTGGATCAAAATAGGTTTGATTACCAGCCCTTACCTGATGATCATGGAAAACAGCATGTAAGTTATTGTGAATGAAATCCATCTGCTGAATATTTAGCAATACCTTGTAAGATAGCAACCTGACCAAACTGACACTCTTTAGAAAATGGTACAGCAAAGCTATAGCAGTGATTCCTTGGGATAAATTATTAGATTGACAGGATTCAATTATTTTACCAAAATTGTGTGGAAGAAGCAGAGAGCTGCAACATCTTGACACTCCTAGTGCTGAGACTGTATCACCAATAACAATCTGTAAGTTCTTTAGAATTTACAGCTGGATAATGCTCCTTATATATAGCCATATTCTGCAGGAGAAGCTTAAGCTAAGAACAGGGAGAAACTAAAAAAAATGTAAACTGTATTTCTGAAAAACAGCTAAGTGTCTTAAACCAGCCTATTTCTGCTCTAAAGCTCTTTGTATTTTATTAAATTTAAAATGTGATGTTTCAGAAGCCCGTTAGGCAGTGCCAAGCAGTGCTGAATTAATGGATGCAGCTGGTGATAAATGAGCTGAGAGTTTTGTGACATACTCTGGCCAAAAGAGTCTTTCTAACAATTAGTTTTTAGCTGGTTAATTGCACATCCATTTAACAAAGTCATCATTTTACAAATGCTACAAGAGTGACATAAATTTCTCCCATGAATTTAAAAATTGGTACATTAACACAACCCATTAGTAAAATTATGAGTTGTAAAGATCTCCATCGTCAGATCTGAAAATCTTGAAGCACTGACAATTCAGTCAGTGAAAAACATTTCCACCCAACTGAGGGAAAGCATATAAGCCAGCTGGCAAGTCAGGAAAAGTGTATCACAAAAGAAACTGCCACTTATCATCTGACAGCACCTACTTACTGTTATGGAAAAACACAACCAAGCAACTATTATACTGGTTCATACCCTGGAAGACTCAAATTCATACAGCTTGTTAGAGACAGCTATTCAGTAATAATTCAGGTTTGCTCTCATCTGAAATCTGAAGGCTCACTAGGCATTAGCAGCTCGTGTTTCCCACTAATGTATTCCAAAAGTCTATGGTTTTTAACTTGACCAGCTTAACACAAGTTAAAGAATACATCATCAGCCTTGTAAATGTATTAGCTAGACCACGCTCTCCACATTACATTAGCCACACTTTTTAAATAACACCCTTTTTAATCCAGGCAAACATTCAGAGACATAATTTTCCGCCACACTGATCAGCAGATTTGGGCATAAAAAGGATGAATGTGTCTGAAAATACCTGGCAGAAGGGTTAAGATTGTGGTTTGGTTCATATCCAAGTCTCCACTTCACATAAACAAAAAGTTATTGGAGTAGTAGGTAAGAAATAAGGCTATGGCTCAGCAAACTGTTAAATGTGTGTGTTGCTTTAAGTACTATACCTCTTATGGGATTTAGGCACCTGTTTAAAGTTAAACACATAGTTAAATGATTCACTTAATGCAAATGGACAGCGAATGGAGACCTAGAAAGGTAAATCTCTCAAGTCCTTCAGTCCTGGGTTTCTGAAGCAATTTCATATTATTTTACTCATGGGGCTACTTTGATAAGCTTCATTGCAGTCTCCAAGTCCATGGGACATTACTTCCTCATTTAAAGCCTAATACCACTAAATCAATCTATAACCACCCAACTCTTTTACATGGGTGGCCCAAGGTACTTCAAAGTCATACTACATAATAGGACACATTGGCCAAAATGAAGCTTGAAAAAGCTTTCTTGTATATTATTATGGTCAGTCACCTAAGTCATGAAGCAGTGTTTCTATTTTCTCAATGGAGGAGGACACGAGATTCTCCAGCATTACAAAACCAACATCCATTTTCATTATTCACTCATCATACAGGAAGCTTCCAAGTCTGTTTTTAGTGAGATTTCATGAGTAAAGCTTGATTTGATGTTCAAATATTCTTAGAAACAGAGCACAAAAGAAGTACAAATGTAACTGATGAAAATTTGTTTCAACCTTTCTGTAACTATACAAGAGAAAAGCTGTTTCTCTGCTCCAACACTGTAACTATTTAATGCATTGTGTGGGAAATACTGATTTCACCTCGCTATCCCCTGACAGAAGCTTCCATTCTATTTCTCCAAAACAGTTATTTACTCTAAAGAATCACAGATAAAGTATGATTATCCTAATACTTGTTTATTAAGCTAATTCAGTCATTAAACATCAATTAAAAAATGGAGTGTAGTTGACAGGTACAAAGTCTGCTCACAAATCTGTGACTTTTCAAGTAAAATATTACCCCCTCTAATCTGCAAGGCAGAAAGTCATTTGGTTCATTTGTGGCACAGGTCTGAGGAAACACCCTACGAGCACTTAGACTTTCACTTTTGCAAGGGAATTAAAAAACCCTCATTTTCCTGCAAAGATGGCTCACTTATTTTATGATCTGATCATTTTTGCTTAGATCACATTTCCCATAATCTCTGCCTAGATGGGCAAGATCAATTTCTAAAGGGCTAGTCATTCAAAATAACAGCTCAGGCCTACTGCTGTCATTTAACTTAGCTGTCATCTATAGATAAACACAAAAGAGCAGGTTGAAATTAAATCTTCCTAAGAATGAAATTACTCTTCAAGTCAAAAACTTTGCTGCTCTGAGGTTGAGACACACAATAATAGATAAAATGCAACAGAGGATGCTGCTTTGAATTACTCCTCTTTACATCCCATGAAAAGGGCTGACACTGTGATCCAAACAGTCTGTTTCAAGAAATAATCGTTTGGTGAACCCATACAAAGTGTATCCATACAGAAGTGTTAACAGAAGTTTGCACAATTTCAAGTCTCACTGAGGTATTTCATAGGATAGCCCACGTTCTGGTCGAGATGACAAGGAGTACCCTTGCCTCTTCCAGATACTTCACAGATGTGTTAGAGTTACCCACCTCAAATACATGCATTATTCTGTGTTTCCTACAACAGAAGAAATAAAGTACAAGCACTACTGCAGAGTGCAAAGTAAACATATCTGCAGTGCTTAAAATCTTAGATACCATTTCTCTGTGTTGCAAGAGTACTAAACAGAAGGTTTTGTAACTCATCTTGGTAAGGCAGCCCTTTGTTGAGTACAACATTTGCCTAGGAAATGACAGGCAGGCCTAAAAATAAAAAAGACTTAGTGGAAAACAGGAGTACACACAACTGCATCATTGGGCCTGCATAGGACATTATATTCCTCCAAAATTGCATGACCTGTAGTTTTCCCTTGCTACTTGTTTTTCTCACTAAAGATCCTAATTTAGGTCCCTCCAGAGATTTTCACATTATTTGAAAACTAGAAGTATCTGGGTTTGTGCAGTCCCAAATTTTGGAGAAAGGGAGGAAATTACCACAAGCCTTCTTTTCTAGTGTAGTAGATCCCAGCATTGATCACAAACTGAAGTTCCAGATTCATATTTTAAGACATTACTGATGCATGATTCGAAAGAGAAGCAATAATTAATTTGAAAAGTTACAGAGCTGTATTACCTACAGTTACACTTGCGAAGCAGTCATGGACACCTCTGGAGCTTCATAATAGTTACTTAGGAACAGCCTAATGTCACAAAGCAACACCCTTCTACTGTTGGAGATGTTAACATTAGCATCATGAAAGCATATCAAGTATTTCACTGCCCTTGCTGACTCAAAGTGTTTTCAAAACACAGCCATCAGACCATACAAGTACTGTGGTCTACCATAAAAACCCAGGCTACTTAATCTTAAATTTAATATCAACATGAATTGTTAAGCATTATAAAGATGTTAGTACAATGCCACATAAAAATTTCCAGAGGTAGGCAAAAGGTCTTAGAAAAGTTTCCTTGAACTACCATGGACAAGCTCACATCCAAAAGGGACCATTTCCTGTGATCTGACAATGGATTGTATTTTAGAATGTGCAGTTTTTTACCTCTCTATTTAATGTAAGAGATATTGAAATGCTTTTGACAAGAGTTTTGCCACACACAGTGCCAATACAGTGAAAGGCAAAGTGCCTGAACTGCTCTCAACCAGGAGTATCTTCTCCGCAGATAAACAGCTGTAAATGAAATCACCTATCTCAGCAGCAGCTGTACAGGAGACAGGTGGCAACACAGTAAACCTTGCAAGACTTTTCTCAGCTTCATTCAGCACCCTTTACTATCCCTTAGTAATATTTTTTTTTCAAAAATAGTGTTAACACTAATACAAATACAATATTCACAAATACAAATATTCACAAAATGGATACACTGCTTTTTTAAAATGCTTCTTACTTTATAGCTGCTTGGGGGGCTACAGAGATCACACTTATAAATGTACTGTATCTCTCATGGGCAATTATATGACTATTACATAAGAGCATTTTTTCCCCTAGAAATAGACTACTGCTAACATTTCACTGGTACAACTTCTATTTTCAGATTTCATGGCTGATATTTTCCAGATTACTTTAGGTTAATTTCAACCCATTAACAAACCTGCCAATAAATTTGATCTCACCATTTTAGATTAAACAGTTACTAAATCAGATTTTTGCTTCAGTTCTATAAACACTGTGTATTATCCATTAGGCATTACTTAAAATGCTGGCAAAGTGCCCAGTACTGGACAAAATAAGATACCAATAGTCAGGAAAAAAAATACTGGCAGCTACAAATCAGAGTATTAAACTAATATGCCAGTGCTGCCCCACTAAAATGCTTCCACTTCAGCTTCAAAAGGTGTTGGGGTGATTTACAACAGTTAGGGCACTATTGTGTATTTCAAAATTAAGATGAAAAAAATCCCCTTAAAAATAAAAATAATGAATTAGTGACTAAGTGTTAGATTTTTCACTTCTTTTTCTCACAAATAATCTCACTATGGCCAATGGGACTATTTCCATGAGTAAGAACTTTGCACATTTTCCAAAAACAGGCCTAGTATTGTCCTATAGTAAAAGAACTTTAGGAAAGTGTGATAGCCCTTAAACATCAGTGTTAAGTAACCTAATGACATGATATTATGCATGAATCTAGCTAGCATTGAATTAATATTAAAAATACCATACTATTATGTTTTCAGAATAGCCTGATGGGGCAGCTAATCTGTTTATGATTATGCAATAATATGTCTATTTTAAAATATATAGGTTACTGCTGTCCTATTTCTATTGCCTGGTCTAATTTAATTTTTTTATTCCTAGGTTGTAGTTTACTGCACTTATATACATGAATCATCATAAAATGAATCATCATAAAATGAATCTGCTAGCAACACAATGAGGTGCTAAGTCAACTTAAGAGCTGCACACTATAAAAGTTGTCACTCTAAACCTCTGTACCATCACAGAAAGTCACTAGAGTCAGGCTTCCCCTGAGTTCATTTAGAACCTGTTTCAGGTTAAGATAAATGACATGGCCTATGAATTTCTTAACATACATTAACCATAAATGATGGATCACACAGCTTTTGATGATACCTTACACTACAGCTAGGGGAAGTCCTCCCCACTCTGTTGAGACTATTTAACAAAACCAATGAACGCACAGAACCATTATAACCATGATTAAAAGATATAGCCAACTGCAATTTCAAAGCAGTGCTATCTAGCCCTGTGAAGCTGGTCATGCATCTAACAGAAATTATTAAATTATCTGATACATTAAAGTATGCATTCAAACCTTCAATATAAGCACCCCATAAGCTTTTCTGCCTTTACATTTACATCTAAGTCTGCAGTCCTTGACACCAAGAGTTCATAGTCTAGGTTTGTATACCGGAATGAACCCAGCCTTTGGTCTAAATCTTTGTAAGGCAGACTGAAACACTAGAGTTCCCCATCCTCAGTGCTTTAAGATTTTTGGGAACTATAACACAAAAGCAAACCCAACATACAAAAAGATGTAAATAAACTAAGAGAGGATAGGTGAACCTGTTTTGAATTCTGGCCCAGAAAAGTTCTGAGTCACATTCCTACTAAAGCCAAAGGAGTTATGTCAACAGAGAACTTGGTCCAGACACTGCACTCAAAAAGCATCAGAGATTTCATGTTCCTCAGGCAACTTATCTTTGTCTGAGCTCTTTTAGCTGGATGGTGACACAGCGCTCCAACAAACCACACTTGTGTCTCCACACAAGTGACTGCACAAGGGGCTAAAGTTCAATTCAAATTCCTCTAAAATCCAAAAGTCTCTTAAACCAAATTGTCTGTAAAAAAGTCACATGCCTCTACTTGTTCAACAACTAATAGTGCTCTGAACAGAAAGTTAGAGATTTTTAGAAAATGTGTTGTATACATGTTTGATTTTTCTAATGAAGTTTAAAGGTCTTTATTCAGCTGTTTCTTTTTCTATGAAAGAGCAAATGAAGATGACAGAAAAATTATTGTTATCTTGTTATATTTTGTTAAAATAGAACTTGATTGACTCACTAAAAATACTATGATAAACCTGGGTAGAAGATTTGGGCTTTTTATCATCCCCAAAAGAGAACATGTCAAGAAAGGTATGAGCCATGAAAATGGTAATATTTTATCAAGAAAGAATAGCAGAACCAAAAAAGGGGACAATAATCTCAAATTTTTGGTAGTGCCCTTTTATTCTAATTTTTGCTGATGCAAAGTATTAGATGCAGACAACTGGATATACAAATCATAAATGAAATCTTATTCTTCAGGGAACCAAACTGGAGACTTTTGCCACTGGCTTTATAGAGAACCACTTCCTGCACTGGGAGTCAGGAAGAAGAGGATAACCTTCTAGCATTTCTTAATTTAGCATCTCCAGATGAAGCAAGGTTTTTAAAACCTGTTTGCCAAATATCACGGGCATGATTGTCAAACTAGACTAAAGGAGAAACAAGTTTTGAACTAACAGAAGAGATGATGACACAACCTTCTTCATAAAAAGTTGTGAAAGACTCTTGAGCAATCATAACTGTTCTAATAAATAACTCAGCTTGGATGCTGAAAATGAAATGTAGGCATAAAAAACCCCAAACCGTCTTCAGTTTTAATGAGCTCGAAAGCAATCCAACTGTATCTATTTATATAGCAGGAATGGCTCTGAATATACTCTACCTGGGCCAGCATCTATAGTACAGTTCTGCCTACTTTTAATCTCCTAATATGAAATATAGATAGGAAAATTATATTTGAGCAGTGGTTCTTTTGGCAAACATTAACTAAAATTAATTAAACTTTTGATGATATTCCTTCTCTTTTTCTTTTTCTTTGTTTGTCCACTTCTGTGTAATCATGCAATATAATTTGAGGAACCTTTGTGAATGTATGAGTGAATGGTGGAATACAAACTCTGTCTAGGCTATTAGGAGCTGATGACTCTGTCACTTTCAAATGGAAAGATAAACTGTTCTAGATGTGCTGTGAAGTTACAGATTAGATCTCTGAATGGTGAGGTCTGAATTCTTCCTGGACAAACAGTTCATAATTTCTAAAGATTAACAGAACCATTATAATTTTAGTTTATTTTCTTTTTCATGTCTGCAGCACAAAAATTGGATTATAAAGACAATTCAAGGTTAGCAAAAGCATAATTACAGCCTCAGGACAGGAAGGGATCACTAAGTTCCTTAGTCAGCAAGCTCAGAGACATGTAGCATGCACACATCACAGGTTGTTTAAAAAGTCATGTGAAATAGATATCAGAAGTTATTTACTTCAAATGTATTTGTGTAAAGCTCTTAATATGAATAAATGTTCCTGGTATTTTTATCTCTGTCCTAAGTGTTGTAAAGACAGATCTTTCTAGGCACTATTCAAACATAAAATTTTCTATTAATGTTTATCTTTCACATGTATATAAATATATACTTACATGTATCTCTGTTGCAGTACAAGAATTTCTCGGTGAAGTATATCTGAGTCACTTAAACTCAGATAGCATCAAGGCTCTGCTCCTACTTCCACATAAAGTAAAAATGCAGTAGATTTCCATACATGTTTATTTATTTAACAAAAACAAAACCCCCGAAAAAAAAAAAAATCCAACCAAAACCAGTTTTATTGAAATACATGACAATAAGTTCTTGTTTAATGTGTTCAGCCCAAGGAAGATAATTACTATGTTGGAGAAAAAAAAACACTAAACAGGAAACGTCTCTGGTTTTTTTGTTTTTTTTTTTTTTCAGTTAAGCATTATTTATGTGCTTTGTTAAACAGGGGCTTAAATATTCATGTTGTAAAAGTATGAGAAGTATGAAATACCAAAATTCTGTTAATTAAACTGTGTGGAGTGATAAGGCTGTTTTATTTTGAAGCATCCAAATTGTTTTCTTGAAACTATGGGCATTGTATTCATTTGCACCAAACAATACTTACTGATTGCAGAGTCATAGGAGGTGGAGTTGTGTTCATCTCGGAGAAGAGGAAATGGGGACAGGTAAGCATGTGTACAATTCTTAGAAGGTGACTGGTTGGCTAAAAATGAAAGAAAGTTAAAGATTAATATTTTACTGCCCTAACAATATTGTGTGCCTGTTCTTCAAACGGGCAAACTGAGCTTCATAGGTCAAGATTTCAGGTCCGTTCCTAGGCAACATCTTACAGTGAATTTGGTTTGGTAAGAGACTCAAGCCTTGTTATCCAAACAAGAATATTCCTTAAAGAGCAATACAGATTTGTACCCTGGGACAGTAAATGAGCCCTGCTGAAAGCACACTGCAATTTATATGTGATGCATATGTATGCCTTTTCATGCATATGTACCTTTCTCATTTCCGAGTTAGTTATATTCTTCTCATTAATACATGTGCAGAAAAAAAAAACCAACCAAATAAACAAAATCCAGGCAATTACTTTTTCTTTTGTGAAAGAACAATGAAAATACCAAGCATCTTCAGAGTTTACTATGGCCACAAGTAAGAGTCCAGTCTATGGAATGAATATCCTCCAGAAATGAATAATTTCACCCTTTATACTAAATACTTCTAAAAATATCAACTTCTTCCTGGCAAAAGACAAAAGCTGACTATAACTTAAACCCCATCTAAGTTTCAGATTCCTGACCACATAATTTTCAAATAAATAACAAGGGGAAATTAACTACAGTAAATATTACATTTTCCACCCAAGACAAAGCAATATATTTAGCAAAATACGGGCTATTGAAGTCAAATCTGCATGATGGCACCTGCTTTTCACAAAGATTATGGAAATCTTGCAATAAGGTGAGGGAGCTCCCTACCTCAGAGGGAGTGCCAAAGACTGGAGAAGAAATTTTGCTTGATTTCTAAATGGGAGGTTTTGGTTGTAAAATACTCTCTGATCTTGTAATTCTATCTATCTTAGAATCCTGGATGTAGTAGAAGAAAGCAACGGGTCATCTGTGAATGTAATAAGGAAAAAACTCTTCTGGAGATGGTGTGTCCTACACCATTTTCACTGTGGAGTAGCCCATTCCCTTCTTAACCTACTTGTAGTCAGTTAAGAACAGATAGAGAAACTCCCCAAGCAAAAATTCCTGGACCAGGCTAACCACTAAGCTCTTTTTTCCCTACTTAACAGAAATAAAGCAACTGTTTAACAGTAAGTGGTAAAGAACTTTGTAGCTAAGAATGGACTCAGGTTAGCAGGGCATACATAACAATCACAGTGTAATCTGATAGCTAAACTTGTACCATTTTGTCCTGGGGTTTCCTATAGATTACAAGAGTGTGTGTCAAGAATTTATTTTAGGGTAGCTGAAGAACCTGATCCCCAAAGAAGCCATGAAATCTAATGATTCAGAAGACAGAAGGAAAAACAAAAAAAAACCCAACAAACCCAAACAATTATGAGAACAAACTACTGTAGATAAAGTAAAAGGAAAAAATTACTTACTATACCAAAACTTCCACATGCTGCCATTATTATCTCCTACATTTCCACTAAACCAGCACCTCCAGAAGAAGCCTTCATGATGGAAAGTGGCCTTCTCTCCCTACAGAGAAAGGAAAAAAAGAAAAAGAAAGCCATTATCATACAATTTTTAAATGGCTGAAAGAATTAAATGCAATTAGATGTTGATGCAAAAAACACTACCATCATAATGACACACACAACCTGTCTGAATTTAGGTCAGCTAGAACATTTATAAACAGTCCTTCTTCTTTTGAAAGAATATCATATTGCAAAAGCAGTATCACAAAATAAAAATTCACTTTAGAGTGATTATAAGAGGTTTTGAGGCAGGCTTGTAAGCCTCCAGAAGGACAAAATGAGTATATTCAAAATTATACACAGAAGTAAAAATAGAAAATAAACAAAATTAGTATATTCAAAAGTTTATAAAATAAACACATCCAAGAATTCTACATATATAATTCTAATTATAAATAAAAAGTTCATACTAACCCCAGCACCTTCAGGCACTTCTGAACAAGTTCCTATTTCTGTAGCAAGAAGCCAATAATCTGTTCCAAATGCCACCAAAAAAAGCAAAACCCCTAGAGCTGCAAAGAAGCCTCCAAAAAATATCCCCACACTCAGTTTCATTATTGAAGTTATTAGGAAAAAAAAAAAAAAAACAAAACACCTTAACTACTGAAAAGGTTAGCAGTAAAATAAATTTAAAACAAATTATTGGGAAAGTAACTAAAAAACTGTATGGAGAAAATAGCTCATATCTGAAGAAGTTTCTCTTCACTTGACTTTCTGCCTGTGCCCTTCTTCCCAATGCCCTGTGAGTCGATTTGTGTCTCCGAATTTGTGTTCCATGTGGCTGACTCAAGTCTGACAGATGAAAAGGCCCTTCTATTTTAGGACACTGATGGCAGAGCTTTGCTCTGTTTCGCTGTCCAGGCGAGGCCAGTCAGAAATAGCTGACCTTCCCCTAACTAATCAGGGATTGACTTGAAATATTATTGCAGCTGGTGCATCATCACCAGTGGAGATGGAGTTGCAATGGCTCTGTCCATCTATGTGAGCAGCGTTACAGAGCACGCAGTAGTAGCAAGGACTTCCAAAGTTCAGGCCTGGTGGTGAATGTTTCCTTAGCTGCTAGCAGGAAAGGAAACATCTTTCAAAGCAAAGAAGTTACTATAAGTCATGTTATAAAAAGAAGGCTGAGGATTTTTTATAGAATTTTAAAATATGGTAGCCAAAATGAAGAGATGCCTCTGAAAAATCCTATATAATAAAAATACAGTTATCTTTAAAAATTTACATCCTACATTTAAAGTAATAACTTTAGCAATACTAAACACAAAAACACCTAAATGCTTTATTTATTCAGATGCATCTTTTTTGCATATATCAAAAAATTATGCAGTTAAAAATTCCTTCAAGCATCTGATAAAAAACTTCAATCTTTTTAAAACAAGAAGACACTTTCCCAAGAACATACTTTGGCCATTTTGGAAAGTGATGAGGTAAAACATTTAAATTACAAGTACTCACTGTACAAGAAAAAGACTTTTTCAACAACTTCATTTCATGCCAAGCAGGCCTTCCCAGTCATCTCTCATGGATTACAGAAATGTGTAGAGTTTATAACATGCACCAGATCCTACAGTCCTTATCCAACAAAGGAATTATTTATCACCAGAGTAGAATTTTCCATTGATTCTGCATACTGGGAAGTGCTGGGCTCAAAAGAAGAATTAAGCCAGTTTACTCCAGAAAACATGTGTCACAACAATTTATAGCAATAGACTTAGGACTCCAGAGGGACTCCTATGTTCAATATGCCAGTATTGGTTTGGACAGTGCATCAGCATGCTTGAGGACAGCAAGGAAAACGCTTTTTCTACCATTTCCCTTCATTTCTACACAGATGAACTAGTGTTGTGTCCTCAGTGGTTTTATACCACTAGACAGTCTGCCAACATCATATTCACATTTGTTATTAATCATATTTTATTCAAACCTGATACTACACTAATTTCATACACAAGCACATTTAATATTCTGTGGCCTTTTTGCACTTCAGAGTTTCAGTGTATGCAGAGCAGCAAATGAATATTCAAACAGACTCTTTTTGTCATATTTGCTTTTCCTGACAGCCACTGATGCAGTTCATTTTGATACAGCAGAAGAGAGGTGTTTAGAAACCTAAGTTTGGAAAGTGATGTTTTATTGTTCATTATTAAAGAAAACAAAAAAAAAACCAAGAAAGAAGAACAGGAGAACACATAGAATGTGTTATAAAATAAAATAAAAATGATTACTTGCAATTTGGAATAATACTTCAACTTTTAGTCATCCCTGAAGTGGTCAGGCAGGTGGATTAGATAATTGTTGTAGGTTCCCTCCAGCAAATATTCTATTCTGTTCTGTTCTGTTCAATTCCATTCTAACGTGTCTAAAAAAAAAAGTAGGATTCAGTTAAGCACTAACATGCCCAAATTTAGACAATTTCATATAAGCTAAATGTCTTTCCATCATAATCAATAGTGATCACACTCAGTGGAGCCAGAGAGCAGCTCATCACAACCTAAATTAGGCACACAGGGCTCTGCTCAGTCACTTGGGCAGACACCTAGCTCTAGCCAGTACCCTGCTGGCTCCCAGCTGCCCTGACAGAAGGGTGTATTTCCCTCTCTGTTTTAAAATACCTGCTAGCCCCATATGGGATCTTACATGCCCCCTCTCCCCTTGGATGGCATTGGGACCCTACATGGAGGTGACTGAATCATGTCTGGAAGGAGTGACATGGTGGCCTTGCTGTCATCTCCCACAGCCGGGTGCTCCAAGATGTCTAAGGCACCTGCATTGGGCAGGCAGGTACCACAAGGGACTTCGAGGAGGCCAACACCTCTTCTGAGTGATAGCTACAGGCCAGGTTCACACCACCTGTGCCATGCAGGCCACCTCTGAAGCCAGGCTCCATTAGCTTGCCAGACCATCCTGGAGGCACCGCTGAGTGTTTTAGCCAGACCTCGATCAGCTCTGACTGCAGCAAAGACCTGTATTTCACATGGAGATGTCTGAATGCAAAGGCCTTAATCTGCAACTGAATCCTACTCAGTGAACTGGAGCTCCCAACTATTTTGCTGGTGTATGGGTGGCCTTAGAAAGCATTGGCCCAAAGTTCAAGAATTTCATACAGTGAAATTCAAAGATATAGATAGTCACAGCATAAACAAAATCTATTTTATTAAGTTCTTCATGATATCTATTAAAAATTAATTCTAATGCACTGTTTATGCCACTTCGCTCATCATAAATAATGGGATGTCTTATAACGTCACAACAGTGAACTTTTCCAGCATCAAATTAGAAGAAAAAAGAGAACTCCAGACTTTCAGTCTCAGCTACTGAACCACAATTAATAAAATAAACAACCAAAAAATATCAAATGGCTAATTCCAGTCATGTTGCACCTACCTGTCCTCAGGACAGAAATATGTCAGTGACTCTGTGAGCCTGTTTCTGCACGAAAGTAACTTATTCTTGTGAGTAGCTTCACTGAAATCAGTTTGCATGGAAAGTTTCACTGAATTCAAATGACAGCTGAATTACTGCCTGTGCGGTGCAAGTATTTATTTTTAATATACTGTACATGCACTCTGGTCTCAGTTTAGCATGTTCATCCTGAGAGGATCTAATTTAATTATTCTCTTTTATATTTATGGCACATTCTCTGGCAGTGTTATCTTCCAAATACTCTAACATCACCAGTATTATGCCCGTCTATGTCAAGAATGAAGCAGAAGCCATGTTAAGACTTGTTATGTCAGCTTAAAAATTCATGTTATCCACTACTTGAATACTCAAAGAAAGTCTCAGGGCCTTTTTCCTTAATTAAATTAAATTCTGAAGGTTCCTCAATAGAAGAGAGAAAGTTTTAAGGGAGAGAAAACAGGGCCAAGCTTATCAAGGCAAAACAAGCGTTATTTTGAATCTTAAACAAAGTCATTCCCCAACTCCTTTCGAAACTCCTAAACTTCTGCAGAAATACTGTCATTTTAAACCAAAATGACTTAGCCAAATTCATCCCTACTATAATGACAATGAAATAATTAAATCAGCTTTAATATTCAATTATTTTGGCAAATTAAGCCAAACATTCATGGATTTTGTTGACTCATAGTGTGAAGATTGAAGGACCCACATAATAGATGGATTCCAGTCTCATTTAACAAAGCTGCAAAAGTTTTTTGATTTCATTTCTGTTTATTCGCCAGATAGATAGGGCTAAACTAAGTCCTGAATCCGCATATTTATTTATGCATATAATAGTGCCAGCTTCAACATACTATCTGAGCCCCTCCTCGTATTTAAAAATAGAAAAGAAAAAAAAAATTTAAAAAACAATAATAGCAGGCTGTTTCTTTTTTTCCTTTTCTATCTGAAGGGGGGAAAAAAAGATATTTATGGGAAGGGGATGTTGTTTATTTGCTTGTTTATGTTTGTGTGTGATTGAGTAAGTGTCGGGTGCGTATGTTTGGAATTGGCAGGCAGCTCCCTATCTGTGCTGGCAGATATGCCCATGATCTAAAAACAGCCTTTTAGAACTGGCTGCATGTCTCACTATGTACCAAGAAACAATTTCAGCAACTGCCTCAGAGCTGAGTCCTTCTGAGACCTCAATGCTCACTTACTGTTCTAAACAGTAATGGGAGTATCTCACCCACTGACTCCAACCCTCCTCCTGTCCATGTGCCCCAGCTGGGCAGATGTTACCTACTGCATCGACACGATTACTTGTCAGGAGAGTACTAGACAGACAAACAGCCAGACACCTACACAGCATACCCTGCACACACCTTGTCCCTTAAATGTGTGGCTGAAGTTCATCTTTAAGCTGGTCACTTCAGGTTTCCTCTACAGTCATATATCACTTTTACAGCACAGTCCATCTGACCTTTTTTAGGATGACCACCTAAATGTGCAACCAACCGTGCCCTAGAAGTACAACTACTTTGGTTGGTTGTTTATTGGTTTGGTTTGGTTTGTTCACTGACCAAGAGCAGGTCTGGAATAACTAGTTTGAGATATGACCACTTTTTTCTTAACACTACAGTAAATCAGACCACAAGTCACACAATGACAGAGTGACTGAGGTTGGAAGGGACCCCTAGAGGTCATCTAATCTAACCTCCCTGCTCAAGCAGGACCACCTAGAAATGATTGCCCAGGACCATGTCCAGGTGGCTTTTGAATATCTCTGAGGCTGGATACTCCAGAACCTCCTTGTGTGACCAAACACCTGCTGGTGTTTGGTCACCTTCACAATAAAATGTTTTTTCTGAGGTTCCAAGTGACCCTCTGGTGTTTCAGCTTGTCCCCACTGTCTCTGGTCCTGTCAATGGACATCACTGTAAAGAGCCTGGCTCTTTATATAAAACTTCCTCTGAGCCTTCTCTTTTCTAGGCAGAACAGTCCCAGTTTTCTCAGCTTTTCCTCATAGGAGAGATGCTCCGATCCCTTCATCACCTCAGTTGTCCCTCATTTGACTCCCTCCAGAGTGTTCATGTGTCTCTTGCACTGCAAAGCCCAGAACTGGACACAGCACTCCAAGTGTGGCTTTACCAGGCCTGAGTAGAGAGGAAAGAAGACCTCCCTCAACTTGCTGGCAATTCTTTGCCTGATGAGGACCAGGATACCATCTACCTTCTTTGCAGCAAGGGTACATGGCTGGGTCATGTAAACCTGAGTGGAGATTGTAGAAATGTGATGAAGTCCCCCACAAAAGGAGGAAATCAAGCCATTCTGAACACAGGTATCACTGAGTCATTCATTCTGCAGGAGTTATAAGTTTACATAGATGATAGTAAGAACAAAAGGGACATAAGCAGCTCATATGTGTCGAACAGGAATTCTAATAAACCAACAAGAAAAATCTTCTTTATGATGCTTTACTTTTACCCATCTCTGTGTATCCAGGACCCACTGTTAGCCACCTGCAGGAACACTTGACAGACTTGCAATCACCCTGATGAACAAAGCTCCAGGGTGTACATCCCATTTGGACCCTGCCTTATACCCTCTCTGTGTTCAGGACTTTGACACTACAAAGCATCACAGATTTATTCAGTCACAGAAAGGAAGACAAAACTTTAGTATGACTGAGTGGATCACTCTGTTTCATATATCCCATTCTATATCCCATTCCTGTGGGATCTCAGCACATCGTTCCCAATGTCCAGAGATGCCAGGAGAACCCTTGGGGGTCTCGGAAATCCTGGAATGTTGCCAGAAGTGTCTGGTGGCTTGATTTTGACCCATCCGCAGAAATAACAAGAGTTTGAGGACAAGAAAATCACTTTAGAGTAAAAGGTGTAAAAGGGACACATTTAGAAAGTGAAATATAGACTTTAAGGTTTTTGGGTACAGGAGGGTTATGGAGACAAGATGGAGGGATCAGGGCGTGTCTTGTCCTTCTTCTTCCTTCTTCTCGTCCTCCATCTCCTGTTGTGATGTTGGCACTTGGGGATTGGTTTATGGTGAAGGTGCACTTGCTAACATGGGTGAAAAGCATTGGGAAATAAAGGTAAATATTATGTACGTAGATATTAGTATAAAAAGACATGACCGCCCCGTGGGTGGTCAGAGAGTGCCTGTGACTGCTTGCAGATCAGACCTCTGTTGGGCAGACAGAAAATTTTGTAGATAAGAAATAATAAACAACCTGACGACCGAAAAGTTGAAGAGTCCAGACTCGTCCTTTAAAACGCGTGCCACCCAAGAACCACACTACCCGTGTCGGGGCAGAGACAGACAGCCGAACTGGACACATTCCCATCCCATTCTATCCCTAATCTTGCATTAAATCTACATTAGATAAAATAGGCAAAAAAGACAGCAAAGCATAATTTCTTTTTTAATTGTGTCATAACACTGAATCAAGATGTGATGAATCCATGTCCCTGAAAATTGGGCAAGATAACTAGAATTATCAGAAGTACAAGAATGTGCTTTCCTTTATCACATCACTATCATGAGTGCTCTGAATATTTCATACAATTATAGGAAAGCCAGGCCAATGCCATTAACATTTCCCACAATACTTTCAAGTCATGACACATCACATGCGCAATTTTCAGAGAAATGAATGAGTTGCCTAATTCTAGGAGGTATTCCAGGAAGTATCCTATGAAAGTAGTTATGTATAAATAGTCAGAAATTAAAAGCTGGAGTCTTCTTCGCCATTCTTGTTGCTGCCTTACACAAGTCCTTCCACAGCAGGATGCTATTATGAATCTCACTCTGAGGCTGTAACACCTTCCATTTACTCCACAGACACCTTCTGATACATATATTTTTGGATTTATTCAGGAAGTCTGAGGAACTAGCCTTTAGGTCTTTCTGTGCCCTTCCAGCTTCTACAGAGCCACTGGCCTTAAAATAAATAATTAAATAAATAAAATCATAGACTCAGTGAGGGATTGGGGGATCTGGCATGGAGAGTGGGGAATGATGTGTGTGATGTAAGAGTACTTTAATATACCAGAAAAGAGACTGAGGTCAACAGGAGTCATCCTGGCCACCTTCTGCTCCAGAGAAGGATTGATAGTATCTAAACCATTCCCAATGTATTTATTTTATCTGTTAAACATTAATTGAAGGAAACACAAAAAGCCATGTGGCCTTAGTTATGCTGCCATGAAAAACTCCAGAAGGGAAGAAGTAGACCCAATTCCTGAAATAATTCATTCCTTTAACAAGCTGTTTTATAAATGCTTTCTAAGTCTCTCTGACATACCAATGTGATACATTTACAGCTTTGAGGGTGGCATCAATTAAAAGGTTTCTTTCCACATTCCTTAAATTTGCAGATCTTTTCAGACAGATTACACTTTAAATGTCTTTAAGATTAACAGCAGATTCCAAACTCAAGTTCATTTACAAGTACCTCTTAAAATGTTCTAGACCACTGGATTGTAACTTTTTCTACTTCACTCAATTTGTATATGAAAAGTTGAAATTATGTTGAAGTTACCATAACGATCTGAAGCGGTAAACCAGAATGAAATAAGTCATTGTTAGATTCACTAAATTTGATGACAAATTGCACATTTGGGGGTCTTGACCTTACGTATTTGTAATGTAGGAATTCAAGAATAAATTCCATTACTGGAATAAATCAGTGTAGTTGTCTTAGACCTGTCTTACAGAAGTATTTTTCAAACTTTTTTAAGAATTTATAAGGTTTAAAATTTTCTCCACTATTAAAGTAATGTGAGGATCTTTTTGAAAAGAATTTTATTGGATTCCAGATGACTTCCATCAATGCTCTCACTGTGTCAGGGCTTGAAGCACACATAGCCACAGAGCTGGCTGAGGAAGGGCAGCTGCAGACTGCCTCAACTCCTTGCTCGGCAGGTGACACCAAATATTTACAGTAGAGGTTTTCACTAAAAGGCTGAAGATTCCTCACCCCTTCTCCTCATGAGCAAATTGAATCTCAGACATTCTCCCACAGACTAGTTCTCCTCTCATTCAAAATTTGAGGCAAGAATAGCCCAACAAGGCTGTGGATAATCTGATCTCTGGCAGCCCAATGCTAGAAGAAATGTTCCTTCTGCCATTGAAATCTCTCTCACCCTCTCTCCTCCTTTTTTTTAAAATCCTCTCTATTTATGCAAAATTGATCATCCATTAGGACAGCAGACCTAGACACAATGTTGCATTAGTATACAAACTGAAACACTGATACAAATGTAAAGCTTTCCTGCTTTTTTAATTCTGGTTCCTCTATTTCTTGTCAAAAGATGACCACTTTTCTGGGGGGCAACAAAATAGCAATAAAAAACTTACAGTTGCTGGCTGAGTACTATGACTACCAAGTGCATCTCATAATCACTGTCACAACAGAGAGGTGCAGCTCCTCATGCTTTGTTTCTAGCATGATGCACCTCACACTTACATTACTTAAAAATAATGAAGACAGAGTACTTTGATTGTGTAGTGACAGTAGTCTGCATCTTCTTCCTGGTTCTAGCATTATCCATAAAATCATTAATTTTCATTCAAGTGCTACTACCAGGTCACAGGAAAAAAAAATAGAAATAAGAGGATCATCTAGGCATTTCTGAACACACATGCTGCTGGCCACTTCTGAGTATCTATTGTGTACTTGTTTTTAAGAATCATCCAGTAACAAGTCAAACACCTTAAAGTACTGTAAGTGTACTATATTGATAATAGCATTTTAATCAACCAACTATGTAATTCTGCTCCCAAATATAGTAGACTAGGTCTATTTTCCTTAGGGCTCTGGTAAGTGGTCTTCATTGTATTTCATTCCTTTAATTGCTAGTCAATTCCCTTAGCAGTCATAAAACCACTTTATTTGAGAACATTTACCTCAAGATTTATTTATTTGGGAGACTTTATCTTAAATTTTGTAATTGCAATTAAAGAACATGAATGGAAACCTTGAGGCAGCTGAAATAATCTGCCTTCAGTTTAAAAGTAACAGAGATATTTGTCGATTACCACATATTAATGCCTTTTTCTTATATATTATGTAAATTATGTAAACATGTAAGATGCACAATTCTTTAGCAATATGATCAAGTTCACCAGGAAAAAAACAGTAAGAGATCTGTTAAAGGAAGAGACACCAATGTGTTCTCTAAATGCTTGGGGTTTTTTTCCATGAACAGTTTGCATTGATGTCATAAAGTTTGGTTATTCTCTGCTTTACAAGTCATTGTGCATGGTGATAGCTTGAAACAGTATACAAAACCTAACCGTTTTCATTGCCAGGAAATTCAATATTCCTGCCTGCAATATTTTGTCCCCATCATATTTGATCATTGTGATCATCAGAACCTGAGAAAAATACAGAATAGCTACCTGGTTTCAGAGACTTATGGCAGAGACTAACACAAAACATTAAAAATTTCAGTTGGACTCAGTGTTTGCATAGAAGTCAATGTCCCTTAGACGCCAGGAAAAGTACCTAAACCCTTGCATCATCTTTTAATCATCCAACTCTTTAATACTTTCTTCTAATAAATTTTCAGGCACTTTCCATTTCCTCTATCAGTTAAAATGACCAAGGATAGAATTAGCGCAATATTGAGCAGACAATGTGGCAGCAGTTCCCAGGATGCTCCAATATTTCAGCATCTTGTCACCATTTTGTCGATTTCAGAGAAATTGTGTGCAACTCATCTCCGTTAGTGTTGTATCCAGAATTTTAAAAACCTCACTGAGAGAATTTGTTATTCAAAATGGCCTCAAAGAGAGAGATTAATAGGATATATTGGTTAACCCAACACGAAAACATCAGTCACTGGGATATTAAACAACTGAGTTATTATTTTCTGGACTCTGATAACATCTTTGTCCCTATGCAGAAACTATGTTTTGCCTTGGTATCTTATAAATAAGCTCCATATATATAAATATGTCTTTCTTTACCATTTTAGTATTTTGGGGTTTTTTTAGCCTAATTTTTAATAATCATGGGAAAATCACATTCCCCTCCCCATTTCTTTTTTGTTAACTGAATCTGTAAAAGATCCTCAACCCTGTGATATTTATTTCTTCTGGAAACATGAAGATAAAATTGAAGTTATGCTATTGTCAGTTATTGAATGATCTTCCTCAAACTTTATAACTCAGGCTGACTTTTAAAGTATAAGAGTCATCCACATTTTACAAAAGTTTCTTCTTACTGATAATTTTAAAAAGTTAAAGCATCTACTGTTCCCTTGTGCATTTTTAAAATAATTAAAAACTGCAGCAGTTTTACTGATCCCTGGCCAAGCAACTATATAAAAGAGCAAACCTCTGACTCCAAGATAAAGATGGGTGGTCGTATTTTGCATGTGACAATCATTTCCACCAGTGCTTCTGAGATTTATAAAGTCTCACTGGTTTCAATGCCGATGCATTATAACATACTAGTCGGCAACAATTCCAGCTATCCCTGACTTTTAACAAAAACACAGCACAGCAGGGAACGTGCTAAGCAGAAAGAGGGATGCCCTTCCTCCTTGGCTCAGTACCACCATGATAAGGCACGAACAAGGCAGGAAAACACTTTGCTGCCAGAAACACTTGATACAGGCACCGGGCTGAGCCCGAGAGATGGCCGAGGAACAGCAGCAGCGCTGGGGCACGGGCGCTTTCCATGTGGGTCCGTAGGATCGGAGGTGCAAGGGCCAAAAAGACATTTTTCTACAGCCACCACTGTGCACAGAACTGTGCAGGGGATCCATCACCATGCTCCTATGGCATATTTGTTTCCAAAGCCCCCCGGCTCCACCTGGCTCCTCCTGCCCTCCCCAGAGCCTCAGGTCCCGAGGGCCCGGGTTGCAAAATGTTCCCTGTACAAACACGCAGGAGGCAGGAAGTGCAAAGTCCTACAGAGGTGTGTGTGGGAGGGTGGCGGCAGGGATCCCGACGGCTCCCGAGGCCGGCAGGGAGCCTTATTCTTCCTCATCTTCGCCCGAAAAAGAGGACACACTTAGGACACCGCGCCAAACGAAACAACAGCGAGACTCTCCCGCGCCGCCGGCGCCGCCGCCTCCTGTTTCCGCCGAGCCGCGGGCACTGCGCAGGCCCTGCGCCGCCGCCCGCATGGAGGAGGAGGAGGAGGATGAGGGTGGCGGCGGCCCGGCGACCACAGCGAGCCCGGCCGCGTCCGCCCGCTTCGTGCGGTGCCTCTACGCGGTGGGATTCCTGGTAAGCGGCGGCCCTGGGGCCTGCGGCGGGCGGCCGCGCCCGGGAACGGGAACCGGCTCCTCTGCAGGCCAAGGCTGCCGGGGCGCATCGCTGCAGCGTTCCCTCGGGAACGCCAGGGCTTGTAGCGCTGGTGGTGTGCAGCGGCTGGGCTCGTTTACCCCTGCAAACAGCCACGCAGTTCGACACACAGGTCGGATTTTTATCCTTTGAATGCCTTGGAAAAGCGTAGCACCCGAAAAGCTGAGTCTTGCCTTGGTGCTTATAAGAGAGCTGCTTCCTGTTCTTGAAATACCCGTGGTTCCTGTAAATTTACCCCCCGCAAAAAACCCTAAAAATATGTTTCTCTTAAAAAAAAAAGTTCTCCATTGGAAGAACAGACTTTTTAGAAGGTTCATACTCTGTAGTGATTCCTGAGCCTCAGGAAAGTGCCGTTTAATTAATTTGAAATTGAAAGAGACGATTTGGAAAATGAATACAAAATGAGTATGAGTTTGCACTGTGAAATGTCAAGATAACTGTCTTACCTACTTTTAATAGGGCGATAGAAACGACCCAGCTGGTTTATGTCCTGGAGCAAATATTACAGCGAATTCTGCTCCTTTTAACTGACTTTTAAAGGCTGTGGTTCTCCAGCCCTGAAATAGTTTATTGACACTGAGCTGGAGCACACAAAAAAATCAACCAAGTGAGTGTCCTTTTAGGGGATGTGGTGATGCAAACTTCCTGTAGGCAGACAAATAAATACAGCATATCTGTCACTCTACAGAAGGAATTACACAGTGGAATAAGATGTAACTACCCATCAAAGGATAGTGGTTGATGGGTCTTGCTCTACCTGCATGCTTGTACAGTCCAGTACTGCCAGGGTATAGTCTGAGACTTGTACTTCTTAATGTCTCCATTGATGACCTGGACAAGCTCACTGTCCTTTCTTTCAGGTTCACAGATGACAGCTAAGATTGTATTACTGAGGATGTTTGTAAGTGGTGTGCTCTGTTTGTTCATGCTCATGTGTTTAATGATTCTAACCTTGTAAGCCTCAATTTCAACCATCAAAAAATAATTAATGACAGACTGTGAGAATTTGCTTAGTGACACACATTGTTACAGTTAATCAGTCTTTGAGGTAGTCTAGTTCAGTTCAAGCAGTCAGTGATGAAAGGTGATTGTGCTCCAATAGATCTCCTAGGGACACTGGCTGCTGTGCCAGATTGTAGTAGTACTGAAAGAACTGCTGGGTCAAAGTGGTGAGCTTAACAAAAAGTAATAAAGCAAAAGGAACAAGTAGGAGATCCTTGTACTTCTCAGGATGGGCAGTGTCCTTTACCCTCCTCTTACAAAACGTTTTTCAATTATGCTTTGCCTTTATTTTTTTTTTCAAGTTTCTGTCTTGTCACATTTCTTAAGCTATACACAAAGGCAGTGTGTTAGTAGGTTTAGATCTATTGTAGCTTCTTCCCCATTGTAGTTGGGTGAAAGTACCATTTTTCAATATATACGTTCTTTGCACAAATAAAAAGCATGTTTAGGTGATTGAAAGTAGACCACTTTGAATTTAAAGGGCTAATACAAAGTACTTTTCTTGTTAAACAGGTAAAGTTTAATATATTTAAAGGAATATTTAATGTTTAAATATATATCTTCAGAAAGATTGCATCTAGAGTGGGGGAAGAAAATTGATGTTTTCATAGGTTTAACTCCTCTGTGAGGCAATCCTTTATCTTTCAGTTTATGTGTTTTGTAATATGAAAAATTTTCTTTTAACCTTGTGTTGATATGGAGATAATTTACTTTTTTAAATTTATATTTCTAATGATGACTGTTATTAAGCCAGGTTGCTATTGTCTTTATGAAAGTTACTAAAACTTTTCCTGCCTTCTTTTCAGGATTTATTTGGGGTGAGCATGGTGGTTCCTTTAATGAATCTTCATATCAAATCTCTAGGAGCAAGTCATACAGTTGCTGGAATCATAGGTGAGTTGCAGTACTTGATTTATGAAAGAGTAAGATAAGGCCTGGATTTTGCCTTGGTGCAAATTGGACATTGGAACACAGTTCTTCCTTGCTAATAGCATAATAAAAAATAAAGACAATTTCCACATGAAGCTCTAAGGGCAGCCATACTGTGTTAGACCCAGAGGCCTGTCCAAACTCATGCACTGACAGTAGCCAAAAGCACATGCTTGGGAAAGAGCACAACTGGAAAGAGCAAGGAAGTCTTGCAGTAGCATTTGTACAGCTACTTTCCAGCATGCAAGAATTGCTTAGCTTCTCCAGCTTAGCAATTTAGAGAGCCAGAGATCTTGCTTGTAGTTTTAATTGTTGTTTACACTTAGCAAATGGTGCTTCTGCAGCTAGTTCTCCAAAGCTTTCAAATGTCCATGACTGTTCCCAGTTTGATTAAAATCCTTACAGCAGTCTTGGCAAAATATTTATTCACTTTTACAAGTATTTACAAATAAATTCTGAAGATTTGGAATTTTATCTTAAAGTTTTTAGTGTTTAGGTAAGTTTTGTGTCTTTAAAGTACTTTTTATGGTATTGTTTATGGTTTGGAGTGATACAGTATTTTCTTTATTCCCAGACATGGGAGCTGTTACTCAGTTTTATTATTTTGCATTCTTATTTAACACTTTGTATGAAATAATTCTGCTTCTATACTGAGTTGAAAGTATTATTTTAAGCAGAAACTAGTCAGACATATGTTTTCATTTCAACAGTCTGCTTTGATTTTTAACATTAGGAAAAAAATAGCTTTGAGGTGTATTCATATAAATGAAAGAGTCTAGCAGATGTTTCTCTCTGCTTCTCTCTGCTCCTTCTCTTCTGTCACTAAATGCTGCTAAACTCCTAACCTCCAAAATGAGAAAGTAGGGTCTGTGTTTTCTTCAGGGCTTCTGTGGTGCCTTGTAGTAGACTGAAGCACCAAGTGGAAAGTCCTTTCCAGTAGAGAAATTCTCTCCTGATTCTGAGAAAGCAGTTATAAATACCAAGATTGGTTTTGTTTAATACACCATACAAAGCAACATCATTTTGCCTTACATAGTTTTACAACATTTCAGCACTTTTTTCTTTTTTATTTTGTCATTCTCTGAAACTATTTCCTTTATTAAGTACTAAACTCCACCCTTGGTTTGTCCTGCTCCCTCTTCCCATTCTTCCAGTAAACTATTCCCATGCTTTCCCATTTTTCATAATTTAAAATTTTGTGCAGTTTTCATTTAAAAAAAAAGCTGAATTTTTAACACTTTTATTTTGTTTGTTTTAGGATCTCTCTATGGTATAATGCAGCTATTTACCAGCACATTTGTGGTGAGTTCTAACACTGCATTCCAGAGCATATTGGTATTTCTATGGATTGTAAGGGGGGAAAAGGGTGGGGTTAATAATACCATTCCTTGACATTTTGAAAATGCATAAAGTGTTCATACAAGCATTTTGGTTGGAGGAACCAATTTTCAATTTGCATGAGAAATGGCAGTTTTCTTCATGGGGAATTGCCAGGTTTTTCAGGCCCAAAGAGACAGTTTTTAGACAAACACTAGAATACAGATTTGGGCTCAGATACCTTACTGAGCAGGTCACAGTTACACAGGGTTAGCTCCTCTAGTGTTGGTGCTAGTGGAGCAGTTTCCTGCAGTGCAGTAGCCTGTCCAGAAAGGATTCTCATGAGTCAGCTTTTCATAGCCTGTGATCTAGTTTGCTTTCTCTGCTTAAGGAGCAATGTCTTGTAATTCACTGTATGGTCTAAATTAACCGTTGCATCTTTGCAATTTGTTTCATTTTGTTTTCTATTAGCTACTGATTTTTATATCCTAATATTACCCTGGTACTAGTTTTCTAGTTTTGAAGAGAACATACTATGAGAGTGTCTCATAAAAGAACTGTTTCAGGGTTTGTTATGCAGGACACCTGGGATAATTTCCTGCTGTAATTTTGTGGCATGTTCTTGGAAGTGCAAGACCATTGTCTACTTTCTTAAAAAACTATTTCCTCTTGGAAATCAAGCTGATTTAAAAGCATGATAAATGCAAGTTTTCTGTTTGCCCTCTGCAAACTACTTCTTACATGTCTGTGCTCAGATAACAAACTCTTCATAGCCAAGATCATTGCTTTTAGGATGTTCAACAAGTGTCTTAATACATAGCAGCCTGAGTAATGCAAGCAAATATTTGTGACTGATAATGGTAAGATTTTCAGAAGGCTTCTACTGGTAATATTTTGTGGTATTTATCGCAGGACTGTCTTTTTAAAAGGGTCATTTTTTTATTTAAAAAATTCTGTATACACAACATTAAATGAAATCATAATTTTGGCAGGTAGCCTGCCAGGAGGGCAGAGCTCTCCTTGTGACTTCCAAATTTTGAGCACTTAGGAATGTTGTGTAATAAGCTTATTAGGCTTTCATTGACAGTCCTTTGATGTCTTTTCTCAATTTAATGTAGAAGTACTGATTGATCACTGCACATAGTTTAGTGTTACAAAAAGCTAATCTTTCTTTTCTGCTTTGTGAAAGGGCTGCTGGAGTGATATAGTAGGAAGACAGTATTCCCTGCTTGCTTGTATTCTTCTCAGTGCACTGGGTTACTTCCTTCTTGGAAATTCCACCACAGTGTTCCTGTTTGCTATTTCTAGAGTCCTTGTAGGTGAGTAAACACTTGGCATTTTGCATTTTGCAGTTTAAATTCCCTGTAGTCTCAGGTTGAGAATTACTACGGGAGAAATCATGGTGTATGGATGACTGCATAGCATCATCACCCAGTAGCACCAACTGAACCTTAGTATTGAAAAGTCTCTACAAATCAAGAATTCTCTTTTTTTTTTTTTTCTGAAAATAATTTGAAATGTTGAGGCCTAACCCACGAGGCATCTAAACCCCACAAAGCTGCTTACTCCGGCACTGAAGAATTTGTGATTAATGGGATTTTAAAAATATAAACCATACAAATTTGCACCATTGTGACTTGAGATAGATTCTGTCTTTTTTTTGGACCAAGAAATACATGTTTATTGATTTGTTTGTATTTCGTTGCAGGTATTTTCAAACACACACTGTCCATCTCTAAAGCGCTGCTGTCTGACCTGGTCTCGGAGAGGGATCGCCCTTTAGTAATGGGGCGCTTCAATGCAGCCTCCAGTGTGGGCTTCATTCTGGGACCTGTTGTTGGTGGCTATCTTGCAGAGCTCAAAGGTGGCTTTTACCAAACGGCCTTCATCTGTGCCTCCATCTTCCTTCTGAATGGTGGTAAGTTGTATGTCACATTCTGCATCTTGGGTCTCTTCATTCCTCATTTTGTCCTTTTAAGCCATCTGTTATACCTTGAATACACAGTGTGTTTATCATTTATGGCATAATCATTTTGTATGCCAATACTACTGTTTGAATTTGAACTTATGTGGAAGGGTGGGAATTTTGAAACAGTTATCCTCCAGGTGCTTCCCCTTTGTTCTGCCTATGTCCTCTTTACATTCAGACACAAATGGGAGTTTTTGATGTGCCCAAAGATGAAGACTAGAAATCAGAATTTTAGCTTTAGCCATTAGATTGATTAGGTTATATCATGTGAGTTTGGCATTTCAGTGCTTTCCTTTCTTGCTTTCACTGCATTTAAAATTGAACCAATACTACGAATAACACTAGACTTAATATTTGCAAATTTTTTAAGGACAGGTATTGTTGAAGTATTTTATAAATTGTTACAATCAAACTAATATCTTCCATGTAAAGTTGATGCAATTGAATGAAATCAACTAATTTCTTCATCTGTATAGGTCTTGTCTGGATGTTACCCTGGAGTGAAGAAAACACTAGCAATAGGAACCATTACCAAGACAAAGAAACAAACAGTTTCTCAGCAAAAGCAAATCATAAACATCACTTGAAATCAGCAACTAGTAGAGCTGTGACAAACAGTAGTTTTTTCCAGTCTCCATGGATCCAAGCTGCAACAGTGCTGAAGAAAATTAAAGGAATAGCATGCTCTAATTTGTGGGATGTATTTTTAGTACGGTTCCTGATGTCTGTTGCTATACTGCTGTACTATAGTAATTTTACTCTGGCCTTGGAGGAGAGATTTGGGGTGAAACCCTTGTTTTCTGGATACCTCATGAGCTATAGCAGTGCGCTTGGAGTCCTGGCTGGTTGTTTGCTCGGGCCAATAACAAGACTCTATGGGCACAACACTTACAGACTTCTGTTGCACTCCAGCACTTTTACCTGCACGCTGATTCTCCTGTATGCCTCAGCACCGAGCATATGGATGGTCATTCTGTCCTCCACCTTCTTGGCCTTCTCCACCACTATTGGCCGTACCTGTATCATTGATCTGGAGCTGACTGTCGGTGGGAACGAGGCCAGCGGGACACTCCTGGGTGTGGGACAGTCAGTGACATCAGTGGGACGTATTATTGCCCCACTCCTTTCTGGAATTGCTCAGGAGTTCAGTCCTTGTGGCCCTCCAAGTCTAGCTGTGGGACTAGCATTAGTTGCTATTGTGATAATGAATGCAAACAAACAAAAATACCATAGTCATGGAAGTGTGAAGTTAAAGGATCAGTAGTCACAATTTTGGATTGCACAGATGTATCTTCACCTGCCAGGCTTGTACAGTAATTACATGATTTTTAAAGAGAGCACATTATGTTCCTGTGGAAACAAGTATACATGTGTATTTCTGCTGCAGGGATGTTTAGACAGATGTTATTCCAACAGGTTCCCATTGTACTGGCTGTGATTTTTTAAATGTATTTTTAACCTTTTTGGAGGGGAAAAAGGAATGTTGGGAAACGCACAAATCCTGCTTGTAGCTCATTTTTGAAACAGTGTTTAGATTGAAAGATTGTTTAAAAAGGGTGAATCAGAGGTGAATTTTTGTTATTTAATCAGGAGAATTTGCAATATGTTTGGCCTTAATTTCTTATTTTGTGGTCTGTTTCCTTTTGTCTGTTATGACAGTAGCTTATATAACAGGATGTTTGCTTATATGATTTTTGTGTAGCACGTTTTGTCCAGAGAACTTTTTGCAGATAATGGTTGGGCACTTTGGAGTAATCATGCAACCCCGGCTGACTCCTGGTCTTTCCCAAGTAACAGAATTGGGTATATGCTAACTTCATGTACTAGAAGACCTAATCTTAGAATAATACAAGGCCATTCAGACTGAAACTGAGGCTGAATTTAAGTTTTATTGAAATTTGAACTGGTGGCTTCTGTTTAGTAATAATTTCTACTGAGGAACTTTGTCATAATTTCTTTATTTATATTTCCTGTGCAATTTTTCTACCTTCACTTTAAGAATAAATGTCCTTCTTAATTCTCTCAAATGACTAAAGGTGTGAGCATCTAGCAGTAGTTCATAGATCTGGATTAATGCATCCTGTCTCATCTCAGCCATAAGTGACATTTTGGTGACAAGAGAAGTACAGTTTTGTTACTATTTTAGTCCTCATTTGTGTGCATGGCTTAACTGAAGAGAGGTTACTCTCAGATCTCTACAGAGTTGTAGCACTCCTGTGCTATTTACTGTTCAAGCTCATTACTTGAAAGTTACCATTGTTTGTATTTCATATGAAACATGGAAAAAATGTATTTTGCTCCGATAATGTTCTCAATGATCTTCATTACATTACCTGATGAAAGTACAAAGTCAGCTATGTAAGTGTTTGGTTGGGGGGGGTTATGCAATTTAGTTATCCCTTGAACACATCAGTGCACACTCTTCCTGCTTCAGGTCAGTCATGGATAGTGCTTGTATTTGTTTTCATTTTCTTCTTTACCTTTTCCACTGCCTACTAGCATTCAAATATTTTCTGAAAACTCTGTGATTCCAGTGGCAGCACCATAGGAATTCATATATGGAACTCTGAATTGTTTTAATTTTATTTCAGTACATATCCTCAGAGTTCTTTATTACAGTAATATGTGTTTCATTTCTCCCTAGGAACTTGAGGCATTTTCAAGTCTCTTCTCTTGCCTTTCTTGGTAGATGCCCAAAACATTGTTGCTTTAAATTTCCTATTTTGTTTCTTTCCATCTTTTAATTTTCTTATTTTTTCCTTTACTTAAAACCTCCATTCTGTAAGTAAGGGCATTCTGTTTTGCATCTCTAGCAAGGGGTTAAGGAAAAGAGTCAAAAGAAAAAACCTTCAAAAATTAATGTGTATGAATGATTTCGTAATTTTTCCAATACTTGTGGATTATATGACATAATATTTACCCTTCTAAATTGCTGCACTGATTTAATCTGACTTCTGTGTACATCTATCCTAATATATATCCTACTGAATGTAGGTTATAGAAGCCTCACATTTGAGAAATCTGTGGAAGCCTGTGGTCTTGGGAACTCATTGTAACACATTTTACAGAAGTTTTTTACTTGTAGGCCAAAATTATTCCTGAAGTGCCACAGAAATATTTCTTTTCTGTATTGGTACAGAAGAATTGCACTATATTTTTTTTTTCTTTAAGGACTTTAAGAAATAAAATGAAGTGACATTATGTATGTATCATTATGTCACTGTGGTTTTCTTCCCATCTTCCACTGCTGAAGCTACAGCACAAAATAGAAGTGTTCAAGTCAATGTGAAGTGTGGATGCTTTATTTTTTTTCCTCACACTGTGGTTAAAATCATTTGAATCTGTCTACATTTCTCATAAAGGGCACAGGAACCAAGGATTCAACCAATAAGTGGCTTGGCAGTGAATGAAGAAGACGAAATAAAATAAAATGGAGAACTCTGCAATTTTGAGATGAAGTCCTTAAAGCTACTGTTCCTTGTGCCTGGAGGCCACATTTGCATCCCTTGTGTTGCCTCTTAGTTGCTATAACCATGCAAGGTCAGGGAGTGAAGATTCAATGACAGATACAGAGATATGATTCCCCATTTTAAGTTGAGGAAGCAGCAGTTGCAGCTAATTTTGGCTCCAGTCTAGTGGGCAAACTACTGAATTACTCAGCTGTTTCTTGAATCCAGTTGTAGGATCTTCTGTAGAAGACTGTAACAAACCAGATCTGAATATGGCCTAAAGGAAAACAGTTTCTGCCAGCAAACCACTGCAAATTAAGATTTTTCTCTTGCTTGCTGTTACTTTATTTTGGGTTGGTTTTCTTGGGCCTGTAGGAAGGGTTGGGTTTTGGTTTGGTTCCTTGGGTTTTTTTGATCTTTGCCCTTCCCTTTGGTAAGTCAAGTGACTTTTTTGACAATTTTGATCAGCTCATGTTGAAGAGGCTGTGTATAAGTACTGATTTTACTGCTTTTAAATGATGAAGCAAAGGTAAGATTTTTTTTTTTTCCTGTTGGGGTAGGCTGTGTACTTTTGAAGAAACCCTTTATAAACATATTAGTTGGGGGGGTTTGACCCTTGCTGGACACCAGGTACCCACCAAATCCACTCCCCTCTGGAATCAGAGAGAGGAGAGGAGAGAAAATAAAAGACTCGTGAGTTAAGGACAGGGAGAGATCACTCACTGATTACTTTAATGAGAAAAATACACTCAACCTGGAGAGATAATTGAATTTATTACCAATGAAAATCAGAGCAGGATAATGAGAAGTAAAATAAATCTTAAAAACACCTTCCTGCCACCCCTCCCTCCTTCCCAGGCTCTACCTCCTCCCCTGCTGCAGCACAGGGAGATGAGTAGTGAGATGGTCAGTTCCTCTCACGTTGTTTCTGATGCTCCTCAGAGAGAAGAGTCCTTCCCCTGCTCCAGCGTGGTGTCCCTCCCACAGGAGATAGTCCTCCACAGACTTCTACAATGTGACCCCTTCCCACAGCCTACAGTTCCTCACTAACCACTCCAGTGTGGGTCCCTTTACCACAGGGTGCACGAATGGACTGCTCCAGTGTGAGTTCCCCATGGAGTCACAGGTCCTGCCAGCAAACCTGCTCTACTGTGAGCTCCTCTCTCCTTGGATCCACAGGTCCTGCCAGCAAACCTGCTCTACTGTGAGCTCCTCTCTCCTTGGATCCACAGGTCCTGCCAGCAAACCTGCTCTACTGTGAGCTCCTCTCTCCTTGGATCCACAGGTCCTGCCAGCAAACCTGCTCTACTGTGAGCTCCTCTCTCCTTGGATCCACAGGTCCTGCCAGAAACCTGCTCCTATGTGGGCTTCCCACGGGGTCACTCACAGCCTCTTTTGCACATCCACCTGCTGTGACATGGGGTCTTCCAGAGGCTGCCGGTGAATATCTGCTCCCTATGGTCCTCCATGGAGCACAGCTGCGTCACCATGTAATCACCGTGGTCTTCAACACAGGCTGCAGGTGAATTTGCTCCAGGGCCTTCTTCCCTCCTGCACTGACCTTGGTGTCTGCTGGGTTGTTTCTCTCACTCCTCTCTTCTCTGGCCACAACTGCTTCTACAAAATAACTCCTTTTTTCCTTTTTTAATATGTTATCAAACACTGATTGTCTTGGCCTTGGCCAGCAGTGGGTCCACCTTGGAGCCAGCTGGCATTGGCTCAGTCAGACAAAAGGAAAGCTTCTGGCAGCTTCTCAGAGAAACCACCACTATATCCCCCCTGCTACCAAAGCCTTGCCATTCAAACCCAATACACCACTTCTTGAGACTTGCATTTCTTGTCATTCTTCTGAATTTACTCACTGTAGCACTATCACAGAGGTTAGTACCATTCTCATCTGCTGAGAACAAGTTGAGCAGATAATGCAGCAACAAAATAGGAGTAGCATTGTTCATGACCTGGCTTGCTCATTACTTCAGGTTCTCTGTAGTGCCATTACATTCCTGCTGCTGGGAACCTCTATGGGTGCTGCCAGTGCCAATCTGGTTGTGGGTGTTGCAGGATACCCTTGGGTAAATGATCCTTTACAGCCTGGCACTTTGGCATTTGAAAACCCAAGATTTGCCTGTACTTTTATTGCTATAATATTGAAGACTAATTCACAAAGAGCTGATCATGAATCTTGTAAGAGTGCCTGAACTTTGAGAATCAAATGATTGTGAATGGAGGTCAGACTGCTTTTAGAAATGAAAGAATATACAGCTTATTTTAAAGGGAAGTCTTGAAAAACTTACATTTTAATTTACAAAGAGAAATTAATTCAAAGTTTTAATTATTTTAAATCTCAGCACCAAGGAACTATTTTTTTGAGATGTGCTCTACAGTAAGAACCAGTCTTCCATTCTGTCAAATATCTGATAAATAGGAGGTCTCAGAGAGGAAAATTGAAGTAAGCTGAAGTATTTAAAATTTCTTTTCCTTTTTGTGGCAAAAAATTACTGTTTGAAACAAAACCTGTGGCAATTAGGGTGCCATATTCATGCACATTAACAAGGATATTTTTATTGGACCAGAGCTCTTGTGGTACAAAAAAGCATTCCAGCATCCAATTTCAAAATCTTTCATCTTTTCTTCAGGGTGTGGGGGATGTTGACAGAACTTGGACAATTTTGGAAATGGTGACCTAAAGCATTTCTTGGAGGGTCAGCTGATGTCTGGAATTGGTGGACTTGGCAGCTCTTGAAAAAGTTGGTGCAGGGTGCAGTGTGTTTGCTTCCAGAGAGCCCAAGATACCCTTCATAACAGCAGGCATGTTATTTTGGCAAAAAATTTAACTTTGTTTTTCCATGTGATTTCTATGTGGCTTTAGTACAGAAGGATATTCTCTAATTTTTAAATTGTTATGCAGCAAGGTTTTCTTTTGTTGAACTGGTTTCAGTGGAATTTGCATTATATTTTAGTACAAAGTAGGACAGCCTTTAAAATTTTAGCTCTTTCAGCAAATTATTCTTGGGTTTTTTTTCAAATATCTGCCTAAAAAAGGTAACAGGGTGTCTATCTCCTCTAGGCCTTGTTATACCTACTTTCTTATCCTAATTTAATTTATAGGCCTTTGAGGAGCTGAAGGGAAAATCCTTAAAACCCTAATTCAGAGTGGAACTGTATTTTCCCACTGTCCCTAAAACTGAACTTTCTTCATCAAAAATGCATTAAAATATCTGTGCTGCAGAATGTACTGGGGAGTCCATCTGGAAACAAAATATTTGTATGTGGCTTTGGCAAGTTTCCCAGTCACTACTGAAGATCCGGTTTCCTTGAAAAAGCAAGAAACGTTGTCCTCCGTCAATGCATGACTTTCCCCATCAGATGGTGCTCGAGGACAGATTTATTGGGCATTTCATTCTCCAGCAGACAAACTCTGATACAACATGAAGGATGTCTCCTCTGCAGGCTCAAAAAAAGCGCTCACGTGTTTTTCCTTTGCAGGAAAGGAGGAAAAAAAAAAAGGCAAGGGTAAACCTCTGACCCAAACCAGAGTGAGAGTTGAATGATAAGGGCTAACTGGAACAATGCCTGTGCCACCTGCTGCTGTCATTGCTGCTGAAAAGGAGAGTACCCAGAAATCAGTTCCCAGACATGGCAAGGGAGCATTCAGCAGTAGTGGAAAAGAGCCTAAAAAGGGTGGGAAGAGCAGAAGTGAGGAAGGCAGAAGGTTGCTCACAAGGACACAGAGTCCCAGAAGATTTGCAATTCTTTTTCACAGTGTGACCATGATGGAGATGTGCCTTGATGCTTGTATTCTGTGGATTTCAAGTGCTTTGGAAAGGTAAAAACATACTATCATGTTTTGAAGCACCAAGAGCTTAAGACGTTATTTGATAGAAATGACCTTCAAATTGATGTGCTTGTACTATGGGGCACCACTTTAAGCACAAAAAATGTGAGCGTGCCCTGCATTAATGGGCAACCAGCATAGCAGCAAGGTTCCTGAAACCTGCATTCATTATTTAAAATTGTGCCATAAAAAAATAACAACTGTTTGAAAAAAAAAAAAATGAAAGGCAGCTCTCCCCAGACAGAAGCCAAATGCTTGGTCATTACCAGCACACAAACAAGAAAACTCCACAGAGAGTAAACTAAATGTTGATGTGCAACATTTCACATTTATTGATTTGGTCAGATTTCATATCGGCCTGATATAAAAGAGCTAATTTAAACAATCTGATCTGTAAGGACAATGTTGTCTCAAAACTGAAATCAAAACTCAAGGCTTTTTTCTTATTCAAACATGATCCAAATAATGCAGTGACATAGCATTCCCTGACAGTTTTACAGATGAAAGTACTTTCCTGTTGAAAGACAAATTTAAATTTGTTTTCAAAACTTGCTGGCTTTGCTTGAACCCAAGTTTATTTCCAAACAGGAGATGATCATTAGAGGACAGCTAAGTATCGATTTCCACAATAATCATTTGTTGAGAATACCCATGAACATTTGACTGAGGATTATAGGGTTCAGAGAGCCATTCCTCTGCAGCTTAGACTTTGCTTTTGCCACACAGCAGAATTTTCCATAGCTTGAACAGAGAAAAAAGACTAAAGGACCTAAGGAACGAGTTTGGGAAGGTTTGATATTTCAAATACATACATTACATAAGTATTTTGGAAATGCTCTTAGAAGAAGGAAAGTCTTACATCCCTGCTTATCAACCCCCACCCATGAACATTTGAAAGAAATCTACTTTGTGGTTTTAAAAGGAAACTCTGATTTTTAATAGTTCTTTCAAAACAAGCTTAAATAAAAAAAATAATCTTATTGCCCACAGATTTAGAAATGTGCTAATGAAAGAGAAAAGTTATGATTTCACAGTGTACATTCTTCAATGAAAGTTATCAATTTTGTAACAAGTAGAAAGAAAACTATTTCTGCATTGTACTGAAATGTGTATCTGTGCTAAAGCAAGCTCAGTACTTAGATTAAATGGGACAGAAAGTGCAAATTCCTGAGAACTACAGTTAAGTATCATTTATTTTAATGCTTCCCATACGCCCTCAAACGGCAGCCATTGATTCTAGGATCAAGAAGTCCATGTTATTAAGGTGCACAGTGACTTCAGCTGATTCCAGGGCCCCACTGTGCTACTTTTCTGTAAAAACAAATTAGATGGAACATTTTTGTTCCTTGGAGTGCATAGCTCAGACAAAGAAAAGATTACCTTTCCCCTCTTACAGATGAGGAAACAAAAAGTAAAACAAATTAACCAGGGTCACAAGCATGAGCTTGCTTGAGTCTCAGTGGTCCCTGACTCAAACAGGAGACTGCTCGCTTTGTCTACGGGCAGTGCTCTGCAACTATTCTACTGCTGCATTTGCATTACATCGCAACCAAGTAACTAAGGTGCAAAAAAGCAATTTTGATTCAAAACATTATTTATCCACTTGAAGTTTTCTGGTTTTAGGCCTTCTGGTGTCCTTCTAAGTGCTCTCAGTTCTTGCTGACAGAAGTGAAAGCCAAGGTAATTCAGTTTTTCTTTGGTGATCCTTAGTACCTTTCAAAGGTAACATATTGCCAAAAATTCAGAAAGTAAAAATTCAAGCTATTCAGGTCTTTGTTGCAAGTCCTTTTTATAAGCCTTATTTGCAATTCCCCTACAGCTTGTTTCTTCTCTTCTTCCTCTTTTTCTGCATCAGAGGTCTTCAAGCAAACTAGGCTTCAGGAATATATTTATTCTTCTTTAGAAGTCTGTATGATAGGTGCATTGTGCAATTTTCAGTGGTATTCATGTTGAAGCTCTGGTTAAAACAAGTATTATTGATTATAAATAAAATCTGAAATGATACAAAAGTTTGGGGGTATTTTTAAGAACCTATTCATCACTGGACTTTGAACAATGATTTCAACGGAAAACTGGGTATTGAACCTTCGTGACTTGGTTCCATGAGAGATGATGTGATAAGGCACATTTCCATACTATTTTAACAGTGGAAATAATGTAATTAAATTAAAGCATTGCCATAAGTTATTTGTAAAAGAGATATATTATTTTTTTGTATCTTTAACGTTGCATTTGCTGCAGTATTCCTTTCACTTAGTTAATGGAGTTGACTTAACTCAAATGGAAGTGGTTAGACCCAGATGGAGGCTTGTTTTGTTATTTTAATGGATCCCATAGTCTGATCAGATCATTGAGAATCCTAATTCAGTATGTCCATGGTTTATTATCAATAGTTCTCCTTTGGCCATGTTCAATACAGCTGGTTCTCAGGCTTATTTCTCTGCCTGTCCCCCTGCGATGCCTGCCTAACTAACCGTGGTGGTGGCATAGGTCTGGCTGACCCATGGTCTGCAGTCAGATCTTCCCTGCTCAAAGTGCCAAATCTTGGTCTGGTCAGCAGTGGCTGCCTGAACCCAATGGATGGCTGAGGCAAAGTGCTTGGGTCCTGCTGCTCTCCTCGTCCGTCCTGGCTCCCGTCAACTTCGTTCTTCCACTCCACCCTAAACTCAGGTAATGGCCTCTGTTGTCTCAGTCTCTGGTCTCTCAAGATTTTCCCTGCTCTGGGCCTTAGATTGAGCACTGTGGTAGCAGCATCCAGCTCAGAGTCACTGCTGTCACCCACTGTTAATTGAAAACAAAAGTATAGTTTTAGGTGTAGAATATCACTGTTTCAGGAATTATCTGAGTAACAGCACACAGGGCCCTTGCAGTCATAGAATAAAGTTTCCCCATATTTTTCTATCTTCAGTGCTTTCTGATTAGACCCAGTAACAACCTCTTAACTCTGCCAAAACAGGGGATAGATTTGACTTAAAAACATCCCTACCCTCAAAAGTGTGATTTTTAGACAGGCTTCACTCAGCAGCTGCTCCTTGATTGCCGAGGGGTCCCTTGATTGAAGTGACATTTCCCCAGTTCTGGCAAATTTCCAGTTCTCTGGACAGAAAAAACTGCATCTCTCTGAGCTTAGGGTCTAGTCCCTGCTTACATCCAAGCAGGATACCAAAATTAGATTTCTCAGCCCCACATCTCATGAAATCTAAACTGAGAGGCATTTCTAGAGCACAACATGTACAGGGGCTCTAGAAACTTGACTTTGGAAAAGGAACATCAATACTCTTACCAGGCAAAGGATCACTCAAGATCAATGTACAGATGGGTGGAAATAGCCCATCCTTAATAAGGCTGAATGTAAGACATGAAAGAGAATCAACAGGGCAAATCTTAGAGGTTGCAAGTGCTGCAGACTCTTCCTCCCACTCAGAGCAGGGTAGAATATGCTCTAGGGAAAGGTGGCATCATTGCTTAGGGAATGCCCTTAAATGATCATTGCCAGGTAAATCAAGCTGGAGATAGTCTGGATGTGCACATGTGCAAATATTTTTTCCCAGCAGACTTCTTTAAAAATAATTAACATCTTCATCAAAACTTAAACACTTGAGATATGTGATAAAATTTTTAACAATAGTTTATGAATGCCTCAGATTTGTTTTTAGACTTAAATCAGATATGATGTTTTAAATATATCAAAGTAAACAACTGTGCAACTGTCATATGAACAAATTAGATTAGTAGCCTTCATGTTATTTCTTTTAAAAAGGTGAGGAAGGGGTCAACAAAATATATCACCATGTAATTGTCCATTCACCCAGATAATTATATATCAAGGCAGGTCTTCATCAGACTGTGTTTTCAGGCTTTTTCCCTTCTAAGTATGTCAAATAATATATTTTTTGACAATTTAATAATCTGGAGGCATATTTTCTCTTTAATTCTAGGTGACAGTAGGTGACCTCTGCAGACTAACTATAGAATAAAAGGCATCCTACACTCAGGAGAGCAGTGATATCATTATTAACAGACAAAAGCACAGTCTATTGTTAAATTACTTGGGAATAGTGGAAAACTAATTGGGGTGGCGATCAGGAAATTTTAGAAATTCTGCACAGGTTTCTTCTTCCCAGCAAGAGATCCTTATGACATCTTGTCATGAAAGAAAATGCTCCAGAGTATGATATAAGCATGGTAATAAAACCAGTATCAAAAGTAATATATAGAATTGGGCAAAGTTTTCAATGAAATATTGTGCTCCAACAGATTTTTTTGTTAGAACTCAAAAACTACAATTTAAAACATTTGTGAGTTTAGGCAGAGGAAAAAAGTTAACAATTTGGTTGTAAACCTTGCAAACCACAGCATTTTGTGTTCTTCATGAGAACAATAAACTAGGTCTAATGTCTAATGTCATTACCCTCTCTGGTTGGCTTCTCAGAGCAGTGTCCTCTACCCTGACCCCAGAGAGAAAAGACCCAAATAGGCTCATAATCCAGGAGGGATATCTGGATTATGGAATAAAGATGAGAAGAATGAGCCATGGCAGTGTTCCTGGTGCAGAAGTGCAGCAGGCAGCTCCTTGCTGACAGGAGATGTGTTGGGAGAACTATGCCAGTATGGGAGAGGAAGCGAAAACACCCCACAAAACCCTGCTGTCCAGGGCATTTCTCTACACTCACATTTCTACTTTAGGACACACTGTTTTAAATGCTCTAGTTTGCTTATTTCTCTACATCATCTCTGGAAAAACCTTCCTTCTATGTAAGCAAAATGACTGCAGCACAGTAAGAGAAAAGCAAAAAATGTCATTACCTCTGGAAGATGTTTTATTTCTCACTCGTAGTTTCTCTGGGAGTTTAGTGTTTTTAGGAAGTGAAAGGAATCTTTTTGTATTTGCTGCAGCCTGCATGCAAAGAAAACCAAACATTTTAAGTTACTGTAGGCTAGTGTACCTGCATAATGCGTGTTAAGATACACAACTGAGGCTTGAACAGGTTTCTGTAGCTAAAGGGCTGGAGAGTAGTTTTGAATTAGGTAATATGTGATCCTTTACTACACATTCAGCGCTGATTGCTGGCTGAAGGTAAGGTAATCAGTTAAGGTAAAGACTGAATAAACTCAAGCAGTTTAATCAAATGAAAACCTAGTGAAATGCCCTCTGAGATCAGAGTTAATAAATGTATGGTCTCTAACCTCAACCTTGCCTGCACAGGCTTTCCTAAGGAAGGCAAATGCCACAAGCATGGCACTTCATGCAGCTTAAAACTTGTTTAAAACTTTTTATTAGCCAGCCGCAAAAATATGGGTGAGAATGTAGCTTGGGCTCAAGAACTAATCTGCATTCTGATCCTGCAAGCACTTTATACATATAAATGACTTTATACAGTTGACTAGTCACACTGAAGTTGATGAGGACGTTAGGCACCAGCATGATCATTTACCAGTTCAGGGCATAAAATCCTTGTTTTCCCCAGACTAAGATTTAAAGGCTCTGGGAACAGACCACACTTCATACTTCTAGAATATGAGAGGTATTTTCCAGAACAAGTTGCTTTTTTTTTAAATTCAAAAGTTTCTCAAGGACATCCTTTCCTACATTTGCTACAAAGATTTTTAAAATCTTTACAGTCTACCAGCTCTCCTATGCTAATACCATGACTTGTGGCTGACCCAAAGAGAACCTGAAAGGAAATTTATTTTCCCTTAGAGATTTTTCTTCTTTGGATTTTTATTCTTTTCCTCTTTCTCCTCGTCCCGCTGTGGAGGATTTATCCAAGAATAATTATTCTTAAAATTATAGCTGGTGTGTTTTAAAAAGTTATCAGACATCCTTTTTTCTTTCCCTGCCCCAAAAGTCCTGCTGAGTCTCCTCACTATTCTACACAGTAAATAATTTAATTCTATGAAAAAGATAACATATGTAACTGCGGATAAGAAGAAAAAAAATCATTCAGAAAAGAAATCAACAGTCTTGTTGTCATAATTAACACCACAGTAGCTCTGGTAATGATCAACTATGAGACATTATCATCCTTTTGGAGACATTATTACAGCCTCAGGTGCTGAAGGACAACTGTATCAATGTTGATACAGTTCAGTGACTGTTTTAAGTCACTAAATATTCCTGTGACATGAAAATACATATTTACAGGATGGCTAATTTCCTTGATACCTGATATGACCCAAAGGATCAGTTTCCCTGCCTAATTAGTGTGCTGCATTCCAATATGGTTGGAAGTTTACAACTGCAGGATTGCCTCAGAGAGCCAAATATTATCATGTCACAGCAATCCTTGTAAGTGGAAGCAGCTTTCCTAACCAGTGTCAAAATCTGAAGGCCTGACTACATTTTATAAATACTAAAGAGCATACAATAGTTTTCAAGTTAAGAGCTTGCTCCGACTGATGTGGTCAAAAGTCCTCTCCTATATTTTGGAGTTTATTGTAAGTAGCTTTTCTATCTCAAAGTAATTTTTAACCTTTAATCATCCACACTTCATCAAAATACTAATGGAGAATACTGATCATACCTACATTGTGTACAGAGCCTGTCCAGCTTCTCTGAGGTAAAATTATGGCAGCAGATCCCACTCCCACATCACTTTCTACAAGCCTGAAGCCTTGCTGAAGGTGTCAACACAAATTAAGGGGCTCATGTGTGCAACTCAAGGTGTAAGTGTGATACTACATGTGCAGTTGTCTTCCAAATTCAGGATTTTTCCCTGCATGTCAGAAGATTGCTTTTTCTGCATGACAGTTAGCGACAAAGAGCTGCTTTCAATAGAAATTAAAATTAAAAAAACCCAAACAGACCAAAAAAAACCCCAAAAAACAACACAAACTGCAAGTACCGGTCTTTCCCTTGACAGGCTGTTGGTTTTCCTCAGGCTCTCCCGAAGGCTGTGCCGGCGACGGATCAGAATTTCTTTGGCCTGCTTCTCACTTGCATCTGCAGCCAGGCTATGTCGGTTGTAGGACATTGTCTGAAATGGAAAAGCAGAGATCACAGCCTGGAAAGCATGATGTCAAATGTGCTAGACTATATGAGCAGGGAAAATCAGGCTTTTTGCTTTAATAAGCATCATAATTCCTTGTGAACAAGATTATTGCAGATGATTAAGAACAAGAACAATAATTATGCCGAGAATGTTTTTATTCATCTGCTTCACAATTACCTGGGGTTTTCTTGGCTTTGGTTCATTTTTTTTTAACCTGATGATATTTATAATGAAAGACAAAATGGAAGAAGCTGGCTTAATACCGTGTTTACCCCCACACTGTAGTAGCTTGGTCAGTATGTCAGCAGAGGACACATATTTGAAAGTGATGAGTCCCCTAGAGGGAAGTCATTTTAACATACAGCAAGCTGAAGCTTGCTCAATTTTTGAATGTTTTCCAAGGGCTCAGGCATTCAAACTACTTAGCCACAGGAGGACAAATGTGAAATGTCCTTTTGCTTTTATTTCACGATTTTTCCAGTTCATCATCTCTGCTCTTAATACAAACAATCTTACAACTGGAGGCAAATAGGAAATCTAATCCCGTATCATGAAGTGACCAATATAGCGATACAAGTAGACAGTGTTGGGTTGAATTGGCACCTATGATCCTATTTTAATACTGTGGTTGCATCAGAGGTAATAAGACAAAAACATTAAGCCTTATCAATAGTATAAGATCAAGTAAGTATTTACACAGAGGAATGTGAATATACTACTGTACATATGACAGGATATGGATTCAAGGCAACAGAGTTAAATAAGAGCATTATTTGTTATTATGCGATAGAGCAGATGCACCAGCTCAAAGATGTGTTAAGAAGATAATCAGTATATTACAAGAGCAGTGGGATATTTATGTAGGCAAAAGTTCATCCTTACTCGGTGTCGTATTTGGTAGAGATTCTTTGTTAATATTTCTCGCATGTTTTCCATTTCAGTGGGAGAAAGAGGCTTTATCTTTCCTTCATGATAGTCACTGTGGCAGAATAAAAAAAAAAAAAAGGAAAATAGAGGAGAGGGAGAGAGAGAGAGAGGATGTTTGTATTTTTATGGTCAGGAATGACATTTGAATTATTTCCTTTGTTAGAGGTGGAAACAACATTTCAAAACAACCAAGTAATAGGTGAAAATATAACATGTAGAATTGAAATCGTGATTTCATTTGAATCTGTGGTAAGATGTAAATGTGATAAAAATTACAGTAATTTGTCAACTGTATTTAGGTACTATTCAAAATGCCCCTCAGGCTTGCCTTGTAGCTGTTCTCAGCAGGCAGGCAGGCAGGCACGTGTTCAAGTCCACCTCCGCTCTTCAGGGCAGATGGATGTGCCAGTGAGCAGCTGTCCCAGTAAAACCACACACACCAGAAGAACACAGCCCTTCACCTGAAGCTATAGGCAAAAGGCTCTTCTTTCACACCCTCTCACTGTTCTGGTGTCATTAGGACACAAAGAATCCTAAGTCAAAGTGATTATCCTGCCTTACAGCCCAGGCTGTGAAATAAATTATGTGACCCAGCTGAGCTGCTTGGCTGTGCTGGCCTCGCTTGCCTTACCTGAGAGACACCGATGATGGCACCTTGCTTATCATTCCACTCTCTGCCATCTCTATGGCATGCTTGATCTCTAGCTTCTTGTATAAAGAAACAATGCTGGACTTGGGCTGGTTCTCACGGATTAGAAGTCTTCGCAGGTATTTATTGTCAAACTTTTTAAACCTGTACATGAGGCAAACCAGCCCAACCAGTTAATTCTTACTGTGCACAGTTAAGGAAAGCCAATACATTGAGTTAATGAAATTTTAAAGGACTTTATTGTCTGGGAATGTGTCTGTCATGTTAACAACCTAATGCTGAGTAACTTAAGAAAGGGTCAATTTCAACTTTACTTCAGATAGATAGTCTTAATAGGTTAGATAGGTTAATATGTTAATGGGCAGTCTCCCTAGAAGCAACTTTAAGCTTTTAGGTGTTCTGTTATTAGAAAATATTATTTTTAATTCTCTGTTTTCATCAAGACAAAGAGAACATTAAATATTTACTGTAATAACAAATAAAAGGCCAAAATTTGCATCAACTGCTTTTTCTTTGAAATTTTAGCCTGCTTTCGTAAAACTTTAGAAGTTGTTCCTTTCTCTAAAGCAACTGCACCCTCTTGGATGCTTAGTGAAAAAATATTGATTACAGCTGGTGTTGATTTTGTTTGTCAGAAAATATTTTGCCCTCCAGACATTCTGAAATTATTCTTGAATTTGGGTGTGAAGGTCATGAAGAGGTGGGACTCTCCTTAGCTCTGCAATCTTTTCATTAAAGATGTCACACAGACTGGAGGAGAACCAGGCTAAATAAAGAAAAGCTGCACCCATGTCACACATCTGTCAGGAAAGCATCCTCACTGTGTCACCCCCAAGTCATTTGGAAAGGGGTCTCCTGGGCCATTCCTGCTGGTGCTATTCTCTCTTTATATAAAACACTTAAATTCTTCTTGGAACAAAGACTAGAGGGTGGTGAGCAGTGCCCCTGCTTTGGATCTAAAGAATTTGGATGTGAAAGGAATTAGATCCAACATAATGATGATGATGACGATTCAGCAGATAAAGTAAAAATATTAATTATTCAGGTATTGCCAGGGGTAATCTTCTTAACTGATACTAAGTCTTAAGGAATACCACCAAGAGCTGTGGAGCTGCCTGCCATTAGCACCTCTCATGTATCTCATGCCAGCTGCTGCCTTGATCTTTCTAGAGGAAATCCACTAGCTTTTGTATGTTTACTGTCAAACAGGAAACTAACTCATCACTTAACTGCCCAAGGAAATACAGCTCGCAAGAGGACAGCTGGGTGGGAAAAAAGGCTCAGCAGACATACAGGAGATGCTCTGCAACAGTCAGAATCATGCATCCTCAGAAGGTACCATCCTTCACCCTGGGATCAGAGGTCTGCCTTTCTTCCCAGCTGGAGATTCTGTTCTACTTGCTTGTGGTTTAGTAAAAGACATTGTTTTGCTACTTTCCCTTTGAAACCCACATGTTCTAAAAACAACCATATGCTTTCAAGAATAAATGCTGAAAATGAAATTTGATGCCCAACAGCCTTTGTTTGTTGCTGCAGAGCCATTTCAGCCTCTCCTGTATAATAAAGTTTCAAATGCCATTCTTACTTATCTCTCCAAAAGTTGTGACCCCAGTGTCCACACACATCTTCAATTCCAGTCTTCACATGGTCAAAGAACTAAAGGAAAACATTGGTTCATTACATAAACTTATAGACATCACTTGCCTTGTCCTTAGACCTTATTAATTGCCAACTTACTTTAAAACAGAAACATCTAGTCACAACTCAGGACAATGGTTCAGTCCTACCAAAAGCAGTTCAAACCAAGCTAAAGACAGAATCTGTTTCTTTCCCTCTGAATCTTCCTTAGCTCACAAAAGGACAGAAGTTAGTTGATGATTTCCTGAATGTCAATCTTGCTCACCTCCTGCCTGAAACTAAAGGTTTTTCCTATATTTTCACTTACTTGAAATGCCCTAACCACTCACTGCTATGCCTGAAACTCCCCCAGGCCTGACAGTGAGGCAAGTATAACTTTGTGGAGAAGAGAATCTCAGTGGACAGAAGCTCCCTACATCAGCACCAGCCCCTCAGGATGCACAGACAGAACTGAGAGCCAGCAATAGGTCCTGAGATCCTATTTTAGGAATTTGTATCATCTTAAAGCATTCTGTCCACCTAATATTAGAAACATACACTTCCTGAGTCTATTATCAATTAGGAAAAACAGAATCAGTTCAGCCAAGGTCTCACTTGATCCCAGAGGCAGCATGTTTGGAACCATCATAGGGGTTTCTCAATCTCAGGGAAAAACCCTGGTAGACATGTCCAAAGGATAAGCTCTAAAAGAAGAGACTTTTAAATGCCTAGATTGGCTTATTTCCCAAATGTGGCCCTTACTATTCCTCCCTTTTGAAATTTCAAACCACTTGCCTCAGGTATGCTGCAAGGAGAAATACGTTCAAGATGCATGGCTAATAATCTGCAACAATTGGAGACACAAATGTACCAAACATATATCTATAAAAAAGGCTGATGATGTAAGAGTTTAGTAACTTTAAGAGAGTGTTTAAGACAAGTTTGCATTTGTTTAATTTGATTAAATCAAATGCAGTATAATGTAATTAAATAAAGCCGAAGGTTTCCTTATGTAGCCGAATTATAAAATAACATGTATCTCATGTGTGAAATAAACTACAGAAAGTTAATTTACATCTATATCTGAACAATTAAGAAAATGGGAGATTCCAAAATAAGGATACGTAACAATAATTTCTGTAATTGCCAAAAGTTGAATATAAGCTTTACAATTATTGTGCTTACTACAGCTATCAAAAAGAAATCTAGTACACCCTCTCCATAATACTGATGCTGAATGTTTGTCTGTCTGAACATGACTAGGAATTTCATCTATACAAGGGTTTCACCTATGATACTGAAGCTGCAACATACCCTGTTATAAATCTCTTCACTGACAGCAGGCTGCTTTTTATTTGACCTTTTGACATCAAGAAACTCCACGAGTGGGCGGATTGTTATTCCCTGTGAAGAATAACAGAACACAAGAATTATAAAAGTGAATTCATTCCTTTGATTAGCAAGTTTTGCACTTAGCTATGAAGTCCTTGTCAGCTCAAACTCCATTAATGCAACAGGAGGAAGAAAGGGGCACCCTAGTATTGAGAGCTCCAAGAGGGTCAACCTAACAGAAACTATCAGGAATACATCACCTATCCCATCCATAGTAATTCTAAACTTTTTTTTTCCAGTTTTTTTATGTGTTAGAAAAACATGAATTAATAAACTGATTCCCTGTAATTTCAAAATGAACATGTAAAGTCCTTTTTTAGTATTTACATCCAAAATAGGTATTCAAAGATACGTGAACAGTACTATTATGGATATCTAAGATCATGAAACTATAGGTTTTTTGTAAATATGTATCCTTGCCTGTCCATTCTCAGAGAAAGAACAAAAGAGTTTTGGCTGTTCCCTGAATGATATAATGGTTTTCAATAAATATTTGTGGAAGAATTAAGATAATTTGTTTACTTGTACAGACACACTGGCACAGGGGAGAGGAATGAATCTCCTGTGGTGTTGAAATCAGTCCCTACTATCCCAGACACCCAGGTCACATTTCTTTTCGTAAATGAGTCGAGCTTTATTTTAAAAGTAGTTAGGTTTCTTTGCCCCATTGCTCATAATGGAACACTCATCTTGAATCTTATTGTTCTGATAATTAGAAAGCTGCTTCTTAATTGCATCATGGTCACTGTGTACCACTTTGTTCTTGTGCCAACATTTGTCTTTTTAGTTTAAACAGTGTTCACTCCCTCATATAAACAGTAATTATATTCCCTCTTCTCCTTCATCTTGTTAAGGCCAAGGAATCCTGGTGTCCTTTCCCATGACAGGCTTACCAGTCCCCTGATCACTCCAGAACGTGCCACTATGCTCTAATGGAAATACCTGTCACAGTGTGTCCTAAGATCACAGTTGCCTCTCTTCTGTCCCCACTGTATCACTGACTTAAAATCTACCCCATTACCAACTAGTACATCTGCATCTTTTTCCCTTTCTATTTTTTTCCAAATCAAATTTCCCATTTCACAAGAGAAACTCCTAGTAAGAAAATCCTTGCAAGAACACATTTGCACATATTACTGTTCAATTTCATTCTGTTCCTTTCATATTTGCCCTCAGTTCTTTCTACAGGATACTCTATCTCATTGTCACCCTGAGAGCACTTTTCAAAATCTGTCATCAAGAAACATCAGCAACAAAAACTCCTACATCTATGTGCCATGGTCAGTTAACAAGAGTATTAACTTATCCTTGAGGAATTCCTTTAATAATATCTCATCAGCCTATTATCTGGCCAGGGAGGTTGAACACTTGAGCAGGTGCCCAGAGAGGCTGGGGTATCTCCATCCATCAATACATTCAGAACTCAGCTTGACATGGCCCTGAGGAACATGATCTGACTTGAGGGCTGCTTTGCTTTGAGCACACGGTTGGACTAGAGACCCCCAGAGATCCTTTCTGACCCAAAGGACAAATTGCTTCTATTTCCATTTAAAGGAGGAACTGTAAGCTCCTTCCTCCTTCATTTTACAGTCATCCTAATGTCAATCTAAACCTCAGTTTAATGAGTAGTTACACTAACAATCTCCTCTGTAGCCCCCTCCCCAAAGATTTTACTATATTCCAGTTAAATGAGATTACCCTAGAAAATAAACTGCTGTATGAAAGAATGATATCAGTTTTTTCTTTGATAAATCATGTTGCATCTCACAGCATATGACATTTATCTCCATATTTTAAATTATTCTGTATTTCAAAATTAGTTTTCACAGCTGAAGTCAACTACCTGACCTCCACCTTGCCCCTTTGCCCAAGCATGAGCACATATGCTTGCTTCCCACAGCAATTTTTTCCATGTAAAAAGCAGAGTAAAAAAATTCTACTTTTTTTTCCACAGATCTGAAATTTCATTAATAGCAACTCACATCTCTCTCACTGCTCTGGATAATGACCAGTCTGATATGTTTATCTGATGGGCTTGGCCTCCTCCACATTTTGCAGGTTTCAGTCTCTCGCTCACCCTTGACGAGGCCTCCATGGCCAGTTGGTCATCAGAGACAAGTTCATCATGTCCTAACACACACCTGGTGCTTTTTTAGGGCTGTCCAGCTGGTTTGCAGCATCACTTCCTAACATCCAGACTCCAGTTCACCTGTCTGGGACCTCAGTGTCTTTAGCTCACTGTGCACTATGTCCAACACTGAACTTCTGGGTGAATGCACAAATTTAAACATTCTAGGAAAAGGAATTAGTGCTGAAGCTGTGCCCAGATTATCTTCTGTCTCTACTCCAACCTCACTAGTCTTAAATACTTAGTACTATTTACATGTTAGCATAAGGACTTAATATCTGGCATACTTTTGCTACCTGCCTGTGGTATGCATAGCATTTTTTCTACTATGACTATGGCAAGTACCTTCAAGTATGTTCCTTACAGTAATTAAGTTAGAAAATTTCATATTCTACCCATTAGAGGTACTTATTTACAACACGTCTGAGAAAGAAGAAGTTCAGGAGGAGAAAGGTATTACCTGAATGAAAACAGTAAAGAATATCACCACAATAACAGCAGTGATGAACAATTTCTTCCTGGGAAACACAGCAGGAGGAAGCAGAAATACAAGTGAAAAACAAATTGCTCCTCGGAGACCTCCATAGGCAATAATAAATTGGTCCTTGAAAGTGAGAGGTATTGTCCGGAATACATTAATGATCTGAGTCAGAACAAAAACACCTGAGGGGAAAAAACAGAAATACAGAGAGGATGGGGGGAAAAAAAGGAACTTCAGAACTAGCCCATGATGCTAATATTTGTTTAAAAATGTTTCCATTTGCTTCTTACCTTTTATTTGCTTCTTCAATATATATTATTGAAGAAATTAAACATTACTTAGCAGCTTGAAATACCATAATATTAAATTAAAAAGCCTTAGGAACATCATTTTGAACATATTTAGTGAGCTAAACACCTCGAGTCAGCTGGATTTAGGACCTGAAGTAGCTAACAGATGTCTACAAGACAGCTACCTGCTAGACTGCACCTCTAAAACAGCAATAATTCTCTGTGTCAGTATAGTCCAAGACTCCTAATTGCTTTTTTAACTGCATTGGAGTGATTTTGAAAACTGGTTTGTCTCCACCATCAATCTGTGCTTTGAACCCTGAAATTCCTGTTCACTCAATTTTACTCACACAGACATGAAGGATGCAGGACTGGGGATGGGGGGACAAGACACTGGTGCATGCTGGTGTACCTTGGCAAAAGGTTCCAGGGATGATTGGAGTAAAGGAATAAAGGCAGGTGAAGGGAGCAAGCACAGGGGGCAAGAGCTGAGTGGCAATCAGGGTGTTTGGCTGCTTTTCAGCATATTGATTCAGCATATTGATTGTGGGGTGGCAGGTGCAGTAGTAAAATAGTCCAGGTTTCTGCTCTGGAAGGAGACTTGGGAGCTGGATTAGAGCATGATGCACCTTTACACATGCAGGGAACTGAATCATTAGAGATGAAGCTGGGGAGAGGAGCAGATTCAAGACCTACCAGCTTAGCCCTAAGAGCTAAGCCCTTTGCACTTAGCTCTCTAGGTAAAAGGAAAAGAGTAGTACTTTAAATTCAGGAGGGATCAGTTTCTTACAGGAGTTTTTCTTTACACTTCAATTACAGCATTTCCTGGTTTGATACTATTCTTGTCAATGACTGTAAAAATCCCAAAGCTAGTAAACATAAATTATAAACAAAACAAAAACAAAGAAAAAATCCCACAAACAAACAAACAAGCAAAAAAAAAACCCACAACCTTTTTAATTCCTGAATGACTGCTAATTATTTTTACCAAAAGTTGCTCATTTGTAAATAAATGTTTACTTAAATACATGTATTGTGATTAACAAGCAGACTGCCTCTCACTTTAGGTAAGTAGGATCAGGGCAAAACTGATTTTTAGGTTCCATTTTAGGGAAAGGTAGAAGCTGACCCTGTGATATAGGGCATGTTACTAATACAAAAACCGTTCCACAAACTGATGGGTCTCTGTTTAATTTTTGGCAATTTCTACTTGATAAGAAATAAAACATTTCACTTGCAAAGAATACTGACCCATAGTCAGAGACTTGCTTACCCAGTGCCCTCCAGATTAAACAGAAGAGGAGGGTGAAGCTAACAAAGGCCCAGTTCCACTCATGGTTCTTCCCAACTGTAGACACACCCATGAAGATGAAGATTAAAGTCTCACTGACACTGCTCAGCATCTTCATGAAATATTTTATCGTTGTGTAGGACTTCTGAGAAACATTTTCCTCCACGTATTTATTCATGGTCATGGCACAAGCTGTAATCCTGAAAGGCAAATATTATCTCATATTTCATTGGCTTTATTTTTTTTTAGCCTCTCTTATATCTATATAATAGTATTAATTTTCCATAGTTTTCTTTAAAATGTAAAGTATAACTTATTTCATACCCAATATCAAATTTACAGACTTGGTGAACCTACAATTTTGGGCACAATTTTTTTTTTTTCTGCAATGGGAAGTTTTCTGAGCAGACATCAGTGTATGGAGAGTTTTTTCACATACTAACTGCACATGATCTGTGCAGGGGTTACTCCAACTCTGTTTTGAAAGGGGCAGAGATGAGGAGAGACAGGGACAGCCTTGGAAAACAGGAGTTGCTGCATCTCTTGCTGCTGAGGGACATCAGACAGGGTGGAAACTGCATATCCTGGGGCAGGGCAGGACTTCCCTCCTTCCCTACGAGCAGCTGTCCAACCTCAGTGGCAGTGACAGTAGCCAGCTCCTCTTTCCAAGCAAAGTAAGCAGCAAGGCTACAGACAATTTGTCATCCTTCACCAGTTTAGACCTGCTCTGCCTGCACATAGGGCTGAATAGGAGAAAAACACCACCAGAAATCACACTGGCGCTGCTGCACATTTAAAGCATCTACAAATGAATGAAATGGGCATCTCAGCTGATACATGAGAGAAAAGAAAGGGCTTACTGTAAATGCATCCACAAGTCTATTTTCTGTCTTAGCAGAGTTTGTTAATCCTTGGGAAAAGCAAGGGGGAAAAACATTACTGGTTGTACATCACTTGCTCAGTGTGGCTGTCCACAGTAAAGGGATGGCTGAGGAGCACTCAGCTACATGTTTACAAGTTTAAGGGTAGTTAGCAGACTGGCTGGAGGATAACTCCAAGGTGGTGTCTCAGTGTAGGGAAAGAGTCTGAGCTCACTAATAATTATCAGGGAGGACAACTAAGGCAAGATACATTGTGAAACAGCTGTCATTCCTGGTTCTACTGTCTAGGGCAACAACATCTGCTCTAATTTCCCAGTGAAAAACATTATTCACATCCATGTATGGGTTCTCAGTCAAACCCACAAAAGTTTGTGCTAAAACGTTTCAGCACACTAAATCTAAACAAAGAAAGAGAGCTGTACTTACATTGTCTTTCTGAATACAGCCAACTTGTCTAGGGTTATTTATTCCAGTTACACCAGGTTTTCAGATATAAGTATTGCTAACATAGGGGATATTTCTTCATGCTGAAATCTCTACACTTCTCTCTCTCATGGGGCAGGAGGGCACGCTTGCTAGCATCTCTGAAAATTTCTGTTGAAATCTCCCAAATCTTGTGGAGATTTCACTGCAGAAACTCTTCTGCTAAACCTGTTCTGCCTCTAAGCCAAGAGCCCCATCTCTGAACCACTCTGAACCAAACATCTCTGAATGTGAATGTAAATGGGAAGGCAGATTGGGGCAGAGCTCAGAAAAACTCACTGACCTTATGAACATGCATGCCTGGGTTCTTTCTTCTAAATAAGGGATTTAAAAATTTTTTTGCAAAGCAGGAGGAATCCCAGAAGCAGCAGTAACTTCAAAAGGACCTCCATACAGTGAACTTTCTTTGCATTTTGCAAGAGGGAGTCTGTAGCAGCAGCTCAGGTTGTAGCCACTGGCAGACTGAACACATTGATTAATTAAAGTTAGTTTTCTCCAAAAGTTCCACTCTCTTACATGGAAACACATCTACATCCCCAAAGTGGCTGGGCAACAATAATTCTGAAGGACAAGTCTGGCAGGACATGTGGACACTGGGAGAGGACAGCGTACTCTGCTGACCTCTCCCAAGCAGCAGAGACCCTGAATATACATCAAAGTGAAGAAAACCCAAGGAAGAGGATGTGCTATGGGGACAGATGCAGTCTGAAGGGGCAGATAGTGGCTTACAAATACAGGCAGAACATTGCACCTAACCTGCCCTTCACCCTGCATTTTTGCCCACACTGGTGATGGAGAAGGATCTAGTCAGCACAAAATAAAATGCCCACTGACATGCAAAGACTACTCCACCCCTAAGCAAAGTCCAAGTCTAAGAAGGATGAAAGCCTCACTAAGACTATCCCAGACCACCATCTATATTCAGTAAATATAGATGTAATATATATTTACTGATATATTTACTGATATAATTGTCAGCCCTCTCCTCACTGTCAGCTGATTTCACCATAGTCCTGAACAGAAATATCCTATGTGGTCCACAGGTAGCATGCTGCCCGGGAAGCAGAGCTCATCCTGACTACACAGGCTCCCCTGTGGAAGATGTAATGTAGATTTCATAAGCATGCAAGCCTTCTCCCTGAAACACTCAGTATTAAGGTAACATTCCTAGTTTGAGCACATGGTTAGGATAACAGAGGTGCCAATACTGACAAACTGATGATGCTTTTCATAGCTTTCCTTCTTGTTCTGATCTTACAGTTGCCCAGATTGTGGACTTACAACAGATCCCACATCATGTGCCTGAGCAATAAAGTGGGAGAGGACCTGGCACAGACATAGATTTTGTCCTGACAAGAAGCAGCAGCTTAGTCAGCACTCAAGCCCAGAAGCCTTCAAACACTCCCATGTTCCTCAGTTTATACACTGTTCTGATGATCAACCACAAAAGTACTTGCACAAATCTTCTCAAATTCACTTAACACTTTGACCTGCCAAAAGCCTCATAATCAGTGGCAAAACAGCTCTTCACTGCACTGCCACAGCCACAAAGATGTCAGCTATGCCTGGGTTGTGACAGCTCTCCTGTGTGCACAGTGCTTATCTGCACAAGTGTAACCAGTCTGGTGCAGCCCGGCTGCTCCAGCCCATGGCACTCACTGGAGCTGGCAAGTGCAAAAGAGCAAGAAGGCAGTGGGTGAGCTGGAAAACAGCCATTTCTAGGCCCACAGTCATTTTAGAGTCCCAAAGCAGCAGCTTAGTGCCCTGAAGCATTAGGACTGTCAGGTTTGCATCAAAGGCACAACAAAACACGCAGTACTATTTACTATCTTCTTAAAATGAATCGTTTTCATGATTATAGTAATTTAGGAAAGCCCTGCAGCATGGGGAGCAGGGGATCACGCTCTGGACATGGTTTGTTTTTGGAACCTGAGGTAATGGAGACACTGTAAATGGATGTCTAAGATAAGAATCTGTCACCAGATTAATCAGAATCCTTGCAAGCTGTAACTTAAAACACCTACCGTGCTTACCCACTAGAATTTAAAGGGACAACACTCTTATTTTCAGTCACATTTTGCATTCATTCAATTAGTGTCAAGCAACAGAGGAGTTGGTTCAATGCTACAAGGAATAGAGCTGCACACAATTTGTTACTCCTCAGATAAGTAATATTCCACACCTAATCACTGCTCACTTGGAATCAGGTATCTCTTTAGAGTATTTATTTACATGAGAAAAAAATGTTGAAGTCTCCTTCGTTTGAAAATTGTGTGGGGATATAGTGTTAAAATTTAGTATAAAATCAATGTCTTTATGCAAGGTTTTATATAGATTATTATAATAAATTCTTCACAAACTAAATTTTTACTGTCACAATGATCAAAGCCAAAGCTTAGATGTGTTTTATTTTACATTTTGTACCCACATACATTAATTCTGGCTTCCAATTCTGTGACCTGAGTAGTTGCCTTGGTCAAGAAGGGGAAGGGAAAAGTACTTCATTGCAATTAACCTGCAACATTCTGTACTTCTGAAGAATAAAAGTCTCACTGTATAAACAGTACAGTTTCTGTCAGGACTGCAATAAACCAGGCCACTGGGTTCAATCCTCAAGTTTCCTTGACCTACTAAATTTACAGTAGTTTCAATGTTTGCTCCTTTCAGTCTGCTAATTCATTGTTGCAAAAAAAAAAAAAGAAAAAAAAGAAAAAAAAAGAAACCTATATTAAAACTTCTGCTGCTTCACAGCCTTTATGAGAAATTAGTAAGAAGAAAATGCAGCATGGAAGCAAGTGAACAAAGTTCAGATTTGGATCTGTATGTTTTATGGCTGTGATCCTCATTCATGCCCAGCTCTAATTACAGTAGAAACTCTTTCCTCTCCTTCTGAAGAGATTTTCTCCCTGCAGCTCCCAGGGACATGGTTCAGTCCCTTCACTGTTGCAGCCAGGTAACCTGGTGCAGGGGTTATACACGGACATTTCAAGAATCATTTATCCTTAGAATGAGTACACAAACTTATCAGAAGAGGGACAAGTGCCTTTCCTTCCCTTCTATTCCTCTGCCAGTGAATTCCTACTTCCCCAGGAATGAGGCAATCTAAGTATCTTATTTATTTGGTAACACTGTATGTTCCTGCTCATGGCCTTCTCCTAAAGTATGGTACAGCATGTAACCACAAGGTCTCACTGAGTATCTTTATAAACCTGGTTATGAAAGAAGTGGGAATCAGTAGTTTAACAGGCTCATGTGGATGTGGGTGAAAAAGGGGAGACCAGGCAATTATTCCTCACAGGCTGAACTGTAAATGGCCACAGAAGCAAATAATAAAATAATTATCTCCGTTGTAAGGGACATTCCAAGGTCATTTGCTCCAACTACCTGCTCAAAGGAGGGCTGAGTTTTAGATCAGACCCATGATCTTACATGAGGCAGTCGCTGCAAAAAAATGACAGAGAACTCTGGTTAACACTGGTGTGTGTTTTTGCACTGTGACACGGAGCAAATTACTTTCTGTAATTCAAAGGCCAAAGAAATGTGACAAGAACAGGGCAGATTTACTCCAAGGAGATGCAGAGATTGCAGGAGCTCCAAGGCTGTCAGCAGCACTGCTGGGAGGGGACAAGCTTTAGGGCTTATAGCAGCTGAGACACTACATGGCAGCAGAGAGCCCTTCTGTCTCAGCTGGGATGTTACTGCTGTACACAGTTCTGTCAGCTATCACAAAGTATGCTTAGAGACAAAAACAGACACAACATTTTAAAGATAACTCATTTTCTACTGTGCTGTTTGAGGGTGAAAATACTTTGTGTTTCCTCTTCTGCTCTGCACCCCTCCAGGGGCCACTGCAGAAACTAAAATGAACAGGTTGTTAGTGCTGTGGGAAGCACTGGTGTGCTGGTGGCAGGCACTGGCATGTGGTGGGTCCCTTGACCAACCAGCAGATCCACCATGCCCTATTCATTGTGTCCTGGATGCAGCAGGTCCAAATCAGTATTTTCATAAACACTGCCTCAATTTTTTCCATGTACAGTTTAGCCACATGTTTTTGGTTTAGAAACCCTTTAAGCATTTGATCATAGGATGTCAAGGACATTTGGCTTTAGAGGTGGAGGAAACTAGAAACCACACAAATGCTATGAATAGAAGCTATGGAAAGAGATGGCACATTTATGAACTCGGTCAAAGTGGATGCATATGTTGCTTTATTTAGGCTCATATCAGAGAAAGAAACCCATGTAATCTTTAGCTCTTTACTTGCATTAAAGTTCCAACCCCTGTTGTTTCATGGCATATTCCTATTTTTATACTACTGAAATCATCACCCATAAGTTTCCTTGCAAATTGCTTCCCAGCCCCAGAAAACCTTATATTGCCATACCTATAATAGTAAACCTATCTTCACTTGCCTAAAAGATAATAATCAGATGAGGTATTATCGAGTATTAGTGACACTCAGCAGTAACATCTGAGCTTACACAAAAAGCTCTGCTCCTCGTGCCTGAATGACTCATATTTGCCACTAGAACAATAAAAAGTCATTAAAGAAAGTTGACTTTAAAAATATTACTTGGAACCAGAGCAAAATATTTAATTATATCAAATGTCATAAAGGCTCTTTTTAATGTTGAAGTTCTTACAGTATAAACAGAGTGAAGAGAGAGGCTGTGATCTTTTTTTACTGAAGACAAGGAGTGAAAAACCAGAAGTGAAAATATTTGAATCTGTTGGAAGCGGGAAGAAAAATATTATTTTATACATAATGATGCATACAGAGAACATTGTAACACAAAGGCACATGTATCAAGATACTAAACTATAGGATTATATTACCACTGGACTGCAAATTTTACATTCACCCAATCCTTACTGTGCCTGTAATCCAGCAGAAGTTTGCCTTAATGATATATACATTGTCTTCATTGAATGGCATTTACTGGCTGCTCACATGACTAACTGTTAAACACAGTTTCACAATATATTGGCATCGAAAGTGAAGGCAGCTCATGAAGTTCCCCGCTACCACTGCCACTCCCTCCCTGCCACCATTGCCCCTACATCACCGTGGGCCAATCCACACCCATGCCCTTATGAATAGTTGAAGGGTCACATTAGGACACAGGTCACCAAAGCGACCTGGGTTAAAAATAAGCCCACTGAAAATACAAGTGAATATTTTTAACTTGGAACATTTCAAAGATACAGCTTATGATGTGATGCCATGAGCAGTTTTAGTGACACAGCTGGTGTGGTGGCAAGCTGAGAATGCGGGGCGGAAGCGGGAGGGAAGAGGCTGGAAATCCTCAAGCCAGCAACTGTGCCATGCACTGTGGAGCAATGCCACATGGCAGGGTTTGCAAAAGCTGATCCTCTCTCCAATTCCCTTTGGCATTCTTACTTGGATGCTACAAGTACTGAAGTTTGTGGTACTTACGCCATGATGCCTGAGAGATGAAACATTTCGGCTGTTATGTATGACAAGTAACTGTACAGGAAGACAAAGAGTGGCTCAATCACTCGGATTTTATGGGTGAAACGGGTGGTAAAGGCTGCTACAAATCCCAAAAGGATTCCAATCAATACTCCACCGATCCCCACTATAAAGAAGTTAGCAATCCCAGCGAATATGTCAATAACCTTAATTGTGCGCATCTGGCAGAAAGACTTGAACAAATTGTACAGGACCTATGAGGAAAAAGAAAGCACATTATCTTTGTGAACTATTCTTAATTTCCCTTCATGCCATTATGTTCCTCTGCTTAAATGTTGAACTTTGAATTTCTCTATCTAACTTGAATTTGCTTTTTTAGATATGCTGTTATTTATATCTGGCATGTTATTTGTCATCCATATATATCAGGGAGATCACAAAAGACAGATAAATATAATTACCCCCATTTTTGCAAAGGGGACAGATTTCTTCACTCATGCCACTCTGAGGGCCAGGAGCATAAATCTATCTAATTCTTCTTTAAAATAATTTATTTTACAGAGCTCCTAATGTACATTTCAGATTTTCCCCAGACTAAAAGAAATAAAACAGAAGGAGAAAAAAAACCACAGTTTCATAACCAGTGAAAAATCAGGTTATTTTCAAATCTGTTTGCTGTACATGACACTGACAGGTAGACTACTAAACTAGACCACAGATGCATCTAAACTGCTGGGGTAGGAGGGGATGTAGAAGCAGCTGGGGATGGACTGTCACTACCTCAAGGAGTAAAAGAAACATGGTATTCATTAAGTCAGTGCTCTTTCTCAAAATTCTTGACCATTAGGAATCCAACGGTTTAAAGACTGTTCAAAATATTGAGTATTTCTAGAGATTTGGATTTAGTTGCCATTAAAAAAACCTGTTGCCATGTGTTTGTCCAGTTTAATTTTCAAAGCATTTATAACCATCCTTCAAAACAAACTAGGTCAATGGGACTATCACATTTCCTTAGCCAGAGACCCTTTTTTTTTATACAGGAAACAGAACAATCTAAAGACCACATTTCTCTAATATACAGTGTTTTAATTTCTCCAAAACAGAAACCAATGGAACCAGTTAGTCTTAAAAAAACTTTAAAGGATTGCCCCATTGGCAGATCCACTTGGGAGACTGAACCATTCCATGGTGTTGCATGTATGCCCCCAGCCCTGCGGTACCAGGGTGGCTACACTGTCCTCTTGTACAGAGCTAACTTTGGTCACAGGCACCTGCTCCTACCACAGTGGGCTCACAGACTAAACCAGTGAAGACCAGTCATCTTAGACAGCTTGCAGGAGTTAAATCTCTGCTTTCTTTCTAGACTTCTTAGTACACCAAACAGGTTTCTCTATCAGGAATGCTATTTGAGATCACAGTGTTTTATCAGTACTTGCATTGTGCCAACAAAGTAGTTGTTTGAGTAGTGGCTGTGCAAGGATTTTTCATGTTTGCACTCTTGTTCTCTCTCACAGGACAGAACATAAGCTGTTCAGCCCTTCCTAGTCAAAACTGGCTAAGTCTTACAGAACTGAAAGTTTAATGCAAAGACATGGCTTATTATGGGTCATTTGGGCTAAGTGAAAGGAAAGAAATCAAACAGAAAAGAGAAAAGATATTCCAGAGCAAGCATGAAAATAGAAGGTTAAATCAAACCTAGAATGGTCACCAGTAATTTTCATTACAAAGAAGCAAATACAATAAGAGCAGGATCATGAACTATTTATTAGATAACAATGATGCTCTCAGGATGAGTCCACTTGGGAGAAGCATCCTTTTTCATCTGCACAAACCCCTTGCTGCTCTGAGGCAGACTCCCAGCCTTTTTTCCCCATTCATTGTTACTATGTACTGTGCAGGAAGGAAGCAATGTCATAGGCTCCACAGTTTTTCCATCTGTTTTGATTTGTAGACCTTATGGATTTGCATGGAGAGAAGTATACCAGAATTAAACCTACTGACAGTAGGAGTACCTTTGCTGGTCACTTTACAAGGACCTCTCATTCCACACACTCCCAGGACTCCATTAATCACAGTCTGAAGAATAATGTTGACTTGTGATGTGTGCAAAGAGTTCCCCTGAGTCACTTGTTGAAATTTGGCATGATCTCAGAGTTGTGTGTTTCTCTAAGACACCTACAGAATCTGACCTGGCAAAATACTCTCTTGGTACATATTAGGGAAGCTGATTATTTTATTTAATTGGCATTTTAAATAGTATTTTTTATGTTTTAAAAAGTAACTATATAAATATAGACAAGGCTAGTTTCTAAAGGTTCTATACAAGGTTCTTGTAAAGAAGCAGAGAATTCTGATCTATCCAAGCCCTTCTACAATGTCACTTCCCAGCAAAGTATTCACCCTGCAAATAAAATGGAGCCTGCTGCTCCACGTGGAGACATCCTCATAAATCTCAAGTTTAATGCCATAAATTATTTGAAAGAAGAAAAGCCATTTTCTCCTTTGTACCTCAGCCATGGTTAAAGCAGCAGCTACAACTATGGAATGTCATGAACAGGATTTTAACCTCATTGTTTTTTATTTACACTATTGCAAATGAGATCAAAATCAGGTTCACTTTCCTTTACTCTACAGCAGTTCAGTTTTACTGAGCTTTCTCTAAACTTCCAGGTGCATCAAACACCAACTCTGGTCACATTTTTAATGTATCTCATGTGATAACAGAGGGTTTTTTTTCAAGAGTTTCATTTACTCAAAAGCCTTCATCTGAACTCACTGAAGGTCACAGCAAGCAATATTAGTCACTATCCACTATTTAATCTTGTCTCAGAGTATCTCTGAAACACTAATTGCTTATTTTCATCAGTTCTCAGTTATTAAGTTTTTAATTCTAAAATTACTTTAGAGCACTCTAAAATAATGTTGTCAGCAGATGCAGAGTACAAAGTACTGCTGTAATGTTTTCTAACATGGGAATAATATTATTATAATGACACTGGCTCCTTTCTGATTTTAAGCCCAGAACTGGAGTTTGAACTTCTAACACTCAGCTGCGATCTTATGATTTATTATCACCTTGCTTGTCATGTCTGACTCAGTTTCTTGGTAAAGCACCAGCTCTGATCAAGAATCCAATTGTCAAACAATGTCCTCTATCAAATTCAAGTTCCAAAATTCCACCAGTGGGGGAAAAAAACATTCAAATGTTTTTGACAGACATATCGCAAAAACTATTAGGCATGGAAGACAACCTGAAAAATGCAGCAGAACTCATAAGTCCTGAGAAAACACACCTTTCTTTGTATACAAAATGAAGGTGTGGGAGCATGTTCTCTGGAAAGGAAAGCATAGATGACACTGCTGTTCTAATAAAAGCACATTTAATACAGCAACTATGTTTTGCACTGCCTATCTGCATAGCCCCTGTTTTTTTTAAGCAGGTTCCATGGATGGCCAACCTGCATTCAACTCCCTTCCTACCTCATCCCCACATCCCACTGCAGGGCCCTGCCAGGGCAGGTGGGACTCAAGGGCTCCAGAAGATGAAAGCTGACAAGTTCTGAGTTCTGCTGGTTGCTGGTCTTGTCAGCTCCCCATAAAACAGGGACAGAGGAAGGGAGAGTACAAAGCACCACCTCCTCCAAGCCCAGGGCTGAGTAGCCTGGCACAGGCTGCTCCAGCAGCATCTGCTTGGGCAGGGAAGGTAAGGTCCTGTAAGGACAGCCCCAGGAATCTGTGTGACAGCCTGGGTCACATTTTAGGTATAATCACATGATTGCAGGTGTGCAAAAACATAACAAGGAACCATTAGCAGACCATTTCTGTGCATGTGGAAACAACTTGATCTCTCTCCTTTGCGCTACCTTTGCGTGATAGGAAGTAAGACCAAAGGTACTCCACATTCCTTTCACTCCTTCATAAATATATGCAAGGCCAGTGCATTACTGGCCTGTCCCTACAGACTCCTCAGATTATCTTCCTTCTGTTAGGGCATCTGGGGAGGCAGGCCATAAGGAAACCTCCAAAGACAATAATGATGCCTACAGAAAAGTTACACAATAAATTGCCATGCCAGCCCCATAAAAATGGTGGTTTAGAGAAATTTGCCTTTGGGAAATAGCACATATGAATATGCCAGTGATCAGGATGCAGAGTTTTCCTAGCAAATCATGCTGTATTAACTGCTGCCTCAGTGGCTGACTTTCATTGAAAAAAGTGATTTTGCTCGGAAAAATCCACCAAACAACAAGTTTTAAATAACCAGATTCTTTCCCCCCCCAAAAAAAAAAAATTATATGAATAGACATCCATCGCACAAGTGGCCATTAGAGTGACTAGAGACAGTCCCAGTCATGGCTGAACTGCTAAGCCTTTTGAAACTCAGTATGTGCACCTATTTATTTACAGGACTGGCTTAAAGTACCAGTTTAGCATTGGCAGGCAGTTCCAACTGTAAGCTAATGAGAAAAATTAGGTTTTAAGGCAAGTTTGTAAGAGGAGATGTGATTCAGCTGACTGGATAGCAACAGATTCAGATAAAGCATGCAGTCTAAGTGAAGAAATAATATAGTATTCCCACAGACACACAAGAATTTCTCAATACCAAGGCTCAAAATAAATTATGACATATACATGTGTTAAGCAGGTGAGGGAAAGTCTATGAAAAGGGAAAAACAGGTAAGGCAAAGTCCAAGAGAAGTGGAAAACAGGACAATTTTGCATAGAATGGGACTGGAATAAGAAGCCAGGGACAGAAACAGGAAAGTGCAGACCCAATTCATAAATCTTTCTGATCCTTCCAGCATATGAAAAACTGTACTTCTATGTCTCAGAAAACAGAAAGCATGCTAGGATATGTCTGGCATGGGCAGGACTTCAAGGCATGAATAAATGGGAGTAATGCCCCAGACAGTGTCATCAGGTACAAATGAGGGACACTGAGGGGGGATAATGGAATTTGCAGATTGCTCTCCTCAGGTCAGCACCACAACCCCAATTCAGCTAGTTAATGATTAGAAATTATTGCCTCCAGGTGGCTGTCTTATCTCATCTGTAGCCTGGGATACAGGTATTGGTTTCAGGGCAGTTCCAAGTGGATGGGCATTTGCAAGTAGTTAGCCTCAGCAAGGTCCTGTGCCATCTCCATGATTTGCCATCCTCCCCATTAACGTGCTGTGACACCCCACACCAGGCCCTTTTCCTTTCCTGTCCAACAACATTTCTGCAGGTGAGGAAAATCTACAGTTTCAGATTACAGAAGTAATAGAATTGCAAATATACTGAAACTAGAGTGACCAGTAGTAAAATCCCTACAGTAAATATGCTACCATTACTCTCAAGTAGTAAGACTACTGTGATTTCTAAATCTAAAGTTTAAAGAATTAGACACGGTAGCACTCCTTGAATTCCAATCTAGTAGCAAATTGTAGTAACCAGATACGAGGAGATACAACAGAGTGGCATGTAAACAATCATTCATCATTTTTATCAATTAATCACTTATCAAGTAACTTACCACAGTTATAGCATCATTCAGCAAAGACTCTCCAAACACCAGGATATAAAGCTGCTCGTTGACATGGATATTTTCAAAGACGGCCAGCACCGCCACAGGATCCACAGCTGAAATGAGGCTGCCAAAGAGCAAATTCTGCAGCAAAGTGATGTCAGTCAAACCAAATGCACTGATCTGGCAAATTCCATACAGGGAAATTCCAATGCCGATGGCATTCCAGAGCGTGCCCACCACAGCATACCAGAATATGGTACCAAAGTTCTCAAAGAACAGACGAGTTGGCATAAAATATCCAGCGTCAAGTACAATAGGCGGTAACAGATACAAGAAAAACACATCACTGTTCATTACAGGTGGGGACTTCTCCTCTGCTCCAAAAATAATCCCACCAAGAAGCAATCCAACCAGGATAAGGAGACAGCTTTCGGGTACTATTGAGGGCAACTTGTGATAGAGATGAAAGCCTTCAAAGGAAATTCAAACACAAGAAAGGGAAATGGTTACTTGTACAGAATCCATATGATTATTCTGGATTCTGTTATTGTCATTTCTATGCTAAACAAACAGCGATTGCAGGGCAATTTCATTTTAATTGCAAAGACTGAACTGGACATCCACAATGGGTCAAAGCAAATATGTTGGCTAGCATAGTTAATTCAATTGATTTGGTGGACATTGATAGCTAGACACTCCACTTATCAGCTGTGTGCAAGGGTACTCTCTGTGAAACTGTGGGGTCTTTTTAAAGTGTGGAATCCTCCAGAAACACAGTCCAAACACTTCTCTGGGGTAAATTACATCTAGATAGAGAAAAAAAATTCACACTAGCCACTGCTTCCTCTCTGGACAGCTTCAGAAAGGAGTTTAAAGAGCACTTTAATTTCATTTTTACTTTTAGTATCAAAGCTAGTGAGGGGAACTAGCACATGACTTCCACCCAGTTACCCATGATCACTTCCCCCACAACCAGAATGAAGCATTTACAAATACAATTATTATTTTTAGTGGAGCCTCCAAATTAATTTCACAAAAGTCAACATATTTTCCATAAAGTGACAATAAGTTGTGGCCTGTATTATTATGTTCATTCTTCTGTATCGTATGAATTGTAGCAGAGTCAGGATTCTCTCATAAAAATCTGTGCAAAGTACTGAAGAAATTCATTTTAAAAGATTCTGAATGAGGACTTAGTGGTTGAATGTTACTTAGCCTTCTAAAACTCTCAAAGCCATGCTGTTTTGATTTAAAGATTCTAATCACTTATAGAAGTTGGCTGTTTTAAGGATAATTCTGGTAAGGAATGGGAAAAGCTTTGAAGGAACTTACTCTGGCCAATCTAATGGAATGATCAACCTTATGCTCCAAGGTCACATTCCAGGTCCCAGTGATGCCAATCTTTTCCAGACTCCTCCTTATCTATATTTGGCCCACATAATTATATAGAAATTGATCCACACCCACAAGATCCCACAATCCCTGCCTAACTAAAAAGCATTTAAATTATTTTAAATGAGAGCTGCATGGAAACACTGGGTGTGGTAATAACGGGCGTCTATTTCAGTAAAACTATTTCAGTAAAAATCACACCTGTAGTCAAAACAGTGTAAATTTCTGCAATCTTGGTTTACATCCAGTTTCCCAGTTTCAGGGTTATGTATCTTGTAACAGCTATTTTGTTAACTCTCCTTTCACCACGGATTTTTTTCCAGTTAAAAGAAAGCCTGAACTTATAATATAACAAATTAGGAAAAACACATGGTTAAGAAGGAGCATGAGTAAAGTTGTTTTAATCTATGAACTTTTTACTTATATATTCTGTAACTATTAAAGCTATTTTTAAAAGCAAGTAGCTCAAGCTGCATTTTTTTTTCCTTTTTAAATGAACACAGACTGCTTTAAATAACTAGAAACACAGCCTATGTGACTCATTAGAAGGACTGCCAAATTCATTGCCATTCTTCAAAACCAGAATCACTAATGTCCTATATTGGCAGAACAGGTAATGATCCTGGAAAAATCAGGAATTTGCAGTTGGAGACTTGACTCTTCACCTTTCAGCCACTTACATATAAACATTTTGTAATTCATCTTGCAGTGGCAGAAATACAATTCCAATACAATGGTAAGGAAGTTTCCCCTGAGTAAGTAGGTTTTGCCAAAAGTTTTTTTAAACCCTTCAAAAGTGAATTTTAAATCATTTCCTCAATAAAAATTCAAGAGAAGGGAAGTTTTGTAAATGCAGCTTTTGACAAAAACAAAAAAATACCAACCAGTTGTAATACAATGGCAGTGAAATGTCTACTGTGAATTAAAAAAAAATTAAATATTTTCTTTCCTTCTTTACAAATTACGCTGAAAAGTTTATGGCCTCTCAGAGATTTGGGATTCCACCTCATTCTTAAAGATAACAGAAAGCCTCCCACTAAGTTAAATATGCTTTTTACTAACATAAACAGCATCAAAACTCCTGGAAGACTTTCGGCCTACATGAAAAGTATTCAAGGGTGATTAGGGACAGGCTGTGGTTCCTGATTTGAAGGCAGGGAGCTAGGAGTTAGAGTCCAGTGCATGTCAAGTCAGTAGGAGATTCTCTGCCCAATGAGGGACATCTTCCCTGCTCTGATGGATTCACAGCCACAGGGTCAGGATCACCCTGTGAGCAGATCCCCTGCAGTACAGGAATACTCAGACTTTCATGCTGAATGCAAGACTACAGCTCCTTTCTTCTCCTCTGACCCTGACCTTGGGCTTCAGGTTATGCAGTGACCAGCTTCAACAGCATGGAAGATGTTTATTGAGTAAGCATCCTCCATATATCATAGTAAAAATGACAGTAGGATATTTATCTAAAGTCAAGTTCAGTATGTTTCAAGATAAAAGACCTTAGAATCTCAGTTTCCTTCTTCTTTTGGGGTGAATTCCAGTGCTTTCTGATACTGGAAATGCCACTGAGATAAGTACCTCTGAACAACATAAACCTTCTTTCAGGAGAGCAGGTTTGGAAGGGTATCAGCTCAGTTGCCAGAAGAAACACTTCTCATTGTGCATTTGTGATTAAGCATAGAAATAACGGGAATGTGGATCGGTTACACAATATTTTGTAGGTTTAATAGCATAAAAATTAAGCAAAACTGGGGATCAGGTAGAATAGTCTCACTGCTTAGAGACTCTAGCATATTCAGGTGCAATGGTCCCATCTAATACACTCATGGAGTCCATCAGCATGTGAGTAAAACACCTCTGGTATCAACACACAAAACAAGAAATAAGTACAGGTAGTCATAAAATAATTCTATTCAAGGTAATTTATTAGATTTCAAATTGTGCTCATGTCCTATATGGGAATAAAAAGCACCATATTCCTAATATCCTTGTGAAAATGTACCTTGTCAAAATGTTCAAGTTCTGCTTGACAACTTCAGTCTTTCCTTTCTTATGCTGGCTTTCTTGCTCCCTCTAAACCAAGCTTACATTGACATGATCACAGCAGGATCTGACAAACCTTTCAGGTAAATTCCCTACAAAAATTAGCAAATTCTGGAATATTTCAGCTCTGGTGAAACTGCACTTCTGTGAAAACGCATTTGTTAAAAGATTTATTGCTGCAGTTGAGTATTCTTTGGGATCTTTCACACACTGAGAGAGCTGTTGTTACACAGGACCCTATCTTCTGAGCTCCTCACAGCTGAAAAGACCTTAGGGATCTGTTCATAAAGGTTTGATACTCGGCAGTGCCAAGTGTAAGCATTCAGTGCCTAGCCCCAGAAAGGAATTTGTGATGCCAGATTAAGCACCGAAGTTTCCTGGGCAGTGCGGGAGTTCAAGGTGGATCTCGCGCTGCCTGGCATGGCAGGGGCAAGATGCCCCTGCTGCCCAGCAGGAAATGATCAGGAGAGGAATGCTTCAGAGAGCCTCCCCTCTCAGAGGGCCCCTCTTAGGGCCACAGGCAGTGAGATGGGCTGGGAAACCCATCTCCATCCTTTTGAATCGAGACACACGGCTCATTCCTAGTAACCAGTAGGACATGGCAGAGCACCATTGGTGGTTCAAAACTGCCAATCTGGGCTACCTTCAATAGAAAAGAAGGCATAAACCAGTGAAAATTTGATGTGGAATGTGACTGAGGAGCGATGGGAGCCTGACCTGGGAAGGTTTACCTGATGCACTCACTGGATAAGGAAGCACAGACAGAGCTCCAGGAGCAAGAACTGGATGTTCCTAATTCCAGTCCTGGAGTCAGGGCGCCGGCAGATAGGTGTGGTGAAGCTGAGCACTGCCACACCTAGGGCCACTCCTGGATCTGGCCCTCATTGCTCTGCGCACATGCACTGACAACAGCATGCCCTAGATTAGCCACACTTGCTTTCACGTGGTGTAACTGAAAGGATTTTAAAATTATACATGTTTTTCTTCACCTGTGATGTTTGCTTGCTTACTTACCAGAACCAGACTGCAAAATTAAAGCAGTCAGGCAACTTCTTTTTTTTAGCTTTTTAGATGCCTATGCATAGCAAAATACCATGACAGTCAGAATGTATAGCTTTACAGAAACTATATATTATTGTGTCTGTGTGTGTATTTACATGTTTGAAATGGCTTTCATTTCAATAAAAACCTTTAATAAAACAGAAACTTTTTCAATAGTTTCAGCTTAAACAAGAGTTTTCACTTTATCTAAACTCAGAAGCTAGAGCAATTTTCAGTACTCAACAGGCTAAATTCTCTACCAAACTCCCTATTTCCTGGTTATTAAAGTTTACAGTATATTTGAGTGTATCATATTTGAACACTCAGACTTAAGACTAAGCGTGCACCTTTAATGCATTAAGACATGTGCATCAGGATGCATGCCTGCTTAATGGCTGCAACACATTATTTCTGCAGCAAGTTATGGTAGCAGACCAGGTTACTTGGGTCAAGGATCAGGCCCCCAGATACAATGTTAGACATGTCAGGACGTGAGTACAAATTTTTGTTTTATCAGAATCCTAATTACCCGATCACTAACCAAATTGTGACACAGTCTATTTAAATGTCACAAGTAGAGGTTAAAAGTTTTAACTTCGATAAAAATGTTTCATTAGAATGAGCATGATGGTGTTTTTTATGATAATCTGTGCTGCAAAGTCAAAGAGTTCTGAATGAAACTGTAGTGTGGATAAACTTACTTATTTTGTTCCCAGAACTTTACTCCTTACATTATCTTCTAGGTAAGAAGATACAAAGTTCACAATTCATAGAGACTTACTGGATTTTAAATAGCTATCTAGCATACCATCACCTGACAGTCTTTACTCATTTATCTGTTTGGGACATAGAAGCTAACTAAAAATATGACATATAAGCTGCACAAAACTCAGTGAAACTATGCAATGCAAATGTTTTCCACATGAGGGAAGAGGTGGCCTTCCTTACTCTTACAGTGCTGTCTTTTATATTTTTCTCGGGACTTAAGTGAATGGCGGAAAAGCAGAGTAAGGAGGAGGCATACTCTACCCTCATAAATATTTGCTTTTCATCGATCCGTTTTTCTGCTTTGAGACTGTCATTATACCCGGCGTTATTTTAAGAAAAAGAAGACCGTACTCAAATGACAGCAGAGCGATCAAGAAAAAGTCAGTCATGCACCGGCTGAACTCCGGGGTTTACGGTCCTCGTAGTGCCGGGTTTACCCGTCTCTTTTCTTCTCCGCACCTGTCCTAACTGAAAGGACCCCGACTTCTTCCGGCCAAATCCCGCCCGAGCATCCTGCTCCGCGGAGGAGCATCGGCCCCCTCCGTGCGCCCCGCGCCCCCCGCGCCGGGCACGGACCGCCCCAGCGCGGCTCTGCGCGCCGGCCCGGCCAGGCACCGGCACGGAGGGAGGCTCGCCCACGGCCCCGCTCACCGATCTTGGCGAGGGAGGCCAGCAGGATCCAGAGGGTGATCTCGAAGGGGATTTGCACGTGGGGGTAGTCCAGGGTGAAGACGTGGAGCCGCGTCTCCTCGAAAGCGGTGCCGCTGGGGCTCGGAGGGGTGCCGGTGCCCATCGCCGCGGCGCCGGGCAGCTGCCCCTCCGAGGTGGCCCGCGCCTCCGCGGCGCCGGCCGCCAGCGCGGCCAGCACGGGCAGCAGCGCGGGCAGCGGCAGCAGAGGCGCGGCGGGGCGCGGGGGGCCGCGGCCGCCCATGGCGTCCCCGCTGCGCTGCCCTACAGCCCCGCGCCGGCCGCCGCCACCATCCCCGCGCCGCGGGCACCTGCCGCCGCCGCGGCCCCGCCTCCTCCCCGGTGACTGGGCGAGTCCCGGCCGGCGCCTCCAGCCGCCCGCGGCGCTCCGCTTCCCCCGGGCCGCCCCCGGGGCCGCCCCCGCGGGGCCAAGCTACGGGGCGGCCCCGCTGCAGTCGCCCCCGCCGCCCCCGGGTCCGGCCGGCCGCCGGCGGGGCAGCGCCCGGGGGGAACCCTGCCCCTGTGTCCCGAGTCCCAGCCGCCGCCTGCCCCTGTGTCCCGGGTCCCAGCCGCCGCCTGCCCCTGTGTCCCGGGTCCCAGCCGCCGCCTGGCGCTGCGGCCTGAGCGGGGACCCCGGCACCAGCTGCTGCCCCCCAGCACCTGCGGGGATGAACGGGGCTGCGCAGGTGTAGGCAGAGCCGGGGGGTGTTCCTCTAGCTGCAGGTTACTCTAAGAGAGATATATACGCAGTCATATAAATATATACATATGTAGTTACATAAACTAATCTAAAGTGTTGACACACTCAGTATGGTACGCCTGTGGATACATATAGCGTCTTTAAATACATGTATCTAAACGCAATTTAGGGACTTTATGCATGTACATCTATACACGTACGTGTAAATGTATACATATGTATATACATATATATATGTATATTAATGTTTTTATATATACATTAAAGTAATGTTTACATATGTATGTGTGTATAAGCGTATGTATTTTGCCATTACCAAATGCAGCATAGGTGCCTCTACCACATATACGAAAGATAGCATACTGTTCAGAATTACTAATTAAAACTCTATTAATTTGGAAAGTTAAAACAGTGCATACTGTATACATATATGTATGTAGGTTGATATATATATGTATATGCCTAATATAGAATATAAGTATATATTATATTATATATAATTAGTATATTATATATTCAATATATAAAATAATATATAATATATTGTCCATATGTTTCCACCTCTCAAACATGTGATAGTCATAATCTGATTTATGTTATTAACAGATACACATTCTATTAATTCAGGCAGTTAAAATTACACACTGCATAAGCATATATGATCACTCATACATATATTCTCATATATGTGTATATAAATATACGACTGATAATATATGTATGTGTGTGTCAGTGTGTGTTGCAAATATTGAACATGTGACTGGCAAAATCCTCTTTCTAAAGGCACTGCGATCTGATTCAATCAGATACTGCTGAGCACCAGGTTTCTGTATTTCCTGAAAGAATCAATCTCACCCGAGATTTACTCATGACTTCATCACTTATGAGTAAGACAGTATTCCAAAGCTCAAACTCATAAAATCTTTAGAGCACACCATTCTGCATGCCTCTATAGCAAAGCATGTCTTTCTTGGCTTCCAATAAAACTAAAGCAGGAAGTAGGAGTTATTTTTTTCCACAAATGCATCAGTGGCTACTGTGTCTGTAGGGTGTTAAAGTTCAGAATCAATTAGCTGAATATCTGTAATTGTCATTTACCTTCAGAACCTGAAAAAAGGTCACTAAGCCTGTGGTTTGAATGACAAATTTTAAGGCATTATATTAATAAAAAAATGCTCTTTATTTATCTACAATGCAGTCAGGAAAACATATTTTAATATCAAACCATTATATACATCATCTCTCTAACTTGATGCAATATCTTCATATCTTCTTTTATTTGTTTTATTAGATTCTCTGATATAAAAGAAACACATAAATATTGCCAATTCTGAGGACATTTCCTTTATAGGAAAAGGAATACAAGAAGAAAATGATCTTTCATTTTTGAATCTCCTTGTCCCAGTCAGACCATCCATAAGAAGAGAAGTCTAACCCTCAGGTGAAGGTGATAGCACTATTTGTTATAAATAATAAATTTAATTTAGTCTAAAATTACAACATCTGTAATGGTACTCACATGTTTCATTTATGACCTTTTCTGCAGATAAAGAAAACCTTTCTGAAAAATAAGGTTATGAAAGAATCAATACCTGCTCTCCTAGGATCCCCTCTATCTGCAGGATGCTGCACTGAACTGAGACTTCTATTCAGTGCTGGTAAGTATTGACAAGAGCAAGGTATCCCATCGACCCTTTTCTCTAAAATCACCTCATAATTCTGATCTATGCTGGAATTCATACCCCATCCAATAACACAGCCAAAATGCACTGTAGAGCAGGGAACTGAGCCGCTGTGCAGCAGCCCTGCAGGTGCACCAGCCACCAGACCAATGTTTGGACATTTTTGAACAGCCTGAGGAATTTCACTTTGCCATAAGAGGGGAAGGAACACTATGAGTGGGAAAAGACTGAGTCATACAAAAGTGGAGGAAGGTCCATTCTCATGGAAAATGTTCGTCATTGCTGCCCTGTTCATTACAGGCAGTGAGGGATGACAGAACACGGCTGCTGCATGCTGGCAGAGACAGAGAGATGCCTCAGCACCCAGGTCATGTGCTTTTAGTCACAAAGTTTCACTCACACATGGGAAAACAGACCCTTCCTTGGGGCACCATCCAGATATTTGCCATTATTTGTCCTCTTGCTCTCCTCAACTCCAAAAATAAAAGGGCGCAGACAGCAGAAATCCCTCTAGCTCTGAGGGAGCTAGAGAGAAATCCCTCTAGCTCTGCTGTGGGTCTGGTTAATAGGCTAACTTTCTTTTTATATTAAGAAAATGAGAAGTTGGTAAATGGGAATTTAAAAAACTGACGGAAAGATGTCATTAATCTTGAGCCTGGAGACTTACATGCCAGTAATAAAAAGGGAAATAATGCATTGACACAGACCCCAAAACACTTGAGACAATAAAGAACAAAGGTATTGAGATTAATTAGAGATGATAGTCTATTATTAAACCAAACTAATGTATTTTATGGATGGATTGTGTAAATGAGACTATCCACCATTTGAACAGGAATTACTCTTACAGAATAGAATGATGCAGCGGGGGAGTGGACCCTATTTGACTTTGGACCCAGCTGAAATGGTTGCAGTGAAGCTTAGCATGGTATGAGGTACTGAAGCACTTGTGAAGTTTCTGGCAATATTTTGACACATGCCACTTTTCATTGCCACCAGCCCTGGTCCCACAGATGCTGAGGGTTTCACCACAGGTGGAAGGTCTTTGAATCCAGGCAGAGCTTTGCCTAAGACAGCAGAATGGGGTATGATATTCTTGTTACCTCTGCCTCACCTAGGTAGGCTGTGTGAGACAGCAGCAACAGCTTCATTTCCCTGCACTGCCCTTCACATTGTGCCCAGCCCTGCAAGTGTCTGTGCAAGAAGCAGCTTCTCCTGAAGCCATGACTGGGGACCTCTCCATACAGAGAAAAATATCCCTGAGCTTCAGTGCTGCCCAAGAAGGGGAGGGAGGGGGCTCAGGGAGAGCTACAGGGGAGACATGAAGGTGTGTTGCTGGCGCCGCGGTGTCTCGTCATGGCTCTGCGCCTGACAGCTCAATGCATCTGCTTCCACTTCAGAACAATTTTCTGTCAGGTCGCTCCGCACCATTTCAGTGACAGCACAAACAGAGAGCACGTACGCCGCACTTGCCTGATTCCAGCTGATCCATAGAGGACCTTCCCACTGAGCCCCCAGCTCTGCCTCCCTGCCCGCGCTGCGCCGAGCCATCTGCGCCTGGTGCGCTTTCATCTCCTTAATTCTGCTCACAGGCGTTGTCTGGTTTGCCAGATACAGTGCTAACAGCATTTCACGTGACAAAGTGCATGTTATTTCATACATCAAGATGCTAACTCACATGATTCAGTTTGTTTACCTTTTAATCCTTTTATTGATTATTACTGAGCAAGGGACTGCCCAGGGTACCCACAGAGAGCTGTTTGGGAAAGGGAGGCATTGGCTCATACACCACACAAATTTGGAGTAGCTTGAGTGGTTCATCCAGGTGATAGGACAGTTTAGTTTTACTTTTGCTAGAGTAGGCACTGGGACTTAGTCATTGTAAGCATGGCATTGAGTTACGGGGTTGTATGTCGTCTGTGTTTATAATTTCAGCTTTATCTTTTTAGTAGCAAAGATCAGTCTATTGCTATTACAAAAACTTTGCTTTCACAATAAAAAGAGTAATAAGTAATTTGAAAAAAATGAGAATTTTCACTGTATCATAAATTTAGCTCCGTATTTTAGGGATTCCCTAAAAATTATGAAATTATGTTTTCATATTTGATGTTCTGACCCATCTTGGTCATCAGAGAAGCATTCTGGAAAGTTAATGTGACTATTCCACTAACTGGATCCTCTACAAGAAATGTTTTAGGTCTTCTCTTGTAAACAAGTTCAAAAATCAAAATGGTTGGAGGGGAAATCATAAATATAATAACAAATATTTGTCCATAATTTTCATTGCTGTTCTAGTTTGACAGAAAATTTCAGCAGATAAAAAAATAAAAAAAAATTATAATCTATTGCTGATGTTTTATTTTGGTGGAAATTAGCCCTGTGCAGGGAATTTTGCATACTTGTTGAACTTTCCCTGACACAGTCTATATAGCAGTATTGTAAAATCTGTGCTCCTTCTTCAGAAGAAAAGGATACATTTCACCATTCTTCCTAGTAAATTCTCCAAAACTTTTTCCAGTTTTCCCCAAAAATATTTTCCCCTAGTGCACAGGAGACAAACACAGACTACCTTTTTGAAATACATTAGAGTGTTACTAAAATAAATTTGTAAAAAAGTCTACTATTCCCATTAGAAAAGGGAAGGAAGTTTCTGGGCTATATCAGGCAGAGAGGTGGCTCATCTTGACATCTGCAGCTGTATGGGAATCACAATTACACAAGGAAATCCTGTGCCCGTAGTGCATGCAACCATGATGTTCTTGGAGTTAAGTGAAAATACACATCAAAGAGAGGACATAGATTTTTTTTTCACTTGTTTAGAAGCAGCCTCATTGAAGATTTAAGGATTATAAACATGCTTGACTGAGAGTGGTTTTCTCTAGGAGTGGGGGCTGGTCACTCACCTACATGCATTATGTTAACAATTGTTTCTCAAAACCTATTCCATTAGGGGTTAGACTCTTTTATAAGGGCTGTGTCATCAGGGCCTTGGCTGAATAACTCTGTCTCTAAATCCATTAATTAGTGAATTAATATCTCAACTATCAAATGATTTATTATCTGAAATCAACACTCCATTTAGGATGTGTTTTTCCACAGACTGTTCCAGGACTGCTTAGCAACCATCCCCATAAACCAGGTCCACCAGAGGCATTATACCTTGCTCATGTGGGCACTTTAATGGCAGCAATTTAGCTCTGCAGGTCTGAACTTTGGTTAGCCATTTTAAGGCCCTAGCTCTGTTAGCAGGGGACAGTTACCATCAGCTTTCTAATATTCCAGGACTCCAGGAATGGTAGAAGCAGCAGATTGCCTGGCAATAGCTGCAGAACATGAGGGAAGGAGCATAACTATTTTTTTAGCCTTCAAAAGCAGCCCCATTAATGAAGTGCTGAATTCAGAGTGATGAGCTCTGCTTTTCTGGGGTTTCCTTAGGCCACACACAGCAGCCATCATAGCACCAGCACAGTTATTCCATTGTGAAGCCCTGAAGGAGCAACATGTTGCTGCTTCTGTGGATTACAGGCAACCACCTCCCCAAAGCCAGGACTAATCTGGGCATCAGAGTAATTGCACCCATGTGAACACTCTCCTAAAGACTTTTCCTGAGGCTTTCCCCAGCCAGCAGCTTTGTACACAGCACTCTGCTCACCATGAGTAAGCATCTCCAGCAGATCCAGCCAGGAAGATCTAGAGAGCCTTTGTGCCTCGTACCAAATAACTGAGAGGTTTCAGCAGCATGGCAGGGCATCAGAATTAAATATCATCCAAAGAACAGAAAAGGGACCTGTCATAAACTACTGCAGGAGTGCTAAGTGATGTTTCTAGCTCCAGAGGGACATATATAACCCAGGAAGACAAATAACCGATGAAGCTGATTTCTGCTATTGCTTCAAAGTGAAGTGGCCTTCTGTTCATAAGACAGGCAAAATCAAGAGTCAGAAACCCAGAGAGTGATTGTACTGTTTTTTCTTTTATTACTTCTGTTTGAGGTGATCTGGATATCACTGAAAAATTACATTGTTGGGCACATTTGCTGAAAGTCTAGAATTCAACATCACAGGCTGGTCTCCTTCTCTTAAGTCTTAGAACAATCTAATTGCTTAATAGCTAAGCAACATGTTTAATGTTTAAACAGTAAATCCCCTCTTTAGCTCACTCTGCACCAGGACACTTAGTCATTGAATGATTTCAGAGGCTGTGTCCCCATGCTGGCTGTCAAGAGTAGCCACTGTTCTCAAGCTTAGCACCTGTCACTGCCATGAATACAGAAATACTAATTTAAATGTTTAACTTCGGGGGCGAAGAAAGTTAATGACTAAAAGAACACTTCCAGTTTTAGCCTTACAATGCCATCAACAACAATGAGAATTTTCCTTTGAAAGCAGAGTTTGATATATTATGACAGATATGATAAACGTATTTCTTAACTCTCTCCCATGAGTTCAAGTTGGAGGGCTGAAATTGGAGGGTGAAGTGATTCCTTTAGTGCTGTAACCCATATTTACAACTCTGACAACCTTTGAAGCATAGAGGTGTAGCCTCTGTTTGCAAAGGGCAAGGTAAAGACTGACCGAGTCCTGCTAAGCTACATTTCTGACTCACTGCCACTAGATTAATAGCACAAGTGTGTTGGCCAAGTGTGGCTTTCAAAAATGCTGAGGAGTTGTGGATTTCTTCCCTGAAAAAGTTTCATTTAAAAATAAATGCTACAATGTTTCCCAAGCAGTTCTGAAGCACGCAAAAAATGTGTCCAGACTGTGCTTGGTCTTGTAAGGAATCAAGTACCACCTTATTCTCGGCTAAGCACAGCCTAACTTCTGCTTCCCTTTCACCAACAATGAGCTGGCTTGAATAGGTATAGTAGGTCACATTTAGGCCCTGGATAAAGACTCTAAGAAGATCTAAGAAGACTCAGATCTTAAGCAGGAGTCTAGAAATGTCTTCTGGGATGCCCACAGAACACCACCCTGCAGCAATGATGAAGGTCAGTTGACAAGAGTAGCTGGAACAGCATTAATGCATGGTGTAGGGAGCTGTTCATCTCATGGCTCCTTTCTCATCTATATCTTGTTTCTGACACATTCTTGTTTCTCCTCCTTATCCCAAAAACCCACCTGCAATATACAAATAAATGTACCCAGGGCTTCCTCCGGTCATCACTAGCTACAAGGAGCCATCCTTCAGCAAAGGCATAAAAACTACCTTAGATTCTCTACAAATCTGACTCTGTCTTGAGTGATGCTGTATGTATCCCACTGAAGCCAGGGAAGTGTTCCTGACAGCTGAAGTAGCCCTAATGCAAAGAAGGTGTTTTGAATTTTGAATTGCACTGAAAGGTAGTTTGTGAATTGCTGCAGTGGTCTGCCAATGAATTAATTGTCTGTACACTAATACTGTGTATGCAGGACTTAAATAGTAAGCATTTGTTATCTAGAAAAAAATTTAACCTAGAATAGCTGGTGATTTTTATAGACTGTATATAACTTTTCTGTTAGGATTCAGAAAGCTGCATTTCAAGAGTTGATTAATTCTTCTTTTCACTGGCTTGTGTTTTGTTTATCTTTACTCAGTTTTCCTTTACTTATTTCTCTTTATCCAGCCTACCCACTGAAGTCAATTAGCCATTGCTTGCATCTCTGATGTCACTATATTTTCACTGCAGAAGGTTCATAAACCCTTGCAGAATCTGTAAGTGCTTATCTCAGCTGCTTGGCTCTATGACCAATAGGCAGCTGGTGTGAACATAGGTTTTCCACTTGACTTGGTGGAGTTTGGCTTTAAGTTTTATACAGAATGTTATGTGTGGTTTGTTTTCAATAAAAATTAGTCCAGTTCATTGTTCCTATGATTCATGTGAAAAAATAAATCTTCTTCACATAATCCTGTCCTTGGGAAAGTTAGCACAAAACAATCAGGTAAGAAATTAAAGAAAATCATTCATTTGTTCAAGAAGACATCTCATGGGAAAGTCCACCCTTCCCACTGCCTTGTGAAGAGGAGGTGTGTTTGTAGAACAGCCAGTGAGTCTGTGAGAGTTAGAAGAAAGCCTCTGATTTGAAGACACCCTAAATTTAGAGTCAAAAGGACTACAGCTGTTAAATTCTCCCTCTGCACTCCAGAGACAAAGGGTACAACGTTCAGCTGCACAAGAAACCCTCCCCAGCCTACAGCCTGAATTTTAGCCCTTCTGAAGTGGAATAGCATCAGAGTGTGGGGTTAAGGGAGCAAAGCTGCAGTGCTTAGAGCATGCAGCAGCCAGGCATCAAAATCTTTTTTTTCCTAGAAAGAGCCTTCTCATCATTTCAAAGATGGTATTATGGAACCCTATGACTCATTTAACATTCCAAAAGAGTATCAAGAAATAGGTACAACATTTTCATTATCAGAGTTTTCCAAATGAAAAAAAGAAAAGTAGTAGCAAAAATTGCTGATATCCTAAAACTTCTCAAAAAATTTATATGGCATTTTAAACTGGGAAGATGCATAAAGGAGTTTTCAGGAATGGAAAATGTGGACACTTCTTTAGAAAGCTTTGAGAAGAGTGGAAATTTTTGTTAACAAACTAATGATTGCTCACTGGTACAGAAACGAATTGGATATATTAGCATAATGAGGAAGATGCCAGATTTTCTTTGTCTCAGTGAAATTATTTCAGTTAACTTTCTCAGCATTTGACAGACTTTTTAAATGCAAGAAATACATAACATACCACTGAAAAGATCTGATGAACATTCTTAGTATTGACAATCCTTTGATAATCACAGTATCACTGGCTCCCATACCCTCTTCATTTGTCTATAACCTGGTTTTGATTATACTAAAATGCTGATAGTTTAGTAGAGAACAAATTTACTGTTTCTTCAGTGACTAACAGCCAGCCTCTTTTCCTTTTATATAATTTAGTATCTATATCAATACATTTACACACAAGCACACATGCACATATACTTGCACACATATATGAGTATGATTTTATTTCTATTTTATATATCTTCCATGTAATTAGCTCGAATAAGCAGTCTTATGTTTGAAATTATTTTTCCCCTTCTCCATGAATGCAAATCTTGCAAATAGAATCTGCTGCTGTATTTATAAATCATTTCAGCTAGGCATTGATACTTCAATGTTAGAGTTCTCAACTTAATTGCAAGCATTTAAAAGTGATAAAAAGCAGTAGGATTTGATCCCACAATTAATTACACATGGGCACCAAAATGTAAACAAACTTTTTGATAAGAGAAAAGGCTGCACTGGTAAAAAAACCAGCAAACAAACAAACAAAAAAAAAAACTGGAAGAAAAGAACTAAAACAACAACAACAAAAAAAAAACCCTGCACCCTGAAGAAAGCCATCCTAAGCACCCTAGCAGAAAAGTGCAGAGGAATAGTAAAGTGTGTCCAATGCCAACCACAAACAAATCTGCTCACAGAAGCCATGTTAGGATAGCATTACTTTATTGAGAAGATTGTATCCATTTCCTTGTAATTTAACCTGCCTCTGATTACTTTCTTATGCAACAGTCTCTCTTGGAACATTGCATCATGGAAAAAGAAGGTGGAGCAGTTATATTCATGGTCATTAACTACCAGTATGTTTTTTAACTCCTCCTGCCTGACACTCCATCTATACCTCCTGAGGAAGGAACATCCTGCCAAAATACAGAATTAGCAAAATTTCTTAGATCATTTGCAACAAGGTTTATCACCTCTTGACACACAGAAATAAGTAAATCCTCTTTTCCATTTGCAGGTCCCTCAGGAAATGCCAGTTCTGAGGTGAGGAGCAGAGGCTGTGTATCTGTCCTGCGCAATTAACCTCTGCTTGTCCTGTGCTGAAGTAAAGTTGTCACATAAGCAGTTTGGTTCTCAGCTAGACCAGCATGTTGGTGCCAGTCCTGTAATGACAGCAAACACCATCCCACAGTGTTTGAAATAAACTAGAGGAGTTGTTTAACAGAAAAACCTTAGAGAGAGAAAAGAGAAATCTGTCTGACCTGTGTTTTCTACTGCAGAAGTCAAATACCTTGAAACTCAAAGCCGTATGAAGTCCAGTGATAAAGCCTCTGATCGGCCTTATCATAAAGCAGAGCAATGGGGCTCAGGAGCTCAGTCCCTGAGTAGGGACCGGGTGCCCGAAGCTAGCTCGCTCATGCCAGTGCTGTGGGGCTGCCATCTAGCAAGCATGGTGATTATCAGCTCTAGAGTGATTGCAAGCTCTCAGGATTTCAGCTCTGCTTGCTAGGTAGTGGTGCCCCGGGCTTGAGGCTGCAGCAGACGGAGAGAGAGGAGAAGGAGAAGGCGCAGGCTGTTCCACGGACATGGCTTTATTTGGGGAGGTCTGTGAAGGGTCTCTGCTCTTCTTCTTCCAACTAATGGGGTACAGTATGCTTCTTTTATAGGGTTGGAAAGGATCCAACCAATGGTAAGGGGTTAACATGACATTGCCTTATAGGGTTGCAGAGATAGGTTAAGGGTGGAGGACAGGGAAACAGGAATTTTCTTTTGCTGTTTCAGCATTCCTGTTGTTCATATTCTCCATGGTGCTTTTCCCAAACTTATGGGGTTTACTACAGTCCAGTAGTGGAGAGCTAACAAATTTTGATCCTGCATGCAGTCGGGTCCCAGCAGCAGGATTCCCAGACTGGCTCAGTGCCACACACTTGTGAGCAGATGCATTCTTAAGGCAAAATAGATGGGCTTGGAGCTCATGATACAGATGATGATACAGCTGCTTTGGTTCTAGATGTGCTTTTTTAGAGCCCATGCAAGTATCTTGGTACAGAACTAGACTAAAAAGTATCAGCATGTTTTTTAACAACTGCTCTCAGGTTCAGCCTTAGCATCATATAAAATATGTTCAGATGCTGAACATATTTTGGTCTAAAAAAGACCAAAATCTCTTAGACCCCCTTAAACTCCTCAAAAAAATGTAATCATAATTTTATTTTTAGGGTGCCCTCATCTGTCCTGTAGCAATGGCACCTTGGGATCTATTTAGGGCTCCTGGAAAGCAGCAGGCACTTCAAAAAGGCTTGCTTGCTGCTACCCAGACCCATCAATCACTGCCTGCAGATGCTGCCTCCTAGAGCTGAGGACAAAAGATGCCCCACCTTGATAAGCTGGGGTAAGCTTCACATCTGAAGCTGAATGTGGTGGATTCAAATCTCACATTTGCCCTCAGCTACTATCAAAATCTCACAGGCTGGCCTAGGCAGGGTGCCTCCTCCTTCATGGTTCATTGCAGGTACCTCTTTTCCAGAAGTTTTTCTCCCAGTGCTGGGATGGAATACGAGTTTTGACCCTTGCTAAGAAACTTGTAGGTGTGTGCATTCTCCAGGTATTTTCCAATTTACTACTCACTAGAGGGGAGTAGTGGATGAGGGTTTGGAGTAGATGACCTCCAGAGGTCCCATCTCAGCCATTCTGTGATTCTGTGATGATAAGGGATTTTACCTATCACCTCTGTAGTGGTTGCCTCTCTGGGAGGATTAAATGAAGCCTTCTCTCCTGGGTTTGAGGCTCAGGATTCTCTCACCTGTGTCACACTAAAATAGGATGAACAGAGAGATACAAATTGCCAAAATCACAAGGGTCAAAAGAATGGCAGGTTCAGATGCAGTTTTTGGAAATGGACATAATTGTTATGATTCAGAGCTGGCACTAAGCAGAGAAGTTGACTTCCAACTCAGAAGGTCACTCAAATTCTGGGTTTGAACTGTCCAGTTTACCCTGAGAAATCATACCCGAATGCTTCTGTGTAAGGCCAAAACCAGAAAGTATGTAAGTCTGCTCACTGCACAAAATCAAGCAATTGACCAAACCAGTAATTACTGCAAGATTCAGATAATCTCTGCATACAGAGAGGAGAAGTTTGGGGCTTTTTGAAGAGAAAATCCTGCTTTTTTGAACTCAGTTGCAAGAAAAAATCCAAATCCAAATATGATTTCACCCTACATTATGCTATTGCCAGTGTAGAGGTTTTTTGGTTATAGATAAGGATCAGCCAGGGTTTATTGCAAAGTTTATTTTGTAGTAAGCCTGTAGCAGCAATTAAAGTTCCAAAACAGTTTTCACATACTAGTAATTTAAAGAAAAGTACATCTCTGAAGATGTAATTTTCCATTTTTAATCTCTATCCAAAGATATTCATTAACTTTGAGAAAATTCCTGTCAAACAGTTATAATTGTATGAAAAAGATACTTTTGCAGATATAAAAAAAGATGACTGCTGACTTTTCCCTTTCTCTTCTATAAGATAAGCCAAGAGAAATGACCTCTAAAGACTGGTACATAAATAACAGCTCAGGAACTTGTTCATAAATGCACTATAAAATTAAAATGGAAAAGAACTAAATTATAAATCCTGAATGCTGGGTAATAAGAATGCACAGTTGAAAGCAGCAATAAGATATTTTGATTCCTTTCAAGTCACAAGCTGTTTCCTAAAATGATATCTGAGGTCACAAAACTAATACATGTGGAAATGGAGCTCAGTTTTAGCTTAGATGCCAGAACATAGGTGATTTCAGTTTCAGTGCAAAAGTTGTAGCTATGTACAATATTACAAAAGTTCCTTTTACAATTATGTCAAGCAACATAAAAAAATTTCACACCACAAAGTAGGATAACAATCAGCAGAAAAAAATCATTCTTTATATAGAATGATTCTATGTGCTATTCTACCATAGAACTTATTTACTTAATAAGTAAACTCTTCCAGGAATAGTCTTTTCTTGGTTTATATTTAGCATGTTGAGTGGGAATTTGGTGTCCTTTAACATGTAGAGGTCTGTGTAGGATGATAATATATTGAGGAAAATAAATCTTTGATCTAACCTACCATCCAGCTATACCTCATATCCTGACCACTGTGAACAAAAATTTGTCAGACTCACGCAGAGACAATATCCAGACATAATTTCCCAGCAGTCAATTAAGATCTTCTCCAGGATAATTAATTATATATAGAAGATACATCAATACTTCCTTCATGCCTGGCAGCATGTAGTTCTCAAAGAGGCAGCTATAAATATTTCTCTTTACTCTGAAATTTGTATAAAGACACCATAATATTTATGGCCTCTGTAACATATGCAGACTGGGATAGGTTTTAATTCTTTATACTTTTTGTATCTTGAAAACACTGTATCACAAAAACACTGACAGACCAAGTAGACAATTAATATCTAGTTAATGATACCCTATCATAGTGCACTGATCTATTATTTTGGGGGTTATATTTATCTATATCAAAATAAGATATTTCATTATGTAGATTTTCTAGTATTTTTTATAAAAACCAGAATGAACTTGGTATTTTTCCCTCCTTACACTTGCAGAAATAATTCTCTACAAATCCTGAACAAGAATACCGCAGTAGATACTGGTAAAAACTCATTAGCAATATCCATTTGTCTCTTGTGAGAAGGATGTTGTGGGCACAGAAGTGGTTCTGTAAAGTGTACTAAAAAAAAACCAAAACTTCTCAGGCTCTGGTGGAGGCGTTATCAAACTGAAATACCTGAAGTGGGAAGAATTCCATCTTGGTGATCATGGTCAGACCTACCATAACACCTAACACTGAAGGAAATCAATACCAATTTCTATCCCTGTGGCTCCTGGAAAAGTCAAACAGTGTGGGTACCAATTGTTTACTGGGCAGTTTGGAAACATAAAACAACTTCAAGAGCACAAAGCCCTACCCCTCAATTATGCCTCTGTTTAATACTGAATAGTCCTCAGCAAAGGCCCAAGTCTGAAAAAAATTAAGGACATACTACTCCTATTTCCACAAACTACTTAGCTCTTAATGGAAGCTTTCTTATTGATTTCAATAACTTTATTCATATGGGATGAATCCTTACATGTTTGGCTCTAATGAGACTCCTCCAAACCTTGAAGTTAAGCATTAAAGTCCAGATCCTTGTGGGTATTTACGTGTTTAATTATTTTCCTGTATCAGAACTAGCCCATAAAGGCACGTTCCAAATTCTTGGTCATAAGGCATGACAGTTCCTAGATATTTCTTTCTGCCACAGGCAGCCTGCCAACTGGGAAGCTTCTTTGCCTCAAAACTTCAAGAATACCGTGTTTCAGTCTGGCGTGGGGAACTGGTCACTAAATTAAGATCACGTAATACAGAGAGGCACGATGTTTTCTTTTGGTGATATAAACTCCTGGAATGCACTATAGCACTGCAAAAACCCACATCTTCCTTCTGTGTTACGCCCTCTGTCCTTATGCCAATGGTTTTTAATCCCACACAAAAACAAAAAACACTGAACAAATTTTCTAAAACTAATTTTAAAAAGGAGACTACTTTGATAGGGTTTCTGACTTCAGTGGCTGTTAATTGTGTATGTCAATCTTTTTCATATTCAGCCTGAAAGTTGTTTCTTCTTGCTTTTTGTTCTATTGATTTACAGCAGAGGATTTGAATGTGTCGCCTTTCTTTTTTGGCTATTTAAACACATTGCTTAATTCCATCAACAGAGGTCACTGCAGCTCCTTTCCTCTTTGGTGAAAGTGTTCCCCTTCCAGCAGATAAAGCATAATTAATGCTGTCATCTAGCAGAAGTTTAGTTTATCCATTATTTTAGAGACAGAAAAATTACTACAGGAAAATTTGCACATAGGGGAAGACTAGAGCCCAACAAAATCAAAACAAACTAAAACAAAACCCCACCAACAATAACAACAAAAATAATAAAATGAGCTCATTTCAGCTTTGAAACTTAATCTAATTCATGCAAACTTGTTTATATGAAGTTCTGTGCTTGGTCACTACATCTATCCTTCTTTACATTACCCAGGAACAAGACATGTAAATCTGATCTTGGCACCAGCTGTTCTATCTGCTCTGCAGCTCTTGGTAAATCAGTATCAGGCATTTCTACACTATGGAAAAATAAGAAAAAAGCTCCTTTAAATTGCTAAGACTTTTGTCAGCAGTCATCACTTTCATTTGAATCTGTCTGCATACTTACGAAAATGATGAGGAATGATTTTGGAATATTTATCATTAAGTGGAGTTCAAGCCAAAGGGTCCATCTGAAGCTGCAGTAATGTGAGCCTTGCAATTTTCTATCACTAAAGGCATTACAGCTGACAGAGCCAAATACATTTGCAGACAGAGTCTTTTAGAAATCAAGAGAATATGGGAGTTCCACACAGTGAGACACTGTTAAAAAAAATATATATATGTATATCTATATCTGGGTATATGTGCTCTATGTACATATAGAAATAGCTTAATTTATTGAGGAGGAAAAGAAGATTTGTCTCAAAGATAATGCCTTTCTTTGAAAGGACACTTTTCTTTCATAAATGCCAAATGGATCAGGTCAGTGAATACTAATTCAGGCACAGTAAGCTGCATTCATATGTTCACCACTAAGTTATCTAAGCAATCACTGGAGTCAGTGGAGGCAGAGCTGTTTATCAGGTAGTGACCAAGGCAGCCATCCACATGTTCAATCAATTTATGCCCTAAATGCCATTGGTCCCTACCAATTTCAGCCCCAGGGGTTCTGTCCAGCTGTCCTAAAGGTGCCCCAAGGGGCCTCTCTAAGCTCTGCCTGCTGATCCAGGGAGCAAAGAACTTCTGTGGTTCCTCTACCAACTGTGGCCAAAGATGAATTGTGGCATCTGTATATGCCTTAGCCCTGAGTGCCTTTAGCCCTAAGAGATTTGTCCTAGTTCTAACACCTGTGCTAAATATCTCCAGCTTCCCATACCCATCAGAGGAAAGGGAAGAGGAGCAGCTTCCAAGAGTTTCTGTTCCATTTTCCAAGAAAAAGGTGTGTTTGCCATAGGATATTCACTTCCTACCCTGTCACCAGCTTTTGGAACTAAGCAAAACATGCAGAACATATATAGATTCTGAAAGGAACAACAGTGAATGTACAAGGGAAAAATAAGCGGAAAACTATTTTTTTACATTTCATATATTTTGTACATGATTCTTAAGTATGGCTAAATTTTATGACATGTTTTAGGACACTGGGTGTTTGTAAGCAGCAAGTCCTGGTGTCTGGCTTGAAGCAGTGCAGAAACAATTTCTGTGAGAATTTTTTCCTTTTTTGTGGTGTGAGATGAATGAAAAGCTTCAGCCTGTTCTTTTGTTCCGTTCTGTAGGTTTCAGTCATCTGAATACCAAAGGGGAGTAAAGATAGACTTGGGGTCAAGGAACAAAAGTCTCTTTTTTTAATTTTTTTTTCACCCTTTATCACTGCTGATGATTCATTAGAGCAAGGAACAAATGGTCTTAGGCTTAGTACCAAATAATGACTCTAAATTAATACCTGGCACAGGTGCCAGCAGTTTAACTTCAAGCATCTTTTCTGATAATTTTATATTTAGCAGAATAGATTACTGATGAGAAAGCATTGAGCTTTGTCTGATAGTCTGATAATCTGACCTGTGTTTGCACATGTAAAAGGGATGTTGCAGATGACCAATACCTGTGCCCATAGCTCACTGTGGCTATTCTTGACAGATCCTTCTTCTTTTCTGTGTTTCTCCCGCAAGGATGGTGGAAAAATAAGTAAGGTCTGATGTTCAGATTGGCTGTCTGCTCCTGACCAGATGTTCACTGTTGGTGTGGCTGCAATGTGCCCTGCCAAAGAAAACTCTGAAAATCAGAACTTGACATTGTTTTCTTCAGTCCATGTCACTTTTCTTATGATTGAAAGGTAGTCAAATTTTTCCATAAGGATGGGTGGATTAGAAATAAACAAGAACCAATATTAGCTTTTGAAATTTAACACCTGTGAAACCAAAGAAGGAAAGAAAAAGAAGTTTCACTTTTGATTAACACTGAGATAGATTCTCAAAATGAAATTAACTAGGTAACTTAGCTCAATAGACTTCCAGTCTTTTTAACTGGTTCTGAATATTACTCATAAACCTAACATCTTTAATTTTAAGGTTCTAAAGTATAGTGAGTTTGGCTAAACAGTAAATACAATTGTCCTACCCAAAAAGCAAACAAAACATAGAGATAAAGTAATCTGCTTTTCCACTCTCAGTGTTTGTGTTTTATGCACATATGTAAATAGAAAATTTTAAAAAGATTACATATAAAAAAAGGAAGCTTGAAAATATTTGTTGCTATTTTCCAGTCACCCACACTCTTTTAAATAGCAATTTCCACTCATATATGACAATAAAATGTGAGTTTTTGGGGTCTAAGTTTTTGGGCCGCAGGAAAAAACCTTGAAAGTGTTAATTCTCAAAACTGACACACCAGCAGGAAAATAAAGAACATTTCACATTTTTGTTCATCTCCTGTTACTTATAAGTTGTGTTTTGCATCCACAGCCATTTGATGGTTTCCCCTACAGATACCACTGGTCTTCTTTCTTTGACTACCTCTCTTACAAATATGAATTTTATCCCTCTCACATTAAACATGATCACTATAAGCCTCTCCAGCCTTAAACTCTGACCTACTTTCCTGAATCTCATATAGCTTCCCTTTGCTGCTCTGAGCACATCTGAACTCTTGTCATTTAAGCTGGTGTACTTCCTTGGCACACACAGGGCACTAAATCAGTCCACCTAGAACTCCCACCAGGACATTTGCTCTTTTCCTTGTGCTGCAGCTTCTTCTCTCTGCCTTCAATGGGCACGTGCCTGCTCCATGCACTGGGGTTTTGAGCAGTGCTGCAAGGGGCACTCCCCCAGCCCCTGGTTCTGCACCCTTTGCCAGTGTCCTCCCCTGGTGTGACCCAGAAAGTTTTGGGTCTTTCACAGCATCCTTCCGTGTCCTGCTTGCTGGGATTATCCTGTAAGCAGCAGTTTTCCCCATGGGTGCTGTACAGATGGCAGCAGCTCTGACTGCTCAGGGGTGGGCACCACTGTCCCTTGAAGAGACACCACAGCAATGCCTTCTTCCAATGCACCATGTTAACTTGGATGTAACATCCATCACATCTGGATGCTCCCTGCACAAGCTGCTATCTTGTCTGAGTGCTGCCACTCCACTTGCTGCTGCATCCTTCTTGCTGAGTTCTCTAAGGGAAAGATTCTTCTTTTACTACACATTCTTACTTGCCAGGGATATTAATTGAAAAGCAATAGCTGCAACAAGAGCAACAAGATCTAACAGTTAATAACACTGTGCAATAAACATGAAAGTACTGCCAGCTCCTCACAACACATCACTGACCTCAATAAATCCCTCCCTTTTTCTGCAGTATTCTGTTTGAGCATTGTTGCTTTTGCTCCTAAAATATGTTCTCATTATGATTGTTCTTGTCTTATTTTTCACATTGATTAACAAGTTCGGTTCAGGCGTGAGGTCATTTAGGCTGGGACAGAGTTAATTTTCTTCATAGTGTCTCATATGGGCCTGTATTTTGGATTTGTGCTGGAAACAGTGTTGATAACAGGACGTTTTTGTTATTGCTGAGCTGTGCTTACACAGGATTCTGTGTACACAGAACACAGACCTGCTCTGCCTCTCACCCCACCCCACCAATGAACAGGCTGGGGGTGCCAAGACAGCTGACCAGGTGAGCAAAGGGATACCCCACACTTTGTGGTGTCATGCTCAGCAACAAAGGTGGGGAAGTATAAGGAGGGGAGGACAGTCAGAGTGATGGTGTTTGCCTTCACAAGTCCCTGTTATGTATGTGGGAGCCTGGTTTTCCTGGAGATATCTGAACCCCTGGCGGTCCATTTGAAGTGGTGAATGAATTTCTTGTTTTCTTTTGCCTGTGTGTGTGTTACTTTTGCTTCACTTACTAAACTGTCTTTATCTCAACCCACAAGGTTTTCCTGCACTTCTCTCCCTCATCCCACCACCAGGGAATGAATGAGTGACTGCATGGGGCTGAGTTGCAAGCTGGGCTTAAATCACCACATTACCACATTATCTCCTGTTTTCTCTACTGTGAAAGGTAAAGGCTATTAATTATTATTCCTTCCTGAAACTCAACTGTCCTGCCAAGGAAACAGTCTTAATTTTCTGAGCTCTTATTTCCTCTCTGGATTTTGAATAATATTCTTCACCTTCTGGGCACGGATTTCCTGTGCCAGTTTACCTTAAATAAGTGTGGAATTCAAATTCCTGAGTAAATAGCACTCTACCAGCCTGAAAAAAAAATAAAAGAAAGAGGTCTTGAATTAACTCACCTTTGTAAATTACAGCACAAGGTTCCTGGATGTGACCCAGGTTCAAGAGCTTAAGAATGCCCACACACTGGATTTAAATTCATGCCCTAAACCATTTCAGCTTTCTTTATGGTGAGGCCTGAAGCCTATAGACATGGATTAAGTTACTTGTAATAAGATATTGCTGTAGTTATCGCTACTTAAAATATAAGTAATGTGCTTCTTTCGGGAGAACTTTTTTTTCCACAAGAAATAACGATGAAAAAAAAATAAAATGTGCAACATTATATTTTGGAACAAATTTTATATAGGCATCTGCAGCATTGCTTCTTGGCTGATGGCCAGAAAAGCCATTAACAGCAACTAATGGCACAGAAGGAAATTTTCTTCCAGTACTATTTGCTAATTGCTAGGAATGAAAACTAAAAATAGACTTTACAAGTTTAGGAGTTAGACTGCAAAATCTGAGAGCACTCTATTAACTTCTAGCTTCTCTACGGCTTTACACTCTCTGAAGCTCTGGGTCACTGATTTCATCAACAAGAAGATTAGGAATGAAGCAAAGGAGGGAGATTTGACTCCATCTAAGCACTAATCATCTTAGTATTTCATTATTTTTCTCTAGTCCTAATATAAACTCATAATTAGAAACTGAATGTTTTGCTCCCTACTTCTGAGGGGTAATTATATGATGCTCCACAACTTGTACTTTAAGGAATTTAGGAGTCAATTTTGAGCATATCTGTCAAACATACACGGGTCAAAATGTGCAGACTCCTCTTTTTCATGGTGTATGCCTAGTCCCTTCCCAGGCTATTCCTGACATCCCATTAATCCTTGTCTCGCAGAGTTTGTCTCTGTCCAGTTCCCCGAGGCAATTCGTTGATTAAATCTTCTTAAAGATGAAATGCTGAATTTGCAGCTCACAGTAATTCCTCCATTAAAGCTGTCTCTCATGAGCCTCCCTTGGAAGATGAGACACTATCCCTTCTTCACCTTTCTTTCAGATTTCCACATTCTCTCTGTTCCCAAGGATTGCCAGCAGTTTCTATCCCCCACCAGCCAGTTTTGGAGATCCTAATCCCCCACAACTCTGCGATGCAGAAGCAGGTTTCACACCTCTGTTGTCCTACTCCATGCACCTCTGTGGCCTTAGACCACATCATATGGGTACTAATTTTCCCCTCAATTAAATATCACGTGGCAAATATTGTGTGGCTCACAGTGCAATTTAAGAACCGAGCTTGTATAGTAAGGCTTTCCCTTAATATCATGTTTTAATTTAGATTTATGATATGTCAATATAACTTGCTGTAGGACTGAGATCTGGTGCAAGGCTTTTGTTTAAAAACTCTGTGGTGCACTTCCTCCTTTGGTGGAGCTGGGTTTATTTGTTGATTTTCAGGTACAGAACTGTATTTCATTGCTAATTCAGTTTCGGTACAGACAAAAAATCCTACCCTGTTTCAATAATGTACCACTGTTTTCATAAAAGGAAGTCATATAATTTCTCTGGCACAATAAGGAAATACAAACAGAACTCGAGTTTCATAAAGCTTTGTACAATTTCAGTACAGATGATTCATTATAACCTGCTAAGCATAAAAGCTGCAAACACAAGAAAATGGGGAAAAGGGCTTGTAGGGCTTTCTTCCTCTGGCAGTGCTTTTCAAGTTTATTAGTTTAGATTATACCTGTCCTGAATCAGAAAGCCTTTGTAAAAAATGTGAAATCATAACTTACAGAAATAAGTTATTTTAGGGACCAGGACATACAAGCAATACCAGCAATATAAAAAAGAGAAACATGGAAGTAGCACTGCTATCTCTGACTCTTAGAGAAGCATTTACAGACCTTGAGCAAGGTCTGAGTGGAGGAAACAGGAGGAAACTTAACAAAAACATGACTGAACTTGGTACATTTCTTAACCATAGATTCGATTTCAGTGCAGCTGTAAGGGTGGGTTTATGGACTTTTGGATTCATCCCTTTGGATAAAATCAGCTCAACTACAGTGCTAAGACAGAGAAGACAATGGCAATGCTGCTTCCATTCTACAGAAAGGAACTTTTTCAGAGAAATTAGGTGTCTGGGACTTAGCTAAAATGTCTAAAGACCATACTTGCTTCTCCTGCTGCTAGGGAGAGCCACCATTGAGAGTGGAGCATGGGCACAGAGTCACTTGGAAGGGAGCTCCACAGAAAGGCTGGGAGTTCAAGTGTTGTAGTGCACATCCCTCTGGTTATTTCTGCTTTCTTTTAGAGAAAATCTTCTCTGTACAACATACAGAAAGACACTACAAATAGCTGTGAGGCAAACACAGGGCCTCTCCTGCTTGACAGCAGGCTACAGGATTAGGCTCCCTCTACCTTTAATCCCAGTTTCTTGCTTCCTATCTGCATTGCTGGTCCAGCTGTACTGTGAAAAATGGTGCATGCATTTGGGCACACAAGGTGGGTGTGGGGAATGAAGAAGTTAAATACTTTACAAGGAAGCCTTCTGCTTGCTGAATCACAAAAATATTGTGTATGTTCTTGCCATTCCATGCTCACAAATAAAATCCTGACAGTACTTCTGCCTGAAAACTCCTCTGGATTTGTACATACAAGGATACCTTCTTTATTCCTCCAAAACAACTGTAGGTGAGTGATAGGAGCCTACCTATTGAAATTGATTTAACTAGCTGGAGCCATGGATCATCACAGTAGATGACTTTACACACTTTTGCAGAGCCAAAACCGGAGTTACCAAGAGGTTCCTGAGTGCTTAAAACGTTCACTGAAAATCCTTTTGACTTAAGGTCTTGCTTAGGCATCTTCAGTGACATTTACATGCCCTAAGAAATGCCTTTCTGCTTTTAACTCTTGCAATTAATCCGTGGTTCTCTGGGCTAATATAAATCCAGATCCAGCTTGCTCAGGACTAAAGCCCACATGGAATTGCACAGACAGAAGGTAAAAGACGAGAAGCGCTCTTTGCCACGTGGAGACGAGTATCCAGTTCATTAGCTTGAGACAGGACACTTCTGGGGGCAGCGAACACCCAGGCAGCAAAGAGACAGAACCACACCTGCCGTAGGGTTTTATGCCCCAGGTGATGGGGGTGGGGAAAGAGGACCATGGCCAATGGGATAACATTGGGGAGGGGCAAAGGGAGGGACCACCCATGGGACAGACCACTAAGGGAGGGGGGATATGGGGACAAACCATGTGATGAGAAAGGGGGAATATATGGTCCATGTGACCTGACATACCCAGTAAAATTTTCCCATCACCAGGGTAAAAACACCAACTAAATAAGCTATTTAGAGCACTACAACAAACCCTTTTCCAGAATGCAGCTGATTCTGATCTGAAATCAAAAGCTCTATGATGTGCATTCACATGTCAGAGATGCCTTTAGATATTTCTGGATGCAGACCATAGTATGAAACAAAGGCAGTGTCAGCTTCCACCCATAGTACTTCATGCACCCAACTACTGTTGTTTAAATCCTCATCCAAACCCATACAAATATCATATTCTTCTCTTTCCTGAAGTGTTTTGTTGGAAAGAAAGCTTGATATTAGCACATAAGAATTTGAGTCTTCTCTGAGCCACTAAGTACCTTAATACAACTCTTGAAAGTGATACGAGAGCAAGCACACTGGTCCCCAGAGGAAAATCATAGTTTGGTTCATATAAAAGCTTTGTTACTTCTTTTGAAGCAGTACACCAAGGGCCCTAGATGCAAACACTGATGATCTCTTCTCCTCATATAACTAATGGCCTGGCTGGTGCCATTGTTTCTGTCTCTTCTTCTGACTCATACTCCTCCACTTCTCTGACAGTGAAGCGAGCCTTTGGCATTGGAGCTGGATTGTCTGCTCTGGTGAAACGATGAGGCCTGATTGAATATCCTCTTCGAGCTGGCCGGTTGGATGGAGCAGCTCGTCTGTCCAGGTGTGCCATTGGAATCAGCTCCTGGCGCTGCTTGGCTTCCAGTGGCTGTAGCCGGGGCCGGGACCTCAATGTCAATGGCAATGCAGCATCAGAGCCACTCCTATGCTGATCTAAAGATAAACAGACAAATAATTCGTTTATTTAAAGAAGAGAAGAGAGAAATGCCATGGTATTGGAAAGGAGAGATAAAGGGTATTCAATACAATACCCTGGAACTGAAGCATTTTAAATAATTATTATAGAATAAGGAAGCAGTCAAGAACTAAAAATAGCCCTAATTTTTAATTTTCATCTCAAAGCTGATGTTTAAAAGATTTTCTTTACCTCATCTCAGCTCTGAAACACCAGAATATGAGCACATTCACCTACCTTTTGGTGTCTCACAGACCTGCCCAATGCCTTCTCTGCAAGGATGAAGGGCAAGAGTGAAACGCAAGAGTGTTCCTTTATGTAATTTAAATTTTCCTAAAATTTCAGAAGTGTACCTAGTACCATGGTTAAAAAGCATTTTTAAACCCACAGCACAAAACAAAAACATGATAAAGGAGAAAATTCTGGTCCATCAAAAATCAAGTTTGCCAGTGACCTGTGACTAACAAGATGAACAGTTTCATCTGAAACCAGGGGTGCTTTGATTACTCTGGGTGTGTCAGATCTGCTCCTACCAGCTTGCTTTGCCACAAATACATTGTAAAAATTTGCCTGCAAGAGGCCAGTAACTGGCATTCTCATTCTGCTGAGTTTTATAGAATTTACTTTTTCCCTTTCCTAAAGCCACTTGTAGTCTAACTACACAGTAGGAAAGTAGTTAATGTAAGAAACAACTCCTAACAATCTAAACTAGGAGGATCTGGGATATAAACACAGAGGTCTATGAACAGTAAAATTAGTCTAAATCCTGCTACAATTAAAGTATACATGTATTGACTGTGGTCACATTTTCAAAATTTAAGAAATTATTGCAGATCCATAACTATTAAATTATTTTAAGCTAATGTTTATTGCACAGTTGGCACAGTAAAGCACTGCTGCTCATAGGCCACATGGACATACTACACCCCAAGCAAGATAGTATTTCCCAGATTTCCAGGGCTTCTACTCAGCCCTTTGGGAGCATCACTGCTACAAAGTATGAATGATATATACTGCCAAAGAAATAATTCATAAAATCATAGACTGGTTAGGGTTGGAAGGGACCTTTAAGATCCCTTACTTCTGCCCCCCTTTCATGAACAGGGAACCTTCCACTAGACCATGTTGCTCAGGCCCATCCACTTGCTCATGAACATCTTCAGGGATGGGGAGTCCATAATTTGTCTGGGCAACAACAACCTCTCTGGCCAATTCGTTTACATGAGTGGCAGAAAGAGCTGGTAGGTGACTTAAGGATCTATTTAAGGTTATTTCTGAGCTTTATTTACTAAAATTTCTGCACATGCTATATATAAGACCTAAATCAAGCTTGCTGGAAGATTTTTTTTCCAGAAGGTCTTCCAGGCATAGACAGAAGAGATGACATTCATCTCTAAAATGCATGTGTGCACGAATGAGGTTGTCACTCTAATTCCCTACATACGGAGTACTTCTCTTCTTAGTTTCCAACGTAATCCATCTCATCCCAACAGTTTATGAGAGGATTTAGGGTGGCTTTTTCCTGCTGAAGACACTTAAAGTGGTGTTTATGCTACACAATTGTGGTGGTGTTCGCAGGGGTCTTAGGATGAGGGAAGAGACGAGAATATTGACTCCATGTTTCAGAAGGCTTGATTTATTATTTTATGATATATATTATATTAAATCTATACTAAAAGAATATAATAAAGGATTTCATTAGAAGGCTAACTAAGAATAGAAAAGGAATGATAACAAAGGCTTGTGACTGACCGAGACAGTCCGAACAGCTGGACTGTGATTGGCCATTAATTAGAAACAAGCACATGAGACCAATCACAGATCCACCTGTTACATTCCACAGCAGCAGATAATCATTGCTTACATTTTGTTCAGGATTTAGCTCTCTCCCCACTAAAATAATATGCCTACCTCCTATAGCAGCATTTAGTTCCTTCAAAGTGTCTGCAGTCCTTTTAGGTATGAGACTGCTGTGTGGAATACTTTAAGTCTCTTAGACAGGGAGGACTGGCTGCCCAAGGCCAGCTACTGGAGGGTCCTCCAGTACATGAGGTAGAGTGTAACACCAAGTCTCTGTGTGCAGGTCTGTGAACCGGAGCTGCTGGGCGCTGTGTCCCCAGGGACTTACATGCCCAAGTGCCACCAAATGTACAGATGGAAGGTCCAGGGCCAGCTGCTGAGCAGAGCATGTATCTCAGGCGAAGATTCAGATAGCATGTATGTATTTATACTTTTCCACCAACAGTCTATCAGTCTCATCATCCAGGGAGGGGACAAGGATGAGGCCATTGGTGCTGTTTGCATTTGTGTGAGCCCTGTGCCATGTCTGTGCTGCTCTCCGTGTCTGGCTGTGTGTACATATGCACTGAATTTTGGTGTGGGGCTGCCTGTTGGGAAACCTGCTCAGTCTTGGTACCTGCAGGACCTGGGACCATGGAGCTCCATCAGTCTCACCTGGACAGGGCTACAGGTTCAGAAATTCATAATAATTTTGCATACAGCTCTGTCTGTGGGGCTGCAGGGAATGGCTCATTTGTGTTCTTGAGCTTGGCCAGGTGGAACTGCAGGGATCACAGGAATATTTGTTCAAGAGGGAAAAAGAGAAAAGCAGGAGGTGCTGGAACAAAACAGAAACTGATGCAGTAATGATCATATAAACAACATGATAAAACAGAAAGGAGAGTAGGGTGTAGCTCATTTAAAGAGGCCATAGACTTCCACGGGACTGTGCATGTAGTACTGTTAAATCCACCAAACAACTGGCCAAGTTTCTTTTGCTACTGGAGTAGGATACAGAGTAAAGCACTTCCCTTACCTGTAAAAGTAACATGCCTGGCCTTTCTTCTAGTGGGCTGGCGTGGACCCTGAGGTAAGGAGAGGTAGCGTATTTCTGTGGTGTTAACCTGTGTAGGAGACAGAAGTGTGTCCAATGCCTGTGATTGCCTCCACTGGGCACTTACTTGGTGAAACAGTAAAGAGTTATGGCAATATGCTGCATCATTAAAGCCAAATTTTGATAGGCATTAATAAGATCAATGCTTGGTTTGGATGGTTGAACTCACATCAGCTCCAGTGAGAATATCTGTCTGATATAACAGCCAAAGTGTTTTCCCCATCACCAGAGAAAAACATGTTCCTCTAAGGTTCACCTTTCTTATTTCAGTTAAAAAATTTGAATACAACTAATCCATCCAACAAGAACTTATTTCTCTTCCTTAACCATGATTATCTCAGTTATAAATATCTGTGCTGTTCAATGCCTACCTTTGGTCAGACAAATCTCTTACTGATTGAGAACCCAAATCATCAACGTGCCAGAGGCTTTGCATCAGGCCTTTTCTGATTACACCATACTTTGCACATGCAAAATCAATGCAAGTTACATTATTTTACTACACACAGCCAGAGTAGCTGATTTCTGACCAATGCATTGAGATGGGACATGAAAACTTTGCTGCTCCCATGCTAAGTGAAGCTTTTTCTTCTTAAGGGCTGCATGAGCACACTGGGAGAATACCCGTTTTAATACAGCGAAGGCACATTAAAACTAGTGTCTTTCCATATTTACAGAGAAGCCAAGGCATTTTTACATAAACAGTAGATGGATAACAGGTACCGGTCTACCCCAAGGCAAGCTGTTTCCCTTCCTGTAACTTTGCCTCAGGCTGTGTTCCCGACGGATGAGGATTTCTTGAGCTTGTTTGTCACTTGTCTCAGTAGGAAGATTGTGCCGGTTGTATGCTGGTGCCTGAAACAAAAGATGCAGCCAGCTCATTTTCAGTGCCTTTGCAATGTTAATCAGTCATCAACCACAGGGCCAAGGGGACATCTGCCTCAGCTCGGTCACCGACCCAACACAGATCGCTTTGGTATCACATGGCAAAATGCAGCCACGCACAAATCTCACTGCTGCAGAGCAAGATGGGAGGAAGCTGAACACAGCTGTAAGTCTCAGACCTCAAGGGCTGTGTTTTGATGCCATTTTTGATAGACTCTTACCTGCTCAAAGTGCAGGTATATAAAATATACCTACCTAAGAAGGCTGTTATCATCTCTGGGCTTGTCCTGTCTTAGTCATCTCTTTTCTCCTCTCATCAAGTGTAGCTGGGAGCTACAGATATGAGGCAGGTCCCAAGAAAGAGATAACTGGTTAACTCAGCTCTGAGCTTTGATACTAATATTACCGAGTCTGAAGCAAGCTTCAGATGCACTCAGGAACAAAGAATGAATCTCTAGAATGAGATGCACAACTGAGTTTCCTTTCCATATTTGGACAAACTACAAATTACTATTACCCTAAAACTGAGCATCATTTAAGACAAGCTTTTTAGTTTATCACATACATCTAGTGAAATGAAGGAAATAATTATCTGCCTTAAAGAGAAAAATTCATTGAAGTTTATAATCCCTCTTAAAAAGTAGAACCTCATCTCAGTTTCATTCGCAAGGCTCCTTGTAAAACTGGTCTGGGGAGCAAGAGCTTTTCAGAGCTGAAAAGGAGTATTAGAAGTGGCATTACTTTCCATCCAATCTTTCATTTCCAAAAGCACACCATTCTCAATACTACATAGGAAATGACTAGCACAAATAGTCATTACTGTAATTGATTTTGAAGAGAGTTAGTTCATTTCAGTAAGCTAAGAGATAACTATAAATGCAAATTGTTGCTGGTAAGATAAGAAATTGATATCATAAGGATAATTAGCCATGGCAAGTCAAACAGTGTTAGGAATGAATAACATATTAATAATGCCACATTTAAATGAGCAGGCCCTAGCATTTTCTAGTACACGTGTGTTACATGAGTTAGCCTTGTTTATCGGCATAATTTCAAGGTTACTGTAATGTATTCTCTCCCACTCTTTGCTGTGGGCGAGCTCTCAATTGTCTATTCAGTGCCCGAGACTGGATTAAGCAGATACCATACCCTGGGCTCTGTCAGGGTCACCACAAATTTCTGCAAAACAAATCCCCACTGAGGTATTATCGCACCACTTCTACAGGGAAACATACCACCTAAATGTGTCAAATGAAGCTCGGAGGACGTGGAAATTTTTTTTTCCTTCGTTTTTTTCCTCCTGCGGTGCGGTAAATGCCGCTCCCACGCCGGGCTGCGCGGTGTTTGCCCGCCCGCCCCCGCAGCGGAGTTTGGCTGCTGCTGCCGGAGCGCTGCCAGCGCCGGGCTGCGCTCCCGGGAGCCCCGGCAAGGCACAGCCCAGCGGCGAGGGAAGCCTGACCTCTACAGCTCAGGCACTGATTTATCCTGGCTTTTCCCGCTGCCGTCAGGATGGAAAAAGAAAAAAAAAAAAAGCGCAAACCCAGCTTTCCTCTATTCCGAGCAGTGCCCAAGCCCAGGTTTCTTCCCCCCTTGCCCTCCCAGCTCCCCGCAGTGCCCCCGGGCCGTGGTACGGGCAGGGCAAACCCGGGCTGCGGGTCCGCAACCAGCGCGGCAGGCAGCGGCGGCTCGGCTCGGCTCGGCTCGGCTCACGCACCCTTTGCCGCACTTGGTACAGGTTGTGTGCCAGGACATCCCGCATGGCCTCCACCTCTGCCGGGGACAGCCTGTGTGCACGCTGGTTCCTGCCGCTCCTGTAAATAAAAGGGGAAATTAAATATGATATTCATGAGCTGATTAAATACTGATCCCATTAAATAATGCATGGACTATTTTTAGCGCTAGAAAAGAAGGCTATGTAGAGCCTTTCTGTGATCAGCAACACCTGCAAATCATCCAAAGATGAATTAAAAAAGGTCAAATTTTGCTCTTTCATTGGTTTTATCCATATAGTGGGTAGTCAAATTGGGTCCTAGGCCCTCATAGAGCTGGCAGCAGAAACTCTTCTTTCTTAAACCTCCAGAAGGAAGTTCCTATTTAAGGATTAGATTAGGCCATGACCAGCTCAGGAAAGCATTGCAAGTTTCCTCCTCTGTCTGAACAAAAACCTCAGCATGGTCTAGCAATCTGGGCCTTGCCACCTTACTGGTTTTTACTCCTTTGAGAAAGTGAAGAAAATCCTAAGAGTATATTAATTATGAAGTCTGAGAGACCTGCCCTGTGGTGAAGAGAACATATAGAGTTTCCTTGCTACTGAACCTGTTTCTCCATTTGAAATTAAAGAATCACCTAAAAGATAGTAATCTTTGTGTCTTTAAAAAACTTTGACAAGCCCACAGTCACTTGTAACTGCCTGGCTTTTTCACTAGCAAAGCAGTGGAGGAGGGCTGCTGTGAAATGTTATTGGGTTTCACTACAACAGTCAATCACTGTGAGAGTTAGTGTTTGAGTGAATTCCCAGGAAAAGAAAGGGAAATAGATAGTGATCATCCAGGATGAATCAGTCTGTCTTGTTCTTTCTGAATTTTTCCTTTCTCCATTTTGCTTTCCCACCTCTTAAAAAAAAAAAAAAGTGATTGCAAGTGTTGTTTTTCAGCTAAGTGATGTCCTTAAAGTGTTGTCTGTAAAGTGTGCAATAATTAAAAAATAAATTATGATCTATGTACAGTATTGCCAGAGTTTTGTGTGCATTTATTTCCCACTGCCTCTAAAATAAATTTAAAAATTTTAATGACAAAGGACAATGGATTCATGCTAAACTGTTTATGATTCATGCTAAATTGATTTCGATGCAAACATAGGAAAAAGGCTGAAATTTGCAATTACAGTTAGTTTAACAATATTACTATTGTTTTGTTGGATCATCTACCATTAACATCTTGAAAACTTGTAGGACCAATATGAATGCCTGGATTCTATATTTTACTGCCTCTTACCATGAAGTATACAGAGATCCCTGGTACCCTGGTCCCTGTCCAAAGCCCCTGGAATATAAGAAATAATTCCTGATATATTTCAAGGTTTTGGAAAGTGTTTTCATTCTGCCATCAGACTAAAACAGACACCTGACTTCTTTTCTGTGAAATAAAAACAAAGAGGGAAATTTACAGAAGGTTAAGGTGTAATATTAAAGCAAGGATTGGGATAAGCAGCAGGTTAAGGACTCACTGAAGCATGAGTGACCCATAAGTCTGCCACTGAGATGCTGGCAAGTCAGTGTGACAGAAAAGGGCTGCCATTCTGGATTTGACCAGAAATCTTATCTTGTCCCTGATAAATCCTTCCCATCAAATGTTTAATTGACATTCATAAATTCTCAACAATTGCAATAGCAACAAAGTTATTTATTTACCATTAGGGAAAAAAAAGTACCTTTACCATCACCCAGCCTGAGTGGGTGGGTGCATTGGTTGGTTGGTTCCTTTTTCACTTGCTTTCAGCTCTCAGAGATACACTGAGAGGATCTGGGGATGCTACCAATTTTCAGGCTTGGGTGCACTGCGCCTTTTCTCCCTACTGGGTGTGGCGTGTCACACTGGGGCACAGCCCGTGTATGCTGCCCTCCACACAGGGAAACCAGACTCCTTGCTGTCAGCAGCCCCTGTCTGATGTCCCTTTGGACAGCAGGGAGACCCTAGGTACACCTGGAAGATATACAAAGCACAAGCCCTGGGGACTGTCATCAAGTATTGGTCTCTAAAATACAGGCTTGGCTCATTTGTGTAATGCAAATGGAACTGGAATAGTTGCTGCATGTGGCTTTGACAACACAGGTAACAACTGCCTCCCTGCTCTGTGCTCCACTGAATGTGCCCACAGGGTCTTTATAATTTACAGCTGGGAATAAACAGAGGAAAGTATCTAAACAGGGAAAATCTTGACTCCACAGGGGAGATTATCAGATTATCTCTACTTTTCCAGCTGCATACCTGACTTTCTCCACATGCCAACACAGAAATATCCAGTTCTAAGTAATTTCAAATCTTATTATTTTGCTCTTAAAGTGAATTAAATAGAGTAAATAAAACTGCTTGAGTCTCAGTTGGGGTAGCAAGAGAAAAAGTAGCATGCAGATAATCTATATTGTTCTGGAGCACAAATAAAAAACCGTCATTCTTTTCATGGGATTGGAAATTAACCTACCCAACTGATAACAATGCACGTATATGGTAATAAGGAACAGATTGCTTTCACATTTTGCAGCACCTTAAGAAAAGGCTTTCAAAAAACCCCAAGCATGTACAGTATGTTACCAAAGCCATAAAGTAATCCTTATTGAAACTATTTCTTTGTTCTTATTGAATCTTCCAACATGTTACAACAAAGAACAACACAGGATATATTTGTCAAGAAAAAAGTTATAATAAGTCATGAAAACTGTCTCTCTGTAATGACTGTCATGACATTATTTCTCTCTTCCTTAGATATGGAGATACTTGATATTTGATACATTGATACTTGCACAATCTGTGTCATATTTTTATATTATATCTAAAATTTTGAATGTTGTAAACTTTCCATTAATCTTCACTCATCTTGTGAATCAATAATGTTATTGGGGCACAACTTTCTCATAACTGTACCACCACAAATGACAACACAACAATTGGTTCTGATCTGTACTGTATTCATATATTCTAAGATTTATCAAAGTCAATATTGCAGCAATATGAAGCCAGCATTAAGTAAATTCAGTACCAAACCATCTTTCTCTCTAATGCTCATATTTCCTACAAAAACCAGCCATAAACCCACAGTTTTGATAATATCTCCTACACTCCACTTTTGCCATTCCATCCTTATTTATCAGGCTTATATTCTCCAAAATATCATAACCAAATGCTCTGCTTTCATTCCAGTGTGGATTCTTTGTTGCACTATCTATGGGCAAATTTTCTCACTCCACACTGAAAATACTTACTGTAAATTGGACACCCACTCCACCTGCAGGAATCACACCAGCATGAATGCAATTCTCAAATTCACAGCATTGGAGATCTGCTTTGATTCTTATAAAGTAAATCTCCTTGAGTGCATAAAGGCTGAAAAAACTGATCAGAAGTGTGAGCAAGAGTTTTCTCACTACTCTGGCACTGCTAATAATGATTTACAAGCCATACATTGGAATTTTATTTCAAATCTCCTTTTGTTCATGGCCAGAGTTTTGTATCTTCACTGAAGACAGGAACTTTAGGTACATGCTGACTCAATGACAGTAATCATACAATTTATAAATATATTTAGAGACCTTTTACACAGGTTCTTTTGGTTGCTGTGGGGAAAGACAGCAAGAACTGGTGTATTGGCTCAGACCAAAGATCCACCAACTCCCTCAATATCCTGTCTCCTGCAGTCCTCAACAGCAGACACTTATCAATGAACAGAGGTAGGGAAATGTTTATTTTCCTAGAACACTCTCACAACCTACAAGATCATAATGGTCTTGAGCCACAGGCTGTTTTTCTGAAGTTGACACTTCATTTTTAAAAAAGCTTTCTCATCAGAGGATGATGCACAGCAAAATTCAATTATAGCCAGAGTAGAGATGGCAAAAATTAGTCCATCATATCAGCTGGTTATTAAAGAATATTTATCAACCTAAATTCTCAGCTCAGGAGAAAATTTCTGAACTATGCTGGAGTAATTTGTCTTATTTTCTCATTCCCTCAGGAAAAGAAGAAGGATGTGGTTTGATTGCCAGGGATTGTCTATCAACCTTGCACATTTTCTCTTGGCTCAGAATGGTTAAGGGATTACAGCAGACAGAAAGGAGCCTGACATACATGCAGTCTTTTTTAATATCATCCATTCAGAAAAGAATAATTTAGAGAGAAAAGGGCTAGGTCTTACACTGCATGCTGACATCAGTACAAGAAAACAAATTGATCTTGACATGACTAAATCAGAGTTTCAAGCAAGATTTTCATTTAATATCCAGTTGATATTTGAATTTTCTGTTATTGGGAATGATCATCATTCAAAAAAGGTAATATGCCAGACCCTACCAGGAGCTGCTGCAAAATGGAGAGTGGTTTAAGGATGCAACAGGAAAGAGCAGCAACAGTGGTCAGCAAGAACCGTGGAAAGAAATGATGGAGGCAAGTGCCTGCAGCAGTACCTGTGTTCTGGACAGTGTGTTGCAAAGCAAGGATAAATATGTGCATATCAATAATAGTATGCAGGACAGAAGATTTGTGCAACTTTTCTCCTAGAGGGTTGTTCCCTCAGTTCCCTCTGGAGATCCCACCAGTTTTGTCCCCTGGTCCGTCTGATGCCACATGGCATTACTGTTTGATAGAATCATAGAATGCCTTGCATCTGGTTCCAAACCCCCTCACAATGACCAAGGGACATCCTCAGCTCTGTCAGGTTGCTCAGAGCCCCATCACACCCAACCTTGAATGTTTCCTGGGATGAGGCATCTGCCATCTCCCAGAGCAACCTGTTCCAGAGTTTCACCGCCCTCATCATAAAAAGTTCTCGTACCTAGTCTGAACCTACCTTCTCCTAGTCCTACTGCTACAAGTCTACTAAAAAGTCTGTCCCTATCTTTCTTATAAGCTCTCTTTAAGTACTGAAAAGCTGCAAACAAGTGTTTCCAGAGCCTTCTCTGTCTCCTAGGATAGGTGCTTCAACCTTCTGATCATCTTTGTGGCACTCCTCTGGACCAGCTCTAACAGGTCCATGTCTTCCCTGTACTGAGGACCCCAGAACTGGACACAGCACTGTAGGGTCTCACAAGGGCAGAATAGCAGGGGAGAATCCCCTCCCCCAGTCTGCTGGCCATGCTGCTTTTGAGGCAGGATATGGTTGTCTTTCTGGGCTGTGAATGTACATTGACAGTTCATGTCCAGCATTTCCACCACAACTATCCTCAAGTCGTTTTTGGCAGGCTGCTCTCAATGTTTAATTGGACAAATTTGTTTGTTTTGGAAATACCAAAATATAGCAAGGTGGTGTGAGGGATTGCAAACTGGAGCAGCAAAAATTGCAAATGCTACAAAAAATCTGCTCTCAGCAAAAATTCATGACTGGGACAATGGAGCCAGGACCTGTATGCTAAGCCATCCTGCAGGGATGGCAGGAACCTGGCAGGGATTAACAAAACCCACTGGCCAGGTAAGTTATAAGTACATCTGTCTTGAGCCACTGCTGTGATTTAAAGCAACACGACTCCTGTACGTGACTCATGATTCCTCTTCAGGACTGCCCATCATGGAAAAGAAACAGGAAATGTCCATGGTTTTAATTTTCACTCTCTGAGCAAAGCGCAGTTATGATGAACACCAAATTGCACCTTCTCTTTTCTTAACTGTCTTCTTTTTTCTTACATTTCAATTAAGTCATGGAATACCTTGGGTACTTCCTCATTTTTGTCCCTGTCCCCCTGTCCCTACTCTGCAAAGGGTGAGAAGGTTGGTACTCACTGTAAAGAAGTAGTGGATGGTTTTGAAATTTTCATGCCACTCTCAGCCATCTCGATAGCCAATTTTATCTCCATCTTTTTGTACAATGACACAAGGCTGGATTTGGGCTGGTGTTCCCGAATTAAAATTTTCTTCAAATACTTATTATCAAACTTCTTAAATCTGCAAAAGAGATACCAAAATCAAAGTGTAGAAAAGGAAATATGTTTTCATTTCTGTACTACAAGCTGATCTTCATTCAAATGCATATATCTACAATTCAGTGGTGGAAACTGAATACAAATTAGAGGCACCTGTGGACTCCTGAAGGCCTGGTGAGCTGAGACCTTTAGGAGGATATTTGGCATAGTCTACTGGTCCACAGAGATTGCAGAGCCCGCTAGACAAAAGAAAGAAACAAGCTGCAATCAGAGCAAAAAAGAGGGCTGCGTGTATGTTTGCATATTGCACTGGCACATTTGTCAGAAAAGAATACGGCCAGTCTCCATGCTTTTGTACAAATGTTGCATTATAGAAGGACATAACAGCAGCAGCTGCTCTTACTGTAATCCTGGCCTATTCAGCCAGCCACCAATGAGGCTCTAAGTGGCCCAGCAGTTACAGTAGTTAGGGCCCATTACATTGCTGATAATTTTGAATCCTGACAATTAGAGCAGAGAAAATACATTTCTTTGTATTCTGAATAACAGAGAAATTGAAAGGACCCCAAAATACTATGTGCTTGCATGCTGCAGATTGTCAAATATTGCTAATGTGTGGCATAATTTGAATGTGAATGTGTGTGGGTGCCTTGGAACAGGTACATGCTTTCAGGCAGACATTTAGCAGAACAACAGCAGATCTTCAGCAGAGCAACAGTTCTGTTTCTTTCAAAGGAACGGTTTACCACAGCAAGGTAAGGTGCTCCACAATGCTGGGAAAAGCACTACAGGGTTTGTATCTTTCTTTCCTTAGTAAAGGCTGTTTTTATTCATTAATAGCAGAGGAAGGTACACAAATATTTGCACGGGGATTACAGCTCTTTATGTTTCTCTGTGTAATAAAAAGCCTCCTGGATTGTCATTGCTTAGGTAATTAATTCTGTACACAACTTTAAAGCTGCATACAAAAGTTGAGGGAATACTTTTTAATACAATCTTCTTATATTAAATGTCCTAGACACTGTGTGTTTTTTGAATCTGTCCATGAACAAAACACTACATTTATGGCTAGTTCAGGGAAAATTGTCTTTTCAAAGCTATCAGGTAGATATGGGACAAACGGATGCCATTTACTCACAGATATGTGTAAATGTAGCTATTTAAATGGATTTACTGCTCCAACAGAGATTTGTTCAGTTTGTTGACTGCACAGACAGTGGTGTGGTCCCAGCAGATGGATGTCCTAAAGCTATCTCTGTACTCAGAACTAAGAAGACATTTCAGATTCTGGGTATGCCCTAGTACATTCTGTCATTACTCCCCATTGGGACAAGAATTGGATGCAAACTAGTCATCCTCTTCCCCCTCTGAATTTCTGTTTTCCATAGGGAGAAGCTTGAGAGGACTTGCCATACGTCCCAGCAGACACCCTTGGCTGGATTACTGGAGTCCAATGCTGAAAGGTCAGACAGGATTCCAGCACAGAAGCCTAGGCAGAACTAAGGATAACTTTTAGCCCACGGCATCATAATAAAATGTTTGGGGGAAAGAAAAATTAGTCTTTTCCCTGCTTCCTTTCATGCTGTGGTGGTGGCCAACATGTCCACAGGACTCCCTTAGGGAAAAGGTAAAGGGAACAGGAGATCTATCTCTTCTGAGCAGAGCCTGGAAGAGCTGCAAAGCTTCACAAAACCACCTCACACTGTTGATGGAAGGGACAATGTGTGCCCTGAATTTCTGAGTAAAGACTAGCTTGAGAGTATCTGCTTATGCTACTGACTGTTTAAATTCAAACACTCCCTTCAGCACTCTTATTTAGATTTTACTGAATGCGAAGACCTGTAAGGACAGGTGACTAATTATTACTGATTCTCTGCTACTGTGGAGGCTCACAGCAAAAGCCATCAAAGCACTGAGACCATGTGTGGCTTATGTTCTAAATCCAGAGTTAAAGAAGCGTTTCCTGGGATCTCAGATTTATACCAAGGGTGTGCACAGGCTGATGTCTGCAGCATGAGTTGCCATGCTATGTTTTTCTTTCGGAAGGCTTATTTTCTGCTTGTGCAGATCCAATTTAGCAGGCAATGTATGAACATTGCACTCTCAAGAGTTAATGGTTACTCAGGAGTTCTGTTTCTAGAAAGAGATACAGCACATGACCACAGCATTTTGATTTCCTCTTCTATTTACCTACTATATTTTACCTGATAGATAGGTTATTTTATTATATTAGACTGCAATAAGACATACTTACTTATCTCTCAGTTGATAATGACTCCAATGTCCACATATGTCTTCAATACCTGCTTTCAAGTGATCCATCAACTACAGGAAAAAAACATGGAAACATTGTAAGTGGCCATTATGAAATGTCCATGTTTTCATTATGAAATGTTACCACAAATATGCACTTATTGAAATTATTTTGAGATTTATTGTTTTCCTGGAGCATGTGAGTTAATTCTGAAAGCATCTACATTTTTCTAAAAATCAAGGCAAAGAGGCCACTGCGGCAGCTTGGCTGCAGTGGCAGTGTTTTGATGGGAGCAAAAAATTTTCGGGTCCCTTTTGTCTACTGAACCCAAAATATAAATTCTTGGTTCTGTTTCCCCTCCAAGTTTCCCCTCCTCATGCATGGCCTTCCTGGGAGAGGCACAGGGCCACATACCAACACCTTCACCTTGACAGATAAACTCTGAGGAATTTGCAGAATGACATGAGACTGGTCACTGCTACCTTCTGTTACTTTCAGTTCTTTTGTGTGCTTGTCCAGCACTATAGAGACAGAAAAAGGCCAATTCTTACAGACATATTGGCATAAGGGGTGCTTTAAAATGCAGGTTCTCTTCAAGGTTCATTGTAAATGTTCAGATAGGAGGAATTAAATTCACTTAAAATTCAACATCAGTTCAGATGTTCTAATTTTGCTAATATCTCTTCAGCTTACATCTGTGCGTGTGTTTAATTTTAAGACACAGCATTTCTGTTGATTTCAAATGTATTCCCTATTGTGAAATGAAAGAATGTACATAGGTTTTCTGTAATGTTAAACCAGATTGAACAATTTCCTGTTATTTTATATAATAGTAATTTGGGAACTGAAGTAAATGTTTGAGAGGACAAAAGATCACTGCTCAGAATAACTCAAAACTAAGTTTGCAGTTCAATGGTTCAACTCAGTTCAATAAATCTGGATTAAAGACTTTTAAGACTTCAGTGTCTAGAACTGGTCAAAAGATGGCAACAAGTGTTTCTGACTAATCCAGCTAGGAAGGATGGTGAGTACTTCGATAAACATTACCTTTCTCTTTCTGTCGTCCCATGGTCAAAGTGCCAATGAATAAGGGACCTAATACACCATGACACTTGTGGATGATAATATAATATGATAGTAAATATGAACATGAGATGCAAGATCTCAGAAAATCATGCCTAAGTTACCTCCTTACGTTCTTAAAAGCATTGAGAATCCAAATGCACAGAATGCCAGATTTCCAAGGGCTTCCCTCTTTCCAGCTCTTTTAGAATACCTGTTCGTTTCTTTTTGGGTTACTGATATTAAAAACTTACTCGCACATGAATTTCTTCATTTATAGATTCCTTTTTGTTCGTCTTTTTAACATCCAGATATCTGACCAATGGTCCGATTGTGATTCCCTGCATTTGGAATAATGAGTTGAATTGTTAAATATCTTTTAGGCAAAAATAGAAAAAAAGCAAAAGGGGATAATTTTAATCAGTTAGGAAAGCTGTGTCTTAGCACAGAAATTAACTATTATTTGTATGGAGAGCTACAGAAGAGAATCTAAAATAAAAAACTTTTTAATGAGAGTTTTTTTAAGTGAGATTCTATTTATTGGCATAGTCTAATAATGTAAAGTAACTGACTCATTGGCAATCATCTTCAAAAGAGGATTCATTTGAAAAAAAAATAATCTTTGCGAGGTCTGGAAGTCTTAAAACCATTTACTTCAACATTTTCAGAATTAAACATTCCAGGGGTTTTTCACTTAGAAACAGTTTTCAGCTTTTCCCATTTCATTACTGCACTGCTACAGAAAACCATTTTAAAAGTGGAAATAGAAACTTTTTTTTTTTCCTGAAACGTTCTGGTGGAACTTAAGTGCCTTACTTTACACTATCCCAAGTGCATAGTGCCCCATTGGCACCCTAGAGGATCTGAGACCTTGGTATTGGAAAATGCAAAATATGGGATGCAGAGTTCTCTAGAAGTTTCAGTTCTTCCAGGTACAGCAGTAAGCAAGGTGGAATAACTCAAATATCAAAAGTAGACACCTATACTTACAAATGTGACTTATTCACTTCATTTTTTAAAATATTCTTTTACAAAGGATTTCAAAATATTTGTACTTGGTCTCTAAGATGAAGTTAAAAGTATAAAATTCAAAAGCTGTCACAGAACAGACATACTGTTTTCTGGTCAGTTTGAGATACATCACGAATAATGACTGAATCACTACTGAAAGGTAAAGCTAAAAGACTTCTTAAATTGGAAGCACCAGGAAATGCATGTGGAATGAACATAAATAATTTTGGACACCAAGTGCCCTCTCCCCTGAATATTTTAAAAGACACATGTTTTCAATACACAATTTTTGTATTACCTATAAGCTCTTAAAAAGGCTAATTACACAGTACAGTGCTAAATCTGGCCCTAAAATGCAATAACTTGTCCTAGCCTAAGAGTGAATTCAATGCAATTTTCACTATGAAGCTTTCAGTCACGTCTAGTACATGAAAGTTATCAATTAAGAAATATACATACTTGGATGAACACAGTGAAATATATAACCACAATAGTCGCAGTGATGAATAGGTTTTTTCTGGGGAAAAGATTCACTGGAAGCAAGAATGCAAGAGAAAAGCTGCTGGCTCCTCGGAGGCCGCTGTAAGAAATAATGAGTTGGTCTTTGAAGGTGAAGGGATATGTTCGGAACTTGTTACTGATGTAGAAGAGAGCAAACACACCTGGGAAGGGATAAAAAAAACCCCACAGCTATTATTAATCAAGGAGAAAAAGAAAATATTAAATATTAAAAGCAAAGCAATTGTTGTTTTGGGGAACTGTTGACAGCCCATGTTTTTTTCTCTTTTGGTTTCTTGTAGCTTCTCTCTGACCAACCGCTAAATTTGGCTTGTGTGAAATATGTCCTACAAAATACTGTGGTTCCTAACAGCTTCAGGATTTAAAATCATTAACACAGTTTGGAAGAGAGATTAGGGGAAAATATTTACTTCCTATACTTATGTTGTATAATTTCCTCCAAAGTGTTCTGGAGAAAAGGAAAACAACTGGATGAGAGTTTTCCCTGGGCCTTCCCTTGCAATGTTTCCTGCTTTCTGTACAGTGTCTGCCTAAAGTGTTTGAACAGTGTTTTACCAACAAGTCCAGTGGACAGGTTCACTGAAAGACAAAGAATAATAGCATTTTAAATTTTTATCCTTGGGTTTATTATGACTCTAATTCTTTGTTTATTTCTCAAACTTCATTTTATTTTAATAAAATTTAAAATTTATAAGATAATCTGAGGCTGTGTAAGGACTGCAACTTGTCTTTATAGTGTAGTTTTAGCAATTTGTTTGATTCGCTTCTTATATATCCTATGTTTTATGTGGAAACCATTAAATTACTTACATAAAAGCTGACAAATGCGGTAGGTTGCTGGATATCGCTTTATGCAAAACCTTTTTTGGCTACTTATAATTATGCTAGGCATCAGGTACTCAGAGTGAAACAGCCTATGTGAGGTATCAACCTCAGGCCACTTCTCTTTATTTTATTCAAGTTCCAGAGAAAATGATGTAATCATTTTAACACACAAATTTCGCAGAAAATGTTTTGTCCTTCCTCTGGAAAGCTCTAGCACTCCCCTTGGTGTCTGAGAGAAGGATGGACATGTGGCTGGAAAACAGCTTTTATATCAGGAGAGCCTTGTTTCTGTCTTAATTAGAAGGATACTTCAAAATGGAGAGCAAGCCTTTAAAAATTCAGAGGCCACACTTGGTCCAGATGCAGCAAGAAAATATGTAATTACTTCCTTTTTGGTACCACCTTCAGAACACCAACCACCAGCCTTCTTATTCCTTCTCCTTTTTCAGCATTACTGTCAACTCATCCTGGACATTAGGAGGAGATGAGAAACTGTGTCTCACAACTTGTCTGACATCATCTATGAACTGTCCTGTCCATGCTAGAGGAATCTGTCCCACAGTTCAGGGAGTAGGGCACCTTTGCAGGAATGGGACATACCATGTGCAAAAATGGAGTAATTTCATATAGGCACTACTTTTTAGCAGTTTAAAACTTTAGAGGAATCTGTCCCACAGTTCAGGGAGTAGGACACCTTTGCAGGAATGGGACATACCATGTGCAAAAATGGAGTAATTTCATATAGGCACTACTTTTTAGCAGTTTAAAACTTTAGACTCGACTTGTGATTAGTAGTAGCATAGTGCTGTTGGCCCACATGTGGTATAAATCCCTGTTCAGGTATCTATTAGTGCTAATTTTCACCTTCCCTCTTTTCCTATGCCTCCAGCCCTCCCAGCCCAGGACCTGTAGTGTTATAGCACTGGAAGTGTGATGATCTACATTACCTAATTATTAGGTCAATGACAGTGTGTTGTAAAATCATTATGAGGCCCACTTATCTAAGGGGCATATAGTAAATAAAGATATAAACATCTCTATAAGTGTAATCATGGCAATATATTAATTTTTCTTTTAAAAAATCCATTTTCACCTAAATGTAAAGTCTTTGCTTGGAGACTTGCATTCAGATTTGTGTGGAGCTTTTTTCCTCTTTTTCTCTGTGTGTCGATGTGTGAAATTTGCTTGTCACTAATATGAACTAGTAAACTTATTGTTAAACCAGTTGTGCCAGTCCCCACAGACTTTTCTAACAAAATTTTGTGCCAAAGATTTTTTCTCATAGATGCAGAGAAGGTTGTCTGCAAGAGTTTACTTACTCAGTGTCCGCCAAATGAGGCAGAAGAACAGAGTGAAGCAAATGAAGGCCCAGTTCCATTCATGGTTTTTCCCCACTGTAGACACTCCCATGAACACAAAAATCAGGGTCTCACTGATGCTACTTAGCATCTTCATGAAATATTTTATTGTGGTGTAAGAATTCTGGGAAACATTCTCCTCCACATATTTTTTCATTGTCACTGCACATGCTGTCATCCTGTATCAAGCAAAACATCAGAGATCAGCCATGACCTGTTCTTCTTTTCAGTTAAGGACAACATCAGCCATCATTACCTGTACTCTCCACCACCAGGTTCTGACCTTCATCAAAGCAAGCATTTTATTTCCCCAGTAACATTAGCTATTTCATTAGATAGAAAAGGATCTTCATTCACGTTTACAAATCTGTTTTACTTATAGGATAAAGGAAGCAAACCAGTCGGCCTTTCTGACAAGGAAGGGAGGGGATCACATTCCAGCTCAAAGTCCATTTTATCCTGAATGCCTAACATGGAGCCACCAAGCACCAAATATTTGTCTCAAACAACAGGCAGGTCGGTTTTGTACCAGCCTACAGGTGGATCAGTTAGAGGGACATAACCTGCCTGGAATGTCACCTGGGTGACATTCTCCCTTGAGGTGGCAGTGCAGATCATGGTAGCCCCACGCCAGGGCCGAAGCTACCATGGCTCCCTGGCAGATCAGCAGTGCCAGGGCAAGCTGCAGGACTCTCCAAGCACAGCAGCCCATTGTGGCACAGCAGGAGAAAATTCAATTATCCTACAGAGGTGTCCTCCTCCCTGCAGTTACCTAGGGTGTGTGGAATGTGCCTAAGAAGGCAAAGGGATGTTTTCCACTTCTCCACTGTTAATGAAGACTAGAGCTTGTGTCAGAGGCATCAGCAGCCACCCAGCACAGATGCTGGTGACAATCACATGGAGCAGCAGTCTTTGATCAGCCCTACTGAAGGGGATTTCCTTTTCCCCTCTGCATTTTCCATAGGTAACACACAGATTGAGTGCTATGCTAGTAACATATTCCATCACCTATCTAGTTTCTACTGATATGAGTTTAGTCTCTGGGGGCCTCTTGTAATGATATTTTCCAAACTTGTGAATTCAGAGAATGATGACTGTTCACTAGATAACCTTCCTCTAGTTTCAGTTCATTTAATTTCCACTGAGAAATCTCAAGGGTATCCTGGTGGAGCTGAGTCATTTAGCATGTCCAAGGACACTCCAAGACAAGGCCATTAGGTATTAATGATTAATACTGTTGACTTTCAGATACACATACATAATAGACTTTCATGATCCAGGTGAAAAATGAATGAATCCTCAATAATTCAGAAAGGTGGCAATAAGTTTCCATCTCTAAAACAAGCAATAATTTCCTTAATGAAGCAGTAAGAATAATAAATCCAAATTATATTACCATTCTTAAATTACTAATAATTTCAGAACTCTAATGAAAATAAGAAGTGAAAGAAATAAAGAGCTATGTGATCCGTGCAAGGAGTAGGTGGGGAAGCAGTATTTTGGGCAGTGCAGGTAGGAAGAGGTCCATATGGTTTTACTGTTCACTGCACAGTACATCTAATCCTGCTCAACTAAAGTTGCCAGTCAGCTCAATCTGAGCCTACATTTGGGTATACAAAACATAGCACAAGACTCATCTGCTTTGTATAGTTGCTCAAGATAATCTATATCCAGTCTAACTACTTATTTCATATGTTTAAATATTCAAATACTGTTTCCCAGGACCATCCTGCAAAGGTTATTTTTATAATGGCAATTCTGCTCTGAAGCTGACTAACCCAGGGTTTTTCACCTGCAGAGGAGAAAGCTTCAGGAGCACCTTATTTCAATCTTTTGACATTTAAAAGAGGCCTATAAGAAGTATGGAGACAAACTTTTTAGTATCACCTATTGCAATATGACAGGGGATAATAGTTTTAGACTAAAAGATTTAGGTAGATTTAGACTAGATGTAAGGAAAAACTATTTTACAATGAGAGTGGTGAAGCACTGGAAGAGGTTGCTCAGAATGGTGGCAGATATCCCACCTGTGAAAACACTAAAGGTCAGTTTGGATGAGGCTCTGAGCAACCTGATCTAGCTGAAGATGTCCCTGCTCATTGCCAGGGCATTGGACTACATGGCCTTTAAATGTCCCTTCCAACCAAAACCATTCCGTGATTGTGAAATCAGAGCTTCACAAGTTGAGGTGAGTAAATGTACCTGTCTGGACATCAGCAGCCATATGCTTGTATTTGTTAAGTTTAAACTGGTTTGTCCTCGATAAAGGGAATCACTTTCTGCAACACGAGGTCATCCAAGGCCCTCATGAAAGCTCAGAGCCAGCAGAGCCCATGCAAAGCTGCTGCCCCCCACCAGCTGTGCACTGAGCCTGCGGCAACCAGCAGCACCAGCTGGAGCATTTAGCAACAGGAGGTCTCCACCTTCTTATGCTGCACCCTGCAGGTGGGCTGGTTTGGGTGGTATCCTTGCAAGCCACTTGCCAGCAGCTTTCTCCTTAAGTCTCTCACTTCCATCCCTGTTCCTTTCTCTTCAGCTCCTTTCCTGCTACCATCTTCTTTCCTTCCCACAATTCTCACCATTCCTGCATTTACTCCAGTCAAGAGCCTAACAGCTTTCTCTCTGCAGCAGGCACCCACACCATCACATACTTTGAGGAACATGTCCCCAGCATCACAGCAGTATCAAGCTATCCTGACCACAAAAATAAAATACTGCTAATATTCATATACATGACTATAAGTATGCATGTGTAGGTGATGTTCTCTTTCACCTGGTATTTCCTCCAGTTTCAATCTCAGTGATGCTGTTCAAATGTAATATAATTCCAGTGAATGGTGTTAGGGCTGATGTTCACAAAGAACTCAGATGTGCTTTCTTATATTTTCCATACCCATCACTTTATGTCTCTCTTAGAATCTGATGGTGAAGCTGCTTAGAAATAAATACAGATAAACTGCTGTAGTATCAAATCATTCTCTTCTGCTGCTGATCTTATCAGAGATAGCAGGCAGATGGTGGCAGCACTGGCAACTTTACACACAAACAGCATGTGAAGTACCAGTACTTTTGCCAGCGTCCCTTGGTAGAATATCTGTGCCTACACTGACTGTGGGTTTGCTTTTCCTAATCACCACTGCATTTTACAGATCTCTAAGAATCTGTGCACTGCCTCTCTAATGCCTGTGTTGCACCAACCTTGAGCAAACCACCACAAAACAACACCAGTTCCTCAAAGAGATCATCCAAAAAGCTGTAAGGAATACTCACGCCAAAATGCCAGAGATGTAAAGGGTTTCAGCAGACAAGTATGAGAGGTAGCTGAACATGAAGACCAGCAGGGGTTCGATTGAAGAGACGTTGCGGGTGAAACGAGTCATGAATGCTGAGACAAATCCAAACACGATGCCAAACAAGACTCCACCCAGCCCCACCACGAAAAAGCGAGCAAAGCCAGCAAAGACATCGATGGATTCAATTTCTTCATACCTGTGCATCTGGGTGAAGGCAATGAAGATGTTGTATAAAACCTACATGTGAAAATAAGAAAACAGCAGTTGGGCATCTTTTCTGAACCTGGCACCTATTTCATAGGTGCGTGTGTTTAGTGTCTGTGTTTGCCAGAAATTGCTTTAGACAGATCAGCAAAGTAACAATTGAAATCTCAGCTGGTTCTTAACAAGTCTCAGAAATATGAGTCCATTAAGTGTCCTGAAAAAGAGCAACAACAACAAAAAAAAATAGTAAATGGCTGTGGAATAACATTGAGTAATAAAAAAAATACTCTCTTTTCTTGGTTTGTTTGAGAGTTAATTTAATTTTTGGTCCTTGTAGAAAAGGTTAAGAGCTCATCTGGGTACCTTAAACACCATGGAGGGTCTATCCTCCATGTTCTCCTTCTGAATCAGGCTGGGGCAGGGTAGGGACTAGGAGTCACATATTTGATTTAAGTCCCATTTAGTTTGTCTATAGGATCAGTCAGTAGACTTGACAAACGTCATCAGATGGACATGGTAATGTTGCATATTTTTCAAAAGCACTTGACACATAAAAATCATGAAACATCACTGAGAATAGGACTGGGAAAGGAAGATGGTAGCCTCAGTTTCATTCTCTAGCTAGGTAAAAAAAGCCTCTCTATCATCACATATTTGGAGTTTGGTGCTACTTAACCACCTCCCAAGATAACCATCTAGAAGCATGAATGAAATGCTGTGACTCTCTAAATGTTCTAAAGACCCTGCACATATATATATTTTGATTAGAAATCTTGAAATTGCAAAAATTAAAAGAAAATATCAGATTAGAAGAAAGATTCAATTTAATGCAAATTACAATTTTATGTAATGTATTATATAATTTGGACTGTAAAGATAATATCTTAGAGAAGAAAACTTTACCAAACTTCTATTATCAATAATTTCTATTCTTCAGAAACTGTTAATGAAAAATTTTCAGCAAATTCCACTTTCATTCATCTTTTAGAAACTAACAGAAAATTTCCAGAGCAGTGTAGTAATAAAAAGGCCTTAGAGGTTGCTGACAATCAGTTAATATTAAGTCCTGGCAGATCTGTTTACAGTGACTGTGTAACACATGAAAGTCACCTTTAGTTTTGAAGAGAATTTGGGAAATAACTAGACACCAGCTCTCCAAAGCTGTTGCACGAAAGCATTAGTTCAAAAACAATAAATAGACCAAAGTAATTTGCATTTTATGGTTTTCTTTGGTCTTTCTTCTTCATCTAGTTAATTCCAGAAGGTTATTAAGAAGACTAAAGCAGGTATTTGCAGGTAGAAGAGTCAAGCTCATTAGGATAATAATTACTGCTCAGCTACTATCCAATCTTAAATTGCTCCTGGGGACATATAACCTTGAGCTGTCACACAGTCTGTTCTCCAGGAGGCTCACTGCTAATAGTTCTGGGAGACAGACAAAGCCTAACAAAATATTTCTTTTAAGAAAATACCCAGGACTTCTTTTTCCTAATGCCAGTGTATGAAATTTGTCACTTCAGCGGCAGATAAGGAAAAGAAGGTTCATGTTTTCACAGTAAGCAAACCTCACCCTACCTACCCTATAGATTTAATTTCAGAGCCTGTTTTCTCTGTTTCCCTTTCTTGTAGACTTTGACCTCTTCCTAAGAGTTGTGATTCTTTATAAATGGTACCACAGCATGATTCTATGCTGACTTAAGAAGATTCTCAGCAAATGACTTAAGAATGCTTTTCACTTTTCTAGTTCCTCAAGTATCCATATGATTTAACTGATTTGGCATAAAAATGAAAGTTATGGAAATATGAATGACATAATTTCTTTTTTTTTTTGTAACATGCTTTGTAGCAGTAAACTGTTCTGTATCACAACCTGCACTGTGTCATATAAGTAAGGTTCAGCTAAGTTACATTGCAGTGTTTATGCCAGTAAATGGATTACTAGAATTCTTTATATATTAGGAAAGCCTGAATCAGATTAGGAGGCTTTTGTTCACACAAAAAGAGATGGATTGATAGTGGTCTCATGTAGCAACCCTGAGAACATCATGATTTGGGTTGCTTGGAGAGGATTTTGTACTACTGGGCAGCTCTCAGAACAACAGAGAGGAGCAGAGAGCATGACACTGCTGCCACAGGAGACTCCCCAGGGACTGCTCCGTGTTCCAGGTGTCTGTGTACGATTACTGCACACACAATCCACACCAGAAGCATTGGAAGAAGAGATTTTCAAGTGGCTGCCTTAACCACCAACACAGGCTGTCTTGATAATTCTTTCTTACCACCCTGCTGATTCTTTCTGACCACTGTAGCTGGTTTCACTCTAATGACAGTGGAACAACTTTTACAGCAGGAGCAGAGAATATCTCTATCCTCCTATCTAGCATCCAAACTAGTGATCAAAATCTTTCTCAGTGACATTAGAGGCACTTTCAAATCTCCTCAAATAAAAAAACTAATTTTACTTAGGTCTTCAACATGTATTAGATTTAACTATTCTGCTGCTTACAAAGAAGACAGGGTTCCATTAGAGAATACAGCCAGTGCCCCTAATGTTGAGTACAGCATGATATTTAGGTGTTCTCAGTATTTCTAAAATCAAGCCTCAGAGATGAAGCAGTCAGGGAATATTCCATTTCCTGATTCATATCAGTGGCTCAGCTCCTGTTTAGAAACAGAATTGTCTGTGTATATGTGGGAGCAGAACTTCAGATGGCTGAAACACTTCACAGCAAAATCAGGGTATTCCACCTGAGTTCAGTCTTGAATAAGATCTGCCTGGGATTTACAATACTGTTTTTGAACAGGGCTTTGAAATTCCATTAATGTATGATGTATCCTAGGTCCAGCCCTGATGCTGTCCGAACTATTCTGATGCTGACAGCCCACTCAGAAATAACTGGGGAAAGAAGTAATTAAGAGGACTTGGAACCTTCTTTTTTCCATCCACATACATGGCCCTACTGAAGAAAAACAGAAAAGGTACCAACAGGTAAAATGAGTAAATCATCCACTTTTCTCCCACCCCCCTAAGGCAAAGTCATAACTTCTAGATTATAATTCTAATTCTACAGTCTGTTATTTTGTAATATTCTTTATATACCAACATATTAAACTAAATATAGGAGACAGAGCTATTGTTGCCCCACATGTATTACACAAGTTGAACAAAACTCATACCAGTTTTTCCTGCTGGTGAAAAAAATGTTCAAGCTGATAAGCAGGCTGGAGAATACCAGGGGATATTTGTATTTAAACAATAAAAAAATATGTATGCCTAATATATCTTGGTGATAGTATCTTTTTCAAACACTTAGAGTTAACTCAAATGAAACGGTTAAGAGCGAAATAGAAGGATAAGGTAAGAGAAGACACCTGAGATAAGTAGTTTTAAAGTCTTGGAAAAAAGTAGGTGGGATATCAGAGAGGAGACAGTCATCTGCTGGACTCCATTCAGGTGACAAATACTTCAGTCTTCTTGAGCATGAAGCCAAGTAGAGATTTTGAAAGCTCAAATGCCCAGAAAGGGGGTGAATGGTGGTTGATGCATAGATGCAGTAGCAGGAGCTGGCAAAGTGATGGCAACACAGCTGCTCTGAGATGAGCCCCAAAGATGAGTGGGGCAATGGGAACTCTCAGTGGTGCACCCAACGAAGCCCATGTACAACCTTTTCACCTCCTTTACTAACACACCCAGGGCTGCTGAGGGGTGCCTAAATCCACTGTTTTAACAGGCTTTCTGTCACTGCACATTTGTACTGTAACAGGATCCCAACTGGAAGCTCAGGTAAATACCATCAGGAGTTGGACCCATATGATAAATAGCTGGGAGAAAAGCAAAGGCAAGGTAGTGAGCCCATCAATAAAAGCATGAAACAAGCTCTTCCAGTGTGAAAACGGGGCATTACATTTTTGAGGTCAGTATTTGAAGGAGCTAAAAAGAGAAGTGTAAGAGATAGACTTATTGGGGATTTTTCTGTTACAACTGTAGCACCCAAGTAGTTTGACCATAAATGAAATAACATTTGTCCCTTAGTTCTACATCAGCCCTGTATCTCTGATCACCAAGAGGAAGGGTTTATGATCCTTAGGCCATGCCTGCGAGAAGTTACTTTGTTCCTTTTTCTTTTCTCAGTACTGGTAAACTGCACTTCTCCCATGAAGCCTTTCAGCAGTGAACTCTGTACAGATTTTACAAGTCCCAGTTGGGCTGTACCTCATGTATAGCAGTATCTGAATAGTTTTTATGTGCTTTAGATTCCTGTGATTTAAATTCTGTAAAGATCTTATCTAGTGAAACTCCTTAACCTGCTGTTAACTTGTACCACATGAGCAGTCCTGTTGGTTTCTGAGCAATAAACTTCCTGCTTGAAATTTCTTCCTTGAAAAACATGTGTTTTAAATGTTCTTGTCATTTCTGCTTACAGCTAGAGTTTCAGGTTGCTCCAATTTTAGCAGAACTAATGAGATAAGGGCAAAAACATTAGCAAAAAGGAACTTTGTAAAAACACTCTTCTATTAAAAACAAAAAATCAACAACAACAAAGAAGAGCAACAATAAAAACAGAGCCAACCAAACAAATCTCTCCTATTCAGGAAACATTGTTTCTGGATATTTATGACAACACAGCTGAAAAATTTAAACATTTGTCGGATGTCAATATTTTTTACTGCTAGAAACAGTTATGAAAAGTTCTTACTGGCGTTTGGAATTCCTGTCTAAGGTCTCTGGTGAAATTTCTGGAAGGGGCTGGAGGACAGAGTGTGGTCTCCAGCGGTTATCCACATCTGGTCTGCTTTTTGGTTTTTTTTTTTTTTCCAGAGGACCTTCTCAGGTATGTGACAAAGCAGGATCTCCTGTATTTCTACCCTTACTGCCTTCAGTCTTTAAGCAGTACAATTTTCTGTTTATTTGCTTGCACAATGTCAAGAACATTCCAAGGTCCTACACTGATCTGACCAGGAAAATCAGCTGTAGCTTATCCATTCACTTTAGTAAATGCAAGAGCACATCTCACATGTAGTGGATGTTTCCCTCTTCCAGCAGCTCTAAAGCACATGCTTTGGAAAGAGGTAATCTAAGATGTAATTTTTGCATGCATTAAAATCTCTTGTGTGTAACTGAGTGGAGTATTCATAAAATAGATAATGTATTAGGATCTCCTGTGTTCTTGTCCTGTGCCCAGTAACCCTACAAGCCAAAAGAGTCCAAAGAGGGGAAGACAAGGAGCAAAAACAAACTCACCACAGTTATGCCATCATTTAGCAGTGACTCTCCAAAGATCATCATGTAAAGCTGCTCATTAACAGAGGCTTCTTCAAAAACCACCAGAACTGCCACGGGGTCCACTGCTGAAATCATGCTGCCAAAGAGCAAGTTCTGCAGCAGGCTCAGGTCACTCAGGCCAAAGGCTTCGATCTGGCAGACTCCATAGAGGGAGAGGCCAATCCCAAATGAGCTTAGCAGAGATCCCAGAACAGACCACCACAGAATGGATCCAAAGTTTTCAAAAAATGGTCGAGTTGGCATGAAATAACCCTCCTCCAGAATAATGGGTGGGAGGAGATACAAGAAGTAAATACTACTGTCCATCACCGGTGGAGATTTGTGATGGGAAGCAAAGATGATTGCTCCTACTAGTGCTCCAATGGCAATCAGGATGCAGCTTTCAGGCATAAGTCTTGGTAATCGGTGAAAGATGTGGAAACCTTGAATAAAACATTTGGGGATTATTCAAGTTTAAATTAACCTCATATCAGACAATTGTCATGCCTGCATTTGGACACTTTGTCTTCAGACAGCCAGTTTTTGCTCTAAGGATTATGAAGGTAAAAAAAACTTCTGTTAGAAGTGTTTTTACTGCACTTCTGCAGTACTGTTCCCTTCAAAACTAAACGTTCCCACACTTGTATCACTAAAGCAGGACAAGAGTGTGACCATGAATTTCTTCTCTTCCTGCTGCCCTGCTCCCGGTTGCTGAGCAAGCATGTCTGAGTTTAAGCTCCAGTTCTGGGAAGGCAGAAACCTCTTTGAAATGATCCTCCACAATTTGGAAAGAAAATATTCTTTAAGAATCCTTACTGCCCACCTGCCATTGACTTGTCTAGTCACTATAAAAGGAACTGTGTGATCATTGTGTGAATGGGATGTGCTTGTACTAAAAATGTCAGGACTTTTTAAAATTTACAAGAATGAGAATGACGCAGACTAAGAAACTCTTAAATCCAATGTCTGTGACTCCATGTTTGAAGCTAGGTCAGCCTTCATCTTGCAACTCTAGAGGGTTCTGCCATGACAGTATTTCTGTGACCCTTACACTATCAGTCTTCAAAAGCAAAGGAACATAATATTTTTATGAAAGTTTCAATAATTTTTTTAGGACACTACTTTTTTTTACCAAGAGGTATGTTTATATCATAACTCTTCTCATCTGCTTTTTAATTTTAAAATAATTTCAACTCTTCTTCCAGTCTTACAGATAAAGGGATTGTTTTGCCTTTCAATATCTTGGAACTGTTTCCCACCCTTACATCTCAAAATCCAGAAAGAAGAAAATACCTGAACAAAACACTGAAAACTTTAACCGTTTAGAAATCTTCTTCCCTGGGTAACCAGATTATTCAGACTAACTCTTTCTTTCAAATAGATTTAAAATTAACAGCTCCACACTTTTCATCAGAAATAATGTTGTATGAAAATTCACAGTAAAAGTAACAGGTCCACCTGGGAGGCATCACACAATTCTTCTAAAGGATCTATTTCATGTTCAAAACAAGAATATTGTGTGGATGTGCCATATGTCAAGTCTTGTGCTTTATGGATGATAAATAAAGAATTTGGTTGATATGTTTAATATTAAAACACTCTGCTGATGCCATAACAAATTTAATTTTTGAGAATTTTGATTGTTATGTTACCAGTGAAAACATTTGCAGGAATCGGATTGAGGGCATCAGATATAATGAAGCTAGCAAATCATGGATAGTGGTAATGATTTTTGTCAGCTGGGTGACTATGACAGGAAAAATGTTTATCTCCTGGCCACCTTCACAAAAGCATCAGTCTCACCTGATGATTCTGGATATTCTCACCTACCAGCTTCTTCTAAGAAAGGGTTCAAAAATCCCACACAAAGTTCAAAAGAAAAGTATTTTATGTGTGCAACTCTTCACATTACTACCATCTTCTTCATTTATTTGGTATTGCTGCATTAATTCTAAATGGTCAAAAAAATTTCAGCCCAGCCATGAAAATGTATAAGACATGATGAGCCTTTTTTTGCAATATTAATTACAGTTCCTACTGCAATTACTACTCCCTGAGTTGCATTTCCCCTTTCAGATACCCACATGGAGCTCTAACAGAAGCCAGTTGCATTGCTACGTATTCAAAAGATACTTAGCCTACATCCCTGATGATCCACACCCTCAGAGACCCTCACTCTCTCTCCCCAGTATTACTTTTCACACCAACTTCAAGGAGCAAATAAGTAAAACAAAGACTCAGAGGGAAATGTTTCCTTTCATTCATACAAAGGAAGAATGCTTTACACTTTCTCCCCAAAATTCGATGCACTTGAAGTCTCAGTCTGGTGTAACTGATTTCTGCAGCTGGGTCAGGTTGCAATTTCCAGTATCTTGTGATGTATAAGGACTAAAAAAATGAATGGACATCACTGTGTCAGGAAGCTCTGTTGCTATTTGCTACTCACAACCCAAGAGACCTGAAGATTAGAGGTCATATGTTAACTTAAGTAAGATGAAATCATTCTAAGGTGGAATTTTGGCAGTGCTGTGGTAATGAACATGCCTGTTCTTTTGACAGACGCTGTAAAATCAATCCCAGCTACAAATGAATGAAAGTTACTTGGTTATATTGTATTTTTTTAACTTCTTTCCAAGTTAGGAGGACCCAAGATCCCATTTTCTACTTACCTATTTTTGCAAAAGAGGCAAGGAGGATCCAAAGGGTAACTTCATAGGGAATTTGCACATAGTCATAGTCCAGTGTGAAAACATGTAGCCTCATGTCTTCAGAAGACTCAACAGCACCACTGGAATCATGTTCATAGTGAAGCAAGGCCCTCTTGCCCAGGCTGTGCTCACCCCCATGAGCAGCAGCAGAACAGGATACCACACTCAACAGCAGCAGCAGCACGTTGGAAAGCTTTGCATGTGCAAGCCTGGCAAAGCCCATGTCTGGAGCTGTGACAATTTTATTACAGATTTAGCATATAGTGGTGCATGAAGGTGTGCACAGTCACTTCTGGTGATTCACACTGCCCACAGCCACTTCTTCCTCAGGGCTGTTTCATTTACCTGTTAGAGGTCATTTTATAGTCCTTATGTGCCTGTCCCATTCCTTGTGCTGCAGACAGACCTGGAGTTTCTGTGAAGATACCGGTTGTGCAGGTTCCACTGACCCAGAAAAACCTTGGCCACAGCATTACCCTGTTGAGGAATAAAAGGACTTTTCCAACTACATAATTTATGCAGCCGCTCTGATTTTACCCCGTCACAAAAAAAAAAAAAAAAAAAAAAAAAATCAACCAAAAAAGCTCTCAATGCTCACCATTCAGGCAGCAAGCACAGCACGGGGGAATTGCATAGGTTGTGGGCAGGCAGGAGAGCCAGCTCCGTGCCTTCCTCTCTTGCCCTCGCTCCCCATCTGCCTCCCCAGCGCAAGTGGCACCCCGGGCACCACACTTGGCACGGCTCCCTGGTCCTGTCACACCTGGTAACAAAACTACCCAGTGTGTAAATAAAGGGACTGTGCAGGGCTCCCGGGAGGGACATCTGGTGGGGGACCGCGCAAATTACAGCCTCGCTTGGGAAGGGGCTCCCTCCCTTAAACACGTGTATGTAATTAGCAGGAAATATCAATATAATGAGGAAGGGCTGAGTCACACCGCCTGCCTGATATTGGATCTTGGGTTGTCTTGTATTTGGCATTTGTTTTACACATACCAGTAAGGCACCTACTGGGTAAATACATTATCCTCCTCCAACTGCTCCTGTGGATCATGTTTTTTAAACGCCAGCATATTTTCTCCTCCACAAAAACTACCACGTTTAGTATAAGGAAAAAAGGGTGTGCAAACATAGTGCTGTTAATTAGAAGGTTCTAAAACCTGTACTACTTATCTTAGAACTGAGTGCATTTAATTTAGTGACAAATTATTCAAATTCATCGATGATTTGACTGTGTTAGAAGACAGTGCAGATAGGGCAGATGGTGAGAACAGATGTGATAACCCAAAACAACTAGTTCTGAGAACCCTGAAACCACACTGCATGTGCTTGGGAGGGGATTCCTTCAAAGCAACTGGCATTATAGACTGAATGTCCCTTCATGGGTAGAGAATATCTTCCACTTGACTTCCTGTGGAAGGGATACAGTGTGTGCAGCTGTGATGGTCTATAATGCAAAACAAAAGGTGACATGTGGTGACAAGTGGGAAATTTGCATCAAAATGATAATTATTTGAACCAAATCTCCAACACAGGTGCGGCTGCAATGTCAAAATTCTCTGAGGTACAGCGTTAGAACCCTAGTTACTGAGAATTTTAGACTTTCTGTGCTGACCCCCAAAAGAACACTACATTTAACCTGAAGCTGTAGAGAAAGCTTCCAAAATTAATGTTAGAACTAAAATTGTAAGTGTATAATTTGAATAGAAGTGTGTAATATCACATAATAGAAAACTTAGAGTTTAAAGGTTTAGAATATAGTAATATATATAAAACAAAATATAAGTTTTAGAGCAGAAACTAATCGTTCTTCTTCACCTTCTTCTTTATGGGTTTGGGTAGTATTGTGTAATTAAATAAAAAAGTCCACATTATGAGCCGCGAGTAGTTAGTTATTAAGTTAAAAGTAAAAATAATTTAAGTATCATTTCTTAATTAGACAGTTTATCCTTAAAAAAACCTTGTAAAGTGAGAGATACGGCTCCATTTTTTAGTTTGTTTAAGTACTGTAAAACTCACAGTTTATGAGACTGTAATATAAATAAAAACTAGAAAACATCTGAATCCAAACAAAAAATACCATCTTGCACATTTAATACCGAGCCTAACAAAAAAGAAGTTAAAACTCCACAGTACAGTCAGTGATGCCCTTTTATGTTCTACATGAAGCAGTATCTTCTGTCAGCCTCACAGCACCAACAGTCCTTCCAAAAAAGCTTTGAACCCAATATAACATTAGGTAGATAATACTCAGCCTGCTTGCAAATGAGTTCTTTTTTCCAGTATACTGATCCTGTTAACAGTAGTATTTCTTAGAATCCCTTTCCAACAAGGAATCTGGCAGATGAGATATTCAATTAGCATTATAAAACAAGGATTTACTAACTTGAAGGCCAAATAAAGCGAGCAGAACAGAGAAGAGGCCCTACCACTCAGATTGCTTAGTACTGACCATTGCATTTCACTCAGCTACAGACATACACACAGACTGCAAGATGGTTTGGAGAGTTGGCAGCCAGAGGACTGCAAGGGAAAGATTTAGAGACCCTTGAAGTCTACTAGTTGTGACAATCAGGGCTTTGATTTACACCTGCAACACACCCATAGTGCCAACAGGTTCAGTGGGCATTGAGTGACCAGCACCAGCCAGGATCAGCAATGATCAGGTGCAGGTGTCCCTGAGTGTGAACTGTTTTACAACTGGTTGAATTCTTCCCCTCACTGAAGGAAGGGTGGAGATGCCTGGGGTAAGCCTACAGAGTGGTCCTTCTTTTCTGAATCCCTTTGGCACACCCAGCTGTAGAAGTCTCTCATGGTAGTTTCTTGACATTCCCACTGGAGGAGGTAGCTCACTTGAAGAATTTGGGTATGTCCCACTGGACTGCATCAGAAAATTAAACTGCAAGCATCCTCTGGAGTTCCATTTTTAAGATATTTTTCTAGAAAACAAGTGTTAAAGTATTCCAGAAAGAAATGCAGTGCAAAGAACATTGTATGTCTCAAAATCAGAGCAAAATGGTATAATAAATAGTAAAAAAATGGTATAATGAAAATGGTAATAAAATATTAATTTATGAAAGATATTTACAGTTTTTAAATATTTATATATTACAGTTATGTGCAGTGGCACAGTTTTGCTGTGCACTGTCACACTTCAGTCCTTCTGACTGTTTCAGAGCAAGCTCTTGCTGGCTGCAGTGACAGTGGGCAGCTGTCAGACAATACAGAAGAGGTCTTTGACAATTGTGTTACCATTCCTGAGCCTGATGCCATCCCTCTGTGAAATTTCTCCTATCTATACCAGTCTGAATAACCTTTGGGAGAAGCCCTTGAGGCTGAAACTTTCCAGCCTCTTAGTAGTTTTCATTGGCATGTGGTAATGCATGTATTTCCAGAACTTCTTGTGTGGAGCAGCAGAAATTGAAGACTTCCAGGTAATGAATGGTAAAATCCGAAGTGCTTTCTTCACTACTGGAGGCAAAGTCTCTGGCTCCTGGAAATCCTGGAACTTTATTAGTATCAGTTTGATCCCTTTATCTTCCAATGCACAGTTCACTGCTGCCTGCAGTTCAAAGATGCTTGGTCCACTGACATAGGCTGGGCTCAAAATGATTATTACCCGTCTGCTGTGTTTAATAGCAGTTACAACTTCATCTGTGTAGGCTGGAGAGGAAATGGTGAGAGTTACTGCATTCTGCAAAGGAGTTTTTATCTTATCACTTTCTTTATCAGCAGCTAAAACCCTGAAATAAGGAAAGGCAAGAATAGGAATGCTAAGTAATCATACAACACCTAGAAATGAGTTTGCTATCAAGGGGTACCATGGCTGTTCTTATACAACTGAAGAACACAACTTTCTGCTCAGGACATGCAGGGCACAGCTGAGACCTCAGCACACTTCAGCAGGGTTTCAAGGGACACTTGGACTTGTCCTCATCTCACCCACAGGGCGTTCTAATTACTGATGTATCACTGGCTAAAGTTGCTCAGAAAGTAACTACTGAAATATTTGAAGTCTTGTTTCCAGGAAAAGGAGTCTGCTTGCAAAGAAATTCTTGCACAAGAAGCTTTGTCTCAGCCTAGTAGCTCACAGTGACCTCACTCCAAAGTGTGTGTGCGTCAGGCACAGGGACCAGACACAAAGATCAAAACATTATGAGATTTCAACATAAATTCCACTACCTAATTATGCAATTTGTTGCTCTGGTGCACAAAAGGGATTTTTTAAGTGAAGCACAATTTTATAAAAACTGAAGATTTTCTATCATGCCCAGGAACTTACCTCCTCCCGGAAGAATATCTCTTTCAAGAATACATAACTTGTATCCATATTTATTTTCTAGCATATCTGGAAGAAGCTCCAGGGCAAATTTTTCCTCGCTAATTAAAGCAGAGTCACTTTCAGCAGAGTTTAGTTTTGCATAGGATACAAACGCATCAAATTCCTTGCCATCTAAAATAAATGAATTAATAAATAAATTACTATATACATTAACAAGTCTGGATGAAGCATTTCAGCTTCTTTCTTAATGCCCAGTTTCCATTTATATCTGTTTAAGTAGGCACACAGAAACCTGAAATTATGATGTGTTCATAGATTACAGCTATCCAGTCACCAAAGACAACCTTGCTGTTTCACTGTCTTGCAAATTTTGTAGACATGCTACCAAAGCAAACAAGCCAGCTAGAGAGGTTTAGTGCAAGGTAGTTTAGGGATTTGGTCCTTTCCAGGCAAAAACCATGTGGTAGGGAGTGAGTCCCAATCTTTTCTCTCTTTTGCCCAAATTCTGATTAAAAAAAAACTTGTCAATGGCCAATCTTATTTTAAAATATAATAAAGCTTAAAGGAACAATGTTCTTGTATAGCAGTTGCTTGCAAAAGATATGTTGTTTTCATACACCGTTGTGTCTGTAAACATAGAAACTTGTGTCTCTCTGTTAAGGAGCAAAGGCTAAGTCTGATCAAAATATCAGCTCTGACACCAAGTACTGACCAGTTACTGAACTTAAAGTCTCCTTGAAAGAACGTTTGTACAGTGCAGATGAAACATAGGTAAAGAATTTTTCGTAGCTTTGATCACCCTGGTACCAATGTCCCGAGTTAGATGCATTCTTAACTACAAGGCAGAAGCAAAGTATATCTGCTGAATAAACTTTGAACTACACTTGAGGGAGAAGGAACATAAAATAAAATAATTTCTGGTGAAAGCAAAAGTCACAGTGAACCCAGTCCAGTTTCACAGTTACTTGAGGCCATTTAAGTTATCCTAAGACTGCCAGATTTGACAGGGGAAGTATTGGAGACTCAAGCACTTTGGAATGGCAGGACATCATCAGGCAGCCCGAATACCATCAGGCACCAATGTTCAATTAGCTGAATTGTATCACATGACAATATAATGAATAGGAACCAGAAAGAAATTCCCCTGTATAGAGCAGGGTGCTGCTGCAGGGTGAGCTGAGAGGCTCTCTGGATTCCACCATATTGGCTGTACCTTCACCTTCACTGCTTGGGGACTGAGACACCCACATCCAGCACAGAGACCTGAGTGCTGAGTGTCATGAGCCACGTGCCTTGGTGTAAACTTCCCTATTTCTATCCTTGGATGTGAGATTAGGACCACAGACACAGGCTAGAGTCACCAAGTTCCTACAGGATCTAGAAGAGCCTGTATGTAAAGCAAATTCAGAAAACTAACATGGATGAGCTGGGGCTGAACACTTAAATTCAGAACCAGCACATAGCAGAAAGTATGTCATCAAAAGAAAACAGAGGTGTGCAGACTTGATTTGGAAGCCAAGAATGTTATCAGACAACAAATGTTGCATCTCTGCTCCTCCGCTCTGCTCCTGGACACACTTTCAATCCCATCCTTCTACTGGTTATAATTCTTGTGATAAGCTCTTGAGATAATAGGGGAAGATGATTCACTTTGCTGGCTACACACTGTCTTTTACTGAGTTCTTTTTCTGCCAACCTGAGTCAGTTCAGGCCCCCAAGAGTGAATCATCAGCAGTAGGCACACAGGACTGTGTGGGAATTAAAGGTGGGCCAGAGGTTCACTAGATTGGTTTAGCTTCATTTATACCCCAAATTGAAGCTCCTTTGAAAACAGATTTTAAATAACATTAAATTGCACTACAAGCCAGGTATTCCTCATTTCACCCACAGAGGTCACTGTAATCTTATTAGACCACAACCACTAGCAAACACATACCTTTATAACATTACTATTACAATAGCAAATTAAAAATAAGTACAAAATAAGCACCATTAGGCCATTTTTTCACATAATTGTACAGGAAAATTACAAGCTGAGGAACTTTTGGTGCTGCATTTAAGAAGCAATGTAGGAAAGTGTAGGAAATGAAGAATACCCGACTTAAGCAAAGTGATGGCATACATGTTCTATAAATGTTAGTATCAAATCTCCTGCATTATTTCTTTTCTACATGTGGAAGAAGGCAGGAGTTTTGAGAGATATATCTGAATTGGCTAAGGAGGCCAATTAACCCCAGAGGGGTTGTGGATTCTCTCTCCACAAGGTCCTGCACAACCTAGGCTGGCTCTGCTTTGAGCAGGTGCCCAGGGTGCCTTCCAATCTTGTAGGATTCTTCAATTGTCCGATTCTGTGCTGAGAAGGACATGAGAAATTATAGAAAGGAATAAAGAGCAAAATCAAGTCATAACTGTTGCTTTGCTGCTTTATGAGCAAGTCCTTCCAGACCTCAGGTGACTTGATATGCATCCATGAAGTGAGAGGGACATAGTCCTGCAGGTGAGAACACATTTCCCTTGGACAGAAAACTCTCTGGGTGTGTACAGTTGGTCTGCACACCCCCTGTACCCCCATGCTGCAAATGGAGCTGTGTGCACGAGGTACCTGAGAAACAGGGGACAGGCAGGGGACAGGAGCTGTCATGGTGAAACCCCAAGGTGTCCTCAACTTCAGTGCACAGGCCTTGGCAGGTCTGTCCTGCTGACATGCAGGGTGTGCTCTAAAGGGACTTTCCACAGGTCCTTAAATCACTTTGTCACCAGGTAGTGGGGAAATTTTGAGTTATTTCCCAAACTGCCTTTGCCAAATGCCTTAGTGCTTGTAAAAATATTTTCCAGAAGAGCAGTTAATTTTCCAATTGTGCATGTACTCAAAGGTATCTAGATACAGTTGTTTCACACTCACATATAAGATACATGTACAAACACAAAAACAGACTCAAACACCCCTATCTCAAACTGCATCAAGATGCAAGAATTTTTAGAAAAATTTTCTCAGGCACAAACTATCAGAATTCTTTCAACATATTTAAGAAAATCATACTTTAAGTTCTTTGAAGTAGTCATAGTGATTCCTGATACATTTTTACTCTGTCTACTATTTTAGGGGCCTGTTTTAGCTGAGGTGGTGGGACAATGCTACTATAGAGACTTGAAAAATCAAAAGCTAATCACTCGGGTCCAAATGTCAAGTGGTTTTCAAAGATTTTAGAAAGGAAATATGAATATTTCCCAAACATTCATTTGTCAACTGGTGCCCTTCATCATCTTGTTTCTCTCTTTTGTTTATTCTTCTGAGAAACTTTTTGGCTTCAAGTGAAAGGTACAACAGACCCTGGAATCCTTCACCTTGTTATGCAAGGTCATTTCGTTCTTGTCCAAAGGTTTTGTTGAATTTTTCCAGAGAATGATTTTGAAATGTTGGAGATGCGAAGTTATTCCCTGCATATGGACTGCCAAAATTCAGCTTCCTACTCTTAACTTCTATGGGTAAATTAGGGTAAAAATCTTACTGACATTTCTGTTGGTGTCAGATATTTCTTTCACACTATATGACTTTTTTTTCCATCTGCATTCACTGGGCATCTTGCAAGCTTTAGTAGACTTTTTATTGGCTCAAAGAGAACAGAGTCTTTAAAAGAAAATAATTAAATGAGTAATTCATATTAGATTATCCCACATGGCAAAAGGCAGTAGAAAAACTAGACCAAATTCATATTAGACAAGGTTTCTTACCTTCTGTACTTTTGTTGTGGACCAGATAACTTCGATACATCAGCACTATTTCAATCCAGTGCTGGTAAATAAAGACAGTGCACAAGGCAAAGGCAAATAGAGTAGAAATGGCACTGCATAGTACATATAAGAACAACACTGCAGAAAGAAAAGAGTCTGTCATAACTTAAGTTTCCAAAATAATACTGTCACTTAGATAAAAAATCAGTCCAGAAATGGGGACAAACCATCTTACAAAAACTTTTTCCTTATCCCTCTGGCAAAATTTAGGGAAGTCAAGATTTCATGTAGCCACAAACTTTGTCATAGAATTTCAGTCTACCATCAGTGACCTTTTTTGCATGGCATCTCTTTGGTGATATGAAAAGCCAATCTATGACAGAGTGCACAGAGAAAATAGTCTCTGGTACACTCAGCAATGCTGTAAATAGTCATCATCTGAGATGGAAAAGCTACATCAGAACAGACACAGCTGCACCCAGTGCCCTTCTGGCAGCTTCCTGTTGCACTCCAGTGATGAACCTCCACTGTGAACTACAGTTTAACACTTTAATTTCCACACTGATTCAGGTTTGGGACTTGAAAGGCTGCCACAATCATATCAGGTACGGTAACTTCTCAGAAACATGCATGCTAATGACTGGGAAAATAAACAGAAATATCTTATGAAAATCAGGGAATACTGTTGCTTTCACCAGCCTCTCTGCTTCAGTTTGGTAGATTTCCTATTAATGCTCAGAGATTACACTCTCCTCTTTTTCCTTCCGGTTACTCTCTAACTTCCACTTGACTCACCTTCCTGCAGTAATTCCCCAGACAGCCCTGTTCTCCTGAGTAATCCTCAAAATACCTGGCTTTCAAGACATCTGACAAATCAGATTTTCCCTCTCAGGTTCAAGAAACTTCTACTGCTGGCTAAAAGCCAGTGTCAATGGGGAATTAATTAGTAGCAGTAGAGTAAATCAAAATGTGTCTTCAGGGGTAAATGGTCACCAGTTGATAGCTTTACCTCTCTTCTTTCTTTTCAGCTGGATCACAGCAGTGGCATTCCCCACTGAATTCTGAGCAAAGCATGTGAAGTTGCTTCTGAGGTCATTTTCAGTAACTTCTTTCAAAGTTGCAACGTGAAGAAGTGTGTGCCCCTTTAAACCTTTTGGATAGACACTAGAGAGAAAAAAAATGTGTATTTGCATGATACCTTTGCTGTTCATTCACACCATTTCCCAATGTCTTACACACAAAAACAGAGGAGCTTGCAACTTGTTCATCTTGAACTTTTAATAGTAATGCAATATTCTGGTTTGGAACCTTCACTTGATTTATACATTGTAAGAAAAAACTAACTAACATTGTAAGAAAACACTTTGATAAGTCTGAAGACTGAAAGGTTTATCCTTAATTCATCTACTCAACAAAATATTTGACTTGCCTAGTTTTCAATATAAGATTGAAAGATTAAGATTTACTTCTATAAGATTACTTGTGGTTTTCTAAAATGTAAAATATTCACCTGGCAGAAATGCAAAGAAATGAAACTTCAAAAAGGAACCCCAAGAGACAACAAGCTGGGCAAAAGACTGAGCAGCTCAGCCTCTTGCACAGGGGTAAAAAGCCCAAAGACAGGATAGGCAAACAGAATAAGACAGAAATAAGGGACAGAAGTATAGGAAATGAAGAGGTAACTGAGGAATCCCTTCAGGGCTGAGTGAAGGATATGGGAAACAGATCTGTATCTGCAATCACTCCAGAATACCCAGGGTTTCTGAGTTTCAGCATTCCCCTTTGAAAGCCACAAGTATAAGCATCTCTGGGTCATCCCAAAAGTCATCTCACATCACGCCACTGCAAAATGACAGTGTCCCATGGCTCTACCTCTCTACCTCTGCTACCTCTACCTAAGATATGTAGGAGTGAGCATAGGCAAGGATTCAACCAAAGTCTGTTGGGGAAGTTTCATTTGTTTGTTTTTAAAAGATAAACAGAAACTCTACCTATGAAAAAGGGTAAAAACTTGTTAACAAGAATATTCCAAACCTAAACATTCTAAAGTTATGAAAATGCAATTTCCAGTCTATCTCATGAGTGTGTGTGATATCATAATTCTTTTTTTCCCCATATGACTCCTATTATGAGCTTGATTTTAGCAGTGGCAGCAGGTTTTTGCTTCCCCCAGTGTACAGAAAGTTTACCCATAAAGTTGACTCGGGGCTGTGCGGTGAAAGACAGAGTTGCCTGTGTTGCCTCTACTCTGTTGCTTGCCCAAGTTGAACACTGCATAGGTGAATGAAAACAGGAAGGAGAGGGAAGAGTAATCACTACAGGGGCTGTCCCCAGGTCACAGGAAACCTTTTCCCTACATGTTTCTTCTCTGCAGGGTCTGGTTAATTCTCACCAGGGAGAAAAAATCCAAAATTCAATGTCCTGAAATTCAGTGCTGCAAGCCCTCAGACCGAGTCTGTAACACCTCAGTTTCTGAGATACACAAACTCCTTTCCATGTCCACAGGACTGTTTTGCTGATCTCATTCATTCTCCACTAAGAGGCAGCTTCCAAAGGCAGATTGTGTGAATTGCTAGCAAGGCACAACAGAGACTGTGCTTTCAAGAACACTTGAGAACAAGAACACTTGAAAACAGCTGATGTGGGGACAGGCAACCAGGAGCCCTTCATGTTGAAGCTGTCTGTGAGATAAAGCATTAAGAGCTAAAATTATGCAGAGTTTGAGTTCTTGATTTTATGGCCATCAATTTGTCCTTCTGTATGTGAAGGTCACATGCCTGTCGCTTGTGGACATATGCATTACTAGGTGATAGAAAAGTGCCTTCTAAAGTTTTTTCAATAAAATGTATTCAGTAAAACTGTTACAGAAGGATTTATACAGCTGCTTGTGGTGGTAGTAACCAGAATATTGGAAGGGATGGGGGAGGAGGTTCTCACATTGTTTCCTGATTCAATTTCTCATTTACATTCTCTTCGTTGTTTCGTTTCCATGTTACCCTCATTGGAGAAACTGTTTCAAACCCAAACTGTACACGACATTCCAATTCAAGTGGCTTGCCTGGAACAAATGAACACAGAATACAAATGCCTGCAGAATATTATTCTCTTAAATAGCCTAGAAAGCAAACCTGGTTTGCTTTATCAAGATCTGTCATTATTTATCAATACCTCATTTAAATATTTTCATTTGCTTCTAGAGGAGGAATTGAAACTTACCAACTTCTACTTCAAGGATCACAACACCATTGGGATACAAGAGGTTTGGTGGATGAATAGTGTTTTTTGCTGCAATTAACAAGAATATCATTAAGTATAAAGTTATTGTCAGTGCAGAAAACCAAACAAAATAACTTAAAATTTTATTTTTCAAGATTTGGGTGGAATTTAGACACCTAAGTCCAAGAGGAGGACAACAAAATTTGTGTAGCTACTCAAACACCTGCTATCTCACTTATTCTGAGGCATTGTCCTCTAACATGAGCTGAGGAGCTCAGCAACTAGTGTGAACTTTAAATTATTTAGGATTAAAAAATTAGGAACCCCCCCCTTGCAAAACCCCCTGAAGGGTGCAATCCTCATACCAGTTCCCTGTCAAACATTTTTTCATGCCCAGTAAGCAGAAACAGAGCACATGCACACTCCATTTTCACAAGCACAGATACTTGTACCAAAATAGCCATGTTGTTTTCAAAACTCAGGCTGCCAAAGGGCACAGATAATGACACCCACGGGTTGTACAATAAAACCCACAGTTCTGATATTCTAGGAAAGTCCCATACTGCGGGAAATAGTGCCACACATAGCACCTTTTGGTTCTGGTTTTTTGTTTTGGTTTGGTTTTTTTTAACCAGGTCACAGCAGAGAAATATAGCCCAGAATCACAGAACAAGCTGAGTTGGAAGGGACCCACAGAATCGAGTTCAGCCCTCAGCCCTGCACAGAACCATTCCCAAGGGTCACACCCTGTGCCTGAGAATGTTGCTCAAACACTCCTTGAGCTCTGTCAGGTTTGGTGCTGTGACCACTTCCCTGGGGAGCTGTTCCAGTGCCCAACCACCCTCTGGGTGAAAAACCTTTTCCTAATACCCAACCTAAACCTCTCCTGACACAACTTCAGGCCATTCCCTCGGGTTCTGTCACTGATCACCACAGAGAAGAGATCAGTGCCTGTCCCTTCTCTTCCTCTCACATGGTAGACCTCCAATGCAAGAGGGTCTCCCCTCAGTCTGCAAGGTTCTAGGGTAGGATGTATATGGTGCCTTTTAAGTGTTTTTCTGACTGCTCTACAAAGTGAGGGAGAAGAACTGAGAAGGACAATGTGTTAGCTCAAATAGAGTCAGATCAGAATAAAAGCAGAGCTAGTCCAAGCCTGCCTGGAGAATTACGTGGGAATAAAGCCAGAAGGAAGAGTGAAAGAGCAAAAGGTATTTTAAGCCACCACACAGAGCTCTCACAGGTTGGTAAGACATGGTTTCCTGTTCTAATGGGATGGATACATTTTCCCCTCGAAGTCTTAGAAACAAATGCTTAAAATACCTGGGGGGAAAAGGATCACCTATTTTGGAAAAGTGCTATCCTCATTAGACCATGAAATGTCAAAGGAGTGTTTCTTCACTACACCATAGAACCAGATTGCCTCACTTGACATATTTCTTTTGCTCCCTAAATCCTGTTCTCCCTTTCACAGAGTGGCCGATCTTCCACCAGGATGCTGAGGAATAGTCCTGTGCTGTTTTCATACAGAAACAGCTGTACTGCATCCATATAGTTCAGGATATAGAACAGATTTATACTTTCCTACAGGACCTACTGCTATTACTATTGGATGTTCTAGTTGGTGTACAAACATGTCCTCAGAATACTTGGAAGAGGATTTGAATGATCCTGTAGCTAATTCAGTTTATGGGTTTTCAGAACAAGAGCCTGAACAAAAGACAGAAATAAACATAATAAAGAAAACATGCTTTACTTTAGATATTTTATTCTGGGTTTTTATACTACTCACCAATGACTTCTACTGTTACTGCTGTTCTCACTGTCCACTCGGTAGTGTTGTCAGACAGAGTGTAATCACACACATATATTCCAGCATCTTTGTCATAGGTTGGATTCAAGAAGATTTCATTCTGCTTAAGCTTTAGGCTTGGTCTCCTTTTCCTGTATTTTATCTGGTGACCATCCTAATGAAAATAATATCTAAGAATTAAAGTTGTTTGGTTTTTTTTTTCTTGCTGTTGTTGCTGTTACTAAATTAAATTTAATATATTTGGACAGGATTTTCATGGCAGAAGGGCTAAACCAAAGTCTTTCCACTGAAGCCCAAAATGAGATGTATTAGGAGTCTGAGGACAATTTTCAGTTATACTAAGAAATATGTGAATAACCTTGATTTTTAAAAAAATATTTAAAATTTATGGTTGATGCAAAAATATGAAATAATGAAGCTGATCTAAATTAAACTCCTATTACTAAAGAGCGACAAAAAGGATCACTTTTTTGATGGACTAGGTATTTTTTGTTTTGTAAAGAAATAATTTTGAAAATATTTTCAAGTTATTTTATGAGAAGTAAACCATGAGTTTAGATGGTCTGAAGTCGAGGACACTGTCACTACTTTTAGAAGCATGAAAATGGTCTATTTTTGAAAAGCACCATTATTTTTCATCTTAATATATTCATATTCCACCAAAACCAGCAAGAATTTTCCTTAAATCAAGTTCCTGACAAAATCCAGTAATGCGAATGTGAAGACACTCCTCAGCTTCAGTGGGTTCCAGATCAAGATGTAGGTAAAGATAAACATCATTTAAAATGTTAAAGCAAATGGAGAATAACTTTGACTAGATCATAATTCTACTTGATAGAATAAAATAATGTAAATAATACCAGGCAGGAAAATGCACAATTGCAAATTTTAGTCATTTTCCATTGCTCATTTATATAGGTTTGGGTGCTAAATTACTATCCTTACAAATACTGACTCAGTAGTGGTTCAGTAGAATATTGTTTCATTTAACACAGGAGTCTTGGAAAGAACAATTTGAAACATTATTCTTAAAATAATTTTGTGTCTAACAAAGCCAGTTTTTCCTTGATATACTGGATATTTTCAAAATTTGAAATGTCAAAACAAAACTTAAAATGTTGCATTTCAATCATGTCAGTTTTGTAAAAAAAACTATTTTAATTCTCAATTACTTCAATTTCTTAGCTGAAGAGCAAGGATTTCTTGGCTTCTGTTTCTTATAATAATGTTTTGGGTGTGGCAAATTTCTTCAAAACTCTTCCTTAAATACTTGATATATATCAGTCCAAGATTCTACTTTTGGATTGAATTTCTTTGGCATTGCCTGACAAAGAAGGGTTCAAGATCTATGGCACATGGACATTAACTAGACCTGAAGCTCCGCCTCCACTCAGCAAGGCTGACTCTTACCTTGTACCATTTCACATCTGGCTTTTTTACGTGGTTGAAACATTTTGTCCCAGGACAGGTTATTGAATTCCCACTGCCAGCAAGCAGATATAGAATATTGGTATCATAACCTGAACATTTTGCTGCCTTCTTTGTTTGAACATCCAAAACAATTTTGAGACATGGGATTTTCCCCCTGAGTGATGTAAAAAAAAAAAAAAAGAAAAGAAAAGAAAAAAAAAGTTAAACATTTAATACATAAACCAAACCAAAACAGTAATTCTCCTATAGAAATAGAAACCTTTTACTCCTTTAATCCATTACTTACCATATCCTACAGATGTACACTCCAGAAGCACTGTCCCTTATTGGTTTAAACCAAAGTGCATCCCCTTGGAAAGTCAGATTTGAGCTTTCATTGATAGCCTTCAGTGTCTCTTTATCTTTCTGGTGCCAGAACCATTTCACCTTATGTTGATTTAGAAGTGAGTTGTTATAAATGTTGGTAGCATCTCTATCTGGTAAAGCACATTGTAGAACAAACTCCTCACCATTAATTGCACGATACCATATTTGAGGTTCAACATGGGAACATCCTGAAAAGCAGGACAGTAAGATATCAGTACCATCTGAAAAAATGCAAAGTCATGGTGAAAAAATTAAAAATAAAAATTAGGAACAAAAATAGAACCTTACCTTTCTTGTGTTGAATATTTCTTTATGTGATCAGAACGTGGACAAATACAAAATAGGTTTTAAATGTAATATGTAATTTGCCAATCTTCTTGAAGATTTATTCCAAAGGTTTCCAAAGGTTTATTAGGCCTTTTTTCAAAAGCTTAACATGAAGAGTTTTTGTGATGTGTAGACTTTTGCATGCGTGCTAACCTGTTAAACCTCAACTGTGTAGAAAAGCAGATTCAGCTATTCTTGATCTCCTATTAATGGAGAAGGGACTGACATAAGCCTGAGGAAGCAGAACCTGCCCACCACATGCCCTATTTAAGGTAAGATTGACAAGCATTATTGTGTTAGTGATATTTATAAATATTTATCTTTTAATGTTTCAGTAACTGTCTCTAAAATTACACAATTTTTTTTAATTCTGAAAGGTGTGGTCAGCCATCCTAATGCCCATCCTGCCCATCAGGCTGTTGTGACCTTTGAAAGAATGGCAGGATTTCACCCCAGCAGAAGGGAGGTCATGAAATCTGTTCCTCAGCTGCCCACCTGGGAAACCCTTTACAGTTCCATTGTCTCTCTGTGCACTAAACTGGATCAAGCTCCTCTAGGTATATTGTGTGTGTGGAAGGCTTTGATAAATCACTCTCCTTCTGTTTTTGTCTTCCTTCTCCCCAGTCCCTGCCTCACTATACCAGACACTGGAGACCTAAGTCACAGATGCAATCCATTTGTTTTATTTAGGCCTCAGAGACTCTCCTTTACATTTAACCTTTTCATTGAGGAACTGACTTTTGAGTCAAATTCAGGGTAGCTTGTATTACCAATACTTCAGAAGCTTGCAGAAAGGCTATTTGTCTGACACAAGCATGTACATGTACAGGAAAAACTCACAAAAGCAAGGAAAAATTAAGATGTCCTAAGTCTTCAGAAAGCACCACAAACACCAAACATCACTGGAGCAGATTCTTACCTGGCAAGTTAATCTCTCTAACTTCTACCCCACTGATAAATATTGTTAGCATCCAGCACAAAGTGAGCATTATTTTCTTTATCAATTTTGGCTGATATTTGGAGACATTTTCTTTAAGAATCATCTTGCTTTCTGTATAAGAGGAAAACAGGGGGGTTTTTTGTAAATAAGAGTCCAATAAAATAGATAATAGCATATTATATTGTGTACCTCTGTAAAACTTTGCAAACATTATTTTCTGCATATTGTGTTTTTTTAAAAATGGGGTTAGCAGCACTTTTCCTGCTCTATTTCACAAAAATGCAGGATGGACAATACTCAAGAATATGCAACAGTGTCTCTAAATACACCTTGCATAGAATTGCTTACAGATGGATTTCCAAGTCATACCTCCAACAATGCAGAACTCCACCTCTTGAGTGGAAATGCAGATCCTTCCTCCTTTGATAAGAGCATGTTCTCTAAGATGAGAGGTAAGATACCAAATATCATCACCCTTCAGCTAATGATGCCTATCAGCAACAAACTGAGACAGCAGAAATGGCACCAAAAATCCATGGAGTGCTGTTGTAGCTTGAAGGTCAACAGGCTCAGATTGGACTCCTTTGGGATTAAACCAAATCTGAAGATGTGCTGCAGCTGCAAACAGCATTGAGCCATGTGACTGGAGACCCATGCAGAAGTAAAGCCCTCAAAGCATGTCCTGTGTGGGCACGTGTCTTTGGTCCTCTCTTTCACCCAAGAGATGTGCTCCTAGTGGGCTTTGTTACCAGCCAAAATGGGCATACTTAGGATGTCTACTAGGGCCAGCAGAGCAACCTAAAACCCCTTCTCCTCCTCTGTGGTGTACCTGGGTGTGCAGCATCAGGCCTCACTTTTGCACTACAATGCTGTGTTGCACTGCTTGAACAGCTGTGGCAGGGCCCTGCTGAGAAGGGTAACCCCCACACCAGCAAAAGGGACCAGCTCTGTGGGATGCCCTCTGGGACTGGGAACACCAAGGGATTTGGAGCAGGTCCACAAAGCACTCAGATGCATCAGACCCCTATATGACAGTACCCTGTACAAGGTCAAACCCCAAACCATGTTGTTATGTTTTCCTTCTTCTACTAAGAATTCTGATCTGCATCCCATAGCCTTCTCAGCCACACTGAATATGCCCAGTGTGCGTATTCAATGGCCATGGCTTAACCTGGGTGTTTAGTAAGGACATACCCAATGCTAATGACTGACATGTCTGCAGCATCTGCTCCAGGAGTAAAGGGGCAGTGCCTGGTTCAGGAGCAAAGCACTTTGCTGCTGTTCAATTTGCACAGCTGTGCGTTGTGCAACAGAGGCCTCAAGGGGTTTTTTTCCTTTCCTTTGGCCACAGAGTGACTCTGCATTTGCAGTGCTGTCAGAGAGGCACTAAGTCAGCCCAAGGGAAAAGCAGAGAGGTTGGGAAAAGGCTACTCCTTTGTCTATTGGTACCTCATGCAAATCAGACACTACTCATACTGGTTAGCATCAGCAGAGCCTCCAGTGCACACTGTGCTAGAGAGAGAGCTGATGAGAACTCCCACGCTGCACTTTTCCAGGCAGCTGTTTTGTGCAGAGGGGAGAACTTTTAGTCACCATTCTCTTCAAAATGTCTCCATTCCTTGTAAGCAAATGATCTATTTTTATGCTCAGAGGCCACAGGAAATAAGTTAACTCATTTTTCTGACCTCATCCTGGTGCTTTGTTACAGGTTGGCTGCTAACTGTCATCACCCCATGTATTTTTTTTAAATCATCATTAAACTCCAAGTCTCTATGTATGCCTTAATAAAGTGAGTTTGCTACCAGCACTGGGAAAAAGCCCTCCATAAGTTTATCCAACTTTTTTGTCTGCTGCAAAAAGATCAATGGATCCTGACTCTCAAATCTGGGTTTATGACACCTGTAAAGACCTTGCTCAAGGCATTCACTGAAGCTGCATCTCTAGCCATGTTAATTGTGTATAAAACCAAGAATGGTATTTTGAGTTATGTCATCCAACAGCCCACATGGCAAGGCATGCTGGTGCCAGTAGCAATCAAGACTGAAGGGCCTTTTGTGTGGTTCAGTGCTTAGTCCCTTGAGTGGGTGAGCAGGTGTTGCTGCTGTCAAAAGCAGAGGAGCAAGCATTGATCTCTTCATTCTCATGACCAGTGACATGACTCAAGGAGACAGAATGAAGCTGTGTCAGGGAAATTCAGGGTGGATATCAGAAAATTGTTCTTTACCCAGACCATGGTTGGGCACTGGAACAAGTTCCCCAGGGAACTGGTCACAGCACCAAACCTGACAGAGTTCAAGAGGTGTTCAGCCAACACTCTCAGGCACATGGTGTGATTCTTGGGGTGCCCTGTATAGGCCAGGAGTTGAACTTGATGATGCTGATGGGTCCCTTCCAACTCAGCTTATTCTATGATTTTATTATCTATTTATCTGTCCTCTGCACTCCACTTGACCCCAGGCAAATGGTCCAGTCTCTCTCCTGTGACAGTTCTGGTCCTTCCTGGTGACTCATTAAGCCACCTGTGACTCTGTTAAGCCACCAGAAGCTATTTGAAGAGTGCCTAACCTGGCACAGGATAAGCAGTGCAAGTGTTTACTTCTCAGCTTCCCATTTGTGTGTAACTGGGTACATACAGGCCACATGTAGTGAAGCTACGTGAAGTGACTGTTCACGAAGCATTTAATAATGCCAGTGATGTATAATCTCTTTGTTATGCAATTTGCTGCCATACTAATGATACCTTCTTTAAGCTCCAAAAGGTCACCACAAATGGGAAAGGAGGGCCAAAGGGAAGGTTGACTAATGAATGTTACAGTTTTGGTTAGCAATCTTTTCAATTTTTCTGTTGTCTTTAGCTAGGCATGGGAAAATGTGCCACTGCCGTTTTGGGGATTTTTCGGTTTTGGTTTTGGTTTTGTTTTTTTTTTTTTGCTAACTGATAACATTTTTATTAGAGGCTCTTGTAGTCTTTGCATTTTTATAGTGTTTAAAAGGTATGGTAGGATGGGAAATTAATCATTGTCATCTTGCAAGTGTGCTTGACTGGAAGAGGGAAATTCACAGCAGAAGCAGACAGCAATCACCATTCAGGTGCATTTGCACTTCAGGTGCACTCAGGTGATTCGGTGACTTGGTTTACTCAAGGACTCATTTCTCTTTATCAGTATCTACCAGAGAAAGAAAGGACTCTACTCCAAGCAACTTGTTATCAAAAGTCTTTCCACCTTTTCCTACCATGTACACATCCATATTATCATATTCTTTGTCTAGGAATTTAGAGTGCCACTTAATTGGAAAGTATCATATGTGCAAAGGAAATTATTGTGATCTTCACATAATTTCTTGTGCTAAAAATACAAGTGAAAAATAGGAATTGTATTATATTGACTATAATATAATTATATTATATTATGTTTCAACTCCTAAAGGACTGTTAGAAGAAAAGAGTAAATTTCTATTTCACAGAGTTTTCACAGTATTACAGAATAAGCTGAGTTGGAAGGGACCTATAAGAATCATCATTTTTGAACTCTGTCACACATGGTGCTGTGACCACTTCCCTGGGAAGCCCATTTCAGTGCCCAGCCACCCTCTGGGTGAAGAACCTTTTTTTAAGATCCAGCCCAAACTTCCCCTGACACAACTGCAGACCATTCCCCCAGGTCCTGTCACTGGTCACCACAGTGAAGAGACCAGTAGTACACTGTGATGAGGTCTCCTTTCACCCTCTTCTTCAGATTTTTACATAAAATATAAGCAAAAAAACCAAAATCAGTTTCTTGAGAGCTGTGCCAAGTTTCACAATATCTCTAGAGTCTAGTAAAGAGTGGCATACCACAATCCTACCATCATACTATTCTGATTCTGATGAAAATCACTTCACCATCAAAACTACCAATTCCTGTGTCTTGTATTCAACTTATATCGGTGGAAGGGCAAGCATAATCTGATTCTAGGACTAAGATTAGTAATAGCCACACAGGAGATGAAGAAAGCTTATCTTGTTTACAAAATGGAAAAGGATATTTATTGAAGCTAATTACTAAGACACTACTGTTTGCCTGACCAAGCAGTTAAAGCCATTTTACTTTAAAATGCACATTCAAAGGCAATAAAATGAACTCACCTTCAAGAAGACAGGGTAGGGAGGGCTAAAATCTAAAGCTAAGACATATAATTTAAAAAAAAAATTATCTCAAGATCTTACTTGCACATCCTACCCAACATGGATTGTGGGTAGGATGTGCAAGTAAGAATTGTGGTTAGCTCTAGCTGTGCACTGTGTTGAGTCTGTTTCCTTTACAGGAATTTCCTCTACCTCACAGTCATCATCCCTTCCTTTCTTAGTTTAGTTTCATTATGTTGAAAATTTCTGGGTCACTTTCTCGTAAAAAAAACAGGGGAAACACCCCCTAGTAAGAGATCAAAGCTTCTTGGGTTCTAAAATCTTCTATTTGCATTGTGTGCAAAATTGTGTTGGATTTTTTTAGTTTGCTTCATCTAAGAAGGGTAATCTTTTTCGATATGCTGCTTTAAAACAGTTCACAAAAATCTGTAATACCTGAGATCTACAAGATTATTCCAATATAAAATAATATTCACAGTAAGAATCAATGTCCCCAGCTACCTTCCCCACCCACTGTAAGTGGGAGCTGTTACCTCCCATCTGTGTGCTCCTAGTTCAGCCTCACTAGTTAGGCAAACACAGCCTTGGCAGAGAGGGAAGAGAAGCCCTGCTGAGTCTGAGCCATCTGTGACTTGCCCTCCTTGGACCTGCTAGGAAGGCAGAGCCCTTCAGCATACACAGTCCCACACACTCCTGCCCCTCTTTCAAGCTTCCTGCCTGGATGTAAAACCCATAAAAGACTGACTGCACAGTGACCCAAACTACATAAAAGCATGTGAGAGCACTTTGCCATCTATTCAGATCACAGTGACCCCTATTCAAATAGAGGATATGTAAACATTTGTCCATTAGTTTGCAACAGACTTATTTCAAGAACAGTAGAACTTGTTTTTCTTTTCTTGTGTGAAGTTCTCTATCTTCACTGCACATTGGGTCAATCACTCTATTTCCACAAGAAGGTTAGAAAGGCTGTTTGCCTCAAAGTGGGGGATTTCAATGTTGCCTCTGTTTATGCACACATTTCTTTATGCAATGACCAGTATGAATGCTTGATTCTGTTGGGTTCTGAGCATTTTTAGCTCCCTGCTTATTCCAGACCTGAGCCCACTGGTGATCAACCTTGGTGATTTTCTCCTAAACAATAGTCAATGTTTTGCCCCATGGCAAAATACATGTTTGATTTACAAATTAAAAAGGGCTCCAATTTATCTCTAGAAATTTCAGTATAAAGAATTAAGCTTTTGAAGGTGTCCTGTCTGACTGAAAAAAAGCCCTTTTGTTCCCTCTTCACTTAAAGGAATTACAGAGTGCAACACAGCTGAAGTCAAAGCCCTTCTTCTTTCAAACTCAGATTATCAGAAAAAAAATGGTTCTTTCACAGACATGGAATTTAAAGACGTAAAATATACTTCATTCACTTTAAGTATAAATTGTTGTAGTGTCCAAGTAATAAGGCTTACCACAATCAAAAAATTAAACATAACAGTCCAACTATTATATCAGAAATGCATTTTAGAAATACAACAGAAACACCAGTCACACAGAGTTTTGAAAGTCATGCTACCAGAAGTTTGAGTGGTATGTCATGCTGGTTACCACACTGGATGAAAATCTTGTATATAGCCCCTTCTCCAATTCACCCCTTTGTCTTCTGTAAAAACAATATAGACACTAAAAAAGCAGCCTCACACACTTGCACTTCCAAGGTTCACATTTATCTTTGACTGCAAGGCAAAGTGCATAAGGAAGAGGGTAAAGGACCAACTCCAGAATATCCTCCCCGCCCTCTCCTCCCTTTTACTTACCCTCCCACTGTGCTAAAATTTAGCATATTTTATGCTATATCTCCAGAAAATTTTACCTCCCCACCCCTGTGGAAAGTCAAGTTTGGGGGCTTTATCTTACCTTGTCCATCTCACTTCTGCTCAAGTGGGGAAAACCGACCATCTCAGTGTGTATGCAGTGTAGTCTTATAGTGTTGAGAGGATTAGGGTTTTTTCACTATTCTTGCACTATTCTGGCTTAACACATTTACACATCATCTCCTCCTCTGCCCAGCTATGGTTAACACCTAGTGGGTAAGAAATTTTCCACTTCAATGATCTTCTACAATGAGTCAGTGGTGCTGGTTCTGCTGTTGCGGGAGGCGTCTGAACAATGTTCAAACATGAACCTCTGTCCATTTTGTACTAGTTTATGCACCTTGTGAAATAATGTACAGTCACAGGTGGTTTCTGGAACTTGTGGGTGATTGTGAAATAAAGGAAGGTGGTGTTACTTACCATCAATTTGCTGCACTACAGTGAATTCCCCCTGGGGCATCAAGGACTAATGTCTAGAGCCACAGAGGTACTATGAATATACCAATAACTGAATAGCCATATGCCACAGAGAAAGAGCAAAGCAAATTCTCATCATGCAAGCCTTTCAAAAATTTTAACTCTCACAATTCTTAGCAGTTAATTAGAAATTATTTTCTAGCACCTCAAATTCCATGACAATTCCTTCTTGCCTTCCATGATAGCCCAGCCTGCTTACTGCAAGCCAAGAAACATAAACCTGACAGAGGTGACCACTGCCAAATTTTTGGTTTTCTTTCAGAAACCTATTGTACTCCAGCTTAAAAGCAGGTCAGAGTAGTTTCTCCTTTACTCTCACAGGAGACCTTACTCTTATAATGGCTTTAAAGCCTATCATACATTTCTTCAATGACACATCCTTGTATGCATGTTATTCCTTAGCTTGAACAGCTCTTCTTTCTAGTGCTTTTCTTTTCCTGTATGCATTTGGTAACAATTCCTTTCCCTGGTCATTTTACCAACCTAGACAATTAAACTATTCTAGGATCGATCCCTTTTCATGGCTCCCCTGATGACCCTCAATGGCTCTGCCTTACAGGTCTCAAGGTCTTGTTTCACTGGAACAATTCATTGGTATTTGTCTTTCCTTCATCATGCTGGAAGCTGGAGACACTCCTGAGATTGTCACAAGTATTCATTTCCAGTGTATGAGTTCCTTCCTTGTAGATGAATTTTTGTTGCTAGTCCATAAAGGCAGTATCTTCCTTATGTATTACATAAATAAATATGCTTAATGTATGGCTTATCAACCCAATATGCGCAAATAGAGATGTTGTTGTCACAGCTGAGAGCTAAATATTTACTTTCAAGGCTCCTGAAAGAGGAGGTCTCGTAATGAAGTCCTCAGGAGATCTTTTTGCTAGTGATTTTCAGATAATCTCTAGTATGTACTGCCTGCTCTTCAAAACTAGACAGTTACTTCTGAATTTGCCCAACTGTTTCTAAAAAGTTGGATTTGTACAGCATTACAAGTAGCTTTGGAACCTCTTATGGAGCAGCATTCCTTCACCATTGTCAAAACCCCTAAAACAGCTACAATTTTCCAGCAATGAATAGAAAAGTGTTTTGTAACCTTATAGTAAAATGAGATCTCCAGCACACCACTGAAATTGGCTTAGTTATGGTAGTGGCTGAAAGCAATACAGCAATACTCCATAAATCTATTTTATTGTCTTTAAGAAACACCTTAAGGCATCAATGTACTGAACTCTATTATTTTTGTATTTGATAGGTTACAAGCAAAAAATATATTACACTGGACTGTCTTTCTGAATTACACATTATTACACATATAAAGGCCAGATGGGAGATCAAACAATAAGAGACAAAACCCTGTAATGACTTTTTTATATATTTAGCTGACAAAACAAACAAACAAAAAATACTATTGTGGCCTAATTGCAGCTGCTTTTGCTGAAATTCAGAAAATTTGGACTGCTGAACTACAGGAAGCTGTAAGTTGTGGATACTGCAGAAAGCTTGGTAACTGCTGCTTTACCCAGACATGCAATCTAATTCTAGTTCAGAAAATTATTTCCCAAAAAATGCAATCAAATTTTCTTTTTCAAAATATTGAATGCTTTTTAAGTACATCACAAGCATCTCATTAGGAAAAGCAACAAACATTCTTAAAGCCTGCAAGCCAGTTTCAAACATTCTTAAAGTCTGCAAGCCTGACCAGAGTTGTCGCTAAAAAGAAAGTGACTTTTTTTTACTTTCTCTGAGAAATCAAGATAGAAAAGGACAACTTCAATATATAACCACAGTTCTAGAGTAACCTTCCAGGTCAGAAACACGCATCTATCTTCATAACTGCTAATCTCTGTTTTCTATCCATTTTTAATTATCTGAGGACTCAATCTACGGAATTCTGGATGTGAAACATAAAATTCTGGGCCATTTTGCATAAATCAACTATGTACCCTTACATAGGGTACTATGTACTCCCTTATGCTTGGATTCGGAGTGACACAGCTGCTTAGGAGGGGGAATTTATTCCTGTTTCACAAGTTCTATGTCTCCAATATCTCTAAAGGATGTAGATGGTCATGAAGGAACAGAAGCACTTCTAGTAGGAAAAAAACCCTTGAAGTGCCAAACCTTTTGCAGTAATTGCCCTTACACAGTACTACCCTACAGCAATAATGCACAATAGTCCAAATTCTTCCTATGTTTATGTTACAATTATCAATAGACAAGAAGAGTTCTTTGATACTGTTTTGCTTCCAGCCTGTATTGTGTCTGGTAGAAAGTGGTCAACCAGCAACACTAAAAAAATGCACAGACAGACCATGCTCTCACAGCCAGTTACTAGGTTATAGTGCATAGAAAGAGAGACAAGAAATTTCAAGACTGGTGGCTTGCAACAGCTGTCTCCTTACTGATCCCATCTGTGTTCTCCTCAGGGAAATTACATATTTCAATAGCTTTTTTGGATTTGGCTTTGTTTTAATCTTCCTAAATTACAAATGAGACATTCGTTGCTTGTGGTCTAACCACATTTGCTTTTCCTGCAATTTTTCTTCATACCCTTGAGTTTTGACTCTTGCTTGTGATGGTGCATCCCTCCCTCCAGCACCTCAGGTCACACTATGAGCTGAGAAATGTTCAATAGGCCTCGGCCTTGAACAGCACCACGATTGAGCTCTCTTGAGGAAAGTTTCCAACCCAAATTGTGCCTAGGATGTGATATTACTATGACTAAAGCTCACTCTCTTGCAACCCTATAAAAGGCAGTCCTGTTTAGGACCCTTTGAGCTCTCCAGGACCACAGTGGGCTGCAGCCAGCACCCTCCCTCTCAGAGCCAGTGAACTCCCAGCTTTGCCACACTTGGAGGACCACCCGGCAATGACAGATCCTGGGCTGATGCCCCCACTGCTCGAGGCTCAACCCTTTGTCCACTGAGAAGATCCAAAATCATCTGATGGGAGCACTTCACTGAATTCAAGGGGCATTTTTCACAGAGATATCTGATACATACTTCTCCAGGTCTGTGTGCATGCAAGTGTGAATATTTAATAGCAAATGTGCTATGAATGTTGCTCTCCTAAAAGACTTACGTTTGTAAGCTAGGCTTGTAAATGAGTTACTGTTTTGCTGCAGTAAATTCTATATAAATCTTTTGTTAAATTGTTTAATTTAAGCTATCAATTAAGTGCTTTTAAGTGCTGTTAAACCTTTGGGCCTAAACTGTTGATCAAGACTGGATAAATTTAGCTGTGGCTCTGAACCTTGTACCTAAATGGGAGCATCTTCCTGATTCCTTTTTATCCTTACCTTTTCCTACCCTAGCTCTTTTCTTCCCCCCACTCCCCCTCCAGCCTCTCATAGATAATTTTTGGGTTGATTTTGGGGTAAGATTGATTGATATTAGGTTTTAATCTGATTTTTTCTATGTGCTTTAGCTGTCCAGTAAGTAGTAGAATGAACCTTGCCAATTAATTTTTTTCTTCCTTTCACTTTTATATTAAATCTACTTTTGCCAATACATATGTCAGTGATTCTATAAGCAACCTTAAAGCACTCATTCATGATATTACTTGTCTAGCTGCAGCAAAAATGGAAGCCACAGATGTGGAGAAGGAGAAATATAGTTTTATTAAGTGCAAAAGTGAACAAAAGCCACAGTATAAATCGCTGAAATGACCCATTACCTCAAACCAACTATCATGTGAATTCACTTATACATGATGAGGCAAGTCATTACAACTACAATCTATAAAGGAAATATTAGCAGTTCCTTTTCTCTATGGACTGCCAAACAAAAATCAGACATTTCCAAGGTCTGATTAATGTCAGTAATTCAGGATACAAGAGCAATAAGAACAACATCTGGCATTAGTATGAGTATGTATATCCTTAATTTCCCTTGTCCTCCTTTACCACTGCAACATGGGCAGTGAGGATCATCTATAAAGTGTCTGTGTCATTATACCTCTCTGTGCAAAAACACTTCCCCTTTTACAGATGTTGAGTCATTCAATGTGCATCTGCTTTGCTGGCATTCAGAAAACTTGGGAGTTAATGCCATTTAGCTTTCAACCTTCCTTATGTATAATCCTCTGTTAATCTGTAAAATCTCAGGGCAGACAAATTCTGTATGGTGTCACAGGCTTTAGGGCATGTCTTCATGAGGTCTAGCAGGTATATGCAGTCATGTTGTCTCTCCAAGCTGAGGTGAGGGGGCATCCATGGCAAATTCAATTTCAATTTATAGCAGCTGACTCTCATAGAGGGTAGGCTTGGTCCAGACCTATTAACAAACCATGGGCACCATCCACAGTCACATGAGTAGTAAAACACATTTGACATGTAATGTTTTAGGCAATACGTTGATGACAGTATATGAAAAACTACATGGCTGAGGAGAAAGTTTAATACTTCAATTAAGTATTAGGAAAATTACTACCACTTTTGTAAGATCTTTGGCCAGAAAATTGATGTGCCTGGTATGTCTGATGGCATTTCTGTGCTGACAGAGAATGTTAAAACTTTCTGTGACTAGAGAACATGGGAAACACAGGTAAAGAAGGACTGAACATTGTGAAAGATTTGAGATTTGGAATGTAAAGGTACACATCTCCAGAGGAGAAATCCTTGTCAGTAAAAGCTTACACCAGAGAATGGCTTTTGCCTATGAACCATATTTACATAGCTGTTTAGTTGTCTGACAGAGAGGAGACCTCCTAGAGCTGATCTGAAGGTCCCTACAGATGTTTGCTTTATTTCTTCGTTCCTTTTCCATCTACCGGTTAACCTGGCAACAGTGTTGTCTCCATTTTGGAAATCTATACTTAGCCTTTTCTTTTATCTAAACATCTTCCAGAAACTATGCGTGATCAAAGGATATTTGACAAACAATGTTTCATTCCCATGAAACTTGAGACATTGTCATGACACCCAACACTCCAATTGTATTTTCAAGTGCACTGAGAAGGTAATGGAGCTCCTCCACCTCTGTGAATTAAGTGGCACTGTAAAAGAGATGCCTTCTCAAAACCAGCAGTAATGGCATACAAAGCAATGACAAGAATGGGCAGAGCCTTGATGATCTCCTAGCAACTTGACAAAAGATCTTCCAAAATTATTCTCCCTTGGCTTCTCCCCACTCATGCTAGGAGGAAATATGGTTCCATTTTATCCAGGAATTTATGTGAGCTCAGTATCTTCTGTCAGGCAGCTAATAATAAGGGAGGATTACCATAGTTTTGAATAGCTCTTCTAACATTGTTTTAGAAAATAATATTAAGACAAGGGTTCCAAAGGATTAGGAGTGTATATACATGCCAGAGACCTCATTTTCACCTAATTCCCCTACATGCAATAGCTGAAGGCAGCTCAGGGTATAACAGAATCATAGAACAGGTCTGTTTGGAAGGGACCAAAGTGGGACATCTGGTCTGACCTCCTGCTCAAGCAGGGTCATCCCAGAGCATATTGCACAGAATTATGTCCAGTCAGTTCTTGAATATGTCCATTTAGGAAGACTCCACAACCTCTCTGGGCAATTGGTTCCAGTGTGGTATCAGCACACATTAACAAAATACCGTTATTTCTATCCCACCCCCCTCTTCTCCCAGTCAAAATGAGCATTTGCAATCTTCTCAGTGAAATAGGATGTAAACAGCCTTCATCATACCTTCAAATGATTCCCAGTTGTACACCATGTATGATTCAGTAGTAAATACTGTTAAACCGTCCAAAACTGCCCTACTTTTTATAACCTCCCTTTTCTCTGTTGGTTTGGGTTTTTTTCTACTTGATGTTGCCCAAAGCCTGAATGCCAAGCTCTTTAAGGCAGGAGCTGTTTGGGTCTACTTACAATCCTTAGAAAATACCAAAATATAAAACAAAGAGCATCCTAATAATAAGAGATTGTAAATACTGGTTTATTTATTGAAGGGCCTAAAAAGCATATGCAAGTAAAAATAGTATCATTCTACATCACTGAAAATCATGAAATAAAAATGTTTTTCATTGTGCTTCATGCCATGTGCTAAGTCCTAAGCAGAACAAAACTTCTGTTCCTTGTGCAGATTGCTGAGGAAACCTTCTCTGGGATAGGATTTATCAATTGGGGTTGACGTCCTGGCCCCTGCAATGACTTCTGCATTCTTCTCAGATCTCAGAGCTGGCCTCTTAATCAACTATTTCCAAAAATATTAGATTATTTAGTTCTACTAGTTAGAAAAACACAGTTTTCTGCTACATCTTCAGTCTCCAGAATTGTTATATGATTGCATTAAAGTCACAGCCCTCAGTCCAGGGTTGAGCAGTTTCTGAGCCTGATTCAAGGTTACTATAGTGCCCTTTGGTCTTTGTCTCGATAGGCTTTGCTGGCATCAGATAACGAAGGTTCTTCCAAAATCTGGAATTCACGGGAAGAGATTTATCTTTTTTCCATTTCACCACCCTCTTTGATGGTAAAAGTGACAGTGATTCTGGCAAGAAATTGTAGTCACTTATAGGCATATATTCAATTAATATGATCTTAGTTTTCCTTTCAACTAGAGCTTTATGAAGTCCACTCTCAAGTTCATATATGGCTCTGTCAGAAACGTAGTTCTGGCTCAGTATAATGATTAATCTTCTGCTTTTATCAATGAATGAGTGGATATCATCAACAAGTGCTGCAAATTAAAGATAAATTTATTGTTATATTAAATTGAAAGGACAGGGACAAAATCAACTTATCTTTTAAATTCACATATGTACTAAAAATGTCCCTCTTATAAAGTGACAGTGTGTAAGTATCCTGTCCTTATGAAGAGATTAATATGTATTAAATATTCGGAGTCTCCAAAAATTAACTCAGGTACAGTGAAAGATTGTTCTCTAGAGCAGACATAAACGTACTGATAATCTCCATCTACCCTAGACTGCTGTCTGGCAGTAGTCACATGGACAGAAGGCAACAGCAAAATTAGGTTTCCCCCAACCAGACATCTCTTTGCTCTTTCCTAATAGATACCATTGGAGTGATTCCACAGAAAGGCACAAACAGCAGCTTCTCTCCAAGTATTTTGTAACCCTGGGGTTACACCTTCCTTTATGACACCAAACATCCAAATCTATTTCCAGTAATCCAGGGCTGAGAAGACCAGCATGTGATGACAAAAGGAGTGCCAACTGTGTTTTAGATTGACTTTTGGTATGAAAAGTGATGAATGAAAGTGAATGGTGATATCCTTTAAATATCAAATTGAATTTTCATTAACAGCTTCCAGTGCTTGTTTTAACACCAGGGGACAGAGTCTACATAAACCAGAGATCTAGAAAAACATTACTTGTAGAGAAAGGCAAAGCAAACTGCATAACTAACCTAAGCAAGAGAAAACTGAGGGTAAAAGGAGGGTATGAACAAGGGTATTACAACACCAAAGGCTCCTGTAAAAAGAAGGAAATATTCTATTTTATGTGTTCACAATGGATCAGAACAGAGAAAAGGAAATAATCTAAAACTATTGAAAGAATCAGACTGCACACTTCAGTAAACAATTTTTTAATACTTAAAGAATGAGAATAGGTAAGAAGAGAAAGGGCTTGGAAGAGCTGTGGCTCCTCTCAGGATAGAAAAAATTTTCAGGAATGGATATAAAGGGACAAGATCCTGATTAATGAAGGAGGGTAACTGATCCTCTTGTTCTGTGGTTTGCACAATGAAATTTCATTCATCAGCTGGATCTTTGGACTAAATGGAAACTCATAGTACCTTTTGTCCAAGGAAAAGGCAGGTGCCAGATACATCCATAGGCCAAACAAAATTCCATTTCTTATTTCTATTTTGTTATGGCACCCATTTCATCCAGAAAATTGTTTCAACCATCACATCGAAGATACAGAAAACATACAAGTTACCTAAGAATGACTAGTACCAGAGTCATCAGCTGCTCTGTGCAATAAATGTGAGTTCATTCATTAGCCCTCAGCAAAATCAGAGCAAAAGCACTGTTACTGGGAAAAATGTGATATCTTCTGAGTCCTCACCTTAACTTTCTTGATGCTTGCTCTTTGATCTTTTCATCTTGATTCTTTACAATTAGTGATTTACGTATGCATGTGTGAGGGTATATGAATTCATAAATATAACTATAAAATGTGTAAAATGTTTGCAACCAAACTTTGCATGCACACAGTCCAGATTAAATGAAAAATGTAACCTTTCAATGCACAACATGTGACAGAATTCCTTCTAATTATAGACTTCTACCTTTGTGTGAAAACGATGAGCCTATTTAATGACAAGAATATTCAATACACTTACCTCCTCCAGGGAATACATCCCTCTCAAATATGCATAACTTGTACCCAAAGTTTTCTTCTAATATCATGGGCAACACCTTCAAAGCAAATTCTCTCTCTTCTTCAGTAGGAGAAACACAGTCTTTCAGGTAAGACACAAATGCATCATATTCTTTTCCATCTGAAAATAAATCAACAATTGTTGCCTTGTTATCAACCACTAGAAATCCAGTATCTGATTCACCATTCTGGTTTCCAAACTTAGTATCTCCATGGTAAAGCATCTAGAAATTCCTGATCTTTCTTCTGAAGACTTTGAAGAGTCTTCAAACACTCTCTTTGAGATTCAAAAAAGAAATTTAAAGTTGATACAAAAGATTCTGATTGCATTTGAAAATACTTGAAAATATTTCCTTTCTACATTAAGGTGCTTTTTAAATAAAATCAGATTAATTTAACCATTTAATGTCACATCTGTGAAAATCAAGATATGAAGGGAAGCAAAAAAGATGTCTGTTAACTGAAAAAAATTAGTTGTTTTTTTTTAATTGCTGTTTAAGTGATGTTGCAGATTTCAACATTAATTGTACACTGTGTAGAACAGTATCAAGTGGAATGGGTACTGGCAAAAGAGAGAACAAACCAGTTAATTATTTTTGTTATGAGAGTATGGCATGTCTGGTCTGGGTTGGGACACTAATTTACAGACAGAAAATCAAAGACCAATCCAGAGGCCAGGTCCACCACACTGCACCACAGAGCAACTATCAGGGCTGATACACCAGCACATATGCTTTTGCTTGTTAAACTGCACTTCTTTGCTTCCCTTTCTGAATACTTTACTGCATGTAGTTCATAAGAGAGAGCACAAAGTAAACACCATGAAACCCACACCTTCAAGAGCTCTAGGAATAGGAAAACCACTGCCTAGTACCCAACAGGCAGCTCCTCCAGGGCAGCACAGTCCAGGTCCTCAGAGACCCTCCCTGAGTGAGTGTAAGTTACTGTGGTAGCTGATATCAACAAGTAGATAACAACACTGGCAGGCTCCAGTTACATCCACCCATTATCCAAAAATTTCCAAGCATTGCAGTTTATTCAAGTTATATTCAAGCTGATTTAGAGACCAAGAAAGACCAAGAAAATCAGACCCATATATATAGCAAGTTTTGTCACCACAATTTTCAGAAAAATTATTCCTTAAATTGAGTCATTTTCATGTTTGCTTGCTGTGAAGGCCACAGAGATGCTGCCTGGTAAGATACTGGGACTGTGCACTCCTGCTCTCCTTAAGAGCATGTAGTGACAAACCTATAAATGTGCAATGGCCTCTACAGCCAAAGAAATATTTTAAGCTTCACCTCACTGAAGGGCATCAGTGAGGTAAAAATGAATTTGTGTCGGTCTGCCTATCTGAAAACTCCAGAGTGTTCATCCTCTTCATGGACAACTGAAAACCTTCATGGACAACTGAAAACCTCTCCAACCCAATCAACTTTTGTGTTTTGCCATGAAGAACATGGCAGAACAGAGCTCATCTGAACAGCATCCAACCACATCCCTTCCAGTGCCTGCTCCAGAGGTAGCTTCTCCACTCTGTTTATCTGCTGTCATTGCCACACATATACAACAAACACATGTTAGCACCTGACCATCAAGTTCTTTTTTATATATTCTTTGTTTTTTCTCACACTAGTCCTGGATTTAAGATAATTTTTTTTTATCTTCCTCAAAGCTGATTTCTTCATAGAACCTGCCAGAAAATATTTTTCATCGATATGCTTATTTCAATGTCAGCATTAGCAAAGTCATACCTCCAGCAGTATCATCTCTCCTGCAAATATTTCTGTAAAATAGAACGAAGTCGACCCTAAACATCACAAACACAAACACCACAGCTATGGCAACAAATGGAAATAGCAGAGCAAGGACCATTGCAGTGGTAAATACGTGCACTGGCAAGTCTTGGATCTTCCCTGGAAGAGAGAAAAAAAGCAAATTACAGCCTTAATAAAGAGTATTATCTAGCAAGTTTACTGTATCAAATACTGATGGCACTTAAAAATCACCTAAAAAAACCCCACAATGTTGATGGGAATCCTTTCCTGCTAATGGTTCAAGCACATATACATGTCACACTAAGAGAGAAACTAGAAAACATCCTTTAATGCAAAAACAGGAGAAACAATCTTGGACACAAATCACATACAGTTCATTTGTGTGTGTGCAGGTTATGTGAGATCAGGACTGACATTGCAGATCCTCATGGATGTACAGCATCTTAAAATGATGGTCACTTTTGTGATGAGTTTCCTTCAGGTTTTTTATTATTTCTTCTTATTATCTACCTTTCACCCCTCTCTCAGTCCCATCCATAAGTCCTTAAAGTCCCATTTAATCTCTGGCCAAGATACTTCTGCATTTTTTTGCTCTAGTCTCTTTCAGGCCTTTCTTCATTATTATTATTATTATTAATCTTTGAGGGTTTTAGTTCCAAAAACAGATTGTTAACACTTAAATCTTTGTGAAGTTTTTACAAAGACATTCTCAAGACATGCTCATTGTAGTCTGTATTTCTTTTGCTTTGCACTCCTCCTCTCCCTGTCTGAGAGCAGGAAGAATCACCCGGGGTTGTTAGGTCCAGCACTAGATGTGTGAGGGCCTTCATAAGCAGACAGTATTTGGAGCAGTGTTTTGAAATGCCCTCAGGATTGAGAAGACTGATTAATAAATTATTTCTAGATTATGCCATACCTTTCTTCAGTTTTACTATTTTTATCTGTGTGGTTTCATCAGCTTGCAACCTGCAGGTGAAATTATGATGCATGTCCTCCTCTCTTACTTTTTTAATCCGTAGGAGCCTTGTGATATAGAACTTGTTTCCCAACCTGCAATAAGGAATGGCATTAGCAACACTATCTGTGCAAAAACCTAAAACCACCTGAGAGGCAGATTTTGAGTAAAAGTTTCTGGAGAAAACACTCAGGGTGTGTTTTTTACTGAATTTGCAGTTCCACAAAGTGTAGGACATTATCACATACTAAATGCAGCATTTTCAGGAAACCTACTGTAGTGTTTTGAGTTCTTCTTCACATATTGAAGGTTCATTCTCAGGGATACCTGTGCATTGTTCTGGAAATGTTTGGTTAATTAACCAGTAGAGGCTGGCATCTTCTTGCATATAATCACCCAAGGAACCTGTGCAATTGAATATCTCTTCTTTACCTAAAAAAAAAGCATAGCATGCGAAGATTTAGTGAGAAGTAGTATTCATGTACACAGCACAGTAAAGCTTTCCAGAAAACATAACCTATAAGCTGAGCTCCCTTCTAAATTTTGTAGCCCCTGCTCAATGTTTTATAGGTGTTACACCTGCACTGGTGGTGGCCTCAGCAATCATGCATTGCAGCAGAGTGACAATCATCCATTGCTTTCTCTGAGATTAATCATCAAAGCCAGGTGGGTTTAAATACACCTGAGAATTTCAGGCTTTAGAAACCTAAAGGGAATTGGACTTGATGATCTTTATGAGTCTCTTCTACTTGAGATATTCCATGATTCTATAAACCAGACTGTGTTCTGCAGTCTGAGAACAGAAGAGGAAAACCTATCACCAGTGCTCCAGGGCCAGGTAAAAGTAAGTAACTGGTAAGGGGAATTGCACACAACTAATTGTAATATGGAAACTATATATGATTACTGAACAAAACCAAAGCACCTGCTGAACATGCACAGAACAAATTCTTATCTCAGTATCGCAACTGGAAATTCCTGAACAGATGAAGAAGTCATTTAATGCATCAGCTACTTGTTCCATTTCAAAACACTAAGTGTAACTGAGAGAAGCCACCCCATAAAGTTCCAATAGGTTCAAGAAATTGCAAAACTAAGAGGACAATTATACACTTGGAATAAATAAGGGCAGAAGACTGCAGCTCTGGAGTGTGAGATTTTTTAATTCTGCCAAGGGAAGCTTGACCTGAAGCTAGCTGCAACTACAGTTTCTAGGTTGCAGCATCATTTCTAGGGAAATTGGTTATTGCAGCATCATTTCTAGCAACCAGAATGCTCTTTAAGCCAGGAAAAATGCATGTTATTCCTTCTTCAGACCATCATGCACAAACACTTTCCACTAAGCAAGGCCTACCCAGCAATTCTCTAAGAGCACACAAAGCTTCTCAAGACTTATCAGATACTTCTAGAACCTTCAAAGCAAGAGCCAGCTGAAAAACTGGCCATCATAGATTCAGACCTTAGAAATCCAAATTACAGTTGCACAGACCTAACCTAGTATCATTGGCCTTGCAACTCTAGCATTTCCACCATACACAACAGTTGTATGGAGAAAAATATCATAGAACACTATCCTAAGCAATGATAGATTTTAAAGATCATGGACACAGCTCATCCTAAATTCCCTTCACTCTCCACCATGCCACCTGTCTCATCACTCAGCAGGAAGTTCAATGACCTTATCAAATGATCCTATCAAGGCAGATAAGGGATGGAAGACAGGTGTTGTTGTTTTATTTCTAGAGTCTCATATTGTTGTTATCAGATTTCTGAAGTCCATACCTCCTCGGTGCATTCTTACAGCTGCAGATCTTCACAGACTCCTCCTGCATGCTGTTCTCTCCCAGGTCAGGGCTCCTCCAAGGCTCTCCCTGACCAGCTAACCCACCCCCTTTTATCCCAGTCATCTTCATTGGTCACAGCTGCAGTCCAATTAAGGACATCACAGCTGCAGCCCATCAAGGGCAACCAGGACCTCCCGGGCCAAAGCCTATACACAGATATTCAAGTACAGATATTCAAGTACAATGCATTTCCTCTACTATAGACAGGTACTTCATAAGCATTTGATGCCAAACCCTGCTGACTTCTAAGGGCTGGGACAAGCACAGTAATGAGGAGGAAATGTGCAGAAAGGGCATTCTGGGAGGTTGGGAGGTATGGGGCATCATAGGATTGGTACTACCATTGGGAAAAGGACTTACCAAGCAGTACTGATAGGAAGGAAGGAAAATTAGGTAAATGAGATACAGGTATGAGCCATAGAGGGAGTAAGACTTGGAGAAAGGAAAGATTAGGTAATGAGAAGAGAAGAGAAGAGAAGAGAAGAGAAGAGAAGAGAAGAGAAGAGAAATTAATTACAGCCTCAATCACAAAATACTGGATCCTGTCCAAGACTGTGTGAAGCCTGCAGATCATTTTATCTAACCTACTTCCAGCTAGAAGCACAAGTAAGGTCTCTTGACAATACAGATATAAATGCACACACTGCCAGGGCTGTCACACGTCACACTCCTCATTTCCCTGAAGAATAACATTCTCAACCACATCAGGTAGCAGCAGGATTACTCATTACTGCTGTTCACTGAGTAAACCATACATCTTTTACACATTCCTTCATGAGGTTTGCTATCTACAAAAGAAAGCCATGGAGAGATGTTTTATCACCACCTTCTCTTGCAGGCTGTAGCAGCAGCCTCAGCTTCAGCCTCTGTGAAAGGGTACATTTAATGTACTTGTGTATCAATCATGGAATACATTAGGCAAAGCATTACCAGATGTGATGTTAGATCCCATACTGGATGATGCACAATTAGTTTGATTCCACTTATCCAGACCATCAACCATAAAGAAATCAGAAAAAAGTATATAGGTAGAGTAGCTACTTCAAAGATATTTGTATTAATTTCATACCTATTTCTGTTTCAATTTCTTCATCACGTCCAACTATCTCCAAAGTGAAAGCCTCTGGTGCATCTAAAATAGAATTATTCTTATTGAAGTAATACCTCACCTGTGTTCTTCCACAGTAAAAGTTACATAATTGCTCCATATGTAAAATTAATCACAAACATTCCATTCAATTCACAGAACAATATCTGGGTTCTGGTGTTACTGAGTAGCTTAAAACCCAGTATGTCTTGTTGAATTTTTTTCACATACATATATATACAGAGTACAATCTGCAATAGTTGGAAAGGCTCTTGTGTACAATTCTTAGTAGTCTGTATGGCTTACTTAGAGCAGCTATTTTGAAAAAAAAATAAAACTGTAGGGAAAACATGCTAAATACATTTTCCAAAACTGGTAATATCTCAACTTCCCCTTTTTTACTTCTCAAATTATTCTGAAGTAGTTCAGATTACCAGACTTTTTCCCCCTGGTATATATTTATCAAACAAGAACTGCAATTTAAAATCTCCTTAGTTAAGTGAACAAAAATTACACTTCAAAATTTCAGAAAGCTTTCTTACCTTCTTCTACTACAAGTTTAATTGTATTTGTGCTGTGGTATATTGTTCCTTCATGACTGATTAAAATTTTACAGGTATATATCCCAGAGTTCTGTACTGTTAAGGCTCTAAAATGTAGCTCTCTCTCTGTTTCATGTTCATAATTCTTACAGTCCTGCATCAATAAAACCAGAAAATACTATTCTGCAGCAAACATGCATTCAAAATATTAAAGAAATTAAGTTTGTTTTTTTTTTTTTTTGAAACAGTGCCGCCATCACCTTTTCACACTCTCAATTACATGTATCTGACCCAAAAGAAGTGCAGGCCCAATTTTTATTCATGGTCACTTAAATGCAACATTTGAACATTTAACCCATTAGAAGTTGAGAATACTGCAGTTGTGGAAAGCTTAACAACCTGTGGCCCTATCCATCAATGGTCCCATCCTCCCAGGCCCCCAAAGACAAGAGAACAGGGCTGTAGCTCATTCTTGCCACGCTACTCCAGATGCCTGTACTACATCAGTCAAAATCCCTTCCTGAAGCTGATTGATCTTGGGGTAAACAGGGCCTGTTACTCCAACCAGGAGACCTGAGAGGAATAAGGAGCACACCCCAAAGAGATGATTTGCCAAAAATGAACAGAAGTGGATCTGTTACACACTGTTCAGAAACTGCAAAATTGAAAAGTTTGCAATTACTTTGCAAGTACATGCCAACTGTAAAATAAAAATCTTGGCATCTCATTTAGCATCAGTACAATATCTGTATCAGCAAAGTAGCAGCTGGCTAAACCAGCTGCTGCCAAAATCAGCAAACAGACATGCACATCACATCTTTTATCATTCCAAACTACTAGTTTAATAACTTCTGAAACAGGTATTTTTTTAAACAAATTGGAAAGCAGACAAAAGCTTTGTTTTGTGTATCTGTCTAAAGTTTTTCCCCCTAATCCCATGAGAAATTAAGGCTTTACAATATTTGTAGATGCTTCTAAAAATTTGTTTGCAATTAATATTTCCTGCAATCAGATGTTTTGTTTCTACAGCCAATGATTTGAGTGACACTGTTTCAGTAATTACCTTATACCATGTTATGCTGTCATTTTCATGGACAGACAAATCGCTGCATTTCAGTGAATGACCAGTTCCAGCACTTTTAATTTCTGTAGTTAAATGATTTTCATTGAAACAGCTGCTTTTATTTCTTTCAAGTACATTCAATGTCCACTTTTGAATTGTGATATTTTGTTTTCCATTGCTAAGAAAAAAAAATATCAAAATCAGTTTTAGGAGCTTTCTAAAATAATGCAGCTTGGTGAGTTACAAAACACAAATTCTCAAATACATCTGTTAGGTAAAAAGTACTTCTACAGTGAGCAAATTACATTTATTCCCCTTATCACTTTCCCACTCCCAAATAAGTGTAATTTCCTTTAACCAAACAGGTTACCTAAACTAAATGCACTATCACAAGACATTTGACAATACAATTATATCTATGGAACATGACAGTATATGCTACATTGACCTGAACAAGGATGCAACAATCTGTGACATCATCCATAGCTACATGACAGCATCAAAGAATTTTGGACCTTGAATCAGCTGAAGAATTTGCAGGTTTAATTTCATATGTGTTGCTAAGATTAAAAGCCATGACAGAAAAATATATTTGTAAAATTAGAAATGAGATAGGTCATTGTTATTTAGATATCTACTAGCTTCTATCCATATATTCCTTGAAAGAATCAGATTATAGCTGTAATTTCACTGTTTGATATATCCAAATACATGACTACCAAGGGAAAGGAACCTGAAGAACTTTTATTTGGCAAAGTTAGAACTTAAGAGAAAGCCATATGCTGCTGTCAGTTAGTGGGTGAGATTCTGTCAGTTAATGGGTGAGATTTTGCAATTAGTGCATAGAGCTCTCATTTGTTTTCTGAACAAGCAGGGCCTGACAAAGGAAAAGCAGCAATCACAGAGAACTTCCCTCCAATGTCAGTCATGTCTTCATAAATATGTTTGAATCTTCCTGCCTCCAAGAAAAGAAAAACCAATTTCTTCCAGAACTGCAACTAGTCAAGAATTGTTTCAATGAGAAAGTCCAAGAGGACAAAGGAGTTGGAATGGAAAAGCATCCCTGGTGAGTACATCAGCTTAAACACCATTCTTGACATGTCTTTTGAGTGTACAAGATTCAGAAGAGCTATCACAACATCATTTTTATTATGAATTTAGACCAAGTCTTGGGTTGTTTCTTTTCTGCTTTTTAAGCTCCTGAAACAAATGTATTTATGTATTCTGCTCACCCTCTTTGCATTGTAGCCCTTTTTCCAGCTACAGAGGTTCTCTACTCACTTGAGATGTTCATTACTCCTAGCTGTAATTGACTCTTTAAACCAAAACATAGTGGTTTTGGTAAATGAGCTAACTATGCTGTCACAAACAGGAAAAACCTTACCAAAGCTTTTCCATCAGAGACGAGCTCATGTGGGTATTCACGATGGGTGGAGGTCTTCTCACCTATTCTTATTTACAAAACACTTTATTTACACATTTAAATCAGAGCTACTAATCACAGTCAGCAGTGGGACCACATCAGAAGTGACCCTATTACAGTGCAGTTTATTGGGCCTATTTTACATATTTTGTTTAGGACACGATCACCTGTGACCCAGAAAGGCCTTTCCCTCCCTGACAGCAAAGGTACCTAAGATAAGTTTAGGTGTGGACATAAACATTAATTCCAATTAATTCCACTGAGTCTGTGTGTTTCTTTAGGCATCACTGCTAATCTGAATACTGTCAGAGAATTAATTACAGACCGAGCCATGAAATGCAAAGGATTTTACTCGCTAGATTCAGCAGATGAAAGAAAAAGGTCCGTAAAGCCACATGTTCTCCCCATCACTGTTACTCCACAGAGGATTTATTCTGTGATCCTATCTGGGAAACCACTCAAAGGGGATCAAGATATTCTACCTGATGAGCCAACATCTGACAAGGAGAATGCCCCTGGAAGGTATTAAAACCATACCAGTGCAAAAAAGATGAATTTTTTCATACATAATTTCTAGTTGTCTGCCATGTAGCATGGTTTTCAACACACACACACACACACACACACACACACACACACACACACACAAAAACCCATTTAGTTGGATTTTTTAAACTGCTAGTGTCTGAATTGCTATATATTTTTATCATTGTTTTGACTTGTTAAGAGTCTCCAGTGATATTCTGTCAGGAACAAAACCATTTCTGGTTTAACAGCTTTTCAATCTCCCCCCTCAACAAACCCACCAAGAAGGAACAACAAAATCCAGCTTGACTCAGAAGATGATACAGGGAAGTGAAAGCCCTCAGAGAATATAAACCAAGCTTACTGGATACATAGCCAATTCTAAGTAATCCCTTAGCTGTTTTACTGCAACCAGCCAGTGTTATCTCATATTGCAATTTTCTGCAGAAGCTATCACTCCACTTTCCAAATTGCAGTATTAACTTTATATGTACGCTCCCATGGCTTTCAGTTGTTCTAAACATATTGAAAAATTGAGCAATATTTGGATTTTAAAATTTATCATGTGTTTATCATGGTCCTCTGCAGTTTTTTGGTTTTTTCAGAGACCTCTAAGTTCTCTCAATTTCAAGGTTACCAAAATAGAGCAACCTGATGACCTGATTTTTTGTACTCTGTTTTTCTCTTTGACAGCCACAGGATACAGGCTATAAAAAAAAAAACATACAAATTACAAATCTTTGCAAAGACCTGTGACACAGTTTTTGCTGCTTACCACACTTACTCTAAGTTCAGTTTTTATTTTCAAGAATGTTGCTGAAGATGGACACATTCAGCCTATATGTGATGTCCATTGATTCCTGAATTTGTATCCTAAGTCTAGTGTACTAACAAACACATGTGAGCATGTCAACACACATATATGCACACTTCAGCTGTCTATGTATGTCTCAGCAGGACACATCTGGTTTAACTGTAAAACTTCTGATTACTCTTTAAGCAAAAAAAAAAAAATGTGGTTAAAACATCATAAAACCATTGTTACATTACTTTCACCTCTTGCTTCTTACATACTGTCAGTTGTAACACATCAGAAAAAAAAAAATCCTACAAAAAAAAATCCTACATTTAATTAGTTTGCAAAATCTGTCAACATGTTGTCTTCTTTTCTTGAAAATCTGCAGTATATGTAATTGTCACATTTTTCCCTGAAACTGCCTAAAGTTATAAAATTATTTCCCATGTAGCTTACAAACACCTAACTCTAAATTAAATAGTTTAAAATTAACAATATAAATAAAAATATACTTAGCATATCTTCTTTCAAAAGTAAAACTTTTAACCTACTATAAATACTCTGAAATTAAAGTAATTCCACTCAGGCATTTTTATTAAATCTTAAACAAGTACAGTAGCCCACAACAGCCCATAATTTTTCCTTACAGAAACTTCTAAAAGTCCTCTGTCTCTGCAGTAAACAGTTTTTGCAATAACCTTCTGTATTTACTGAAATACAACTCATTTAATATGCCTGCCAATACTGAGAACCACCATATGAACGAAACCCAAGATCCCATTAAAATCCCATGAAAAAATCCCCTAATGCCTATTGTTCCAGCAGTGAGACCTGTGAAGAGTTTCCACAGGATTGCCAGATTCTGGCATCATTCTGATCCTAACAGAAAATATGGGCCTAACAAAGAAATCTAAAAATTAAAAAAAATTTAAAAATTAAAAAAAAAAAGAAGAAAAGATGTTTCAGAATAAGAAATTTTTTCCCCAAAAATACTTTCTTTCAAAACTGACTTTTAAAATGCAGCATGTAACAGTTCTAGAAGACAAGACAAAAAAGGAGAAAATCAAAACTCTCAATTCCAAATGAATGCTTTGATGTAAACAAAACTTTTTTCTGAGTTTCTCTCTTAAGCAAATGAGTAAATCAAGAAATTTCATAAAAGATTCTGACATTTTTGTTTTCCAACAAGTCCTCATTTTAAAAAACTTTATTTTGATAGTTTTACTTCAGTTTGTGTCATCTCCTTCTGTACGTGAGGCTGCTTCCTTTGGTTTTGAGGTATACACTTTTTCATAGAAATTTTGTAGAAATCTCGTGACTTACTGTGGATTTACTGTCATTACCCCACGTCCTTAAAGTAATCAGAAAACCACAATGATCATGAATTAAAGCTGAGGTTATCACAGCTCTCTTCTCTTTTGCCCTTTATGAGTATTTAGGACTCATTATGGCAGTCTCCTTCAATAGCCTGGCAATTCAGGTATGACCTCCACCTACCTTTCCCCTTGCCAAAATTAGTCAGTCTGCATTTTGTGACACTAATTAGGTGGCATTGGAGTGAGTTTTTAGATTTAATAGCTTTTTTGTGAAGTGACCATACAGAAAACTGATCAACACAACAAAACAGCACAACAAACTAGACAGACTACCATATTCATCATCCCTAAAGAAAATCCTCTTGAATTTATCATAGATGAATAGAATTTTTCGTAGTATTTACCCTACAATTAAAAATATTTTGCATTTCATATACCATGAGTCAGTACTTTTTAAAATAATACCAGTAAGGAGATAACAGTAATGATACATGGAAGAATTTTTTAAAAACCAACATTTTCAGCTTCCAAATTGACTTGGAAGTTACAATTGAAGTCTGTCTTAGAACTGTAAACTATCAAACTTGAGATATTTCTGGAATAAAGTGGAGAGCATTTTTTCAGTATCCACAGTCCCATCCCCTTTATAAACCTGCCTAGAACCTTAAAAATATTACTTGGAGAACAGCACAAATCATTACATGCAAGGTGATCTTCTTCAAATTAATCATTACTTCAAATGTAAATGCTGAATTATGGGTTAGTCATAAGAACTCAGTGCTGCAAACTTTTGATTTAATCCCTTTCAAGGTGTTCCAATGAAAATTTCCACCAAATAATGGAGGCCCATCCTCATTTCTCCTTTTAACCCATGGTGTTCTATAGCAGTAAGAAATCAAATCCAATTATTTCATTTGTTCTTTGAATGGCTCCATGCAGGCAAAGGTTTGCATAGAAAGCAGAATTCAGCTATGCTATGTTTAATCTTTACTATACAGTTAGATGATTTGGCAAGCCTCATAGCATGAGATCCACTCAACACAGCAAGCAAGAACAAGTCTGGGGAAGAAGACAAGCAAATGTCTCCTTTTTCTTGGCAGTGGACAGAAGGGTTGCCTGACACTCATTTTTCTTTGGTAATTAATCACAAGCCAGCAAAAATGTTACCTGCCTTATCAAAAGGTTTACAGAACACTTAAAAGGCTGAAACTCCTTATAGATATTTGTAAATATTTCAGGTCTACTTTGATAGTTATTGTGAAATGAAGTGGGAAATGACACTGCAGTTAAAGCAGTTCCCTAAGCCCCTTTTATATGAATGCCACTAGCTATAAAAAACAAGACAAAGAAATTATCTTCATCATAGATGTGCACAGGCAAGACATTTACCCACTGTGTTGTGTACCCACCTGTGAATGACAGAATAATTCCCAGAGTCACTGAGTTCAGCTGGCCAAAACTCCAGAAAATTCATTTGTGAAACAATTCTGCGTGTTTGCTTTATCACTTGCTGCTTGCCAGCACTTTCTTTATACCAGTTTATTGTATATGATTCTTCCTGACAATGTTCTTGCCTTGACTCAAGATAACAAAGGAAAAAGTATTCTCCTTCCAGAATATCAATGGAGGCACGAAGGGGACACAGTTTCTCTTCAGAGAAAAGGGAAAAAATATATTAGGAAGCCATTATTTTATTATTTCAGAAAATTGCATTAGCCTGACTTTAAAGTGATTTTCTTGCTGATGGCATTTTATGAAAAGACTTCTTTCAGCAAAATGGTTAGGCAGCATTTATTTATTTATTCCTGCAATATTTGCTAAAAAACAGCCTTTTTCAAGGTTTTATTTTATCTTACCAAAGCAACACCAGAAGGAGAAAAGGACTGAAAATAGGACATTTCCCTATCTCTATGATTATTTCACATGAGTTCAACAGTGTCAGAATTACATTGGCTCAAAAGGCAGAATCTGGCCCCACTGTACATTAAAGCAGCTGCCACAAATGGAAGAGGAGAGGAGAAATTCTTCACATATGGTTTGACTTGACAAACATGTTTGAGATAAAAGCACAGATCCTATAAATTAACATTTGCATTTCCTTATCTTCTTAATTAAAACTGAATAATTATGTAGATATATTTCTGAAAAACTTCAAATATCTTTGGAAAACTGCCTTGGAATGAGATTATGTGTGTAAAATTTAGTCTTCAAGTCTGCCTTTCCAAACAAATTTCCCAAATTTACTTTTGCATACAAAAGTTATTAAAAGTACGGAAAAGGAACGATGATCAAGGATTAAGAGTCAAAAATAAAATCAGACTTCAGACTCTCTTTCTCCTGAGGTTCTCAGAGATTAGCAACTATTGTGACCACACTTCTGAATGGCACAAAAAGAAGCAGACTCTTTCTCTTGTTTGCCATATCTCTTCATACAGTTATGGCCACATACAACATCATCAGGTTTCTCCAGGTAGCATCCTTGTTTTTTCATTTCATAATTTTGGTGTTTAGGACCAAATTTCCCAAGTCTGGAGCTGGGCTGTAATTGCCAAACCTTGGCAATTACAAGGTTTGGCTGCAAAAACAAAACTTGTCCTACTCCAAGCAACTGTCAAGAAGCTGGCACATATTTTGAATGTTCTATTATTGAATTGGAGACTTTTACTTACCAGGGGCAGATTCCATGATCAACGTTACTAAAAAAATCATCAGAATCATTTTCTTGAGTTGCTTCTCATTTCTTCTCCAAAAAAAAAAAAAAAGAAACTGAATTGCTCTTGCTTGTTCTGAAAGCCTATTAAAAAAAACCAACAAGATTCACAGTTCACCACAAGTCCAGTGAAACAGATTTCTTTGAGCATGTGAGCAGTGTAACTATTGCCTGCTGCTGAAGAGGGCTTTCCAAATGGGAAGATACATATTTTTATCATAACAGCTATTTTCATACATCAGGTCATGTGTCTAGATTTTTCTTTGCAATTTCATTTCAAATTCAGAAAGCACTGCGGGATTTCCTTGTGCCATTTTCTTATTTCATGGATGCATTTTGCAGTATTACAAGAGCACTCAAATCCTGAGCCAGCAGATATCTACCACAGGACAGGACAGTGCTTTTTTTTCCCACAAAGAGAATAAACTTTGCAAGACTGGACCTTGTAGAAACAGCCACTGGAAACTTCCCTTGCCTTCAATGAGAACTGCACAATGGTGTAGATTGAATATGTTGATGGCTAACTTTGAGCCTGTTGGAAAGCAATGGGACGTGTAATTTCTTTCACAACTTGTTCTGTGGGGCAATAAGCTCCAGCTGAGAGTGCTAACATTTCCACTGAGGGGGAGGACAAGAAGCAGCCTATATTCACTTGCTTCATTTGTAGTCAACTGATTTCAATGGCAAGTGAAAAACACCACTAAGACTGGCTTACAGCATATTCTGAGGTTCCTCAGAACAGCAGGTACCAAAGACAGAGCTGCTTCTGAGACTCAGCCTCTGTTTTGCTTACAAAGCAGGTGAGATACACAATCAGCTCAGTTCAACCCCTGAATCCAAAACAGATAACCTTGCTTAGTGTGACACAAACATGGGTGGATAGATGAGACAAAAACACATGAAATGTATTTCAGAGATCTGGGAAATCTGCTAAAAACTCTCATCAGCAATCCATTTCTTTTTTATTGGGTAAACCTGTTGCAATTTGAGAAAACACAAACTTTGAGAGACTGCCCTAAGATTTGAAGTCAGAAAGTTCCTGTGACCTGAAGAGTCTGGAGGCAGGAGGCTACTGCATTTCCAGCAGTATTGCAGGACACCAAACTGGGTAGCTGCCCTCCCTCCCCTGCGTTTCTTTGTTCTTTACAAGTGTGCCATCATCCCTTAAAGCACTGCAAGGAGATGAAGGAAGTATGTCACATCCCTTTTTTATACAGCCTGGTAGGCAGATCCAGATTTAGAAAGCTAAAAGAATCTGGATGGTGAATACTGCAACACACAATTTCAGTTCCTTATTACACATGGAGATTCAAACTCCTACACTTCATAAGGAAAGAAGGTCCTCTCTCTTTAAATTCTTGAATTTTGTTTTCCTTTTCTATCCTATCACATTCAGAAGAAATACAGCTGTTAGTGACTACAAGACTATGATCCACTATATAAAGATAGAATCATTTAATGCCAGATCTTTAATTCTAAATCCACTTCTTTTTTGGTATATCACATCAGCACACAGTAGAAGGTTGGTTGAATGCACACAACACAATCAAAGTGACTTAGTAATGACCATGTTTGAGATTCATGACTACTAAAAATCAAGACACAAGACCTCAGTCTTACTCTCTCATTGCTGTTGAATCTGATCAATTTGTCTGAAATTGTTCTACTGTAGGCTAAAAAATTTGAGCCATACAGTTTGAATACTCTTCACTGAAAAGTTAGGAGGGGGCAAAAAAGGTAAAAAAAAGAAAAGTGCTTTTAGTGAAAGTCAGCTAATCCAGAGAGAATCTTTGAGAAATAGAGTAAGATTTTTAATTTTCAGAAAAAAAATGAGACATTTTAAAATAAAAGCAAAGATTCTCTACCTAATAAAGGAGTACAGAAATACTAATGGGCAAAATTCTAAGGTAATAGATGGAAATGACAGTTTCAATGAAAATTGATTAAATTACAAGTTGTCTATAAGGCTCAAAGTGACAACATCTTTAGGCATTTTATTTATGTTTTATACATGTTTAAAACCACTGATGGAGTTTTAATAATAAAATATGGTTCTTTGAAATGCTTGTGCCACTGTGAAACCACAAAAAAATTTCAAACAAACCAAAAGTTTAAATTCTGTAAAGTGGATTACCAATGTCTCATGAATTAGAAAATCATGCACCATTAAAATTATTCCCCACTTTTCAAGAATCACCAGAAAATTTTTGAATGAAATTAGGCCAATACACAGAAGTGATTGATCCTCAGTTTTGGACAAATAACTAATTTTGATCAACACTTTTGGAAAACTCAATTTGGTCCTGAAGGGTTGTGACTTTCTTTTAAAAAAAAACCTCAACAGGTTCTTCTAAACATGTGACTGTTCTAAACATCATCTTGGGGGTTGAGGAAGGAAAGCACTAGTCTTTCCTCTTTAAGAACAGCTATGGAATTTAAGTATTTTTTAAGTATTACCAGACAGTGCCATAATTTACGCAGCATTGATGAAGAAAACAAAAATATTTAGCAAACAGTTGTCTTAACCATACTAGATCCAAGCAGCATTCTGCCAGGATTGCAGTTTACTGGTAAAAATTAAAATCTGTCTTAATTTCAAAGAACATAAGCAAAGCTGTTTACTTACTATGCAAGTCTTGACAGGTGGAAAGTGGATGGAGAGGGAGTCTTCCAAACTCCAGAGAGCTGCAATTTGAACTTACAGCTCTTCTGAATCTCATTCATCACTGAAACAGAGTTGTCTCTCTCAGCAAGTGATTCAATACATAGATATTTCAGTTTGAAAAACCTTCTGAAAAAGGAAAAGAGAACTGTTGATTGCAGGAAGGAAAATGGAAAAGGGAGATGGGAGAAATTCATTTCTGCTAGCATTAATGAGTAGTTTAATAGCAAGTCCTTAATATTAATATTTTTTTAATAGGGCATTTGAGAGCTGATACACAAATGTTTTAGGCATAATCTTCTGCTCCTACCACTTACAACAGCGCTGAAGGAGCCCATCCTCTTCCAAAGCCACCCAGGTGTGAGGAAAAGGGCTGCGGACAGCGCAGAGATGGCAACAGGGGCTGTGGGTTGAAATAAGCCTTTATCAGGAGCTGAACTGTTTATGACAGCTGGGTAATAAGGAAAAAATACAGCGTGGGCCCTGGACAAAGGTGTCCGAGACAGGTGACTCTGGGGAGCACTGGGCAGTGCCATGGGCAGGGAAACACGGCTGGGTGGGAGAGGGAGAGGTTGGGGATGGGCAGGGCTGGGGACGGACAGGGATGGGGACGGGCAGGGATGGGGACGGGCAGGGCTGGGGACAGGCAGAGCTGGGGACGGGCAGGGATGGGGACGGGCAGGGCTGGGGACGGGCAGGGTTGGAGCGGGCAGGGATGGGAATGGGCAGGGCTGGGGACGGGCAGAGCTGGGGACGGGCAGAGCTGGGGACGGGCAGAGCTGGGGACGGGCAGGGCTGGGAACGGGCAGGGATGGGAATGGGCAGGGATGGGAATGGGCAGAGCTGGGGACCGGCAGAGCTGGGGACGGGCAGAGCTGGGGACGGGCAGAGCTGGGGACGGGCAGAGCTGGGGACGGGCAGGGATGGGGACGGGCAGGGATGGGAATGGGCAGAGCTGGGGACCGGCAGAGCTGGGGACGGGCAGAGCTGGGGACGGGCAGGGATGGGGACGGGCAGGGATGGGAATGGGCAGGGCTGGGGACGGGCAGGGCTGGGGACCGGCAGAGCTGGGGACGGGCAGGGCTGGGGACAGGCAGAGCTGGGGGCGGGCAGGGATGGGGACGGGCAGGGCTGGGGACGGGCAGAGCTGGGGACGGGCAGAGCTGGGGACGGGCAGGGATGGGAATGGGCAGGGATGGGAATGGGCAGAGCTGGGGACGGGCAGGGCTGGGGACGGGCAGAGCTGGGGACGGGCAGGGCTGGGGACGGGCAGGGTGCCCCGGAGGGCTCTCCGGCCAGCGAGAGCGGCTGCCCGCACACCCGCCGGGATGGATGCCGTGAGCGGGGCGGGCGCTCGGCTCCTCCGAGCGAGGGGGGATGAGGTGTCCGCGCCCAGCCTCGGCCTCCCCCGGCCCGCTGCCCTACCTGGCTGCAGCGTGGCCGGGCGGAGCGGAGCGGAGCGGTGCCAGCCGCGCCCCGCACGCCCCGAGGTGCGCCCCGCCGGCACAGCGAGTGATGCTCGGCTTTTTTAGGAGGCGGAGAGGGGTGGGGTGTGTGCGCCTCTTCCCTCTCACAGCCTTTCAGGGGAAGAAAAGGCTTAAGGAGGTGATGCCTTCCGCTGTCTTGGGCCGAAACGCCTCTTCCTCCGCTTTTCCGCTGAATGCGCATTGTAGGAGCGTCCTGGAGGCAGGACGGAGTGCTAGGAACGAGTATATTGGGCTGAGCATACCAAGTTTTGCCTCTGCTACAGCTTCCTCCCCATCCCGCTGCCTGGTTTGAGAATGAGGCAGTGCAAAGAGCTAACACTGAAAGGCCGATATTCTGCAAAGACGTCAAAAGACACACACACACACACACACACACACACACACACAAAAAAAAAAAAAAAAAAAAAAAAAAAAGTTCTTGTGTAGTTCTTCTTAAGTTCTTCAGTTCTCTTAAGTTTTTATGACAACATCCCCTTCAAGGGGATAATAATGGAAACTTAACTTTCAGGACATTAAAAAGTTTGTAGCTCCATTGCTGCACTGTGATTGTATGTATTAACGTCTAACGTCTAAATAAGCCATCATGCCATTAGTTGAGTTTGCTTGTTAGCCAAATGTTGTTATATTGGAACTGTGGTTCAGTCAGGGGTTTCTGACAGACATATTTCTTGTTTGAGTCCTGTTCCTAAGTAAATGCATGCTTGCCGTTGTTAATTCCATGAATGCTTTTTCTCCTAAGTACTGCACAATGATTCACTGTACTTCTAAATAAAGTTAGTTTGATAACATCAGGAAAAAAGTCATTCCCTCAGGAATCCTTTTATTTGCATATCACCCTTTTCATCTTCAGACATTTGTTTGGTGACAGCTACATTTTGGGGTTTTTACCCAGGACAACTGCTAATGCAAAAGTTCCCAACTTCAACTGGAGGGGACTATTTGGAGGTAAAACAAGCAGGCTACACTTAAAAGGAGGGAGGGATTACACAGGGCTGGCTTTCTTGCCTATTTTTCATTGCAGAGGTGAAGAGAAGAAACCCTGGAGTGTTTTACTGTCTAACCTTGTTTGTTTTCCTCATCACAGAATGAAGCATATGTCTATAACAATTAGACCTTTGCATAATGTAAATCAGCACAACTCCAGGAAAGTAAGCTAAGGATCTAACTAAATATAACTGATTTCAAAATGTGTAGAAGATACTTTGCAGTGCTTTTGGGTTTATGACTTAGTACCTGATTTCAAAACCTAAAAGAAAGCAGATATCATAAAGATGATAATGATTTTATATGACAGCCTGGAAACTTTTTAGCAGCCAGCAAAAAAATGGTAAAGTAAAATGTCATCAGCTTTTTACTTTCACAGATTGTCTTCATAGTTACAGTTTGGAAACTTCTTTTTTTGACTCAGTCTTTTACAGCAATATTTTCCATGAGCTTCTCTCACATTTATTTGCTTTCATATTCTTTTAAAATACTCTCAAGTTTCAAGATTTAATCTGCATTGCAGAAAATGCTGTGTTCAATTGGTCCTTTCAACTAATGTCATAGTCATACATGAACATAAGTGAAAGGAGAGTAAACTTTACACTTCTTAGTTCTCTGACTAATACAATTTTAATGGAGAAGTCATAGTGTGATAATAGATATGTAACTTGACTAAAAATAGCTACATCTTAGATGTTAATTTTGAAAATGTCATGATGAACACAAAAGTTTGCACTAAGATTGGAAAACAGATTTTTGAATGAAGCTCTGATGACCTGACCAGTTGAGAATCAGTTAGAGAAGACCAGTTATTTCACAGTTTTTCACATGTTCCTTTCCATCCAACATAAGCTATATAGAGGTGCTAACTGAAAAAACTGAAATTATTTCCATCATAAATTGCAACATATCCAACTCTTGTAACCACAGTTTAAACTTGTTTGCTCTTAGGTGGCAATAGTCCTTTCTAAACTTCATCTATTATCTCTATATACAAGTTATATTGATTCTTAGCATACGTTAAGTCATGTTCAATAGTTTTAGCATTATCTTCCCCTGATGTCAAAAAAGCAGGTTATGAACTGATAATGTGTCTGTTAGAGCATCATATGTTTCTCAGAAATTTTAAAATACAGATGTTGGACACTTTCAAATGTTCCTCCACATCACAGCATCACAGGATAATTCAGGTTTGAAGGGACCTCTGGGAGTCCTCAGGTCCAGCCCCTCTTCAGGGTGCACACAAACAAGACCTGAACACTTACAAGGATGGGGATTCCACAGCTTCTCTGGGCACATGTTCCAGCTTTGGAACATGCATACGGTGGAATTTTTTTTCTAATATGTAATATAAATTTCCTAAGTTCTAATTAGTCACAGTTACTTTTTTTTGTCCCATTTCTGGGCTCATTTGAGAAGACTCTGGTTCCATCCATTCTCTCTCTGCCTTTTCATTAGATTATTGTAGGTAGAAACAGGGACACTTGTCCTCTTCCTGTATGATCTGTGCTCTTGGTGATCTTCCCCTGGACTTCAATATGTCAGTACCTACTCACTTGTGCTGAGGAGCCCAAGCCTTGACATAGTGCCCTAAAGATGATCTCACAAATGCTGCATTCAGGGGAATAATCACTTTCCACAACTACATTTTCATTAGTAAGGTGCAGACTGCTGTTGGTCACCTTGGTCACAAGGTCACACTGCTGAATTGTGTTCACTTTAATGTCAACCAGCACATCCAGTCTATTTCTGCAAAGCTAATTTGCATTAGGTTGACTTCCAGGCTGCGTTGCTGAATGGGTTTGTTCCATCTCAGCACTTTGCAGATGCCTTGGGTTGAACTTTGTGTGTTTCCCATCAGTCCATTTCTTCAGCCTGTTGCTGTCTAAAAGAGCAGCCCTGTGCTCCAGTGGGTCAGCTATCCCTCCCCAGTTTGATTTTCTGTCTCAAAATTCATTGGTTGTGCATTCTGTCCCATCGTCAAGGTAATCAATAAGGATGCTGAACATTCCTGGTGCTGATATCTCTCTCTGAGGGACACCTCTAGTGATTAGCTGTGAGCTGGTTTGCTGGTCACAACCTGTTAGTCCCAGGTCCCACAGGTCCCACTGTTTTTCTGATCACTTTTGTGGATCTGTCTGTCTAGCAGAGATTGTGTCAAGGACCTTGCTCACTACAAGATATACAGTATCCAGTGTCTTCCCAAGGTCTGAAACACATCTGGATATGCATGATTTGTGTCTAAAACAACAGCTGTAGTTTTTCAACCCTTTAAAGAGTAAGGAACATACAGTTGTACATTCAATTTAATATACTATCAATTTTACACATCATCTTCCAAACAGGTTTTGTCCAATGGTTTATCAATATTGCATAACAAATAATGACTTGCTAAGAAAACTCTTGAAAACTTCTAAAACCTTCCTTTAAGTGGTAAGTCTCGGGCTTCACAACCATGTGAGCTGCAGGAACATCAAATTTCAACCCTATTGGATTTCCAGCTGGTCAGAATCTCTGGGTGCCTGTTCACCCACGAGAGGGCAGGATGACTCTGCTCTATTAAGAAGTGAAAGTAAATCTGCTCTCCAGAGTCCCTTGAGGTACCAAAACCACAGAAGTGCAGGGTAGAAACCAAAGAACATTAAAACTCTTTGTGGACAATATAATTCAGCAACTAAATTGCCTTGGTGCTGTTTAATCTAAGCTTATGGCATCCAAACTGAATCTTCTATAAGCTTTCTATGTTTATTCCTATGTTATTATTTCTATGTTTATTTATTCCTATGTTGAAAGAATACTTCTTCTTTTTTTTTTTTTTTTTTTTCAGGGGGGAGGGGGTAGAGGGGACAGGGCAGACTGTCATTCTGTTATTCCATGAAGGCAGACTTCTTAGTGTACAAAAAGCCAATTTTAATCAAAAAACAGTTTTTGAAAACCTAGGTTGTTTTTAAGTTGCATATCATAGAATGATTGAGGATGGAAGACACCTCTGGAAGTTATCTAGTCAACCCCCATGCTTAAGATTGTCCAAAATTAAGTTCTGGAGATTTTTTAGTATCTCCAAGGTTGGAGACTCACAACTTCCCTTGGTAACTTGTACCAGTGCTGGGTCACTCTCACCATAAAAAAAAAACAAAAAAAACAAACTTTACAAACCTTTCTGATGTTCGGAGGGAACCTCCTGTTTTTAGGTTTTCACCCATTGCCTCTGGTCCTGTCACTGGGCATCACTGAGATGGGCCTGACTCCCTCTTCTTTGTACCTTCCCTTCAGGTGAGGGACCTCACCAGGCTGAAGAGTCCCAGCTCTCTCTTCATAGGAAAGATGCTCCAATCCTTTCACCAACCCCATGGCCCTTTGCTGTGCTCACTCCACAATGTCCCTGTCTCTCTCCTGCTGAGGAGCCCAGAACGAAACGCAGGATTCCTGATGTGCCCTCAGTCGTGCTGATATTTTAATGATGCTCTAAAAGTATTCCACAGTTCTTTTTGTGCTTTTTTCTAACATTACAAATATGATAACATCTGCAGAATATACCCATTTTAATGCATATTAAATGGGTATATTTCTTAACTCATATTTCTTTACTAAACACTAAGGAATAACAAAAAAAACCTGTGACAACTGCAGTATTTTTTAGTCATAATTATGGTCACATACTCATGCCCTGGTACTGTGAATGTTCTTTGCCACACTCTGAATTTGCTCCTTTTCTTCACTGCTGGCAAACCACTATAAGAATTATTTTTCTCTTTTTTATTTTTTTTCTGTGCTGACCGTGAAACTTGAAAAAATGTAGCATCACCACAAGAGCCATGTAGTGAGTTTGTTTTTCACCACCATAACTACCTGCCCGGCTAACAGAAGTCAATGACACGTCAGTATATTTCAGAGTAATTTGGTTCATTTCTCATCCTCTGCAATTCCTCATTGTACTTGCTCCTCATCTCTTTCCAGCTTCAAAAGTCATCCTAGACTTTTCACTTCAAAGATGTCTGCTTATCATCCTTTCTTGTTCATTACAAGCCCAGGACTCAAAGTGTATTAAAAACTTATCCCATGATAATCTTGGAAGTGAATATTCTGTCTTGCTAAGTCACTTATGTGTAAACATCTTCATAGTTTGTAGCAACAGGCTTTCCTGTTTTTACATAGCATACCTTAGTGTTGGTATGCTCTCTGTGGGAAGAAATGGTACTGTAGGAACAAACCAAGTCTCACACTGGCATGAATCCATCTTGTGGGGCCTCCACAGAGACAGTAAGGTTTATCCAGAGGTATCTTTAGGAACAGGACCCAGCACTGCACACAATCTAATGAGGTAATTACAAAATGCAACATTTGAGGCTTTATAGTTGTGATGAAGTGAGCAATGAGTGAATGAACACTTGAAAATACAACTCATTAGTGAAAAACTGTCTAGTGTGCCCTGGATATTTTAACTGAATGCTGAAAAATATCTATACACATATTTTATGCACATTTTTTCTACTCCAAATAGCTATCTCTAAGTCTGAAGATCCCTATTCAATAAAAACTTACAGTAAAAGGAAAGAATTTGCCTGTTTTTAATCCTGGACTTGGGAGCAATGAGTGTTTTGCATCTAATTTTCACATTTTAAATCTTTTCTGTAGCAAGTTTAAAGCTGAAAACTAAGCCTTCTCTGACAGTAAGAATTTCCTGAGCTTAAAAATGAAAAAAGATTAAAATTTGCAGGGATATCTGTACTAGGATACATCTTGTTCCTGTTCCCCTGAACTAGGAGATTTGGCTCTGACCTTTGCATTTAAGGTTATTTCCTATCAGAAATAAGAAAGTATAACTACACATGAGTATAACTACACTACATCTGATTTCCTATCAGAAATATAAGAATGTATAACTACACATGAGGCCAAAGCATGGAAAAAAGTGTGTAATTCTTGTTATAAAAAAGCAGTTATTTTTTTTCAGTAGCTTAAAGGAATGCTCTCAGTGTATCAAAAGAACATCCTAAATTTTAACATGTTATTTCTATCTGGAGATAATAATTATAATAACAGCATGATAATTGTACCAGAAAGACTTAAATTTCCCATTTGTGTGAGATTCATTTTAATAGAAATATAAAATATTTTAAAGTGCATATAAAATATGCACTTATATGTATCAGTGCATTCATTTCCCTTACCAATGCATGTAATATATTTATATATAGATATGTGTATATATCAGTGCATTTCTTTCCCTTAACACTGTATTCACATCAGTCTCAAAAAACCCTTTAGTGAGGCATCCATACTAAGGAAAAATAAAATTTCATCTTGTGAGTATCACTATTGAATCAAAAACGAGTAAGTGTCAGAAAATAAAAGTTAACAAAAGCATAACATCATACTTTCTAATTGCAAAATACACATTATACTTTGTGATCAAATAATACAGAAGGCATTTATCAACTGCATTAGAAAGATGAAGTAAACCTGCAAGGCATTCAGTTACTCACAATCATAACTTTCTGTTATATATACAACTATATCTAGAAAGAGTATAGGTACATTTGGTTTTCTGTGATATGCAAAATTCTCCACAAAATCTAGAATTATTTATTTTGACCTCTCATGCCTGTAAAATATCCCCTCAGTTTCCTAGACCTCTTCCATCAATTACCCCATTGTTACTCAGTAGAAGGACGGAAAAAAAGTTCAAAAAACACAGCCAGACTTGCAGACTGTACAGTCATGCACCTTTTGAAAGGAAAAACAGCTGTGGGCTTGTAGTCCATCCTGATGGTCCAGCACTGCTCTCCAAGACTGTTCACCTGGTGTCAGCCAAGTGTGAGGGCCTGCGTGCCAGTGGCATATGGTACCTCACCTGTTTCCAGAACTTAGAATTGGGTGACTGTGGGTGCACCGTGTGCTCCTCTTTCCATTTGATGGTGCCTTGCTGCTTAATAATAAACCTGAGAGATTCCTGAAGCTTCCCATAAGTCCCAATTGTCTCCATTTCCAGAAGGATCACCTTGGTGTCATTTTGAATGAGGGCATTGTATAGAGCAATGTGTTGATCATAAGCATCTTCTTTAGAATTAACCAGCTGGTGTGTCAGCAGCATGATCAGCCTCCTGCTCTTCTGCATCCTCGTCTCAATTGCACTGGCTGCATCTAGCAATGTACAAGAAAATGATGAGACACCAATATTCCTTTTTTAATTCCTTTGAGATTGGAAACTCCATTTTCATTGCTTTGTAACCAGAAATAATTTCTATCTCACTTCAGTCTGACACAGTTTCTATTTATTAGAGAAAGACTTTATTCCCTAAACCACTCGAAAAGACAAAAAAAACAACAACCAAACAAAGGCAATTGCGCAGGGGGAGAGAAAAGCAAGAAGCCCAAACCAAAAAGTTTTCATTTCAAATGGGGTTTTTAATTGAAACATTAATATAGTCACTGCTTTTAAGTATTGTTAGGAATTTCTATTCCAGTGACCTAGGAGCAAATTCAGTAGATCTGACTGTAACAAAATAGTGTTTGATCAGCAGTCTTCATGTAAGGAATTGTGTTGTACCAAGTTTAATGCCTTAGAGATGATCTTGCAATCCTTGAAAACTGGTCATCAGGGGACTTTTGCGTGACTTTTGTCTAAGAGGCTTATTTCCAGGTGTGGTTAGCCTAAATTACAGTGAATTTTCCTGAGTTATTGTGTGCTAATTTATACACTAATCTGTGCATTTTGTTGGCATTCACCCTCCAGGGGTAAACCAGACTTTCAGGGCATGTGTGTCAGCACAACAGAAGGTATTTGAATTTCCCACTGCCATGTTAGGGAGAGCTGATCAGTGCTACTGTCACTGTGATGCTGGGCCAACAGAGAAGGAGTGGGAGCCCACCTGAGGAAATTCAACGCACCAATTATTTAACAAACCATCTTTGCAGATGCATCAGCCAGCTCCATATATACCTTCTTCTCCTTTACTGGGGGCTGCCAGACCACTGCAACTGCTGTAAGTTTTTGCTTTTGACAGTTTTGTGAGCTGCTGTAGCTCCTTGTGCTGGATCTGGGAATGGTCTGGCTCAACAACTTTTGCAGCTGTTCTTTACCTTCATTTCTCCCAAGGCCAGGCAGCCCTTTCACAACTTTCCAGAAGAGGAGGACATCAAAGATTTCAGCCTTAGCTCAGGGCAGATGAATGACACCTAGCCCAGTGCAGATGATTTCAGAAATGTGAAACAGAAAATGCACCAGCTTAGGCTTCATGCCTGCTCACTGACAGAGAAAGGAGATCCAGTCTACAGAAGAACCAGGGCACAAGATAAACAGAGAAGTCAGCTCTGGTAGAAGAAGCTAGCACCTAGGTCGCAGCAATCATATATTGTGTAGGGTGTCTATATGGAAATTAGCACAGATTAATTAACATTATTTCATCCTGAAAGACAAGAAAGCAGAAATAAAGCATACGAATTCTCTCCTGAACTAATACTGGGAATTGTGTGAAGGGAAAATAGAACATGTCAGTGAAAAGAAGCTGAACTACTTGTGATTCTAACACCCTCATAAAAGGTTGAAAACTCCTGAGTGATAACAGCAAAGGTGTTTCCTTAGCTGAGTTTGTGGGTTTGGCTGAGCTTATGGGTTTCTCCTGTTCCCTGTCTTGTAGTCAGCCAAGCCAGCTCATGCAAGGTTTGGTTGTGGCTTTGCCCGGATAATGCCTGCACAGAGTTAGATTTTCCAAGGAGCAAGAGTATTTTTAAAAGAGTCACACTCAGGGTCATGGTTCCTGTGCATTCCAAGATGATAAGAACTTAAAAGCACAGAGTGCCCTTGTGACACCTGGCCTGAAAGAGCAGACAGATGGCTGCTGAGGAGATGAGCTTCAAGGTCAGGAATGTAGAGTGACCTCCTACACACCTAAAAGGGACTTGAATCACAATTTGCTCAAGCTTGACAAGTACTTCAGTGCATTACCAATCTGAAACTTACCTTCTCCAGGACATATATCTCTCCCATAAATACACAATGTATATCCGCATTTTTTTTCCAGAATATCTGGCATGATTTGGTAAACAAAATATTCCACAAAATTAGCTTCACTGGTGTGGTTTTTGGGGTAGATAACATATGCATCATATATCTTTCCATCTGTAAGGCAAAACAAGAGGAAGGAGTATTGTGTTAACATCAATTAGAGCTGTCTATTGCAAAAAGTAGAAGAGAAATAAAAATATCAGTCACTGAAATAGATCTAAGAAGCAGTTCCAGCCAATCTGAATAATGTATATCATCTGGTGCATGTTTGGAAATTAAAGGCCATGCATATTTGGTGTTTTCCATGCTCAATTGTTTTGTCCTGTGTGTTTGTAACTTTGGAGAACCTGGCCCTTGTATTGTGAAAACTGCATTCCAAAGTATATGCAGTAATACTTCAACTGATTGATTCATATTAGCATGATATAGCCATGAAGTATTTGTTTTTTCAGTGATACAATTCGCTACCAACAAGCTTTGCTCTCAGCACAAGATATTCCATTTAAATTCTTCCATCTTGAGGACTTTATTCATCATTCCCATAACAAATCATAGTCTTGAGTGAAAATCCCATTTCTTAGGAATCTTAGAATCTTACAATCAGAATCTTACAATAAGAATCTTAGAGTTTTACAATCAGAACCAAATACAAAGTCAAGTATTTGTTTCATTCCTTACTCCGTTTCTCTAAATTAAGTTTTCCATTATAGCATTTTTATTCTAATCCCAAATGTTTCTTTCTCTCTGGTGGAAATTACTGTATCCTTTCTTTTGTTGCTGAGGTTCTTGCTGAAACCATTCTAACAATAGATCCTATGAGAAGCAGCTGAGGGAGCTGGGGTTATTTAGTCTGGAGAAGAGAAGGCTCAGGTTTGACCCTGTTGCTGTCCATAATGACCCATAAGGAGATTGTAGCCAGGTGTGGGGGTCAGCCTCTTCTCCCTGGCAAGTAGTGACAGGACAAGAGGACACAGTGCTAATCTGGAGCAGGGGAGGCTTAGGTTGGACATTAGGAAGAATTTCTTCATAGAAAGGATAATTAGGCATTAGGAATGGGCTGTCCAGGCTGGTGTTGGAGTCACCATCCCTGGAGGTGTTTAAGGAAAGGCTGGAAATGGCACTGAGTGCCATGGTCTAGCTGACAATGTGGTGTTTGGTCACAGATTGGACTCGATGATCGCAGAGGTCCTCACTGATTCTGTGAATCTGTGATTCTGTTATTCTGTAATAATAATGAAATGTCCATTTCCAGAGTCTGATTAATTTCATCATAAAATATACTTCCATGGAAACTGTCCAAAAAAGCATACTTCTTTCCTCTTTAATGAGAAGTAACTAGATCTGCTGTAGACATCTACCATGCATACATCTGTGGTAAGAGTCAGCTTCAGATTTAAAATTTGTCCATTTAGGTGGATTTGGTCTCTTAAAAACATGTACTTCATCATGTCATTAGGCACTGCCTGCCCTTCAGCTGCCCCCTGCAGAGGGGTTCGGTCTCACTGAAGCCCTAAGGCAGCCCCAACAGCACCAACTGCTCATGGTTAGACAGTGGGATCTAGCCACAGATCTCCAGGTTTCATGTCTAAGATGGAAACCTTCATGTGTGCACTTTCATTTCATACATCTAAATGCAGACGTCTGAATCCCGAGCTGAAAGCAGCCAATAAAGTTAGGGGGGGTGTATTCCTCCAGAAATGTCTTCCAGACTATTGGTATCTTTCTTTTTGGCCTACAAAAACTGTGTTGGTCTAACATATGCTTTTATCACGTTGGTTATCAGGTTTGTTCCTTTGCATTAGAGAGCGCATTACAAGTACAGTTAATAGCACTGTAAATCAGGTTTTCAACATCATTCAGTAATTATGGCAAATACTTTCAATAAAAACCTACAAAACCAGGACTGAATCTCTCTTTTATGTAATTCAGTCCTACAAAACCCAGGAAAAAAGGGAATGTAAAGCACTTGCAGAGCTATGTATTACTTCTCTTTACTGAAGGTGTAAGAAAGAGAAGAATCAGGCTCAGGTGTCATGGGTTAGCCACTATCAAATAAATTACTTTCTCTATAATTTGCCATTTTCCTTTTTTTAAACTTTCTTTCACAAATCTTACTTACCATCCTTGACTGAGTAGGGCTGGAATATCTCCCGATACAGCAGGACAATATCCACTTGGAAGGACTGGTAAAGGATCACTGAGAGTGCTATTGCACCCAGCAGAACTAGAGATCCAATGATCAGGAGGACATTAGGAAGAACCTCTGCAAAGTAGAGGAATATATTGTTAGCCACAGAGAAGGTAACCAGTGTGCTGAACTTTAGCCTCATATCCTTACTTCTATTACAGCTTTCAGGAGCTCAAAACAGAGATGAGAAAGCTTCTTCCTTCCCCAGCTGGCATAGCCAACACACAGACCCCTGAACTAGAAGCATATTGTGCAGTATATAATTTTCACTTTGTTGAATCCAGACCTACTTATGCTAAAAACCACAGCTGACAATGATGTTTAAGTACTTTGTGACTTTTAAAAACTGGTAATAACAAAACCATTTTGTGAGACATCTAAGCCTACGCATGAAAATCCACAAAAGGACAAATGGAAGCTTCTGGCATGATTGCACAAATAGGATACAAAGAGCATGTGCAAGTAATGAAATCTGCAAGATAAGAACTAAGATAGCACTAGACAAGCAGGAAAACAGAACACGTCCTGGTCACAGAAATAAAATAAACAGTGCTAAGTCAGATGATGTCCTCTCCTGCCTTTTCCTTTCAAGAGGGTCAAGGAGCATGTAATAGCAATGATGAGTAAGAGAAATTGAGATAGAAAGGAACCACCCACTTTAGTTCCAATTTCCCTCATGGAAGAGCTCTAGAATCTGTCCATCTTTACCTCAGAGATGAAAACTTATCAAGGATAGATTAAGTCTAGATATATGGAAAACATTTTTTACATTGAAGGCGGTAAAACAGTGGAACAGATTGCCCAGAAAAACTGTGGGTGCCCCATCCCTGGAAGTGTTCCAGAATAACTTGGATGGGGTGCTGAGAGATTTGGTCTAGTGGAGGGTGTGCCTGAGAAATTCTGCTGAAAAGGTATATAAATGAAGAGTTTACATTTTCCCTTTCTTCTGGTAGGTTGTGAGGCAAATTTAACAAGATTTTCACACTCTTTACATTTATTTCTTTGGAGTTTAAAGGGAAAAAGAAATGCTAGGCTTGTGAGGAAGCTTACCTCACCAGAACTAGATCAGGAGGAAACACCTTTCAATAAGATTGGGCAAGAAAACAATCAGTTCCTTCTAAAGTGAAATTTGACCATATTTTTAACAATATCACATGATGCCTATGAAGGAGCTTCATCTTTGTTGACCCCTTCAAATCTTAGTACTTTATCAATTTTCCTGCTCAATACACACAGACAAAGTAAGGAAACCCCTTTCACTACCTGGAGGGGCTGACCCAAGCAGCAGAGTGTGATGTTGTTTCTTACTGATGCATTTGTTGACAGCATGCTCATCATAACATTACAATTACTGGTGCATTGCATTAAGTCTCTAAAATCTGGAGAAGAAACAGGTTCCAGCATCAACTTTTGCAATTACGAACCTAAACAATGCTATTTATATTTGCACTGATTAGGCCAAGGCTGGAAAAGAAGCGATGTGCCCATGCAGTTTGGAATGTGTCTTCACAGAGGTGTCTTCCTGGAAGAGCAGGTTCAATTCCCAGTAATGCTGGCTTAGCCCCTAATTTCTCTGGAATTAACTAATGAACATTCACTAATTTCATTCACTAGTGAACATTCAGCACAGTGGGGGCAAGTGCCACAAGCCCCTGAACAAGGCTGAATGGATCCTGCTGTTCCTTTTGACTTTACTGCATCATTTAGCAGCTGACCTCATGCATAAGCCATGTTCTATTTATATTCAAGAGCAATGGGAATACAGAACTATCAGCTCACAAGGACTAATATTGGAAAGGCCAGAGAAAACATGTCAGAAAACAACTTTTGAAGGAGTTCCAGACAAACTCCAGAAGAGCAGCAGTTTTTTCTGTCTTCTCTGGCATCTAAGGTGGATGCGCTTCCAGACAGTGAAAGCAGAGATCTGTGTCTAGAGTTCCTGTCCACATCAGTCTACAAAACATGAGTCAGAAGGTTAGCTTTAACATTAAACATCTTTGAGGAAGAACAGAGATGATGCTTTGGGCTGAACTTTATCTCTGCTTTGAATGACCGTGCAAAAAAAAGCATTAATGGGGTAGCAGCTAGCAGACACAAGTTGTGCTGTGAGAAACACTAAGGAGCAATCATATATTTGGAATTTTTTCCCTGTTAAATACAGGGAAATTTTTCCCTGTTAAATACAAACCAAACAGAAAAAAAAAAGGAGTGTGCACATCTTTATTACAAGATGAGAGGCACAAGCAAATCCTATAGCATTTTTATTATTCAGAGAAAAAAAAGACATTGCTTTAATATAAATATTGCTGAGCTATGAGAGAGCTGAGTAAAGAAACTAAAGCAGAGCATAGTCACTTCTGGACGTAGCATTGCTGACACCAACAGTGCTGAGGAGCAGAGGCAGACACCTTATGAATAGCAGCAGCAAGGACAAGGGCACAGATATCCACACAAAAAGGTAGCAGTGAAAGCAGGGTCAAAGCCAAGAGCTTTCATGAACATTAACTGAAGACCTATGAATAAAAAACAAAATAAGATTTGTCTTTAACAGAAATTAGACTCAATGATTCATGGGATGAATACAGAATATGCTATATGTTCTCCTTCATGTAGTCTGTAATATGGGGCCAACAAGAGACTTGTGTTAATAAACTAGTGAGCAGAAACTGTTACTCAGTTTCCTTCCCTCTCATTGCAAGTACACTCCCACACTCAGGTACTTCAGTGCAAAGCTGGTGTACTGCCAGCTTCCTGAGTGATGCTGCACTCAAACTCGCCTATCCGGCCAAAACATTTCCTGCCATCTTCCTGATGGGTGCTATTCTGCTGTTACAATTCACCTACATCTCTTCTAGTCTAGGCTAGCAAGGAAACTTGTCCAGGCTTTGAAGCCATGATCCTGTAGAAAGTCATGAGCAGTCAAGGATAGAGTGGGACATGGGTCTGTGCACACCCTGTGATCACAGTACACTGCATTTTACTCTTCCCAACACTCTCTTATAGAAAACTGTTAAGGTCTTGACATTTACTTTCAAAATCCTTGAGAAAAGAGAGTAGTTTTAAATTACATATTAGGAAGAAATTCTTTCCTATGAGGGTGGTGAGGCACTGGAACAGGTTGCCCGGAGAAGCTGTGGATGCTCCATCCCTGTGTTCAAGGCCAGGCTGCATAGAGCTCTGAGCAACTTAGTCTAGTGAAAGGTGTCCCTGCAAGGGCAGGGGATTTGGAACTAAATGATCTTTAAGGTTCCTTCCAACCCAAACCATTCTATGATGCCATAATTCTTGGTGGTTTAGCATGTCTGAAGGGATGAAAATGGAAACAATTGATCACAGCTGCTTCTTGAGCCCTCACACACAAAATAGCATTTTCTGCCATAGGAATCTGATTCAGAGGCATTGGCAACAGTGCTTAGGGATTTGGCTATCCCTATTAAAAAAGAAAATTCCCATATGAGCTAAGGATTATCTCTGTCCCCGCCATTTACTGCCCTGGATTTCCTTTCTCTTTCAGGTACAACTAGAACCAGGAATTTAAAAACAAAACCAAGGGATAGCCTTTGAAGTGCTACCCACACCTCTGTGTGGCACAGAGGGAACACAGTGGCACTCAGAGAAGATAAAGAGTGATTTTGAAGAGGTGATTCTCACAACACTCAGTCCAAAAAGGGAACTACAGTGGATGCAGTATAGTAAGGAAGGCAAACTGGCAAACCAGCAGCTGAAACCCTTATATTTAAAGTTTGCCTATTTTCTGCCACACTTTTACACTAGAGACAATAGTTTTATTTGTCACAGTGGAGAAATATCCTAGAAATGGGATATTCTTATCACAGAGCTGATACAGTCACGCTCTGTGTATTTCATCTCTTGCTGACCCTGTTTGAATAATGTCCCCTTCTCTCCCCAACGCCAAGGACAAGGACTCAGCCAAGAGAATTTTGCAACTGGCTGGAACATGCAGGGAAGAAGCAGGCTGGTTTCATTTCTTAGTAACTGAAACTTTTTTACTGTCTGAAACAAATAATAAAATAAACTCACCAGCATATGTCAAACTAAGTGCAAATTGTAAAGAATCAAAATGAAAAAATCCTACCCTTAGATTGTACTTTGAGTTGTAATGTCACTGTGACTCTTGTGTTGTACATTGTGTTCAATGCTATACATGTGAAATTTGACTGCAGATCCTCCTTTTTTACTTCAGTAATATTCAAAGTTGTCTCTTCATAGTATACTTGTTCATGATCATTAAAACTAATAGAAAGAGAAAAAGAAAGAGATAGTACCATTGGTTTCAATGGCTAGGCACAGTTTGTGTAAAAGAAAAATTATTCTGTGTTATGTGGACTTACAAATGAGTTTCTTCATGAAATCTTGAAAAAACAAGGCTTTCCACTGGGATGTTATCCACATCCCATCTGACAGCAGCCAGTGGCTGTTTCTTAATCCCAAGGCGGGCCTGACATTTCAGAGACAAAGCAGCACCTAATCAAGATACAGAGATGTAAACATTCCTTGATTAAAAATATGGAAAATTCTATTTTCTTCCTAACATCTTTCCCTACAAATCTTCATACAACTTGTGAGTTTTGTCATAACAATTTTGACATATTTTTCTGAACTACTGCTCACAAAATGATACATAGAAGAGACAAAAAGAAATAACAGGATTTTTTCAGCAAATGATCTAATAGCACACCAAGGATTACAAAAGGAATTATTTATATTTCTTATGATGAAGACAATATACCCTTAACTTGTGATGCTTGACACATATAATCAGCTGGATTATATGTGGAGGAACACAGGATAGATATGGTAGTTAACACACAAATGTACACATAAATAATCTAATTAAATTTCAGTATATATTATTTTGCAACTTGTGTGCAGCCTTATTTTGGATTTTATTCAAGCTGGACAAAAGTAAAGTAAGCCAGTCCAAGCAAAACTACAACAGGAAATTACTTATTAAATATTCCCCACCAGGAAATATTTATTCCAAAGTAAGGGTCACCATTGCACCAAAAGAAAGTATAAATTAAACATGTTAAATTGTTTCCATGTAAGTCTGCATAAGCAGGTCTTGGATAAGACTATTAAATCTTATGGTTAGATCATGAATAGGTAATAGAGAGTATGGGGAAATGCCTTCATTTTTGCAAACAGGAGACAATAGAACCAGTACAGCAATTGGGTTTCAAATGTAAAGTGAATTTTCTCTGTGTAAGCACTCTCAGAGTGACAGGCAGAGCCCACAGAGCACTGGGCACTGACCATCTTACTAGAGAGAGCTTGTCCTCGAGCAGAGACCATCTAATTTCTAAACAACAAAACAGCTGGGGGAAAGAGGAATTAAATAATGGGAATGTGAGTCAACTGACAAGTCTCTGAGCCCCAGCACATGGCACAGAGGGGGCTGTGGACCCCTGCAGTATCTGCTGCCTGAGCAGTCTTGCTGTAGAATAGAAGTGGTAGGTACAATCCCTTCTCCCACTGGCCCAGCTTCACCCCACTTGCCCTGGCAGACAAGTGGGCATCCTAGATTGCCTATTTAGATTTCTGATGGGTTTAGTCTCTTGCTGGAGAGCTCCACCTTTCTCACTGACTGCAGACAAACCCCAGACAACTCTCACTCCTACCAGGAACACCTTGTTCTGATGGTGCAAGCTAACCAGGATGAATGTGAATCCCCGAGAACATCAATAGCTCTGATCAGCAGGGAGCCAGGAGCAAGCCCTACATCACGGGCTGTCCAACTGCTCTGCCTAAATCCTCTGCTGGGTCCTGTCCTTCTGCCCTCCCAGTATCTTCCAAGCAGTCTGGCCTGATCGCTGCTAGCCAACTTGGGTATGAGACAGGCAGTGCTCCTCAGCCTCAGAGCCAGCAACCAGCTCCTTGCTCTCCTTCGTTCCGCAGCAGAGACACAGGCACTGTCTCCACGTGGGGACTGAAGGTAGCAAGGAGCAGCTTTAGCCACAAGGATAGTCCATCCTTCCCTCTTAGGGCTACCATCAAGCAATTTTGAGGGATTTAACCACAGCCCTCTTTGAAGTGGATGGAAGCTGTCACCTTTCAGCTGAGATGTAATGATTCACTCTGTGAATAATCCAAGTGTATCCCAGTGAGAGTAGAACAAGTTAATTAAATCTTCCTAAACTTCACTCAATGCCTAAATAACACATCAGTTATATCTAACTTCACACCTCTGTGCCTGGAGAGAATTAAATATGGTAAATATTATGGTACAAAACTGTGATGAGAAGTTCCATCATTGCATCTTCTTGAAGATACACATCTTCTAGACCATTACAAAATGTTAATTTAAAAACAAATTAAAATTTGTACTCACCAAGCTCTGCTTCTATTACATCTTCATTCTTTGGAAATATGATTTGAGGTGGTAGAGGTGAGTATTTTACTTTAGAAATTGAAGAGGAAAAGAAAGTATGCATTAACAAGTTGTGAAAATGCATTTTGTAAGATAAGATTTGTAATCTGTACAATTAATATTTTATGATCACAAAACAGAATTGCAAACTAACAGTGTTTCACATATCTGTTGGGATCATCTGGTTTTATTCCTACAACCAAATATCTCTGGGGAGTATGTACATGTTAATATCTTCAGTATTTATTCCCCATCTATGTACCTTTTTACATAGAAAATAAGAAAAAAAATTAGGTTTTGAAGTACTGTATTAGCTGCTGAGTGGGGGAAAAAAGCAAATGCTGTTATAGGCTTGTATGATTTCTCAGCTGTTTTGGGGTTTTATTAAGAGACATTTGAGAAATTACTCATATCCATTATATGAAATAGCTAATACATACTTTTATGCAGTCTGAACTCCAAACATATTGTTTTCTAACCCTTTCCTCATTAAGCTTTTCCAACTCAAGGCACCTCTGTGAAACACGTATTTCCCAAAAAATTCTGTGGGAACACATTTCAGTCCCTGCTTCCCAACCTGACTGGATATGATAAAATAGAAGTCAGGAGAGAGCCAGTAACTTCCCAGCTGTCTGACTATGCTAAGTTCTTAGCTGCCAGCATTCAGAGGCAGAAACTCCTCTGGATCAGCATGGATCTGCAAGGCAACAGGAATGTATATCATAACTCTCTAATATTAACAAAACAGAACAGTTCCACTCATCAGGATACATATTTTAAGGTCTGATAAAAACTCAAAGTTGTCATTAAGTACTTTGAGTTTAGAAAAACCTGGAGCAGACATGCCAGACTCAGCCCAGATTTAACATGTTATGTTGTGACCTCTTCTTTCTGCAATGATTTCAAAAGAAAGTTAGATGAACTTCAAGATCTGTCTGGATGTAACAAAGGCTTTTATAAATTTGAATGTCTTTGGGCCAAATGAAACCCAGAAATTTTTGTTGAAACCCAGGAAGAACAGTATTCCAGAACAGTTAGAGAAGTTTTGATGGAAGTACATTAAAACAAAAATTGTTAGGCAGAGAAGTGTCATGGAAAGCCTGATTGTGATCTTGTAGAGCAGCAGGTAGAAAAGGAGGAAAAGCACAACATTTCCCAGCTACTGAACTAGGTCTCTGCTCAAGCTGTCTGCTGTCCAGCTCAGAATAGGCAGAATGAACTCTGCTACTGAGATCTGGGCACAGCAGCAAAAGCTGCATCCAAGGCTCCCACGCTCCAGCTCTGCATTCTGCCCACAAGCTGTGTGCCTCCCTAGAGCAAAAAGGCCTGATGCTCAGTCTACAAATGAACATTACCTTTTTTTTAAAAAAAACAACTAAACAGCAACAAAATAACTACATGAGCCAAACTCAAGCCCTCCACCACCCCCCAAGAAAAGGTTTTTCTGACTATTTTTCTACCAATCTGATTACAGAACTGAAGAAGCATTTTGAAGTTTTGCAAGTTGATGCAATCTGAAACTATAAATTTCTGTGTGCCATTTCCTGAACACCATCCTAATACAAAGCCTTCCTGAGGAGACTGCATGCTAGAGGCAACCCAAAGTCCACACATCTCAGTCATATTGGCTATGTTCAAAATCACAGAGACATAGTAATCACTGAGATCCATCCATTTTCTATTTCTATATATATCTTGTTCATTTTGTCTCATTAAAGACAAATTTAAAAGTTTTTTCAGTTCTACTACCAAATAAATGTTAGATGGTTGAGACAGACCACGAGGCATTAAGCTGTAGGCCATCAACACATGACTGATCTAGTGACCACCAGAGAGTCCTCACTAGCCACAGATTCTGCTGCCCTCAATAAATAGAAAGCAGAGCATAGTGGCATTCCACTGAGGAGATCCTTCATTTCAGAAATATGCTACCAGAGAACTCTATCAACCACAGCATGTAACCAGAGTCATCAGAATCTTTTAAACAAAAATCTGAATGAGACCAGGTCTGACTTTACCCCATCTTGGTGACCATCCACAAAATTCATCTAATAAAGCTGATGTAAATCTTAAATAAGATGATAAAACAAATCAAACCAAAATGCTTTCTCTTTTTAATGTACAAAAGGAGCTTCCTTTGCTCTAAAATGACATTAGTCTTTTAATCTTAGCAAGTTACAGAATTATTGTCTTACCCCCACTTATGAAAATTCTTGTTGCTGATACATTAAACACATTTCCTTTATGGGTATAAATAAATTGACAAGTATAATAACCATCATCCTCCCTTCTTGGATTCTCAATATAAATATATTTCTCTTTCTTGAAGTATCTCTGTCCCTGAAGAGGTTTGCAGTCCTGGAAAAGAAAAATGGTTTTGGTTGCAAAGAGCTTCTCAGTATTTTGACCTACATTGTCACTATCAGGGTTTTATTTACCTTATACCACTGGACAATAGTAGCATTCTTATAGTTATCAATGGTAGGACAAACAATTTTTCCTCTCCGAGTGTCATTTGGGTAACGAATCCGACTTGGGAAACATTCTCCTGGCTTGTATGAATGCACTTGCACACTCACGTTGTATGACTTTGTGCGATTACTTGAACTTCAAAAATGGAATAAGGTATGTCAGTGACTTCATTTTTACATGAAATATATCAATGTTTATAACAAATGTGTGTCATTCTATAAATATGTGGATGATTATTGTATTTCAGTCACAGCTTGGTTTTAATGATCTGCCATAAAAATAGCAGTTGCAGGGTGAAAACTTATAAAAAAAATCATCATGTCCAAAAGTTTAATTAGAATATATTATCAAAACATATATTCTTGCCAGTCTTACACCTTCCACTTTCCATGTGGCACTTACAAATGTGTTACACAAGTGTAGTTTCCAGAATCCTCTCTAGAAGTTGGCAGAAACCAAAGAAATCGTTCTATGGAAAACACTCGTGATCCCTCCTCTTCCGCAGGAATTTTTTTGTGAGTATCCGTGCGATACCAGGTGATGTTCACTGATGAAATCCATTTGGGACCTTTTATAACTAAGGCCTCACCTTCCATAGGATCAACTGCAATTGAGCAAAAGATTAAAATCTCAGATAAATTAAACCTTTGTCCAGTGAGACAGAGAACTTGGTTGGCATTCTTGGATCAGTGGACCAGTCATGTCCCTCTACCCTCCTTGAGCTTTCGGAGATGATACACAGGAAGCTTATTTTCACTAGATGGTTTTTCAACAAAAATTTTGTTTACCTTGAGTTATGGAGCCATTTGTTTTCAAAAACAGTAACTAATGTGGGAGGCACAAATAAACAAACAGATCCCTAGGTTCTAAGTGGAGACGCAGTAAAAATAAGAGGATTTAATTGAAAAAATAGTGATTTTTTACAATGAGCTTATTATGTAAATCTTTGCCTAAAATACAGTTTCTATTCAAAAACTGAATTAAAACAAAGAAAAATATGGCTTTAATGTAGTTATCTTTCCTAACTTCAGTATAATGAATATTTATTTATGCAATGGATGAGTGCTTTTTTGTCCTGCCTTTTTAATACAGAGAAATGAAGTTGATTTTTTTTTTCAGGAAGAAAAAAATCATAGAAGGAAGTCTGTAGATTAGATCCTCAGGAAAAATAAAATAAAATAAAATAAATTAAAATAAAATAAAATAAAATAAAATAAAATACAAAAAAACTGCCCCTCTCTGAAGTTCATGAAAATAGGGTGGGAAAAAATGAAAGCAATGTGATAGGCTGAAAGGAAGAATCTGATGAGAAAGTGGGAAGGTGAAAAGATACAGAAATAACTGAGACAAACAAGAAGCTTAAAAAAATAAAACACATATGATCACACATAAGAAAATCTGGGAGTAAGACACTAATATTTTAAGCTGGTTTTTTTTTTAGCTGAGTGTACTTCTACTTTGGAATACTCAAATTGGTCCAGAGAAACTAGATCAAGCAATTGTGATAAATACTTAAGTGCTCAGGTACCTGAATAGTGTACTGGCCACTGAAAACAAACCATCTGAAAGTTAAATTGCATTCTAAGAAGCAAAAGATGGGAGTATGAGCAAGGATGGTGACAGAACAAAGATTGAGATTAGCAGAGGGGCTGCAGTTGATAAAGGAGCATGAAAATGAGAGTAGATAACCAAACAGCTAACCAAAATAGACAGTGTCTACCAAAAATGACACTTTGCAGTTGTGGCTTTAGACGTGTAGGTGCACAAATCAGGAGGTGAGAATCTCCACATGATGGACACTTCTGCTCTCATTCTTTCTAAAGTGGTCCATCTCCATGGATATTGTCATCTCACGTACTAATTTGGGGCTCCTAAATTAGCCAGCTATGAGTATGAGTAACCCCAACCCCATAATTTTAACAGTTTTCCCACCCACAAGCCTTGAAAAGTCACTGGGATATATCAGGGGGGTCAGAAAATGCAAATTTGCATTTTCAGAAATTGCCGTGCCAAAGGTGGAACACATTGGAAATACAGATTTCTTTGAGGAAAAATAGTGTGGAGAGGGAAGACATTGAAAAAGAAAGGACTCATCTAAACTCAATGACATTCATGAAAATCATTTTGGCAAATTCTTCAGCAGAATCTGACACCTTAATAAATATTCTTTGCTTGAATCTTAGCATTCTTATTGTAAAATTGACAATATGGAGAAATATTTAGAGATCATATCTTATAGAACTTTTCAGATAAATGAGCATCTCAGCTCAAGAATAGAAGTACATGAGCACTGTACAACATTGTGTCCCTGGCCAGCATTATATAGCTGAGTCAGTAGAGCTGGCCCATCATAAATAGTTTACTGCTCTGGACATTCCCCCTGTGCAGGGAAATATTATTGTTACACTGCATTTTTCAATTAACACCCCCAAATTTAGGACATTAAAGAGCATTTCTGTGGAGAACAGCACCCATTTACACCCCTGATTCAGCAGGGTGCATATGCTTACATGCTGCTCAGTGCAATTAAAGCATGTTTTTGCAGTTTGTGCCCAGCTGGGAACTTGAGCACCAGCTACTCTCAAATTCTTTCAAGACCCTTTTCTTTCTGCTTGCAGAGGTGTCAGGTGGCAGAAGTTGAACCTAGACTTGCTGTCATAGAAATGGACAGTGTTTGGTGCATTTTAATATACTTTAAAAGCTAGATTTTAAGTTGTGATTTCTGGCTTGAGGTGAACTCACTAGGCTTAAAAATAAAACCACCAATTTGGAAACAGCCTACGCATTTGTACAGAACAAACTTTATCAGAAAGTATTTTTAAAATGTGACTTACATGTTTCAGATGTCATGGAAACCAAGAGGAAGGTAGATAGGAGGATCAAATCTATAAGCCCCATCATATTTCTAAACTAGGAAGAAAAAACATTGATATCTTAGAATATACTCTGGCTGTATCAGTAATGCTGTATTGATGTACATCAGAAAATTGAACAGAAAATGATACCATGCACTGATGAACTGCATCATGTGAGCTGCTCTGTACAGTGTGTGCAGCAGTTTCTTCTATCACCATTGAAACTACAGATATGACTTAGTTTAGTGGGAGTCAGGGAATTGCTTTGTCATGGTGCTCCTCAGATAGAAGCCTCTTTTAACTTACTTGCTTTTTTTAAAAGGAAGATAAATGTACATTGCATTTTCTTCACAGTCAAGTGCAGAGAAACTGTACCCCAACTTAGAAAAGGACAGATCCTGGGTTTGAAAATGTAAACCCTGGTTTTGAATTAAGGTTACATCCAACCAATTTCTTAGGTGCACCATACTTTTTTGTCTTTTTATGAAAGGGGAGTTATCTTCAGTGACAGCTTCTCTAGGTAAGTAGTTGAGCAGTAGGATCAAAACCAAGTGAGTATCATGAACAACGCTAAACTGAAGGGGAACTGAGGAAATGGACTGGAAAGGAAGGTAAAGGAGCATAATATTACTTAGCTAACAGCAGCAGGGCAGATCCTGTATCTCACTGATGTTTGCATTTGTCTAACTGATACAAACCAGCTGGAGTTCATGGTGTGGCTCAAGAACTCTCCAGAAAACCCCTTTATTTTAAAAAACCTGACCATTTGATCATGGGCATTAAGCTGATCCCAATTCCTGACCTAATCCAGGAATATCTCAGGAGACAGAAGGCATGCAACCCAGCTATACTAGGTAATTATAAGCATTCTACTTACCATGAAAAAACTTTGAATGTAGTTCTTCACTGCAGATCACAGAGCAGTGGGTTCTACTGTCATGCATGAGTGAGCAGCAGCCACTGGGTCCTACAGAGTGTAGACAAGTTATTTTCAAGAGAAATCAAGTCAGAAAGAAAATATCATTTATCTCGCAGATAGTGAGCATAAGGGGAGTAGTAAAAAACAGGCAAGAAATTTTAAGTACTGTCGTCACATTTACTGCAAGGAATTTTTATTTCAGTGCCAAAAACCTCCAGACTAAATAAACATGGACAAGACTTATCAAGTCCTGTGTTTTTGCCAAGTCTAAAATTCAGAGCAAACTCAGTTTTGAGCTTTCAGAAATATCGTCAGCTTTGATATGGAAAGTTTCTTCTTTTAGAAGGTTTAATAATATCCAGAGGGTTATTCTTAACCTCTGAAAAAACAGTAACAAAACTTAGTGTTCAAAGAGAAAAGTGTGAGAATTTCATTGCAGGTATTGTGCAGGGATATTCACAGGGATATTCAAAAAGATGAGGTTTAGACCAAAAAGTGCAGCATCTCAGCTTTAATGTCACAGCAAAGCTGATGCCATGCCTTTTACAGGAAGTGAGTGACCAGTCAGAAGAAATATTGTGTGTGAAGATCTACTTGCTTTCATTTTTGCTAAAGAAAAGCACCACTACAAGTGCAAATCTACTGACTTCTTTAATTTTAAGGAAACCTTAGGCCCGGTGAACAGATTTTTTGAGGGTACTTTTCAACACTGACATCAAGAGTTTTGCCCTGGAAGGAATGAACAAGGTGGCTCAGAACAGGGCTCAGGAGGGACCTGGGACTGGACAGACCCTTGGGAGAAAAAGACACATCACAAAATGGCTCAATGAAATTGACAGCATCAGCATAGCAAAGCATTCATCTTTGTTCATCATTCAGAGCATGAGGCTTGTTCCTAGAAGTCATTTCTAACACTAGCAGGGAGCAAAAATATCCAGAATATTCCTTTTCTACTGGAAGCCTTTTCCAACCAAGTGTTTGGTTTTGTTTCAGCAACTTATTTGCCCCCAACAAGGCAGTTATATTAACTGCCCTTCTATTTTTTAGAGCTGTCTTAAGTGAGTGATACCTCAGCAAGATGACAAAAACTAAACTGGTTGATTTTTTTAAAAAAAATATATTTCATAGACTAAGTTTGGAGTCTTCCTCAAATGAGGGGTTTTGTCTCATTTGATATTTTATTTGTAAGTGTTTATTAGGAATTTAGCCACAAGTAATACCACTGTTGGAGACACTGGCAAGTCCCTTATTGCCAGTGCTATTGCAGCCCTAGAAATGGAAGGCTGGTGATTACCAGAAAGCTGCAAGGAGATGTGCTTTCACCATTTTTAAGATGCAGTTTTGTCTAGGAAGGGAGACAGCCAGTTACTTGCTCTCACCAACTTTTCTAGCAAGCGCCAGAATGTTTCAGGAGTAAGAAATTCATCATTTCCTATCTCCATACTTGCCAGCTGTTGCAGTTAGCCTTCTGTTTACTGAAAAAAATATGTCTTTGAGAGACCTTACACATACTGGGCTACCAGCCTGCACCAAAAGAATGCAAAATATTTGAGCTGAGATGCTCCCCACCAAATATGATGATTGCTTTATTGAATTTCCCTCCATTTTTAAGTTGCTGTGTACCAGCAGCAGTTTAAGTAGGGTATGGGGGTTGTGTGTTTGAATATGTAAAATATAGAGGGCTCTAATAAAAGAGGAATGTTTCCTGAAAATCCAAAGAGCTCATCCAATAGAAAAAGCAACGTGATTTGCATTCTGTTTGCATTTTCCAAAGCAAGCAGTAAACACCAAATTACCTCAATATGAACTGAAACAGAGTTTGCAGGTCTAGACAGAAAGCAGCAAGAGAAGGACTGGTTCTGCAGTGCCTTACAGCTCCTTCCAACAGCTTCAGATGACCGTGTGGTAGGAGTGTAAACCTAAGCTCTGCAAACAAAAACTTCAGTGCGGTGCTGGAAAAGCACTAGACCCAAAATTCGGGATAACTGTCGGAGTGGGTCAAAGCCTAGCTCCTAATGAACCATACCAAAGGAAGGTGAGAGAAGGGGGAACCCACTGTGTGTATTGCAGAAGCAGTGGTCTGTGGGGCTTAACTCAGTAGTTTTCTGAAGGCGGCTGTGTTAGTAACATATTCCTGCTTTTCTTTCCAAAATTCTATTTTCCAACAAAATGTTCATAATACTGTTTATAGAAATGACAAAATTAGTATAATAGCATACTAACAAAACCTGGAAATAGTATCTCAATTTCTACCCAAAAAAAAAGTAACAAACTTTACAATGTAAAAATACCATGAAAGAACAGTTCTGTGGAATTTTTTTACAGATATATACATCCATACACCTTTTGGAAGTGATTTTCATTCTTCTATCAAACCAGAAAATCCATTCTGACTGAAAATACCCTATTAAAATTGCAACATTAAAACTGAACTTATTCCAAAACTAGCATTTCTCAAGAGTTAACAATTACACTAGTTACAGGTGTAGGTGTAAAATGTAGGAATTTCAGCATTAAAGCATAGAATTTCTAGAATTGATATACACATTATTCTTAAAAAATATTTTTAAGCACAAAATACATAAATATGCTAAACTCTGAAAAATCATTTGGGGAATAAAGATTTTCTGTGTCTTTGACTAATTAGTAATATAGGCCAGGAAACTGATGGCAAAATCCATTTCTAAATACACTTCACAACAAGGTAAATTTTTGTTAGTCCCAACACTAGTTGTCTATCATGGAAGCATACCCACTATTTTAATCTAATTTTATTTCTCGAGATAAAGAAGCACATAAGTGAACTGTAATAAACTTTCTTATCAAATGCTTCTATTATTTCTGGTTAAATGACAATATAAAAATTTGACCTACCATTTGGAAAATTCAGAAAGCAGAGAAGTGGCTTGTTCTCTGTGGATGGGTCTTTCACAGAGATTTCTCTGCTAATCTGGTACCTGATATTACTGTGAGCTCTTTTTATCTGGCTGGGGCAGCTCCTATCTGCAGCAGCAAGGCACACAGCTCCATTCTGAGACACCTCCCACTGAATAGAGCAGAACATAGAACAGATTACTGTAGCAATTTACTTTAAGGACCTATAAGAGATAGCATCTCATAGTTCCAATTAATCGGATATCTTTAACCACTACCATAGGGTTTTTTTATTACTTTTAGCACAATTATAGTGCAATAAATCCGCTGGCTGGGGAACACTGGGAGAGAGGGGACAATCAGATGGCAGAAGGCATTTGAAACAGATTTTGCTTGAAAACAAGTAACAGCTTTGCATGGTCTAGTCAAGCAGCAGCTCCCTGAGAACAGCTTGAAAAGTCTCTGGAGAATCAGGAACAGTTTTTCATGAAGTGAAGGAAACTGTTTCACTGAAGCTAGGCTGATCAAAGAAGGTGCTGAAAAAACAATTATCTGCACCAACAGCTAAATCAAGTCTGTGAGGGAAAGATTTTACCCTATGGTCATTCAAACTTTGTTTCCCTTCCCTGGCAGAGTTGTGAATTCCTTTTGTTCCTTCCAGCGTTCCTGGGACTCTAGTGTCAGCATGCAACAACTCCACATCAATACACAAAGATGTTGCAAAAACCTTACCTATGTCACACCCATGGTCTCCCCAGTTCTTGGTGTAGCATTTCCTTTGAAGTGGTCTGGGGGTTGTACTTCCCATATGACAAAAAAAAAAAAAAAAAAAAAAGGCAAAATAACTAAAAAAAGAAGCCAACCAACCTGCAACAATGAAATCTCACAATGTTTTGTTTAAGCAGCTCAGATTCCTACCTTCAAAAGCTCACAAATTACTCCCTGCTCAAGTTTGTGAGATCTTTCAAGGCCTTTCTCATTTCCTGACATAAGAGACTTTGGTGAAAATTCTGGAGTAACCATCTGCATTCAGTGGTGGGTCCAATATCCTCCAACCACAACATCTCATTTTCATCTAGGGAAAGTTTAAATATATTCGGGTAAAGCTAACTTCAATTTTCTGGGCATAAAGGTTATTCTAAAGGTTAAAAGGTTATTCTATCACAAATTCCACTGAAACTTGGATCAGAGGTGCTTATATTGCTGCTCATACCTCAGAAGAGCCCTCAACCCTGTAGTCTGTTCCCCATGCCCAGCTTTCTCCCAGATCATGGTGCAGATGGGAAACTGAGCTCCTGGCTAAAGAGGACAGTTGCCAGCTGAGCAAAAGCCATTCTGTAGCTTTCACAAGAAACTAAAATCAATGCTGAATGCCTTGTAACTTAGGGCCCATCTCCTAAAAATCCTACTGATAAGTTTATGGAAAAAAGAGCTTACAGAAATACCTTGAGATTTCTTTAAGGGGTTAATTGCTCCCTTGGCAGCCTGTATGCATAGCACTACAGCAAGCAAGGAAATCATCTGCTCTCAAAGCAAAGAGAAAAGTAATGGCTTTGAACAGAAACAGGGGATAGTTAAGCACAACTGGAGAAAAATCTTTTTAAGGTAACATAGTGAAGCACTGGAAATTTGTTGGGAACTTAGTGGAGCTGCCACTCGGTGTTAAAGAACAATTTAGTACTGGTATCAAATGAATGCAGCTGGCCCCACAGGTCCTTGACACTAGGAGTCAATGATCCAGAGATTAAAGCATCAGTCATCCAATGACTGTTTTGCCACAGCATGAGTGTATGAACTTAACTCAAATGTGTTGGCAAAATTACTCCTGTGAAAAATATGCAAGTTAAAGTCACACAAGAAACAAAAACTGAAAACCCAGACTGAATGAAGTTACTGACATCTTAATAGTTAGGAGTTCAAGTATGCAAGAGGAAAAACAATGAGATTGAAAGAGATAGAGTCCTGAGATAAAAAGCAGAGATAGGGAAACAGAAATTCAGCACTATCAGAGTTCACTTTGCTCCAAGAAGCAGTGCTTAGCCTAGCAGCACATTAGCCTTGTTTGCCTAGTACCTGACTCTGTTAGCCAGGAAACATTTTCTGGGTACAGTTTTTGCACCCTGCTTGCAGACTGTCAGTGGACACAGTAGGGAAACATTCAGACACAAGTGACCCTATCAGGAAAGGTTTCACTATTTCTATTTATCAAGGCCACCCCAGGGGGCTCTGACGGAATTGGAAAATGGTGGGATGGCAGGGTGTTGGGTTGTGCCCACACCTGTGTCAGGTCTAGTGTTTTTTTGGCTGGTGGGGATCCACCCTGCTGAGGTTTCAGAGTTCTTCCTGTTCATCTGTGTCATGGTGCCCTCCTTGTAGGTAGCAAAGGCATCTCATGTTTTGTGTAAAAAGGAAATTGGAAAGATTCTTCAAGGTTTATAGTATTCTAATAGAGATGGACTGTTTCCAAGGAAAAGGTTTCCCCCAGCCTTTATCATGCAGCCCTAATACCACCCATATTGTGGGTGATGGAGGGGCTGGTCCCCAAATAGCTCTGATGGTTCCTGTCATTGAGAAGTGTGAGACATTTACCCGAACAAGACACTGTTGGTGGATACATTCCTAACCAGGGTGTATTGGGTTTGGCAAAACTTGGGAGGGTACAGAGGTGACTTCTGTGAGGAGACACCCAGAGCTGCCCCCATGTTGAGCAGCGCCAGTTCCAGCCAGTTCCCAAAGAGACCCACGCTGGCCACACCCCAGCTCGTCTGCAGCAGGGCTAAGTACTCCGTGGGAGCACATTTGAGAAAAGGTCAAATCTGCTCCACAGCAACTGTGAGTGAGAGCTGAGACAACCCTGCAGTGAACAAGGACGGGGAGGTGCTCCAGGTGCTGGAGCCAAGATTCCCTTTCAGACCATGGGGAAAGTCACGATGACACAGTTTGACCTCCTGCCACCATGGAGGATGCCACACTGGAGCAGGTGCATGTGACCTGAAGGAAGCTGTAGTCCATAGAGAGTCCATGCTGGAGCAGGTTCCTGGCAGGAACGCAGGCCACAGGGGAGCCCCTGTAAGACCAGGTTTTCTGGAAGGTGACCCTCACTGGAGCAATCTGTTCCTGAGGGCTGCAGCCCATGTGAAGACCCACACTAGAGCTGTTTGTGAAGAACTCTAGCCCATGCAAAGCCCCACACTGGAGAAGTTTGTGAAGTGTCTCCTAAGAGAGGGACACCCCCTTTGCAGTAGGGGAGTAGTGTGAGGAGGACGTTCAAAATGTTATGAACTGACCACAACCCCTGTTCTCCATCCCCCTGTGTTACTTGGGGGGAGGAGATAAGAGACTTGGAAGTGAAATTGAGCCTGGGGAGAAGGGAGGGGGTGGGAGAGGATGGGATTAGTCTGGGATTTTTCTCACTATCTTACTCTGTTAATAATTGGCAAATTAAAATAATTTCCCCAAGTTGAGTCTGATTTGCCTTTGGTGGTAATTGGTAAGTCATCCACCTGTCCTTTTCTGAACCCATGGACTTTTTGCAGTATTTCCTTCCCTTGTCCTATTGAGAGGGTAATAGAGCAGCTTGGTGGGGCCGTGGTGGCCAGGCAAGGCCAACTGGCATTGCAGGCTCCCACACAGCAGTAAGTGAGGGCATGCATGTAGACAGCAAAGGATTTACAAGAACTTAAGTGTTACAAAACCATCAGTAATTTTACCCTACTCATCTCACTCCTTCATCCCACCAAGCCAGAAATATAAAGTATCTTATAAGGTTTTCAAATCCACTGTAGTTGCCAGATAGGGTAATAAAGTTCAGAGGATGTAAAATAGAGGTGACTCTCTTGGCGGAAGTAATTGGATAAAGTAACCAGAATCACATCTACTTTTTTGTGTGGATGGCAAGTATTTCCTTTGGCTCACACGTTGATACATTACTTAGTATTCTATTTGATCACCAGCAGTTTATAAAAGATCTAACAGTGATAGTTTTGCTTGTCAGGCCAACCTGACAAGCAAAAACCATAATATCACTAACAAAGCCTTTATCTTAAAACTGGTTTCCTTTTCTAAAGAAATTCTGAATTTCTCTGCTTTGTGCCTTGCCCCAAAACAAAAGCAGCTGCACTGTCATCCCATAGGGTCTGGATACAGACAGCCAGAATGAAAAATAACAGCAGCTGTTCTGAATATCTGAATGTCACCAGGCCACCAGCAGGATTCCCATGGGAAGACCAAAAACCCTACCACAGAAAGGATCTGTGCAGCACATCTGTTGCTCTTATGGAAATTAAAACACTTTGCTGAGGCTCCAGAATCTTCCATTCCCACAGGTGGTCCTGTCCTTAGATGCCAGAGTGCCTTACAGTACAGAGGTGATGATGAGTCTGAACAGGCAATTATCTTTGGGCAAGAAGCCTATCCTAAGTTTATACACAAAAGCCTATCCAAAGTTTATACACAACTCTGAAGTAACTATCACTCTGTGTCCAAATAACTTCAGGGCAGAAACAAGATGTCCATAAGTGAAAGATTCCAAATTTTAAGTTGAAGAGGCCAGTTCTTGGTGCAGCATCATAGACACATTCCAGACCTCCCAGGTCCTTACAGCCAACGCTCCCCTCAGAGTGCATGGGAAGCTAACTTCCTGCCATGCAGCACCCACTCCACTTTTCTTTGCCGTGGAAACAAATATTTAGCATATCATTGTTGCTCTCATCTGACCTCATCCCTGAGAACAAAGAGGTTTTTTCCATACAATTTCTTAGGAAGACATATCTACAAATACGTGACATTCTGGAAATTGTGACTTGGATTCATAAGACACGATAATTATTGATTTACACAACTAAAATGAATTTCAATTCTCTGGAAAGTAATTGAAGATAATTTCTTGACAAATTATACTGTTTATAAAGACATCTTACTAAATAGTCTTGTTTGCTCCTTAATGTATATGAATTACTGGAAGTTAATGTCTTACTGAGAGAAGAGGGTCATGACGTACTGACAGCATGCAAAAGCAGAGTTTCGGTTGTAAAAAAAAAATTTACCATACCACTACTTAGGAAAATATCTTTTTTTTCTCTAGGTTATGGACTGGGTCTTTGGAAGAACTGTTTGTCTCTTTAATATTATCTAATTACGTTGATCAGATGTGGCTGCAGCTTGGAGTTTGCATTCCCTGAAAGTTTAAAGTATTTTGGAAAGAAAAACAAGGCTTCTCATAAAAATGAAATATCACCCAAGTAATTTTTTTCTATAATTAAAAAATCATCGTATTTGTTATTTTTTGTATAGTTGAAACATTAGGCATCCAAACACCAAGGACTTCTCTGCTAGAGTTCAGAAATTCTTGGAGCACTTAATTCCTAGACCTTAGAGCACCTGTCAAAACAAGGAGGGCTGTGAACTTGAAAACTTTCTCTGGGCCTGGCTTTTGGCAGCTATTCACAGGGAAATTAGAATGGACTATGTCAGAAAAGGGGCTGTTAACTGTACTCTATGCTCCCAGTTTGGCCAGCTTTAAGAAATTCTGAGATTATAGACTGTTGCCTACTTCTATAAACTGTAGAGGTACCAAAGAGTGCCTTTTAGCACCTATTACCCCAGACTTCAGTCTTGTTTCTCCACCATGAAAATAGAAACTCAGTATAATCTGTTTTGCATTCCCTCACTAACCAAGAATCCTTTCTTTATCAAAAACCTTCTTACAGTTTTCCACATGATTTCCTGCAAGGTTTCCTGGCAGATGAGCTGTTCCAGGAGCTAATCTTCTTTTCCCATCAATATAAAATGAGCTATTTATTCTTATCCTTAGTGACCATGCCAACTACCACCACATAACATGGTCTTGGTGTATCAATTACTCACTTTCCCATTATCAACCAGGCCGAAATCCTAATTTCTGTAGGGTTCCACATAGAAAAGAACCTATGTGTAACTATGGCCTGTTGCAAACACAGGCAGGTCTTCACCAGGAGTTCTTCACAGTTCTGTGAATCTTTGTTCAAAAATTCGTCCTGCAAGGTGCCAGTAAAAAGCACACACTGCAGTCAAGACACAGTAGAAACTCTACCCCATGTGCTTTCCCCATAGGATGTAGGCATTGCAATTTAAGCAATCCACAGTTCTACAGGAAAACAATGCTGAATGATGGAATCAATATAAGATAAACATTGTTTATTCTTCACATTTTGGGTCCATGACTTCTGTGGGGCAATTCTCTGAGGCAGTGGAGCCCAAGCTCCTGCCTCCTCCCTGGGGAGGTTAACCCACAGCTAATCAATGCCTGCACTAGAAATACGAGTCCTCAGTGTGCGTTCAGCCAGATGTGGAGGTCAGTTCTTGGCTGTTTCCAAAAATGTCAGTTGTAAGCATCTGTCTTCCACCTCATCTCCATAGCCAGCAGCAGAGCTTGCAGGCTGCTTGCAGCTCCTGAGGACCTCTGTGCTTTCAAGGAGCTGAAGGTTCCAAGCACTCCTGCCCAACTGCTCTCAGGGTCTCCATGACCACGGGCCAAACTTCTTGAAGTTATCCTCAGCAGCTGACAGCCTGCAGAAACAAGCTGGTCTGAACCTCCCACGTCAGCAGTGAAGAGTGTGCCCTGCACTGTCTGGCATGAGCAGGTGCACCTCTCTGTCCTCCTGCACCACATCTCTGTCCTCCTGCACCACCTCTCTGTCCTCCTGCACCACATCTCAGCCTCGCATGCCAGAACCCAACAGCCATGCTCTCCACCTGTCCCTTCCAAACACACCAGTCCAGGACTGAGGCTCCAGGATGAGGCCCAAACACCGGAATTTTCCTAGATCCTGTGAAACTAACTGAAATGCCAGTCAGTTCTGTAGCAGAATGATTCCTTTCAAACAGTAGATAAATTTCATGGGAAATGCCATAAGATCAGGTGTCCTCCAGCTTTATTTGGTTTCTTTCAGCTGTTGAAATAAACAAAGTCCTATTCTTAGGGAAATAATCCTACAAACACATACAAAGTGATCATTTTTCACTACATGGAAAGGACATCTTGAGGTAATTTTGGATTTTCTCTGAAAAAAAGCCTGGTGTTCAGAAGCTACCAAGAGGGCAAAGAGATTGTGAAGAGTTACTAGCAAAAGAACAGAGAACAAAACAGGAAATGTTATCATACTGATGCAACACATCCTTATCTTGAGCACTGGGTGTGATTCTGGTCTTCACGGACAAAAAAGATATTGTAGCATGAAAATAAGTTATTAAAAAGAGCTGTAAGGGTATCAGAGGCAAAGAGGGCTTTTGCTATAAGAATAAACCAAATTGTCTGGTGCTCTTTGGCTGAGAAAGGGGAGGACCAGGAAAAATTACACTGGAAACTATCTTTCAGTAACTCTCATGAGAAAGGAAACAAGGAAATTATCAGATATACAGTTAAAGCAGAAAACACCACTCTTTCACATAAATAAAACCCAAAATTAATGTGAAGTTTTTAGTAAATGCACAGTTGGTTTCAAGAGGCCTGACGCAAGGAGAGGCACACTGATTACCATGTAAGATGCTGTTGGAAAAGCTGCTTTAAACTGAGGCTGTCCATCCCCTGTGGTTGACACTGGCAGAGTTTATCATGCTCTTCTTCACCCATTATTGATGGCTTGTGCTTTTGGTTGGCAATAGGATAAAGACCTGGGGGTGGTGGGTGGGGGAGGCTGTGCAAGCTGGTATGAAAATAATTACAGAAACGGGGAAAGAGAAGAAATGCAAAATTCACTCATTTGAATTTATATTCCTTTTTTGGTTTTTTCAGTTATTTAATTTCATCTCACAAGAACTGTGATTAATAATAATTCTGCTATGAGCCAAAAGAGATTTTTTGTTTCCATTTCCATGGATTTTTTCCATTTCCATGGAATTCCTGCACTCTGGAGATCTGTTCCTGTAAGGTCTCAAGTTGTGCTTTTGGGAAAGTTTGCTCATTTCCTCCCCTTTGTTCTTAGTTTGGAGTAGAAAAACCTTATAGGGAAGAAAAAAAAAAGAAATAAAAAGGCTCACAACAACAAATTTCCATTCTTTGTGGCTCAGAAATATAGAGTAATGCAGATATATGCAAAAAAATGCTTCTCCAAAGAGGGAACAATTAAACAGATGAATTTTGAGCACTGAGAACAAATGTAAAGTAGCAAGACTTTGCATTTCTAAGCAAAGAAACCTAATATTTTATACCAACAGACATTTCCCCATTCCAAATCCCAGTTCTAGTGCTGAGTCAAAGCCCTTTTGGGAAACAGGCTTTCTGGCAGTCTCTTCCTTGGTGTTTCTCACTAGCCACTTAAGTCCCACAGCACCACACAGCTCTGTTGAAAGCTCAGTTCACTCACCTAGGCTGGGCATTAGGGCCTGTGGGCACCCTGCTCAAGGAGCCCTTCTCTGGAGCCACGGTCTTCTCTCACTGCCTCACTGCTCATGGCTTCACCTTCTGGGTTCTGCTAACTGGTCACTCTGCACCCTGAGAGTGCAAAAGGAAATTAAACCTGCCTTGTGCTCAAATTGCCAGTGAGAGATGAAGGAGCTCTTGTTCCACAGAGGCAAGGTCTAGACTGCAGATACATTCCACAGCTTGGCAGGTCACTGCCTCAACTGCAGGCTCCGTTTGCATTAGAGAGGAGAATTTGGGGAAAAAACGTGCATGCAAAAGAGCAGATTTGGGCACTTCTGGGTCCTTCCACTGCTATGGAAACTATTCCTCAGCGTGAAGGAGAAACCATATTTCACCTCCTTTCTATTTACAAAAGAGCAGCTGAAGCAAGTAAGCGTAAAAGAAGGAAAATTCAAGTACACTTTGTTTTATCATCAAATGTGGACATGTTGGTATCTCTCAGGGTACATCAACATCCCTAATGTAGAAGTAAGTAATAGAAATTATGAAGGAAATGGAAAAAATGCATGAGTTCAGTGAATATTCATCCTGCAAAGACCGACAAATCACAGCAGGTAAGCCCTCACATACTCTTGATTCCAGAGTAAGCGTGCACTGTGTACTGGACTCCCAAGCAAGTGCAGGCGGCCCTAAATGTTTGGTCAGATAACTGCACAAGTGAGGGTCACACCCTCTGTCCAGAGCACTGACTAGCTCACTGAGGATCTTGAGGCTCTTATATCTTAAAAAAATTGCCTGACATCCTCAGGGAACATTACAGAGTTGCACAGCGGGTAACACATGGATCATAGGCCAGGCCAAGCCAAGGGTGCTCCATACTCCTCAGCAGCCTCAGTGCAGACATTCCCACACTGCTGCAGATGTCACAGGACAGGTGGGTGACATGGACTTAGTTGGGTCAGACACTGCACTCCCAGACAGTACCAAGATTTATAAAAGAAAAGTGATTTACAACTCAGACTGAGAACAATCCACAATGCCCAGACAAGGCTTTCAGTCCGAAAATTAACCAGAAACCAGAAGACCCAACTTCTAAGGTCTGTAAGGGCTTCTATATCTGAGGAATAGCACTCCATCCTGTATCCTGAAACTGGGATGCTACTTGTTTGGAATTTTTAAGTCATGAGGAAAACAGAGAACAGCCAAGAGTGAATTTGGCTCTAGCCATTTAGGGGATGGAAATTAATAAGAAATTTATATTCTGAGGCTCTGGCTCCGTTTAAGTGGGTTGAGCTCTCACACATTTGCTTTCAAGAAGCAAATCTGTACCACCAGGTACAAGTTCAGCCAGGTACCTCAGAAGAAGCAGAAAGTGTCCTAGGAGAAGGTGGGGGAGCACATTCTTCTTCAGGGCAAGGGAGGTCACCAGTTTCCTAATGACTGCTCTAACCACAAGGCCAGTATGAGAATGAAAAACTGAACAGGGGTGCAGCATGCAATCAGATTTTTTGTATCATCAGAGCTGTTTCTGCTCTGTTAACATCTATTCTTAGAAGACAGATGGCCAGCTTATATCATTACTGGGGGTGGAATTAAGTATTTCCTATTAATTACCTCTAAATTCAACAATAAGGACTAATCAAGAGTAGCCAAATAAGAAAGTAGAATTCTTCTGGGTTTCTTAGAGGCTCTCAGCTTCTGCCACTAACCAGACTGGACCATCCCTCTCCCTTTGGGAGCTGTGAGTGTGCTCAAACTCTGAATGATAATGCATGTGTGGAGAATCTTTCCACAGACCCTCCTCCTGCTGTTATCACAAAGCTTATCAATACTGGTAAATCAGCAAAATGTTTCTGTCAAGCTGGTTCTCTGCCCCAGCAAAACCTCGGGTGTCAGATCTGACCTTTGGATAGCCACGGTTTGAATTTTAAGAGCTCAGCAGAAAAGGCAGTCTCTCATAAAAATATAACCAGAAAGTTGATTTTATCTCTCTATATCACTAGCACTCTTTTTCTATGAATTCATATGCTAAAGGCTGGAAAGACACAATATAAATTAGTCGTAAGTAGAACAGCAACCCCCTGGCTGACAAACCAACGAAGAAAACATATCTATAAATCAATTGCTACATTATATAATCTTAAAAAAATAGGTGGGAGATACTGAAGTCTTTGAGTTAGTCTTCTTATTAAAAATATTCTACCTATTTCTTCTGGTTTGATCATTTGAGTTGAGTAATGTCTGGAAAGAAGGAGTTAACTTCTAGTGACTGAAATTCTGGATAATTAATGACAAGGATGAAGAACCCAGAAATTTAGGTCAAAATGTGAAGTCCAACAGGAGGGAGTATCATTTGCATCAAGACGAAATAAATATTTATGTTCCAAAGACTAAGACAATAGAATAGTGATGACAGAAATAGAACCTGCCCTTGCAAAAGATTTCAAGGTGATTTTCACTAAGTCCCTTCAGATGGTCCATTAAATCTTGAAAAGACAAATAAATTTATGGTAATAAACAACGGAAATACCAGATCTTGAAACAACAAATGTCTAGTTGGAATTACTGAAATTATGGCAAAATATCAAATTTATAGAAGGATAAAAAGCAACTGTGGAGTTTCTTGAGGCAACATAATGGACAATGGCAACAAATGTTGTTGATAAAAAGAAACAGGCAGTGATAGACAAAAGTAGACAATGCTGAATTTTGATGAGTTTAAAATTCAGACAAAATTTCTCCTTCCAATACTTGCCATTTATAAAATAAGCTATCAATAAATGACACATGAAAAAAAAATAGACAAAAAAGAATGCTTGCCAACAGTGACAGCAAACTTTGATGGAATAGCTCCATCCTTGTATTGCTTTCATAGTTCAGGTCATAGAAATATGACAGCAGCTGTGCTGCTTCGGACCATCTAACTCAGTACTTCTGAGGTAAGGACTATTAAGAAAAACAAAGGGTAAAATAATATCCAACACATACTGTAACTCTACTTCAGTACTGCCCTAGCCTTCAAAGGCTCCCACCACCAGGAATGTCCTGAGCCTGTTAATGTTTTGTCTATTTATTCCCATTCAAAGCCTGGTCTCTGCAGGAACCCATGTGGACTTCTTGTGTTTGCAGTGTCCTCTGTCAGTGGAGCTTCAAATGTGAGAGCCAGCCCAGCAGCTTGGGGCAGCTGGTGAGATGCCAGTCTGATTTTCAGGAACTCCTTTCACCATGGCTGGAGGCAGAATGCCTGGCTGGGTTAGCTGGGCCTGACTCTGCAGAGCATTTCTCATGCTTTCCTCCAGTGTTTGTTGTTCCTGTTTTTCCCATCAGCCCTTGGAAGTAAACTGTGTCCCTTGGCTGTGAGACAGCTCTTGGCCAGAGGAATCAGTCAGCTGGAGCTATTGCAGCTGGCACATCTCCCTCCAGCCCGTACATACCCCTAGCTGGAGGAACGTGGGGACTCACAGCACCTGTAACTAAACTTCATTACACAACAAAAGCCTTGGTTTCCTCACTTAGGATTTATGGTCACCTGCAGGTTAGTATACCCTCCACTCCTTATATACGGGTGCATCTCTTCACTGTAGGTCAAAAATAACTCCTACTACAGCTCACCTCAAAAGGCCCACCTCCATACTCACAGCTGGAAAATACTTTGCCTACACCAAACCAGGAGCTTTTAGTAGAAGAAAAAAATCCATTCCCCATCTAAGGGAAGGGAATTTCCGCTACATTGAGGCTTGTAAAGGAACATGGTGATCCAGAAGGTGGCCCCACTCAGGCAATCTAAAGATCATCAGGCTCATTTGAGTTATCTTCAAAGAAAAAAGCCAAGAGCAATGAATATGTCCATATTCAGTACATTTGTGGTTAGAGAGGTGTAGGTACAAAGAAAAAATGGCACTTTCCTGCTTCACGTGTCCCACAAGTAGCTCAAAATGCAACATATGATCATAATCAGTAATTATGTACAGTGCTGCTGTCTTCATTCTTCCTCACCTCCTCCCCTCTTTGCCAGGCCAGGTCACAAAGACTTCATAATGCTGCAAAGTCCAGGTCAAATTTTTGCAAAACATTACAAGAATTTTGGGTTTTTTCCAATTAGCATCTTACTCAGTTGAGATAGTATTTAGCTACCAAAGAAGTCATATGGCTATTTTTTAAAATGACATGTTTTCTTTTGCAAAATGCATACTTTGACTTAACTCCCATTATGATGCGGCCAAGAATTCTCATTTCATTTCCTATGGAAGGCCATCTCATACTGTCCACCTACTCTAGAAATGGAAATAGCCTGTATTATTCACATCCTTGAGAGAAATGTCTGAAATACTCTAGGCCAATCCCAGCTAGGAGCTTTTGTAATTTACAAGTGCAAATATATGTGTAAAGAGGTTGGTTTTTTGAGAGACACAGCTGTGTGATGCTGAGTATGAGGCCAGCTAGAGGCCATCTTTTTTGGTGGGTTTCAAGGAAGAGAGATAAAATGAAGAACAGAAACAAATGCATGGCCTGACTTGCAGATTCCTGAAGCCTCACCAAGCCCTTCTCTTCCATAACTCTTAGCCTGTCCAAAGATATCAGCAACTGCTCACAGCCTCCCATAGCTGGGACAGAAATTTAGTCATGGCAGTTCTGCATTTTTGAGGGTGAATGTGCACATTTTTGAGGGTGCATGTGCACACAAGGAGCATGGCTGGGGCTGCTCTGGGTCCCTTCAGTCATCAGAGGACCTTCATGTATCTTAATGCATATACTACTACAAAGCTTTAAGAATGACCATCTGAGTGCTCACTACAAAATCCATTACCACTGAGAGCTATTGAATTATGAACCACACTGCCCCAGCCTCCTTGAGCTAATTGCTTTAATCACTTTCTGTAGTCTCATCTTCACGATTAGTTCTGGAACTCAGAAACATTTTGCCTGAGCCATAGCCATGGCAGGATTTTTTATCTGGCTGCACTTATTATTGATATCAATATTAAAAACAACAATAATAATATTTTAACAGACAAAGGTCCTGGATAGACTTTGAAACCTCCTGATCACTTTCATTTTGCAAATTCTCTTCAATTTACAAACCCTGTGGCTATAGATTATTAACTAGGGAGTAAAAAACAAAAAGCACTACACATCATTCGGAAAAAGAGCTTGCAAGCTCCTTGGGATCTGAGCACACTATCCAAGGTAAGGATTGGGAACTGAGGATTGGTCATTTCAGGCAGCCAGTGCTTTCTGCTCCCGAGAATGCTGTGACATTCCATTTCAAATGATCTTCATGATGCACTGACTGCTCCTCTCTGATGGCAGCCTTGAGTTCTTCATGGACTCCAGGGGCCTACTGTCTGTTTGCTGTCTGGTTTCTTATAAACAATTCAGCACCCAAGACTCCAAGATTTTCTCACCATGTAACTATTGGATCCATTTATTCCCAGCCCAGGGGACTAGATCATTAAATTAGGCACAAATTCCTCATCTATCACTATGTCAAGTAAATTCTAGGACTCACAGTTGCCTGGGCCAGTAATGATCCTCCAGCCATTATGCACAGCAGATCTGCTGAATGCAGATGCCAGATGAAGTGGTTTCCAGTCATAGTCTTCTTCTTGGAATAACCAAGGCAAGAGTGCTTGATTAGATCTAATTGACATATGCTGGAGGCTGATCAAGAAACACAGCTCTACAGAGCTCTACTACTCCCCATATCCCAATCAGCTCTGAGGCTCTGGATTGACAGTTGCACAGACTCAAAACTCTTCTTTTCCACTAAATTCCCTGCTAGTTCTTACAAAGGACAGAAAAAGCATTAAAAATAATTACAGTATAATTCAGAACAGCAGCTGTCAAAGTATCTTCCTTTTTTTGCTCCCTCTGGGGTGTGCTTTTGTTTTTAATGCTGTGGCTTGGCATTATTAGCAGCAGAACTTCATTATGGCCTCATGTAAACAGAGTGGCTTTTATTGGAAGGGGAGAGCTTCAGTTTCAGGCATCACTAGGTGGAGGCACTGCACAGCACAAGGCTGGTGTGGCTCACAGCTCCCGGGGTTTCAGGAACCCTACAGCCAGCTTCTATGGCTCACCCTGGAACACTCAATCTTTTCCCATCCTCAGCTGTCTGCTCTCTTGGATGTGATCCTTTCCTTAATAATAAGCCAATTCATCTTCTAATTTAGGTACCCAACAAACTTTATGGTCCAACCCTCCAAAAATGTCAAACATGCCAAAGTTAGCAGCTTTTTAAAAGTGACAGCAGACGGTGCTGGCACATCTTTGGCTCATTTAAATGCATATGTGTATCAAGCCATTCAGATCTAGGATGAGGAAACATATTTTTATGAAAAACTTGGCTTTTCTTTTAAAAGTCAGCATGTGGTCTATTCTCTTCAGTCTCTGAGGAAAATTAAGTCCCATTTACTTTAAAAATACAGGAATCAGAGCCAGATATCAAGCAGAACCAGATGTCACGACCCAGAAGAGAGCATACACAGATGGAAAGGGGACATATGGCACACAAGTTTTTTCCCACTGTGAGTGTCCCTGTCCAGACAGCTCTTTAGCTTTTTCCCTGTTTGTTCCTGGAGGCAATATGTAGGGGAGTTAACTGCCAAGGTTTTTTTCTGTTTTAAAGGGACAGATGAATGTTATTTTTTGTAACTCCCAAATACTCTGCTTATTCACCATTTCAGGATTTAAAAACTTTACCTCTCAGTAGGGTCTTTAAACAGAATCATGGAATATTGCAAGTTGGACGAGACCCCCCAAGCATCACCAAGTCCAACTCTAAAGTGAATGGCCCATATGGGGATAAAATATGCAACCCTGACTTTATCAGCACCATCCTCTGACCAACTGAGCTGATCTCAGGGTCCTAAAGATGCATTTGTCCTGCCATTTCTGCTATGTTCCACTTGAAATTATGTAGTTGTTTCACACCTTACCTAAAAAACACAGATCTAGTTGATACAGTCTGAGTGTGCTTCCCTAGGAGCAAGAGGCCAGAAAAGAGTAGATAGCTTGAATTTCTTTCCAAATCCAGTGCTTGTCCAAGTCCCCCAGTTCCACGGCACAGAATAGTAACATTATGCATATTTGTAAAGGAAAAAAAAAACAGAAAACAAACAAATAAACAAACAGTGTGGATATTAGAAACAATGTGTTCAAAGACAGAAAAAAAATGCCTTCTTAAGGACTGTTCTCTTTACATCTTGCAGGGGACATTAGATAAACAGAGAAAGAAAGTGTTAAAGATCAGGTCTCGAGAAGTGATGAAGCAGCACTGGGGTGTGTTACTATAGAAAGTGCAGGAAAAGGAAGCACTCCACTGATGCATATAGCCAGTGAGATAAGGGAAAGAGAGAACATGGATTTTAATAATTGCCAACAGAAATAAAGCCCATCAGGGAAAGTATTTATTCAAAAAGAAAGAAAAGAAACAATGAGACAGCATTCAAAATTTCCCTCTGACTACAGCCACTTCTATGCTCAAGGAAAAAAAATCAAACTGGGGCAAAGACCAAATGAGAGGCTGACAGCAGAAATGAACCAGAAATATTTACACATCTAAGTCACTTGGTCTGGAGCAGCAATTCAAAATCAACTTTTTGGAGCAAAAAATTCACCTTAATGACTTGGTGACCTTTCTACCTTTCTTCAGGATGAGATAGTAACCCCTGATAAACACTGCCAAGCAGGGCTCTAACTCCAGCTGCAATGCCACAGTGTCCAGGTGCTCTCTCAGAGGAGTCACACAAGCTGTACATTTTAACTGTGCCCCTTGATCCCAACACACATCAAACTCCTTTTTTTCAATCAATTTTAACATGGGAAGCAACCTTAGAGTGGGCTGAGGAAGCAAATATCTCTACTACTATTTTCTAGCTCCCTTTTAGTGACTAATGCTCAGTTTGTCTCAACAAACACATTGAGTGCTAGTTAATATTATCCTAAATTAAAAGAGAATAAACATGGACATCAAATGGTGTGCTTTGCTTTTACTCTTGAGAATAACGAGTGTAAAGATGAGAGGAGGAAATGCTATTGCTCCTGTGTTCACGAGTTGTAGCATCTCTGACTAAACCTGAGACCTGGAAATACCCTGAAGGAAAGCTGCTAGCCACTGATTTTATTTACATGTATTCCAAAGCTCTATAACATAATACTTCCTTGGTACTTCTAGGGAAAAGGTCTCTCCTTAGCACAGATGTCATAACTATTAACTTTATCCTGCCTGCTTCATCTTCAAACTAACTGCAGCTGTGAAAGGAAGCAGAGCCACTGAGCTACCATACTGTCTGAACAAAAGGCAGGATGGGCTTACTTCTCAACCAGAATCTCAAGGCACCCAGATAAAGGGAAAATGTAAGACTGAAAATTGCTCTTGCACTGTTCTACATTCTAGGGTGCAATATAGAGGTAAATTTAAATGAAAAGGAAAAAAAAAAAAAAAACAATAAACCTCAAAGTCAGTCAGGGCTGTCCTGTCTGAGGCTATTGCATTAAATCTACCAGATCCTAAAATCTTAAAAATTCATTCTGAGCTCAGAGCACATTCCTCCCAGTCACGTAAATCTCTATCCATGAATTAATACATCACAGATGCTGTGCTGGTTTTGTGTGGGAGGGTGGGAGGAGACACAGCTGGGAGAGGTGACCTAAACCAACCAAAGGGATATTCCAGATCAGATGACATTGTGCTCAGTATATAAAGTGGGGGGAAGAAGGAAGAATAAGGGGATGTTTGGGGTGATGGTGCTTGTCTTCCCAAGTAACCATTGCACATGATGGGGTCAGGTTGTCCTGGAAATGGTTGAAAACCTGCCTGACCATGGGAAGCAGTTAATTAATTCTTTGTTTTTCTTTGCTCATGTGTGTGGCTTTTGCTTTCCGTATTAAACTGTCTTCATTTCAACTCAGAAGTTTTCTTTTACCCTTCTGAGTCTCTCCCTGATCCCACTGGTGGGGAAGTGAGTGTCTGTGTGGGGCTTGGCTGCTAGCTGGGATGTGTACATTAGAACATGAAACAGGCCACATCTCAGTGCTATTTACCATAGACATAAGAAAGCAGGATATGATCACAGAACAATCATGAAAGAAGTCTCACAGAAAGCACCAGCATCACAATATGGATGGAAAGATGTAATGGAATTAGCAAATTCAGACAAGTTCATCACAAGGCAAGGAAAGGACAATGCAATCTGGAGTACCAAATAAATAGACAGGAGCAAGCCAACAGAATAAATACGTAGCTATGGTTGAAAAGCTAAAAATGGTGCAAAGAATGCTTTCAATGTATCTTACACCACATACCATTTAGACTTTGCTCTCTGTCAGCATAAACAATAAATATATCTACTACAAAGTGATGAACAAATACCCTTCCATTGATTACACTGCATTTGCCTTTTTCTTCTGAATCTGCCAAGTTTTCAGGGGCAAACCTCTTGCCAACTAATCATTTGTGGACTTGTTGGGATTTGATTTTTTTTTTTTTTAATAATAGCACATCTGTCTCTATGGGGCTTCTTTTATTGTACCACAAAAAAAAAAAAAAAAAAACCAAAAAAAAAAAAAAACCCAAAAAAAAACAACAACAACAAAAAAAACTTGCATGTTCTAATGTGACTTGCAAAAAACATTCTCCAAGGAGAGAAAACTCACTTTTATACAAGGACACAAAATAATCATACTAAATATTGTTTGAACGAAAGTATCAGGGAAATCAATGCTGACTCACAATCGTCCTTCTTCACTTACGAGTCATTAGGAGTCTCATTTAGTAGAGAAATGGGAAAATTATTATCTTGAATAATGTGAAAAACCTCTGAAAAGAACTATGAAAAAAAGCAGCCAGATATCATAACAGCACATTCACAGAAGAAAAAAAATACCAGCACAAATTGCAAATCAATTTACTTTTATATAGTACTCCAAGTCCTAGTCATTAGTTTGTTTGGGTTTTTTTTATTTCAAAGCACATGAAATAAGGAAGCTGAAAAAATCTACCACAGTTTCAACACCATTTCATTATTATTTTTCTCCTTCTACACAGATAATAAGAAGGTTCTGTTTTTAAATACAAATTTTAAAAAGGAAAGAAGGAAACTAATTTTAAACACTTTCTTGAGCAAGCTAAGGTTAAACACAATGTAAAAATTTGACAATAATGTTTATCTGAGTTATCTAAGACCCTAAATTTATTTTTTAAATGTCCCAGCCTAAATATCATGCATTTCCAAAGAGCATGGATTCAACATCTACTAGGACAATAGTGCCTCATCTGATGGATCTACCGTGTTCTTAGTTTTCCTGGTGACACCTTGGAACAAGTCTCTAGTCAGTGAAGGCTGTGGAAAATTACACAGTTGTGAACCCCACGTCCAGGAGAATGAGACACTGCTCCTAAGGAGTATTTACTACACCTTTACAAAGAAAAAAAGTACCATGAAATGCTATTGGAAATCTTTCCCTTTGATTATATATTTCCACTCCTAGATTTTGCTCTCTCTCCCATCAATGCAGCCCAATGAAGAACATATTCTAGATACACATACCTCTGAGAGACAACTGAAAGGAATTCCATGACAGATGCTATCCTGGCAAGAAACACGATGTTAGAACGTATATAACTTCAGAAAATAATTTTTAAAAAGCAAGCAAAATTCATATTTGCATTTAGATGATGTTCTTCAAAGCTAGAGCATGAAAAGTCCTTGAAAAGGAAGCAGCATGTCATTTTCTCACAGTGATGCACAACAAAATTGGATTGGGATCCAGAAATACCAAGCTACTCTCAAGAAGTTTGATGTAGCCACATGCCTTTAACTTTTTCTTTCACAAGTAGATGAGATACCATTTCTTGCCATTAGAATTTGGTCATGTTTCAGAACTGGCCATTTCCCACTCTCCAGGATACCCAGCCCAAGCATAGCTCTTTGGTAGATTCTCAGAGAATTTCTGTGCATGCAGTTAGCACAGCTGAGACACACCATGAGAACATCTGGTTTCCAGAGTAGCAGCACAGTCTAGAAAGCTTCCCATTCTCAAAAAGTACGAACCATTTTCAGTTTCCCAAGCATTACAAGAGACTAAGTTTCAAAAGTAAACATACACCAGATATTACAGAATTGTTCAGCACTCTAAAAATCCACAAATTTCATTCCCTTCCATTTGCTGAACACATTTAGTACCAACTGTTCAGCAGAAACACATTTAGTGTTGTGATGAGTTTTAATATATGCTATGTCATGTATTTCCCCAACCCTTTCAAGAAGCAAGGGTAAGGTCTGTTGCTCAGGAGACAAAGCTTGCACAGAGCAGATTCTTGCAGCAATAAGGAAATGAGACAATCATGGAGAGGCAACAAGAATTGGAACAGAATGACAAAGAGAATGCTGATGATAGAAATAGACTTTTAATTTTATCAACTGCAGTTTTGATTTTTAAAAAATGGACTTCACAGCTGTTTATTCATACAAATTTATGTGGACCACGGCTACTTAATAACCTATCATCATCACCCTGTTTACTTATAATACTTAATGGAGACTAAGACAATCAATTGTGGCACTATCCAAACCCAGAAGTAACAAAGTTGCACAGAGTTTTTTCCTTTAGGGTGTAATTTATGGAAGAGATGAGCAGTTTCTACTCCTCAAAGAAAACATCCACTTTGTAGTATAAAGAATATGCAAGAAACATCCCAATTCAGAATTACCTTCTTAGTATTATTTAAATAAGTGCTTCTTAACTTTCCTTTGCTGCAGAACTGTTTGATGTTAGGGGAAAGGAATACACTTCAGAATAAGATCCCTTTTTCCTGGGTGGCATTTGATAACGCACATTTTTCCAGAATCTTGTGTTTGCTGAACAAGATTTCTCTGAGAAGTCCCCTTTCCATTGAATAGCTCCATGTTTTTGCTTAATGTATCTGATTGATTCTGGCATGCTGGTATAGTCCTGTATTTCACCCATTTCTATAAGAATCACTTGGATCCCATCACGGATGAGAGCATTATACATAGCTAGTTGTTGCTCAGAGGTGTCTTCCAACAGGCAGCACCTGGATGTTTCTGATCCCAAAATAATCATCAGTCTTCTGCTTTGCTTAAGAGTTTCATCAGCAACACTGACCACAGCTGTAAGTGATGAAGGAACAATCAAAGCTTGCACAGAAACTTTACAACTGGTGTAAAATAGTTCTTTATTTTAAAATTGCAAACATGTGAAGCTGTGGCTAGCTCAGAGCAGTGATTGCTTTAAGATCTTCACACTCACAGTCATGATTCATGATCCATTGCATGACATAACTTCTAAAAAAATTGTTTTCTTCATCCCTCAGGAGAATTTATTGTTCAAAAAAACTCAACCATATTATTAATGCTATCAAGTCCTCATTTGTTCATCACTAAGAAAGTGCAGACCCTCATAACATCAGAACAGAATTTTCTGTTATGAAAAAAAGTTATGAAAAAAAAAGGAAAAAGAAAAAATTTTCATTGGGCAAATTGTCCATTAAAACTAAATAAATACAGTTTTCTTTTCCAAAAAATGCGTGTTTCAATTGCACAGATAAACTTATAACCTGAGAACAATGTTTCAAAAGGCAACCTGTTAACTCTGCTAATTAAAGCATACCTTCTCCTGGTAAATCATCCCTTCCTAATATGAAAAGGTGATATCCACATTGTTTTTCTAAAACATCTGGGAGCATCCTATGAACAAAGGTTTCCAGACAACATATACTTCTTCCTTCACTGCTTTTTGTGTACAGGACATATGCATCGTAGATTTTCCCATCTAAAAGAAACACAAACATTTCTATTAAAAAAGTAAAAGTCAGAAAAATGTCTTTATTGCAAAGTTCCATTTTTGGACTGTTTAGAAATAGTAATGTGGGGCTGATTTCACCTTTCTGACAGAATCACCTCACAGAAGTAAAATGATCTATGAATCAAAATAAAGATGACCAGCCAGAGCATCTGACTTCCTTTCCCATCCTGGGGATGAAAATCACCAAATGAGCTGGGTGCAGGACCTGCAGGAAGGAGCTCCCAATCCTAGAGGTGCCAGGACATTAAGGAAGTACCCTCTCACAGGACTTTCTTCACCACCTCTCCTGAAGGAAACTTAACGAGCAGTTATCTCCACTTCTGACTAACCACAAGAAGGTGGGAAAATGGCAATTCTTTCTTGTAATAATCCTGAGAGGGCTTTTCTCAGGTAGAAGAAAAGCCCAGAAGGCTTCTGAAGGTTTGCTTAGCAAGCTGGACTGAAAGAACCAAGCCAAAATCAGACCTAGCTCAACAAGTTAAAAACTTTGATATTTTTTTTATTTTAATTAAAACTCTATTACGGTATTATAGTAAAACTGAATTTTTAACCAGGAGTTGAAATTATTTTCCTGTGAAAACATTTAGCACAGCCATGAGTAAACATTAACTACCTTAATGTATGTAATCCCTTCACTTTCAAGCCATGGGGAACTTCAGACAGTCTGATGCTGAGAACTGACATGAAATATATCTGTGATGTTGTGCTGATTTCAAATTTTTCACACCTGTCCAATATATCTGCCTACAGTGCATTAAACTAAAACACATTAGAAGAATCCCAGAACACAGAACTAGCAGCAAATTTTTTCTTTGATATGTCAACACCATAATTGACAGGATTTAGAAGGAAAGTGAAGGTAACAGACAAATTGCAAAATGGAAAAAAAAAGACCAATAAAATTAATATCTGACAAATGAGTCTGATTTTCAAAATAAATATTTTAGGCACGTCTTTAAACATCCAGTTTACAGGATGTAGCTCTGCTGACACCTATTGTTCATCATCAGAGTGACCATAAATCTACATGTAAAGAAACTACAGAAAAGCAAAAAACAATATGCTCATTTTGGAAAAACCTACAGTTCTTTTGGCCTATCTCACTATGATTGCCTTCAATATTACACAGTTTTTATTAATTTAAGAAAAATTATATATTTTACCCATATGACTGGAAAAATCCTGCACAAAATGTCTTTGTGCATATCTGAAAATTCTTTATGGAAGTTCTACGTACATTGTACTAAATAATCCCATTATTTCTCAGAAGTAAAGGCAAGAGAAAAAAATCAATAGGCTAATTACACTTACATGCCTGGTCACATTCACATACCTTCCTTACTTGTAAGGGCACAGACAGAAGTACGGTACCAAAGTACCAAATCAATCTTGAAAATCTTGTAGATTATTAAAGTAATAAATGTTAAAATTAACAAAGAGACAAGCCCTCCAGTCAGCCATCGTCGTATGTCAGGAACTGCACAAAAATATAAGAAATTTGTTTTAAATGTTGATTTGTTCAAATCTGATCTTCCATATAAATTCAATACAAATTTGAATATTACATTTTTCATTCCTATTCACCTTGTTTTTTAAATAATGATAAATACAATGCTATAGTGATTTCTTCCCTATGCACAGGCACATGCATACTGCAAACTGTAATACATCTGTTTTCTTTCAACATGATATGCGAGAATTTGGTATCAAAACACCTTCTGGGGAAGTACAGATAATCACAGGCCTCAAAATAATAGTATTTTTTACCTCTGTGTTTTAATATAATATAGGATGCAACTTGCCCAAAGGCATTTGAAGCTTGACAGACAAAAGGCTGTTCATAGTCTTCACTGCTTACTTCTGAAATTATCAGCTTCACAGAATGCATAGGGCGCCCGTCGTAAGAAGTTTCTCCCCTGTCCAGAAGGTGACAAATAGAACCATAAAACCACAGCCCATTCAGGAATGGCTTCATCTCTAACATCTGCAGCACAACAGTGGTTATTTCCTTCTGCAAATGTCAACCACACTTCCCAACAGATGAACAATTACATCATATGAAAGAAACCCAAGCAGTCAGACCTCTCCTGGTACTGACATTAAGCATGTGCATTGGAAAGCATCAAGACATCAAGACGTTATCTTATCTGCAGCTGTGTTTCCCCAATGGAACATAAGGTTTCTATAGTTGGAAGCTCAAAAATATGCCTTACAAACCTAAATAAACTCTTGTTATGGGCTTGCCAATCCCTGTGAGAGTAGATGGACATAGATATTTCACAATGGGATATGACATTCAGGGAATGAATGAATCAACATCACTAATGCAAGTGACCAAAGATAACCATGTAAGTGTTAGGAAGTACAAAAAATAACAATGCTTTTGCAATATCAGTTCAGAGACCATGTGTCACTGCTTTATGGCCCAATTGTTTATGGCACTATAATTCTTTATGACAGTATAATATATTACTTTTGCATAGTGTTTTCTCTTGGTGAGCACCCAAATAAGTCAGCATTTTGTTTCGCCCTTTGTTTTATGATGAAAACTTATTTCTTGCAACTATATTCTTACTTTGCAGACATCATTCTCTTTGCTGCATTGGTTTTTTAGTCCTAGATAGTGCTCCAGAATTTACAAAAATTATCACTTTTTTTTTACAGTGCCACCGTTAGAGCTGACAAAAAAACCTGAAATCTTTAGTTCAAAACCTGTAATGTCTAAGAAAATTTCAGATTGCCTCTTGCTCCAATTTGAGTTGGTTTTTCCAGTCAGGTATAATTTCTCTTCTTCTAATTCCATTTGACCTGCTTTTCACCATGACCTTATCTCCCACTTGCCCTTCACATGCTTTACTCAGTCCAAGTCCTCCCAAAACCCAGCTCATCACTGGAATTCTGTCTCCCTTTTCTCCTCTAACCCCTAAGCTTCAGTACAAATGCCCTCAATAAAGTCTTCCATTATCTCTTCAGTTTCTCTCAGTTAAATTTCTCTAACTTAATGCCCTTAAACCTAGAAATCTTGATTTTTTCCTGTATAGCACAGATTTGTCCTCTTGAAACCTTTCAGGGAGGCAGATGTGGAACACAGAAGAAAGAGACAGTCTGAAGATCATGCACCTGAACATGCCTGATTTGACCAAAAGAGGTCTCTGCCAGGCCAGAGCTTGCTCAAAAGAAACTGTATTACAATTATGGCACTGTCACAAAACACGTTTTCCCAACACTGGAAATTCAGACTGATTTTTTACAATGAGCAAGAAACATACAATCACATGTGAAGTTCATGTGTCTACTGTGTTTAAAGTTTCTATTTCAAAGCAAGAAGTATATTAGAGAAGGCAAGCATTAGAGTTTTTAAGAAGAATGCTGTTTAAAGCAAGGGAAAAATGTTGCTAAATATTTTAATGTCAAAGGGAGAAAGTTCCACTTTGGTTGCCAACACATATATTTTCTAATCTGAAAAGATACTTACTCATAGGGACTTGCAAAAATTCTGCTCATGTGAAATACATCAATATACACACCGTGTCCTGTCCAGTACACCTCATACCCATCAGCACCTGTGGTGTTGCAATCCACAGCGACCTGTGAGCCTATAAAATTATGTTACAAAGTAAAGAGTTAATTTCCATGACCTAATTAAAGTCTACACAATCCTGTTCTCAGATTCACACATGCACACCAGCTAAGGATGACACTACACCCTTTCAAAAAAGTTACTCTAACAGAGGGTCTGTACTCTCAGTGATCCGCTGGTCCAGAAAGAGAATGGTAGGATGGAAGAATCCAGGAAGGAGATGCTCCTCTTGGGGCATCACCTTGCCTGCAGATTTGAGATGGATCTGTTCTTAGAATCATTTCCAGAGTGATGGAAAGCAACAGATGTGACAGATAATCACTTGGGTTCCTACAATTTTCCTTGCAGGTGAGAAATTTCTTTAGGACTTTGCAAGCAACATGCCTCGTTTCTTTCCCTCTCACCCCTCATTCCTCCTTTGGGAGATAAACAGAGAGAAACTGACCACTGAAGTAGTTTTTTCATAAAATAAAAACAAGAAAGCACAGAATAGGACACTTCTTGAGAATACATTTTAACTAGGATACAAATTCATATTTTCTCTAGAGAAAACTACTTACCGAGTTCCACTTCAATGGAGTTGTTTCTTGGGTAAGTAATTTCTGGAGGCTTTTTTGGTGGGGTCACTAAGCAAAAGAAAGAAAGTGCTTTTCAGAAAACCGGGGGCAGTTGCAGTCTGCTTTATGCTCTATAATGCAAGTACAACCTAAAAACACCCCTTGTACTAAAGACAAGGTTGTCAGCCATTTTATAACAAAGTATGACTCTGTACCAAAAGTACCATATCTCAGGTAGTCATTACTGCACATTTAGGTGAAAAACAGAAGTCCTAAGCATGTCCATCCACAAATTAGGTCTTTCCACTTTAGTTACGAGCACAAACACAGTGAAATTATTTACTTACCTTCTACAATCAGACTGATGTCTCGTGAAATATTATATTGTTTCCCATTGTAGGTATATGTTGTTTCACACGTATAGTTCCCTCCATCATGTACAGTTACATTGAAAATTATAAGGTCACTGTTTGAAAGGACAAACCTTTTTCCTTCCAGCAACTGGCAGTCCTAAAAGTGTGTAGAGAACTCTGTTAACTCACATCTCTGTATATTTCTATGGTTTGTCTCTCTTTGATACAATCTGAAGTTTCAATGGACCACAGCATAAGGATGGTTATGCAGAGGCTGAGGAAGAGTGAGGGCAGCAGAATATGAAGAAATGCATACTTCACTTCAGCTGAGATTTTAATTTAAAGATACCCCAGTTCATTCCCTTTGGAAAACAGCTTTTTATATTAGAGAAATAATAAATTAAAATGTGGGTTGTTAGTATTTGCAAAAGTATTCATCAGTGAAGCATCACCCAATAATTAGACTTTATTTTTTAAGGAGCCTCAATGCTACTGGTACCACATGGACTGCATGAGCCAGAGGCAGGAATCTGGCAGAAGGCACTACATTCTTGCAACAGAAAGAGCCTTTAAAAGAGCATGAACAACAAGAACTAGAATAATGGAATAGAACAGTATTGAGCACTTAATGGAAATGCCATAGTAAATCTGTTTCCACCCAAGGCCGTGTTTCCCTGGCAGGTGAACAGATGCCACCTGGTGGGTAGCGGGTCAGCATCACTCCCACACCTCAGCTGAAATTCTGCCCTGATAATCAAGAACACCTTTAAAAGACAGAAAGTCTTAATCTTCTTCCAATTTGTTTTAAAAGCATTTTTCTCCAACTTACAGTAAATCTTTAGTTCTTCTGTTCCAGTTCTCAAAGATCACTGATTTTTATTATAAATAATGGACAGCTATAAGACAGAATAAAATACTATATTCTCACCTTATACCAATGAACAGGATGAATATTCTTGTCTTTCCTGAAATAATCCAAGTGGGGACAAACAACTTTTGCAGAAGATGATGTGAATATCACCTCCTCTACAGCAAATTTTTCATTTAAGCATAAACCATCAATCCTTTCAAAAACTGTTACTTTTGTACACATTTTTTTGCAGCTTGTCAAATCCCTGCAATTAATAGAACACAATTAAATTAACCCATTTGACACATTTTGCAGGTCCAAAATGTATGGCATTCTGTTTGGAGAAGAAAAAATGTTTACAGATTCTTTAATAGATTTACTTTTGCTTACAAGGAAAAAAAATGCAAAACTAGATTTAATTTCCACAAACTAAAGTTATTTTTTGTAGATGCATTCCCTCTTCTTCATTACAATTTATCTTACCCACAAAATTTTACTTGCTTTTTAAAAGTTACTCACTTTGTAACTCATTTCTGTAAAAATATAATTTTTTCTAATTTTCACCTTATGACACATTCGTAATCTCCAGAATCTTCTAACGTGGCAGGAAGAAACCAAATTAGATTCTTCTGCTGATGAACTCTAGACAGTTTGTCTCTAGACACAGCTCTCTTGTTACCAACTTTATACCATGTTAAATTGTAGTCTCCACTTTTCAAACTCTTTTCCAGTGAACACTTAATAGCAAGAGGCTGCCCATCAGGCACAAGACTCTGCTTCAACATCACATCATAGGCTTCACATTTCTCTAAAGGAAAGAGATAAGCATTAAAGAAAAACTCAAACACTCTACAAAAATATACTGAACTCATTTCCTGATTATAAATTACAAACCTCATTGGAGTTTTCACCTCCATTCTCAAGTCAACTACTAAAAATATAATTTTAATCCCTTATCTTTACAGCTGAGAGTACTACTCAGTAGTTTACAGATATAGTTATGCCACTAAAATGAAATGCTGTTTTTTGAATGCAATCTTCACTCAGTAGAAAGCCTTTGTAGCAGAGTTGTCATTTGCATGTTTTATTTCAGATGCAAATTGCTAAAGTACTTGTGTTTCTCCAGTCTGTTCTGTGGGCATGTACACAAACACAAACATGCGCACAAATTTCACATTTAATGTCTTTATTTTTTAACTTTACTTAACTGTAGTTAAGACAGACTATGCTTTTGATATTTAAATGTCCTAAGAGGACACAGAAGTTAAAGATTGTGTTGTAAAAATATTAGGTTTGCCATGGGAATTTCAACTGACCCTTCATTTTATGAGCATTTAGAGAGGAGTCATTACAATCACCAATGAGCTCATTTTCTTTACTTCTGACACAGACTCATGCAGAAAAGGAGCAAACCAAGAGTTTTGTTTGGGCTTTTTTTTTTTCTTTTTTGCAATATAACAAAAAAGGCACCAGCTCTGGATACCATGGTCATGTTCCTAAGTCAGTAATACATTTATTGAAACTTCCTCACTTTGTTATTTTATAAGAATTGCCACAGAGAGTCATGCAAGTGTCTTTTTAGCCCAAAATCCTGTCTCTGATAACCACCAGTGGCAAAGGTGCAGACCAGAAGGGGACATAATAAATAAAATACTGCTCTGATTTCAGTCCCTTTACGTTCTGCATGCAAAACCATTCACTGGATTTTATAAATTCTCTGAGTATCATGCATTTCTTGTTAAGAGAAATGGTAAAATTCCTCTTATCTGCCTATTCTATGATATTTACATTTTTATAGACGTTCATCCCATCTTGCTTCTGTCTCTTTACCTCAGAATCCTCCTTCACTTGGGGACTTCTCATATGGAAGCCATCCCATATCAGACAACATTGTCACTCATCTCTCCACCTCTTCTGATACCATCTTTCTGAGATGTAACGACCAGAACTGCAGAGTTCAACTGGCACACATTCTCTGTGGGGTTAAAGTGTAGCACAATGAGGCTTTCTGTTCTCTGCTCTGCTGCTTTCCAAAAATTCTGGTTTTCTGGTCACCACTGATGACAGCATTAATGATTCCAGAGAGCATCCAGAGATATTAAAGCAGCATTTTCCCAAGTGGCTATTAATTAACTTGATGCTCACATCACATACATACAGCATACTTACTTCTGCTATATGTGCATGACCCTTTCATGCCCCTTCACATCCACTAGATTTTACTGACTGACATTCTATCACTAAATTCTTTGATATCCAGGCACCCTCTGCATAGCAAGCCATCAGTGTTAACCACCAAAGAATAATTTTGTGTCATCCACAGTTCTCATCACC